>NC_138291.1:65095000-65812500 GCF_965601325.2 Salmo salar | reverse complement strand
TAAACAAATGTGAACAACATTTGAGAAAAATAAGCTTTTTGTGCATGTGGAAAATGTCTGTGATCTTTTATTTCAACTCATGAAACATGGGACCGACACTTGTTGCGTTTCTGTTTTTGTTCAGTGTACAAATATTGAAAGCATTTAATGAGATCCAAAAGGTCTGCAACATGAAAATATTGTCTCATTTATATTATTTAATTTATTGACAGTCCCTAACTGTCCCCTGAGATATGCTTTCCAAAGTCAAACCAATTTTGCCATGGTTGCACACCAGCTGTCTGAAGCTAATTGGTGAAATAATTTGGCTAACTCTTCCCACCTGCGAATACAGACACCCACATCAAACCACCCCCCACAACCAACTCAAGATTGAATTCAGTCAGTTCTTGATGGAGCAAATCTAACCCCTTTATTCAGGCTACTTTTGGCTAATGTCCAGGATAAAAATATGCACTTATGTGATGCTGCAAAACCAGTCTTCATTAAGGGGAGGCTATGCTTGTTTTTTTTTTATTAGGTGAAATGGGGTAGATGCCAATTGTTTGTTTTTATGTTTCTAAATACGAGGTTCATCGGCAAAAAAGGCACATCTCTTCTTCCATGGGGATTGGGTGCGGCACTTCCGCTCTCAAAATCCATGCTATTATCAACTGCGTTATCATTATCAGCTGCATTACCATTAAGACCTACTTTTTGTGGGTCTTAAATCCGCTTGCACTTGTTTTTAAGGACACACCTCAGATATTGCTACCCTTCCCACCTCAGCACAAGCGAGCTGATGATAGACAGGTAAATTGCCGAACCTGGCATTAGGGCTGGGAAATGCCAGTGCGCCAGTTTTTACATTGATACTTGCGCCACCTTAGCACCAGCTCAATGTAAAGCCCTTAATTTGACATTGAATACAATATGGTTAATTGATTTGTTCTGACTTAATTTAAGACCATTGTTGTATATAGAGAACCATTCAACATTAAGTAGCCCAGGGATAGACATTTGAATTAGGCTTGGGTGGTATACTGTATACCGGGGTACGTGGAAAAAGCCACGGAATGGTTTTTCAATGCCATCAATACCGTTAACTATTTCTTTGAATTTATTTTTATACATTTGAATATTTGTCACTACTGTAAGTAAATTCCTGCATTCAATTTGTACAATACGTTCACATTATTATGAAGCGTATGGTAGTTTGTTTACAAGCACACAACGAGAGCCGCTCACTGTTGTGCAGCATGCGCCAGGGTGATCTAATTACAGTATGTAATTCACAACTAGATAACTGTCTAAAATGCTCTGCAGTTCTGCATTTGGTTTGCTAATTTAGTAGCTAGTTAGCTATCGATCTGGTTAGCTTCTTCCAAAATCAAGCATTCGCTTGGTAACAGCAGAGAATCCCCTTCTGGATCAAGAGCCTTGCTGGCTAATATTTGTTTTGTGTGTGCAGCAAACTGTGAGTAGAATTTGAGTTATTTGTATAGTTTAGGTCAGAAACTGTACAAAATGTTTGCAATGTGCTCGTTAGCATTCTCTATGGGATTTTACATGTACTTGTTAGCATTGCTAACCTTCGGATTACAGAGTTTGAAACCGGCACCCCCTTTGTTCAGTGCAAATATTACTGAAATATCCTGGTATGGCACAAGTTTGGTTTGAAGGTATGCCAAGCTGCATACCGCCCAAGCCTAATTTGAATACCTCAAGGCACTAGTGTATACTTTAACATATAAGCATCCTATGACAGTTCAGCCCAAACAATTCATTGGAGTTCTATTGGCAGCCACAACCACAAATAACCAAACTCTGTAAATGCACATTTGGTTAATTTCCTGATAAGATGTCCTCTTTAAATTATGCTATATTTACATTCATGGATCTGGATACGGGAGTGTTTACCCACCGCACAATATTTCTGCCTTAAAATTGAAGCGGCTGCAAATAGCCTATGGTGTTAAATGCCTCATGATGCTCTGTTGCCAATATTAACACAGGAGTCTGCTGAGGGAAGGAAGGCTCATAATACCATTTCAAATGATGTGAATGGAAACCATGTTTGATGTGTAAGATACCATTCAATTTATTCCATTCCAGCCATTACTTTGAGCCCGTCCTCCCCAATTTAATGTGCCACCGGCTGCCTGTGCTGCCTAATTGATTTGTTTCCTGGGTAGTCTGAAAAGCTCTTGACCCCTAGAAGTTATGAGCTGATGAGCAAAAATAACTTTCTGTTCCTAAGGGCATGTGTCTAGATTAGGCTATGGACACACACACACACACACACATGTGCACAGACACACACTCACATGTTCACACACACACACGTATCTTTTATTAGGCATGCAGACATTCTCTATTTGTTGATCGTTAGACATTTTGCTTTTCAGGTTAGTGTTGACCTGCTCCCTCACAATTACTAGTTAATACTGTCTGGGTTGGTAAAGGACTGCTATTTGTGACTGATATGTTAATTTGACAATCAGCTAAATGAAACTCAAAAAAGAACATGAGGTACATATGCCTCATTCCCACAAATTTGTCTGAAAAATGCATTATTTGGGATGATCTCACCAGAAATATCTCCATGATAACTCCGTGTCCTTGGCATTGTTGTAATCATTTGATGAGAGATGATTGGGGGGGGATTTGGTTAACCAAGGGGAGTAGCCTAACTGTTGATTTAGCGCTTAGTGTTTAACAAAATGTCAGATGTGAGAAGTAGATTTGGAGTCAATTACAGCGGCACTGAAGGATGTATGTGTGTATTACCCATGATGCATTCTTTAATTTACTACAAGTCAGATACGCCCCACAGTAGCTTTGTAGTAGTTTTTCATTCCCTGTTATACACATTCGTGTTTCTGCTTGTTCAGGGAAATGTATACAATATGTTTTGGGGATTTCTATTTGCTGCTTCCTCTAACATGCCCAAAGCTTTGAATAGCACATTGAATGGCAATCCTATTTTCTTGCTCTTAGTCATTGACTTTGTTTTTCCTGATGACTGCCTATAACATGTTCATAAAGACAGTCATTCATGCAGCCTTCATGCAATCAATTAAACATTAGGCACATCCAGAGATGTAGGGTTACACAAAGTTAACTGCTAGTCATCCTCATCATCACTACTGTGTCGCTTTCACCATCTCTCTGACGAGTATTTTTGCAGTCTTACGGTTCATCACCAAAGTTAATATCCTGGCTACCTATTCTTGTTAACTACCTTCTCAAGGGCCTTTGGAATTATGCATTTCGCATTCATTAATGACTCATTAATTTTCTCCCACTTGCAACTATTGTATGATGAAAATGTAACGGCATGACTATAACTTACTGTTCACTGAAAGAGGGAAACGAGGTGCAACATACTTGGTTTAAGGATCTACAATCACGCCTTACAAGGCCAATTAAATTTGCGTCTTGCTGGAAGACCCACCATCCGCAGGTGATAAGCATGAGGCTCGGATTAATTCCTTCAATTTAATACCGCTCTTCACCGGTCACAGGAACGGGCAGGGGCCAAACAGGTGTTGTACCTCGTTTCCCTCTTTCAGGGAACAGTAGTTATAGTCGTAACGTTACCTTCCAGTCAGTCAACTTTGGTACAACATACCATGGGGAAGTAGTATCACGTCCTAAGCCAACCCCCAACGAATACTAAATGAAATGGCCCATGGCAGACCACCCAGACCTGACCCTGCAAGATTGTGGCGGTCTGGGTATTACACACAAGGTGCGCTGCCTAGTGAATTCCTCCTGTTCCAGCTGGAGTTACACTGCTAAGAGAGTGCCTGCCACGAGCTGGATTAGCTGGGGGATGCATCTTTCATGATCATCCTGCGGTGTACAGCTGACACCATGGGAGCCTCCTGACAATAATAGGGGGTCCCACCCCTTGGCCAGGGTCTGTAGGCTCGATGGGGACACCCGACATGACCGATTAGGCTGTGAGATGCTTGGCAGTTGAGCGACTAGCACTCAGTGCTGGAAAGGCCGCAACAACAATAGCCCCAGGGGAACGTTTTCTATCACAGAAGTCATCATCCCCTGTAGGTGTAGGCACTGGTGAAAACACACTGCATGACACAGATGAAATTGGGTTAATCAGAGGCAGAACCTGGACACCCCCTATGGGGATAGTGAATTGCGCTTTTCTAACTCGAGACCCAGAAACGGAATGTTCTGAGATGGAGTCAGATTTTTTTTCCCTTCAGTTTCCTATGAATCCTTGAGACTGAGTATGGGACACCAGCATGTATGTGTGTAACACTGCTTGCCCCCAGCCTGTTGACTGTAATAGCCGGTAGCTCGTGAGCATTCTGAATTCATAGACTGAGATGCTTACTAGGGGACACAAGTCTTGAGCGGGGCGTAAATTTACCGATCCAGGAAATACCAGCTGTACCAGCCGTCCTGTATCTGACATAGAAACCACTCGGATTGCCCGCGTCTGGAGACTGGAGGATATTCCCCCTCTCAAAATGGGCACTGAGGCCTTGAACAGTCGGTGTGGTGATGCCGCAGAAGCATGGGGGACGAGCAACAAATTTCAGACGGTACCCCGTCATCACTGTTCGCATGATCCAGAGCAACACTGTGCATGTGTGCCATTTGGTTAGAGCAGTCAAGTGCCATCTGAAGGGGTGCCACATTGTGGACTGGGAGAGATTTGGTTATTTTTCCCTTTACATCACTCTCTAGCACCATGTGTCTGAATGTGGAGAAGGGACACTTCATTGATCCCACATGTGGAAGACACAACACTTCTGACACCCATAAACAATGTTGAACTTTGGGTTGACACAACTGTGTTTATGCACCAAGGTTTTCCTGAAGCCTGGTCTAATCTGGGTTCGGGGGCTCTAGCAATCAATGATGAACTCTGATTGGCAGTGCCTCTTGGGGGTTCTTCTGTCACAACGAGCCTCACCCGGATTAGGCAGTAAAAATGCGTCCCAATAACCAGCTGCCACCCAGCGCATTAAAAATGGACCCAGTGGAAAACCTTAATTATAGCGGTTTTCATACCCATCAGTCATGGGTACCAGTGCCACAGCACCTTTTAACCCAGCTGGAAAAGGGATGGACAGCTCTGAAAAACTGACCCCTTCTGTGGTAACAGATGGGTGAATCGCAATTTAATCTTATTCCTAGGAATGAAACCAATCGCCTATAGAAACCCATAACCTGTATCACTAAGCACCTCATAGGGACTAGTGAGTTACAGGCAGGAATCAGTAATGAATGCCAGTGATGACCCACCTATGGGAAGGAGTGCCCCCTTGGGGACGGAGAGCGAATCGCCCAACTTATTACTCTCATCATGGGGAGATTGATATACCCGTTGAGCCCTGTGAACACAATGGAATGTGGGGTAACAGAGGCATTAAACATGGACAAGCTTCCAAACTAGGTTGTGCTTCTGTGAGACTGTCAAGTCTGGATGAAGCCCAAACCCTTATTTTTTAAATTGATTTAACAAGGCAAGTCGGTTACAAACAATTTTCTTATTTACATGACTGCCAAACCCAGACAATGCTGGGCCAATTGTGCACCACCCTATGGGACTCCCAATCACGGCCGGGTGGGATTCAGCCTGCATTTGAACCAGGGACTGTAGTGACACCTCTTGCACTGAGATGCAGTGCCTTAGACTGCTGCGCTGCTCTGGAGCCAATGGACACAGGTGACTCTGGCAATGGCTGACGTAGCACCCGTTTGGCCGTAAACAAATGTGGGGGCACTGGCGTCACAAATGTTTTTGTGAAGGGTTGCACCGGTCACTCAGACCCGTGCTGAGGCCCCTCGTTCCTGGGGTTACCCAATCCAAGTGCTCGGAGACTGCTTCCTCATCGGAGGTTTCCTGCAAGCCCCACATTCCTCCAACTCCAGGAATTTGTAATCGGAATGGGATTGCCATAACGCTGGAGGGGAGATATTGAGCTTCATTAGCCGGACGTTATGCATGATGAGGCTTCTAATCTAAGCTAGGCTAGCTAGCCTCTTTGACCGCAGCACGGTCTGTTTTAGAATAACCAAGTGACTTAACACTAGATACGTATACTAAACAAAATAACTACCCAAGCAATTCACCTTTAGGAAGTTGGAATAGCCAGCAGTAGCTAGCTCGCCTCTGAGAGTTAGCTAACCTGGCTAGCACGCTATGCAGGGCATGTTAGCTAGCCTGGTCTCGAGTCTACATAGGACCGGATCACTGAGATGGGACCAGGACCCTTCTGAGAAGACGCAAGCGGTGCTTAACCAAGGCAGACACAGGCGGCGGGAAGATGCCCACAGAACCTTGTCACCCTCTCTCCTTTGAGTAGCCTCCCATAACCGGCAACTGAGCGCACAGGAGCCTGGAGACATAAGACCCGACCAAAGACCCAATCCATCTCCGCGTGTTGCAACTCAGACTCCGCTGAGGTACAGGCACCCGGGAGAGGAAGTCGCTATCGGAAACACCAAGCTCACTAAAGAATGCTACACGATTGTCAAGAGAACCTGTGCCGAGGACTAGTAGGAGAACAGTGCCTCACACTTATCACCTGTGGAAGGCGGGGCTCCAGCGTTGCGTGGATTTCATTGGCCTTGTCAGGCGTGATTGTAGATCCTTAAACCGAAGTCGGGAGAGTGCTACTCCCCATAGTGTGTTGTACCGAAGTTGACTGACTGAAAGGGAACATCTGCCTGTTTTCCAAATGTTGACTGTTCTTGCGAGAGTATTATCATCAGCGCTAACTGCTGCTCTCAAAATCTGTTATTTTCTCATGTAGATATATTCAAGACTCATGACCAAACCAGTGCCAAATTGGCAAGATGTGGAATAGCAAGAAATATAGGCATTACAGGAGATTACCTATTATAGAAATGACCTCATTTTGTATGAGTTTCTCGCAGCTGCACAATTCTCTCTGCTTACCAAGCAGCTCTTATCCAAATTTTCTTTATCTAATGAGAAAATTGAGATGACTAACATCACTATATTTCATTTTGTTTGCACTCCTTGATAGGATTTCTGAAAACGGAGCTTGAGTTAAATGCTTTCTAAAGGAACATACACCCAGTCATCATCACAACACTGAAGAAATAAAGTTTTGATTGTGTGTGTACTGCTGATGCATTGCTATATTGACGTTGTGCATATTTATACAGTGGATGCCATAGACAACAGCTGGAAATATTTAGGTTCCTATATTTAGTTCAGTAATACTTTTCTGATCTCTTAAGTAATGTTTTTGTAGATATAACTAACTCCCCCTATGCTTCCTGCTTTTCAGATTCTCTGGGTGGCCCCTTCCCCACCACTTCTCACCGCTACCACCATAAGCCCACCAAGAGATGTCTGCCTGTCCAGCAGTGTGGGGGCAGCAGGTCCTCCTTTCCCCTGCTCTTCCACCCTAGTGCCAAGGGCTCCCAGATCGTCATGGACATGGCCCAGAGGACTGTCAAGAGACAGGCCAGCTTCTGCAACGCCATCACCTTCAGCAACCGGCCCATTGCCCTGTTCGAGCAGGTCCGCATCAAGGTATGGACAGACTGGGAGGTGGACCATGTTTATCAGCAGAAACTCTTTCATCTCTTTCTTTTAGTCTTAACTGTTTTCCATAAATGTTTTTGTTTGTCTCTCTCACTATGTATTTCGCCTTCATTATTCCCCTGATTCTGTGTGGGCCAAAGCAGCATAGAAAACGTTTCCACTTCATCTATCGGTCCATCTATGTCTCGAAAGAGCATGGGAAGCATTGCCATGTGAGCCGTACTGTTATCTTGCACAGTGAAAGCAGTGTAAATGGAGGGTTTAAATGAGGTGAGACAAGAATAGCAAGTCAGCAAATGATAAACAGACATGTCTATTTTTGTTGTTGTTTACCATTTTGTTAATCAAAGTTTTAACATATGGCCAACCAGAATGCGGAGTGAAATCTTAGACAAACACGACTAATGGAATGGTCTTTAGGTTATTCACCAGCTTAACTCCCTTTTATCATGCTTTAAATGGTACAAACCCCTTTACCTGTTCTCCAGATCACTAAGAAGCAGTGCTGCTGGAGCGGAGCCCTGCGTCTGGGCTTCACCTCCAAGGACCCATCCCGCATCAACCCAGACAACCTGCCTAAGTACGCCTGCCCAGACCTTGTCTCACAGAACGGATTCTGGGCCAAGGCCCTGCCCGAGGAGCTGTCCAACGAGGGCAACATCATCTCCTTCTGGGTGGACAAGAAGGGCCGGGTCTTCTACCGTATCATTGACTCTAGCCCCATACTGTTCTTCTGCGGGGTCCATGCCTCAGAGCCACTCTGGGCTCTCATAGACGTCTACGGCCTGACACGAGGGGTCCAGCTACTGGGTGAGTTTCACAAGGAGAAAGGACAGTGTAATGGCGGCTTATAATGCTTCTGTTCATACATTGTTCTGTCTGATTTGAGATTAGTTTACAATTCAAATTCATTTTGATGAATTTCCCAGATTGACTAGTGATGGCAAGTGGTGGTTGAATGTTTAAAATGCTATGTGCCTGGTCTAAGTGCGGTTGGTTGTTTGGTGATGTCACTTTTTGTAATATTGCTCTACTTTTCCCACACACAATCATATCAAAATAGTCCATTGGAAAAAAGATGGGTTGCACAGTTGTTAGCATATAATAAATGCCACTATAGTGGAATTTGAGAACCCCCTGGGAATCGGGTTGCACCTTTTGGGGAATATTCAGAGGTGGAAACCTTCTGTGGGAATTAATGGAAATGTATGCAAATTAATATAGCATTTAAATGACGATGTTTTTTGCATTGGATATATTTACCATATCATATGGAGATGGAAACATACACCTTTTACCTTAACATAAGTAAACATAATTGCAAATGATTAAATCCTTCCAATAGAAATAAAAACAACTATTTAGTAACGAGTTGAACTTTAATTAAATGAGTTGACTCTTCACATGGGATGATTTCACTGAACAACAAAAGAAAGGGAATATTGAATGATCCCCAATGATCCATCGCATTCCCAAAAATGTTTTCAACATACATCTGTAAAATGATAACCAAAGCTTTAGTTTCTAGACTGTCTTCCTCTCAGGCTTCCATGTCTTCCCCCTGGACCTCCTCAATGTCCACTTCTAAGGCCTCATCTTGTTGTGACTGTAAGGCCTCATCTTCACTGTCCAACCTTATTGAGGATGGCTCGTTGTCAGGCTCAAAATGCCTCACGTTTTTCAACCCTTGTATCGGTCAGCCTGTTGCGTGCTTTGGTTTGTGTGTTTTCCCAAACAAGGACCAGTTGCTCTCTGAGGCAGCTGATGTTGGTGGGATTTGGAGGAAGATGGAGGCAACAGCGGAACGAGCCTCAGATTCACAAAGTCCCTTCCACCAGGTGGCTGATAAGTTATGTTGGCAAGACTGCCATATTGCATCTCCATCCCAAGAACCTTGCCCTCATCCAGGCCAAGATGGCGAGGCACGGTAGTAATGACACCATAGGCCTTGTTGATCTCTGCACCAGAAAGAATGCTCTTACCAGCATACTTGGGGTCCAACATGTATAGTGAGGGGGGAAAAGTATTTGATCCCCTGCTGATTTTGTACGTTTGCCCACTGACAAAGAAATGATCAGTCTATGATTTTAATGGTAGGTTTATTTGAACAGTGAGAGACATAACAAAAAAAAGAAAAACGCATGTCAAAAATGCTATAAATTGATTTGCATATTAATGAGGGAAATAAGTATTTGACCCCCTCTCAATCAGAAAGATTTCTGGCTCCCATGTGTCTTTTATACAGGTAACTAGCTGAGATTAGGAGCACACTCTTAAAGGGAGTGCTCCTAATCTCAGTTTGTTACCTGTATAAATGACACCTGTCCACAGAAGCAATCAATCAATCAGATTCCAAACTCTCCTCCATGGCCAAGACCAAAGAGCTCTCCAAGGATGTCAGGGACAAGATTGTAGACCTACACAAGGCTGGAATGGGCTACAAGACCATCGCCAAGCAGCTTGGTGAGAAGGTGACAACAGTTGGCGCGATGATTCGCAAATGGAAGAAACACAAAAGCACTGTCAATCTCCCTCGGCCTGGGGCTCCATGCAAGATCTCACCTCGTGGAGTTGCAATGATCATGAGAACGGTGAGGAATCAGCCCAGAACTACACGGGAGGATATTGTCAATGATCTCAAGGCAGCTGGGACCATAGTCACCAAGAATACAATTGGTAACACACTACGCCGTGAAGGACTGAAATCCTGCAGCGCCCGCACGGTCCCCCTGCTCAAGAAAGCACATATACAGTCGTATGAAAAAGTTTGGGCACCCCTGACAATTTCCATGATTTCCATTTATAAATAATAGGGTGTTTGGATCAGCAATTTTAATTTTGATCTATCAAATAACTGATGGACACAGTAATATTTCAGTAGTGAAATTAGGTTTATTGGATTAACAGAAAATGTGCAATATGCATCAAAACAAAATTAGACAGGTGCATAAATTTGGGCACCCCAATAGAAAAATCACATCAATATTTAGTAGAGCCTCCTTTTGCTAAAATAACAGCCTCTAGATGCTTCCTATAGCCTCTAATGAGTGTCTGGATTCTGGATGAAGGTATTTTGGACCATTCCTCCTTACAAAACATCTCCAGTTCAGTTAGGTTTGATGGTTGCCGAGCATGGACAGCCCGCTTCAAATCATCCCACAGATTCTCAATGATATTCAGGTCTGGGGACTAAGATGGCCATTCCAGGACATTGTACTTGTTCCTCTGCATAAATGCCCGGGTAGATTTTGAGCAGTGTTTTGGGTCGTTGTCTTGTTGAAATATCCAGCCCCGGCGTAACTTCAACTTTGTGACTGATTCTTCAACATTATTCCCAAGAATCTGCTGATATTGAGTGGAATCCATGCAACCCTCAACTTTAACAAAATTCCCAGTACCGGCACTGGCCACACAGCATGATGGAACCCCCACCAAATTTTACTGTGGGTAGCAAGTGTTTTTCTTGGAACGCTGTGTTCTTTTGCAGCCATGCATAACGTCCCTTGTTATGACCAAATAACTCAATCTTTGTTTCATCAGTCCACAGCACCTTATTCCAAAATGAAGCTGGCTTGTCCAAATGTGCGTTTGCATACCTCAAGCGACTCTGTTTATGGCGTGTGTGCAGAAAAGACTTCTTCCGCATCACTCTCCCATACAGCTTCTCCTTGTGCAAAGTGCGCTGAATTGTTGAACGATGCACAGTGACACCATCTGCAGCAAGATGAGGTTGTAGGTCTTTGGAGGTGGTCTGTGGGCTGTTTTTGACCGTTCTCACCATCCTTCGCCTTTGCCTCTCCAATATTTTACTTGGCCTGCCACTTCTGGCCTTAACAAGAAGTGTGCCTGTGTTCCTCACAGTGGACACTGACAGCTTACATCTCTGCGATAGCTTTTTGTAGCCTTCCTCTAAACCATAATGTTGAACAATCTTTGTTTTCAGGTCATTTGAGAGTTGTTTTGAGGCCCCCATGTTGCCACTCTTCAGAGGAGAGTCAAAGAGAACAACAACTTGCAATTGGCCACCTTAAATACCTTTTCTCATGATTGGATGCACTTGTCTATGAAGTTCAAGGCTTAATGAGCTCACCAAACCAATTGTGTGTTCCAATTAATCAGTGCTAAGTAGTTACAGGTATTCAAATCAACAGAATGACAAGGGTGCCCAAATTTTTGCATAGCCTATTTTTCACATCTGATTTAATTTCATACAACTTAATATTGCTACACTAAAAATCTTTGTCTGGACAATACCCCAGAACTCCGCTTTTATTAGAAAATGAGTGGCATGCCACTGTGATCATTTTCTGTGACGACAGAGTAAATTATTATGCAGCCTCAGAGGGGTGCCCAAACTTTTTCATACGACTGTACATGCCCGTCTGAAGTTTGCCAATGAACATCTGAATGATTCAGAGGACAACTGGGTGGAAGTGTTGTGGTCAGATGAGACCAAAATGGAGCTCTTTGGCATCAACTCAATGTGTTTGGAGGAGGAGGAATGCTGCCTATGACCCCAAGAATACCATCCCCACCGTCAAACATGGAGGTGGAAACATTATGCTTCACCACATCAAAGGGACGATGGACGGGGCCATGTACCGTCAAATCTTGGGTGAGAACCTCCTTCCCTCAGCCAGGGCATTGAAAATGGGTCGTGGATGGGTATTCCAGCATGACAATGACCCAAAACACACGGCAAAGGCAACAAAGGAGTGGCTCAAGAAGAAGCACATTAAGGTCCTGGAGTGGCCTAGCCAGTCTCCAGACCGTAATCCCATAGAAAATCTGTGGAGGGAGCTGAAGGTTCGCGTTGCCAAACGTCAGCCTCGAAACCTTAATGACTTGGAGAAGATCTGCAAAGAGGAGTGGGACAAAATTCCTCCTGAGATGTGTGCAAACCTGGTGGCCAACTACAAGAAACGTCTGCCCTCTGATTGCCAACAAGGGTTTTGCCACCAAATACTAAGTCATGTTTTGCAGAGGGGTCAAATAATTATTTCCCTCATTAAAATGCAAATCAATTTATAACATTTTTGAGATGTGTGTTTCTGGATTTTTTTGGTTGTTATTCTGTCTCACTGTTCAAATAAACCTACCATTAAAATTATAGACTGATAATTTTTTTGTCAGTGGGAAAACGTACAAAATCAGCAGGAGATGAAATACTTTTTTCCCCTCACTGTACGCTGCGGCGTGTATGGGCTTCAGGCAGAAGTTTTCACATTTTTTTATGTATTTCGGAACTGCAGTTTCCTCTGCTTGGAGCAACAGTGAAGTGGGCAGGGCACTATTAATTTCTTCTCTTACATCTGCAAGCAGAGTCTGAACATCAGACAGGATGTCATTGTCTCCCTCAATCTGTGCAATGGCTACTGCTATAGGTTTCAGGCTGCTTACCACTCTCCCAAAAGACATCCTCCAGGAGGATCCTCTTGATGGGGCTGTCCATATCGGCAGACTATGATATGGCAATTTATTGGAGAGACTCCTTCCCCCCCAGGAGACTGTCAAACATGATGACACCAGCTTCAATGTGGTGCTCTTATTCTTCTCACTTTGCTTGGTGAGGTAGATTGCTGCAATAACCTGATGACCCTTCACATACCTAACCATTTCCTTGGCTCTCTTGTAGAGTGTTATCAGTGCCATGTTGTCCTTAAGGAGCAGATTCAATGCATGAGCAGCACAGCCAATGAGGTGATGTGAGGGTAGGACTCCTCCACTTTAGACCAAGCAGCCTTCATGTTCATAGCATTGTCTGTCACTAGTGCCATTACCTTCTGTGTTCCAAGGTCATTGATGACTGCCTTCAGCTCATCTGCAATGTAGAGACTGGTGTCTGTTGTCCCTTGTGTCTGTGCTCTTGTAGAATACTGGTTGAGGGGTGAAGATGATGTAGTTAGTTATTCCTTGCCCATGAACAATCGACCACCCATCAGAGATGATTGCAATACAGTCTGCTTTCTCTATGATTTGCTTGACCTTCACTTGAACTCCATGGGACTCTGTACCAGCAATTGAGTAGATAAAGCATGTCTGGTTGTAGGGGTGTATGCTGGGTGAAGAACATTCAGAAATCTCTTCCAATACACATTGCCTGTGAGCATCAGAGGTGAACCAGTTGCATACACAGCTCGTGCAAGACATTCATCAGCATTTCTCTGACTACGTTCCTCCATTGAGTCAAAAAAACTTCTGATTCCAGGAGAAACATGAGCTGTTGCTATCGATAAGGTGTCTGATTCATAATTTTCACCTTGAATAGAAGTAGGGGGACTTTTGTCAGAGATTGCTTGTTGTGAGCGCCGAGGGAACTTTATGCACTTGGCCAGATGATTCTGCATCTTTGTTGCATCTTCACATATGATTTGGCACAGTATTAGCAAATGTACACAGCTTTTCCTTCTACATTAGCTGCAGTGAAATGTCTCCAGACATTAGATGGTGCCTGTGGCATTTTCTTTTAAAGATGAGAAAAAAACAGCCAGTGTAATCCCGTGGCGCGATTTTCAAATACCTTAGAAATGCTATTACTTCAATTTCTCAAACATATGACTATTTTACTCCATTTTAAAGACAAGACTCTCGTTAATCTAACCACACTGTCCGATTTCAAAAAGGCTTTACAACGAAAGCAAAACATTAGATTATGTCAGCAGAGTACCCAGCCAGAAATAATCAGACACCCATTTTTCAAGCTAGCATATAATGTCACAAAAACCCAGAAGACAGCTAAATGCGGCACTAACCTTTTGATGATCTTCATCAGATGACAACCCTAGGACATTGTTATACAATACATGTATGTTTTGTTCAATCAAGTTCATATTTATATCAAAAAACAGCTTTTTACATTAGCATGTGACGTTCAGAACTAGCATACCCCCCGCAAACCTCCGGTGAATTTACTAAATTACTCACGATAAACGTTCACAAAAAACATAATTATTTTAAGAATTATAGATACAGAACTCCTTTGTGCAATCGAGGTGTCCGATTTTTAAAATAGCTTTTCGGTGAAAGCACAATTTGCTAGCTAAGTAAATGGCTCTGAGATGTGAATAATATGGTCATACATGTAATGTTAGCTCTAGGTGAACAATGAACCATAATCGCAACTCATGGCGTTACTACCCTGCATGAATCTGCAGGTAACTTAGCTAACCAACGAAGTTCAATGTTAGTCAGTTAACATTAGGCTATAGCTAGCCAATCAAATGGCTCTTTCTGTCAAAATTAGAAACATCTAATATCAGAAAATGTAGCTTGCTAGACTATCTTACCCGTATACATCATTCGTGGTTGGACGCATCGGATGCCATGGTTACCCTTAGTTTGACGGGTGTTTACTCCATCTCCTTAGCTATCATACGCAAAATTCAGTCCTCCACAAAGTGGAGAGAAACACTTATGCAGTTTTAATACACACAACAACAACAAGCCACGCTAAACAGGATTACCTACACATACTGACCTGCTCAAATGGACAGAAGTGTGCTATATGGCAGACCAATCCTCACTCATCTCTCGGCATGTCCAGCCCACTCATTATCTCAGCCAATCAGGGCTAACGGGAAGGTTGCTGTCTTTCTGTGGGCAAACCAACTAGGCTTGTAATTTAACAATTGTATTAGTATTTGCAAATGGCGTACAAGTTACTTATTAAGGCATGTGAAAGTTCATATGTTCCAGAAGGCATTTCTGCCCAAAAACGCATTTTGATTTTAAAAGAATTACGTTCAAACAGCTCTCCTGTGAAGTAGTGACCCAAGACATATGCCTAGTTTCCATAAAATCAACAGTGTAGTGTTTGGATTCAGTCTTGTGTCAGGTGAACTGTTGCGTCCTCACCTTTTGGTCTGATAATTTCATCTCCAAAGTGTGTTATTTATTTTTAAATTGCTACCATGGGCATGCATTTAGTTCTTCTGTTAGAAACATTTCACTTTGGCCCTATCCATATAGGTTAATTTCCATTAGTGTAAGGGGTTAACATTGATAGGAGTGCAGTCTGATATTTGGAACTGAAAATAGCCATAATACTGTCAAATAGTGCTAGTATTCCTTCCTAGATTTTGCTTAATTCTAAATTGCTCTTGTTAGAATACAATTCTGTCATTCACCCCTTGAGAAAATTCAAACAAAGTTAAGATGGAAAGAAAACAACTTTCAAATTCCCCAAAACTTTAATCAACATGGGGTCGTTTTCAAGAATCGTCTCCCTTAATAAAAATAAAAGAAGCTCCCATATAGTGTAGATTAGTACCATTTACCTAATTTCTAGTGGCATTAAGCTGACAAGAAGTGTGCTGTCTTTTTTGGGCTGTTTGGTATCCAGCGCTAGAGTGTGAATCTCTGGAGTTCAGTGGCCTTGCGGTGAGCTGTGATGACACATGGCACAAAGCTCTTGTTCCTCGACAGACGTTGAGTAGAGGTGCTGTCAGGAAAATGGTGTGACTGAAGCCATTTTCCCCGACGTGAAAACAAATGGAATGTTTTCACTAGGCTAAGGGAGAGTAGGTTGTGTTTGCATTGTGGAAATCACTGCATTGGAACATAATCATATGCAATCAGGATTCTTTACAGTAATCTACAAACATTCCATTTAAAAAAAAAATGTGTGTGTGTGTGTGTGTGTGTGTGTACACATGTCGAATGTAGATTCTGCCTACTGTAGGTTTCCAGAATAGCAGCTCTCTCTGGGTTATTTCTGACTTTCCCAGAGTCGGACAAACTCATGGATACCATTTGTATGTATCGACGTGCAGTTTGAAAGACGTTTAAGGAAGCATATCGTTAGCTTAGCACAATTTCTGAAAGTCTATGGGTATCTACTAGCCAGCTTATCTAAAAAGCAGGGAAATAGACCTAACTACTCCAAAGGTGGGTGGTTGGTCATTTATAGTCTTATAAAGCTATACATGGTAATCAATATTTTGTATAAACTCAGCAAAAAAAGAAAGGTCATCTCACTGTCAACTGCGTTTATTTTCAGCAAACTTAGTATGTGTAAATATTTGTATGAACATAACAAGATTCAACAACTGAGACACAAACACAAATGTGACTAACAGAAATTGAATAACGTGTCCCTGGACAAAGGGGGGGGGGGGGTGTAAATCAAAAGTAACAGTCAGTATCTGGTGTGGCCACCAGCTGCATTAAGTACTGCAGTGCATCTCCTCCTCATGGACTGCACCAGATTTGCCAGTTCTTGCTGTGGGATGTTACCCCGCTCTTCCACCAAGGCACCTGCAAGTTCCCAGACATTTCTGGGGGGGAATGGCCCTAGCCTTCACCTGCCGATCCAACAGGTGCCAGACGTGCTCAATGGGATTGAGATCCGGGCCCTTTGCTGGCCATGGGCAGCTCTCGGGCAGCTCTCGGCTATGCTTCCCTTTTGTAGTCTGTAATAGTTTGCAAGCCCTGCTGCACCCGACGAGCGTCAGAGCCGGTGTAGTACAACTTTGCTTGGAATATGTTAACCTGTCTGGGCTAGGGGGCAGTATTTTCACGGCCGGATAAAAAACGTACCCGATTTAAACTGGTTACTACTCTTGCCCTGAAATGAGAATATGCATATTATTAGTAGATTTGGATAGCAAACACTCTGAAGTTTCTAAAACTGTTTCAATGGTGTCTGTGAGTATAACAGAACTCATATGGCATATGAGGTATGAATATATGGATATAAATATGAACTTTATCGAACAAAACATACATGTATGTGTAACATGAAGTCCTATGACTGCCATCTGATGAAGATCATCAAAGGTTAGTGATTCACTTTCTCTACTTCTGCTTTTTGTGACTCCTCTCTTTGGCTGGAAAATGGCTGTCTGTTTTTTTTGTGTTTAGGCACTGACCTAACATAATCACAAGGTATGCTTTCAACGTAAAGCCTTTTTGAAATCGGACAGTGTTGTTGGATTAACAAGAAATGTATCTTTAAAATGTTGTATAATACTTGTATGTTTGAGGAATTTTAATTATGAGATTTCTGTTTGAATTTGGCGCCCTGCAATTTCACTGGCTGTTGTCAAATTGATCCCGCTAAAGGGATTTGATCCGTAAGAAGTTTTAATTAAGCAGCACGTAGTCTCTTAAATATGGGTTGGCCATATCAAAGTCTGCCCCAGTGATCTGGCACATGTGCTCAGTTTCCTAACAGAGGGGACATTTTAATATTTAATGATTCCAAATTTCACCTATTGTGCGTCAAGCTATTATCATGCAATCTGTCAGGAGGTTGGTCCTGTAGGATAGGGGTGAGTTTAGTGAAAAAAAACTGTGCTTTGGAGTACGTGATTGAGAGATGACCTTTATTTGGTAAACGTGAAAGAAATGGAAAATTTGAGAAAACAATGGACCATTTTCACATTGATCTCAAGGTTTATAGTTTATGGTGACCGTAAGGAATCTAAATCAGGAAATGTAAAACTTTTGCATGACATGGCATGTAATTTGAACTAATGTGACCAGTTCAATCTCCTAAATCTTGTCCAGCTCCACCACTGAGGCTTAACTGTCTTCCATCTGCGTGACAATATCTTGTGACTAGTTTTCATCAGAGATGTGTGCAGTCTCAGTGCATACAGTTGAAGTTTACATACACTTAGGTTGGAGTCATTAAAACTCAACCACTCCACAGATTTCTTGTTTACAAACTATAGTTTTGGCAAGTCGGTTAGGACATCTACTTTGTGCATGACACAAGTCATTTTTTCAACAATTGTTTACAGACAGATTATTTCACTTAGAATTCATTGTATCACAATTCCAGTGGGTCAGAAGTTTACATGCACTACGTTGACTCTGCCTTTTAAACGGCTTGGAAAATTCCAGAAAATGATGTCATGGCTTTAGAAGTTTCTGATAGGCTAATTGATGTAATTTGAGTCAATTGGAGATGTACCTGTGGATGTATTTCAAGGCCTTCCTTCAAACTCAGTGCCTCTTTGCTTGACATCATGGGAAAATCAAAATAAATCAACCAAGACCTCAGAAACAAATTGTAGACCTCCACAAGTCTTGTTCATCCTTGGGAGCAATTTCCAAACGTCTTAAGGTACCATGTTCATCTGTACAAACAATAGTACGCAAGTATAAGCACCATGGGACCACGCAGCCATCATACCGCTCAGAAAGGAGACGCGTTCTGTCTCCTAGAGATGAACGTACATTGGTGCGAAAAGTGCAAATCAATCCCAGAACAACTGCAAAGGACCTTGTGAAGATGCTGGAGGAAACTGGTACAAAAGTATCTATATCCACTGTAACACGAGTCCTATATTGACATAACCTGAAAGGCCGCTCATCAAGGAAGAAGCCACTGCTCCAAAACTGCCATAAAATAGCTGTTTGCAACTTTTTATTTTTTACCTTTATTTAACTAGGCCAGTCAGTTAAGAACAAATTCTTATTTTCAATGACGGCCTAGGAACAGTGGGTTAACTGCCTTGTTCAGGGGCAGAACGACAGATTTGTACCTTGTCAGCTAGGGGATTCAAACTTGCAACCTTTCGGTTACTAGCCCAACGCTCTAACCACTAGGCTACCCTGCCACCCCATGGGGACAAAGATCATACTTTTTGGAGAAATGTCCTCTGGTCTGATGAAACAAAAATAGAACTGTTTGGCCATAATGACCCTCATTTATGTTTTGGAGGAAATAGGGGGAGGCTTGCAAGCCAAAGACACCATCCCAACTGGGAAGCACGGGGGTGGCAGCATGTTGTGGGGGTGCTTTGCTGCAGGATGGACTGGTGCACTTCACAAAAGAGATGGCATCATGACGATGGAAAATTATGTGACTATATTGAAGCAACATCTCAATACATCAGTCAGGAAGTTAAAGCTTGGTCGCAAATGGGACTTCCAAATCGACAATGACCCCAAGCATACTTCCAAAGTTGTGGCAAAATGGCTTAAGGACAACAAAGTCAAGGTATTGGAGTGGCCATCAAAGCCCTGACCTCAATCCCATAGAAAATGTGTGGGCTGAACTGAAAAAGCGTGTGTGAGCAAGGAGACCTACAAACCTGACTCAGTTACACCAGCTCTGTCATGAGGAATGGGCCAAAATTCACCCAACTTATTGCGGGAAGCTTGTGGAAGGCTACCGGAAACGTTTGACCCAAGTTAAACAATTTAAAGGCAATTCTACCAAATACTAATTGAGTGCATGTAAACTTCTGACCTACTGGTAATGTGATGAAAGAAATAAAAGCTGAAGTAAATCATTCTCTCTCCTATTATTCTGACATTTCACATTCTTAAAATAGTGGTGTTCCTAACTGACCTATGCCAGGGAATTGTTACTCTGATTTAAATGTCAGGAATTGTGAAACTGAGTTTGCATACACCTTAGCCAAATACATTCAGACTTCCAACTTCAACTGTAAATGTAGCTGCATGTGTCTTCTCTTTTGAATAATCTGGTGTCTACCCTTTCACGTTTGATGGATTGATTTTATCCTGTTAGGGCTAGGGGGCAGTATTGACACGGCTGGATAAAAAAACATACCCGATTTAATCTGGTTACCACTCCTACCCAGTAACTAGAATATGCATATACGTATTACATATGGATAGAAAACACCCTAAATTTTCTAAAACTGTTTGAATGGTGTCTGTGAGTATAACAGAACTCATTTGGCAGGCAAAACCCTGAGACATTTTCTGACAGGAAGTGGATACCTGATGTGTTGTATTGCCTTTAAACCTATCCCATTGAAAAACACAGGGGCTGAGGAATATTTTGGCACTTCCTATTGCTTCCACTAGATGTCACCAGCCTTTACAAAGTGTTTTGAGTCTTCTGGAGGGAGATCTGACCGAACAAGAGCCTTGGAACGATGATGTCCCATTAGACACCTGGCGCGCGAGTTCATGTTGGGTACCCTCGTTCCAATACGTTATAAAAGAGTATGCATTCGTCCACCTTGAATATTATTCATGTTCTGGTTAAAAAAGGCCCTAATGATTTATGCTATACAACGTTTGACATGTTTGAACGAACGTAAATATATTTTTTCCCCTCGTTCATGACGAGAAGTCCGGCTGGCTTAGATCATGTGCTAACGAGACGGAGATTTTTGGACATAAATGATGAGCTTTTTTGAACAAAACTACATTCGTTATGGACCTGTGATACCTGGAAGTGACATCTGATGAAGAGAATCAAAGGTAATGGATTATTTACATAGTATTTTCTATTTTAGATCTCCCCAACATGACGTCTAGTCTGTATCGCAACGCGTATTTTTCTGGGCGCAGTGCTCAGATTATTGCAAAGTGTGATTTCCCAGTAAGGTTATTTTTAAATCTGGCAAGTTGATTGCGTTCAAGAGATGTAAATCTATAATTCTTTAAATGACAATATAATATTTTACCAATGTTTTCTAATTTTAATTATTTAATTTGTGACGCTGACTTGACTGCCGGTTATTGGAGGGAAACGATTTCCTCAACATCAATGCCATAGTAAAACGCTGTTTTTGGATATAAATATGAACTTGATAGAACTAAAAATGCATGCATTGTCTAACATAATGTCCTAGGAGTGTCATCTGATGGAGATTGTAAAAGGTTAGTGCATCATTTTAGCTGGTTTTATGGTTTTGGTGACCCTGTCTTTGAATTGACAAAACATTACACACAACTCTTGTAAATGTACTGTCCTAACATACTCTAAATTTATGCTTTCGCCGTAAATTCTTTTTGAAATCGTAAAACGTGGTTAGATTAAGGAGATGTTTATCTTTCAAAGGGTGTAAAATAGTTGTATGTTTGAAAAATTTGAATTTTGACATTTATTTGGATTCAAATTTGCCGCTCTTGAAATGCACCTGCTGTTGATGGAGTGCACCACGGGTGGCACGCTAGCGTCCCACCTAGCCCATAGAGGTTATATCAGTTACATTAGTGTAACTGAAGCAGTTCCTCAGTACCAGCCCTAAGGAGACTGCTCTGTGCTATACATTCATTTCCCCTCATATTTGTTGTGAGGCAAGACTTGGGTGATGTGGATAATAAATAGTGGGTAGTGGCACAATGCTATATATTCTATTAAGATGGTATGTGTAAATAAATGCAGTAGAGAAGGGGTGGAATGTAGAGTTTAAATCACTGCCTGTTCAATTCAGTTTAATTCCACATATTCAGTCACCATTTCCTCTAGGGACTTGCTTTAACATGTCACATAGAGAAAACCATTTCTGGTCAGATATACAGCACAGTAGTGATATAAAATATCCTGAGAATACATGCATGTTGAATTAACCAATGATTTCAGACTTTTCATAACCAAGATCTGTTATCTTGTTTTTATGACCAATGGTGGTGTTCATGTTGTCTGCATTCCTGGGGTGTTATTCCTCAGATCTCTGAGGATCTCTTGCTCTGTTTCATCTCAGGCTGATACAGTATCAGGGGAGTGTAGCTCAGTAGCTATAGCCACCCATGTGAGGAGTCAAAGGTGATCCAGAGGCTGGTGCGACTGCTTGAAAGCCGAGATGGTGTTGCATAACCAAGGAAGCTAAATTCATCTGCCGGAATCAAACTGAGCCTCGGGGGTCTTCTAGACCAACAATGCTGCCCCTGCAATTTAAGTAAGATCTGTTACATCACTAGGCTGTCTTCCTACTCACAAATATCAATACAGAAAGGCTTGGTTATTATATTGTTATAAGCCAGTGATGGTAAGGATACACTTAGCTAAGGCTAATCCAAAGCCCTATAGAAAGATTAAGAAAAGGTTTTCTCTAGTACAGTACATTATCGAACTGGTGGTTTGGCGCCAGGATGCTGCTTGGACGAGCAGTGTTCCAAGCAGTGCTGTATTGTCCGTCACAGACACACCGATGGCTGCTAACAGTTCCATCTGAAAATTATCACTGCACTTCCATAAGAATATCATGTTCATGTTGTTGAATCATCTCTTGTATTTATCTCAAGTCGCACATTATTTCCTTTTGCCTGGCATTTTGTTTGGTACAGCCTGTCTGACCTCGGAAACAATGTTGTACCATATAAATGGTGCCCAGACAACTTTTTCTGAGCCAGTCGAAATCACCCATCAATATCATTATCATGACATATCCCAGTAGAAAAAAAGCTCTAACGAAAATGCTGCAGGTTCAATGTTTGACGTGACTGAGTTTGCTGAAGTTGGCTAGCTAGCAAATGAGAAGAATGTTATTCAGCCTGCATAACAGATATTTTGTTTTAGAACAGAAGACCTGGCCTTTTGCTTAGCAACTATGCTGAAATAATTTACGCCTAGGTCGTGTCTGTGGCAGCATGACTAAAAGCACTAACAACCCGACTTTTTTATTTATTTTTTTAACTTTGCTATTGCCTTTGGAGGTTGTTGTTGTTGGGGTGTGACAACATGAAGAAGACAGCGGTGTGGATGCAAATGAAGCTGGCTGTCATAAGGCTCAGAAATGAAAATCAATCAGGAACGTTGCAAAAACCCGGGCATGCCAAGTCAACAGTTTGGTTCATCATTAACAAGAAAAAAGCAACCGGTGAACTCAATTATGTCAAAAGACCTGGTAGACTGAGGAAGACCACTGTAGTGGATGACCGGAGAATACTCTCTATGGTGAAGTAAAACCCCCCTGACAACAGCCCAACAGATCAAAAGCACTCCCCTGGGTGTAGATGTGTCAGTCTACCATACGTAGAAGACTGCACCAGCAGGACAAAAAAGAGGGTACACTACAAGATGCAAACCACTGATAAGCCTGAAGAACAGAAAGGCGAGATTACAGTTTGCTAAAAAGCACCTAAAAGAGCCCCAAGAGTTCTGGAAAAAAGTATTGTGGACAGATGAGACAAAGAATAACATGTACAAGAGTGATGGAAAGAGGAAAGTGTGGAGAGAGAGAAAAAAAGACATGCCCATGATCCAAAGCATACCACCTCATCCATGAAACATGGTGGAGGGGGTGTTATGGCTTAGGCCTGTATGTCTGCCAGTGGAACAGGCTCACTTGTCTTCATCGATGATGTGACTACAGACAGAAGTAGAACAATGAATTCTGAAGTCTACAGAAATATTTTATCTGCTCAGATAAAACCAAATGCCTCAACTTATTGGATGGAACTTCATCATGCAACAAGACAATGACCTTAAACATACTGCTAGAGCAACGAAGGGGTTTTTGTTGGCCAAAAAGTGACACAGCCAGTCAAGGATTTTCCAATCACCGGATCTGAATCCAATTGAACATGCATTTTACATGCTGAAGAGGAGACTGAATGCAATAAGTCCCCGATACAAGCAGGAACTGAAGATGGCTGCAGTACAGGCCTGGCAGATCATGTCGATGCATCGCAAACTTCAAGCAGTCATTACATGCAAAGGTTATGCGACCAAATATTAACAATGATTACTTTATTCTACATTGTTAAACTGTCCAATGTTTTTTGATGCCCGAAAATGGGGATGGACTATGTACAAAAGCTTCTATAATTTCTAAACGGTTCATCCGATATGTATGAAATTCCCTCAAATTAAATCTGACAGTCTGCACTTCACCCTCATTGTCATTGTATCCTTTCAAACTCAGTGGTAGAGTACAGAAACAAAATGGTCACTGTCCAATGAATTATGGTGCTCTCTGTCTCTCTGTGTGTGTGTGTGTGTGTGTGTGTGTGTGTGTGTGTGTGTGTGTGTGTGTGAGAGAGATAGTATACAAATGTAATCAAGGTTTGAAATTATGTTTTAGACAAATATACAGTTGAAGTCAGAAATGTACATTTAGGTTGGAGTCATTAAATCTTGTTTTTCAACCACTGCAATAATTTCTTGTTAACAAACTATAGTTTTGGCAAGTCGGTTAGGAAATGTACTTTGTGCATGGAAGGAGAAATTTGTCCAACAATTGTTTAGACAGATTATTTCACTTATAATTCACTGTATCACAATTCCAGTGGGTCAGAATACACTATGTTGGCTGTGCCTTTAAACAGCTTGGAAAATACCTGAAAATTATGTCATGGCTTTAGAAGCTTCTGATAGGCTGTTCAAACAATAGTACGCAAGTATAAACACCATGGGACCACGCAGCCGTCATAACGCTCAGGAAGGAGATGCGTTCTGTCTCCTAGAGATGAACGTACTTTGGTGGAAAAAGTGCAAATCAATCCCAGAACAACAGCAAAGGACCTTGTGACGATGCTTGAGGAAACGGATACAAAAGTATCTATATCCACAGTAAAACGAGTACTATATCGACATAACCTGAAAGGCTGCTCAGCAAGGAAGAAGCCACTGCTCCAAAACTGCCATTAAAAAAAGCCAGACTACGGTTTGCAACTGCACATGGGGACAAAGAATGTACTTTTTGGAGAACTGTCCTCTGGTCTGATGAAACAAAATAGAACTGTTTGGCCATAATGACCATTATGTTTGGAGAAAAAAAGGTGGAGGCTTGCAAGCTGACGAACAACATCCCATCCGTGAAGCTCGGGGGTGGCAGCATCATGTTGTGGGGGTGCTTTGCTGCAGGAGGGACTGGTGTACTTCACAAAATAGATGGCATCATGAGGGCGGAAAATTATGTGGATATATTGAAGCAACATCTCAGTACATCAGTCAGGAAGTTAAAGCTTGGTCACAAATGGGTCTTCCAAATGGACAATGACCCCAAGCATAGTTCCAAAGTAGTGGCAAAATGGCTTAAGGACAACAAAGTCAAGGTATTGGAGTGGCCATCACAAAGCCCTGACCTCAATCCTATAGAGAATTTGTGGGCAGAACTGAAAAAGCTTGTGCGAGCAAGGAGGCCTACAAACCTGACTCAGTTACACCAGTTCTGTCAGGAGGAATAGGCCAAACTTCACCCAACTTATTGTGGGAACCTTGTGGAAGGCTACACTAAAAGTTTGACCCAAGTTAAACAATTTTAAAGGCAATGCTACCAAATACTAATTGAGTGTATGTAAACTTCTTCTGACCCACTTGGAATGTGAGTAAATAAATAAAAGCTTAAGTAAATCATTCTCTCTACTATTATTCTGACATTTCACATTCTTAAAATAAAGTGGTGATCCTAACTGACCTAAGACAGGGAATGTTTACTAGGGTTAAATGTCAGGAATTGAGAAAAACTGAGTTTAAATGTATTTGGCTAAGGTGTATGTAAACGTCCGACTTCAACTGTAGAGGCCCGACGAAGAAACCTTGAATCGTTAACTGCAAGCTGTACATTTTATTTATTTTTGTAATTTTTTTTCTTCCCGACATTCTGTATCTTAAAGGATTAAATATGCAGTTTACAAGGAAGAGGGAAACAGTCGTAGACATGGTGAAGAAATTTGAGGCCTTTACTAGGAAGCATGAGCTGTTCGATTTGGACTTGTCATCTGAAAGGCTACTGCACTTCAGCGCACTGATCATGAGAACGGTGAGGAATCAGCCCAGAACTACACAGGAGGATCTTGTCAATGATCTCAAGGCAGCTGGGACCATAGTCACCAAGAATACAATTGGTAACACACTACGCCGTGAAGGACTGAAATCCTGCAGCGCCCGCAAGGTCCCCCTGCTCAAGAAAGCACATATACATGCCCATCTGAAGTTTGCCAATGAACATCTGAATTATTCAGAGGACAACTGGGTGAAAATGTTGTGGTCAGATGAGACCAAAATGGAGCTCTTTGGCATCAACTCACCGTGTTTGGAGGAGGAGGAATGCTGCCTATGACCACAAGAACACCATCTCCACCGTCAAACATGGAGGTGGAAACATTATGCTTTGGGGGTGTTTTTCTGCTAAGGGGACAGGACAACTTCACCACATCAAAGGGACGATGGACGGGGCCATGTACCGTCAAATCTTGGGTGAGAACCTCCTTCCCTCAGCCAGGGCATTGAAAATGGGTCGTGGATGGGTATTCCAGCATGACAATGACCCAAAACACATGACCAAGGCAACAAAGGAGTGGCTCAAGAAGAAGCACATTAAGGTCCTGGAGTGGCCTAGCCAGTCTCCAGACCTTAATCACATAGAAAATCTGTGGAGGGAGCTGAAGGTTCGCGTTGCCAAACGTCAGCCTCGAAACCTTAATGACTTGGAGAAGATCTGCAAAGAGGAGTGAGACAAAATCCTTCCTGAGATGTGTGCAAACCTGGTGGCCAACTACAAGAAACGTCTGACCTCTGATTGCCAACAAGGGTTTTGCCACCAAGTACTGAATCATGTTTTGCAGAGGGGTCAAATACTTATTTCCCTCATTAAAATGCAAATCAATTTATAACATTTTTGACCTGCATTTTTCTGTTTTTTTGTTGTTGTTGTTATTCTGTCTCTCACTGTTCAAATAAACCTACCATTAAAATCATAGACTGATCATTTCTTTGTCAGTGGGCAAATGTACAAAATCAGCAGGGGATCAAATACTTTTTTCCCTCACTGTACAAGATGGCGTAGCAGTCAGGTGTCTTTCTCTTGTCGTGTCCCGTGTATCTTTTTTTTTTCCCCGCATACATTTGTTTCATATTTTTTTACATCATCTTCCACATGCTCTCCTGCAACCTGCCTCACCCAATGTGGTATGGATCTGCTATTTTCTTTACATTAGAACCGGAACCCCCAACAGAAGCTAGCCAGCTAACTAGATACTAGCTAGCGGTCATCAGCTAAATGTTACCCCGGACAACTCCTGCCAGTCTGCACAGCGTGATTCATCCCAAAGCATATTGGACTTCTTTTTCTCCACATCTCCAAATTCCTACCGCAAGCTCTGAACCTTTTCACCTGCATGATCGCAGCTAGCTAGCTGCTGTCCGAGTGGCTACTCCTGGCTGTCGTCTCTGTCCCGACGCAAGCACCAATTAGCCTGGAGCTAGCCTATGCTAGGCCCATCTCCCGGCTAGCTGATGAGGTCCATCAGCCACTCCTTGGGCTACAATACCTATGTTGCCAAATGGACTGGACCCCTTTTACTGCTGATACGGAACCCCGCTGATCCATCACGACTGGACTACCGACATAATCCGCCCGAGGGAGTTTTCAACGTCGCGACGTCCTTTGAATGCCCATCTGCTAGCCGTGGCCCACTAGCTGTCTAGAGCATATCAGACTGTTAGCTGAGGAGGTCCATCAGCCAGTTTCTTGGGCAACAATTCCTATTTTGCCAATTGGCCTGGACCCTTTTACTATACGGAGCCCTGCCGATCTATTGCGACTGACCTGCCGACGTAACTGCATGAGGGGGGCTACAACAGACTATTCCGTCGCAACGTCCCCCTAAGGCCCTTCTGCTAGCCCTGGCCCACTAGCTGTTTGAATCGCCGTGTCTCCAGCCCGCCTAGCTACTCGCTAGACCCCATGATCACTCGGCTATGCCTTGTCCGTTGCTGTTTTGGTTAGTGATTATTGTCTTACTTCACTGTAGAGCCTCCAGCCCTGCTTAATATGCCTTAGCTAACCCTTTTGTTCAACCTCCCATACATGCGGTGACCTCACCTGGTATAAATGGTGTCTCTAGAGACAAAACCACTCTCATCGTCACTCAATGGCTAGGCTTACCTCCACTGTATTCACATCCTACCTTACCTTTGTCTGTACATTATGCCTTGAATCTATTCTACTGCGCCCAGAAACCTGCTCCTTTTACTCTGTTCCGAATGCACTAGATGACCAGTTCTTATAGCCTTTAGCCATACCCTTATCCTACTCCTCCTCTGGTGATGTATAGGTTAATCCAGGCCCTGCAGTCACTAGCTCGACTCCTATTCCCCAGGCGCGCTCATTTGTTGACTTCTGTAACCGTAAAAGCCTTGGTTTCATGCATGTTAACATTAAAAGGCTCCTCCCTAAGTTTGTTTTATTCACTGCTTTAGCACACTCTGCCAAACAGGATGTCCTAGCCGTGTCTGAATCCTGGCTTAGGAAGGCCACCAAAAACCCTGAAATTTCCATCCCTAACTATAACATTTTCTGACAAGATAGAACTGCCAAAGGGGATGGAGTTGCAATCTACTGCAGAGATCTCTTATACTATCCAGATCTGTGCACAAACAATTTGAGCTTCTACTTTAAAAAAAATCCACCTTTCCAGAAACAAGTCTCTCACCGTTGCTGCTTGCTATAGACCACCTTCTGCCCCCAGCTGTGCCCTGGACACCATATGTGAATGGATTGCCCCCCATCGATATTCAGTGCTCGTACTGTTAGGTGACCTAAACTGGGACATGCTTAACCTCTCTGGGGAGGTGGGATGCTACTGTCCCACCTGGCCAACATCCAGTGAAATTGCAGAGCGCCAAATTAAAAAATTCATGAAACATACAAGTGTTATACATCGGTTTAAAGATTAACTTCTTGTTAATCCAACCGCCGTGCCAGATTTCAAATAGGCTTTTTTTGTTTTGCGATTATCTGAGAACAGCACACAAAACATTAAACAGTTACCAGCCAAGTTACATAAATCCTCTTCAGCGTCTCATCCCGTCAGCGGGATCAAAATCCAGCGAAAAATCATATCGCCAATTAGCATAAAAAAAAATATTAATTTTTCTACAAAAAAAAATATATATATTTTTTTTTATAGATACACCTCTCCTGAATCGACGTCGTCTGATTTCAAAAAGGTTTAACAGGAAAAGCAAATCATTAGATTATGTTAGAGGAGTCCATCGTAAAATGCAGCAACATAGCCATTTTCCGACCAACCACATGCATCACAAATAACCAAAAAACAGCTAAATGCAGCACTAACCTTTTACAAACTTCATCAGATGACACACCTAGGACATCATGTTACACAATGCATGCATTCTTTTGTTCAATAAAGTTCATATTTATATATGAAAACAGCATTTTTAAATCGGCGTCTGAAGTTGACTAACTATTTTCCCGTCAAATGCATCCAGGGAAACAGGGCTACATTTTACTGAATTACTATTCGAAAACATGTTTAAAATGTAATATTGTCATTCTAAGATTTATAGATGAATATCTCTTGAAGGCACCTGTCATACCAGATTTAAAAATAACTTTACTGGGTAATCACACTTAGCGATAAAAGGGGATGCGATACTCAGAAACTGACCTAGTAAATACAGCTCGGCGCCATCTTGGAACAACCGCATTTCACATCTAATGTTGTATAATATTGTCAATAATCCATTACCTTTAGTTGTCTTCATCAGAAAGCACTTCCAGGAATCCCAGGTCCACAACAGATGTATTTTCGGTCGAAAAAGTCCATCGTTTATGTTCAATTAGCTTGCTGATGTTAGTGCGTCCGAAGGGCATATCCAACTAATCTGCCTTGCGCGCCACAGTGGTTTCGAAATAGTACTTTTTTTCACATTTAGGTTCGTTCAAACATGTCAAACGTTGTATAACATAAATCTTCAGGGCCTGTAACACCAAGAGCGCCAATAAGATTCGAGGGGGATGATTTCATTGTGTTTCAAACCGTTTCCAAAGGTGAGGGTAGACATGGCCGCCGGCGTCATAATGGTGATGGCCCTCCCGCTGTGACCAATTTCCAACGCGTCTCATTCACTGAGTTTCGACTGTTGAAGGCTCAAACCACTTTGTAAAGACTGGCGACATCTTGTGGAAGCAATAGGAAGTGCTCACTAAACGATATCTCACGGTGTGAATTTTAGGCGATGACGTGAAGTTGAGTCCACAATTCAGAATTCCACTTCCTGGTTCAATCGGTCTCGGGGTTTTGACTGCCATTTGAGTTCTGTTATACTCACAGACACCATTCAAACAGTTTTAGAAACTTTAGGGTGTTTTCTATCCATATATAATAAGTATATGCATGCCCTATCTTCTGAGTTTGATTAGTAGGTCGTTGAAAATGGGAATGAATTTCTTTCAAAATGCGCTTTGGCGCCCCTATCCTAGGATATCCTCAAGAGGATAAGTCAGAAATAGCGATAAAATTAATTACTTACCTTTTGATGATCTTCATATGGTTGCACTCGCAAGACTCCCAGTTTGACAATAAATGCTTGTTTTGTTCGATAAAGTCCCTCTTTATATCCAAAAACCTCAGTTTTGTTGGCGTGTTTGTTCAGTAATCCAATGACTCAAAGGCAGTCACAACAGGCAGTCGAAAAATCCAAATAGTATCCGTAAAGTTCGTAGAAACATGTCAAACGATGTTTATAATCAACCCTCAGGTTGTTTTTAGTCATAATAATTGATAACATTTCAACCGGACAATAGTTTCGTCAATAAACAAGAAAGGCTCACTCTCGGTCGCGCGCAGTAAACAGGTCTGGGGACTTCCCAGGGTCCACTGACTCAGTGGTCTTACTCCCAAATTTTTCAGAATACAAGCCTGAAATAATTTCTAAGACTGTTGACATCTAGTGGAAGCCATAGGAAGTGCCATTTGAGTCTAAGTCATGGGATACAGTATAGGCATTCAATGGAAAATTACAAACATAAACAAATCCCACTTTCTGGATGGATTTTTCTCAGGTTTTCGCCTGCCATATCAGTTCTGTTATACTCACAGACATTATTAGTGTTTTCTATCCAAATCTACCAATTATATGCATATCCTAGCTTCTGGGCCTGAGTAACAGGCAGTTCACTTTGGGCACGCTTTTCATCCGGAGGTGAAAATAGTGCCCCCTACCCTAGTGAGGTTAACTAACCTCCAGACGAGCTTCAATGCCATACAACACTCCTACTGTGGCCTCCATCTGCTTTTAAATGCTATTACAACTAAATGTATGCTCTTCAACTGATCGCTCCCCGCCCGCCCAGCATCACTACTCTGGATGGTTCTGACTTAGAATATTTGTACAACTACAAATACCTAGGTGTTTGGGTAGACTGTAAACTCTCCTTCCAGACTCACGTTAAGCGTCGCCAATCCAAAATTAAATCTAGAATCGGCTTCCTATTGCGCAACAAAGCATCCTTCGCACATGCTGCCAAACACACCCTCGTAAAACTGACTTTCCTACCGATCCTTGACTTTGGCGATGTCATTTACAAAATAGCCTCCAACACTCTACTCAGCAAATTGGATGAAGTCTATCACAGTGCCATCCCTTTTGTCACCAAAGCCCCATATACTACCCACCACTGCGACCTGTATGCTCTCGTTGGCTGGCCCTCGCTTCATATTCGTCGCCAAACCCACTGGCTCCAGGTCATCTGTAAGTCTTTAGTAGGTAAAGCCCTGCCTTATCTCAGCTCACTGGTCACCATAGCCTCACCCACCCGTAGCACACGCTCCAACAGGTATATTTCACTTGTCACCCCCAAAGCCAATTCCTCTTTTGGCCGCCTTTCCTTCCAGTTCTCTGCTGCCAATGACTGGAACAAATTGCAAAAATCACTGAAGCTGGAGACATATCTCCCTCTCTAACTTTAAGCACCAACTGTCAGAGCAGCTCACTGCACCTGTACATAGCACATCTGTAAATAGCCCAGCAAATCTGTAAATAGCCCATCCAACTACCACATCCCCATACTGTTATTTTTTTTTTTGCGTGCGGTTTTGCACCCCAGTATCTCTACTTGCACATATATCTTCTGCACATGTGTCACTCCAGTGTTTCATTGCTAAAATGTAATTATTTTGCCTCTATGGCCTATTTATTGCCTTATCTGACCTTATCTTACCTCATTTGCACACACTGTATATATACTTTTTTCTATTGTGTTATTGACTGTATGTTTGTTTATTCCATGTGTAACTCTGTTGTTGTTTGTGTCGCACTGCTTTGCTTTATCTTGGACAGGTCGCAGTTGTAAATGAGAACTTGTTCTCAACTGGCCTACCTGGTTAAATAAAATAATAATAATAATAATAATAATAATAATAATGTTATCGCCTCCTGACCATCCGCTCAAGAAAAAACGCTTTGAATTGAAAAATCTATTGTATACTGTAGTATTTATATATTACTTTACTGTTGTGTTTTTGTGGGCATGACTGTAGTATACTATAGTTTTCGGTGTTTTTGCAGAATTTACAGTAGTGTTCACTGCAGTGTGTCCGCTGCAGTCATATTGATGTGACGCTACGCCACCGAAAAATCATTGCCGCCACACTAAAAAGATATGGAACATGAAAATATATTTCTAGAATAGTCCACATTTACTTTTCCTCTGCAAACAAAATAAGTAATGAATAGAGTAATCAGACAACCCCATTGTAGAATAGTTTTTATTAATGAATGCCATAGGGAGGGAAAGATGCATTCTGACAAGCAGTCAATGTACAACAATTCTTTGTTAAAAGGTGGGGGATCCCATCTTTACCTAACTTATTTGTCAATTCATAAATATGCGCAAACCACACCATTTAAAAAAAAAAAAAAGGAAAAAAAAAAGTTTTTTGCATCAGCATGAATGTGTGAGTGCATAGGGAAGAGTGGGGCTAAATGTAACATGGGTGAAATGTAAGGTAACATGGGTGAAATGTAAGCTAACTTGGGGTAAAACGCCACACTACCTCAATTTTTTTTTTTTGTGGGAGTGACTTAAAAAATGTAGACATTTGTAGTTGAGCAAGAGTAGTGGCAACCAAGTGAAGCATTGGGGAAATGGTGACATGAGGTGGTTTCTGTGAGAAGTACAGGCAGGGAGCATGATACCCCGGTTGGCAAGTTACACTAACAGGTAGGCCTACATCATATTCACTTTGTTTATGCAAGTTTTTTGGGACATAAAATTAATCAATAGAATAATGACTAGCTAAAAGATCACATTTGGGATCTGGCTAATGATTAGTCCTATAGGGTAAATGCAGAAAGGCTACCCCATGCTTCAGCCTATTTATTTATAGCAACTATGCTGCATCAGTTGGGCTACAGGTAACAATGTTTATTCAATCCCCTTGAGTGACATTTTCCCCCTACTGCTACACGTTTCCATTGGAAACACTGATTCACTGTAGTGTTTTTGCAGACATGTCTATAGTATACTGCATTATTCACTCTCGTGTTTGTGGACATGACTGGAGTATATTGTAGTAACCCTAGTCGGCAGGTATTATCTAAAATGTCACCACTACCAGACTATTTAACGAGGGGAACACCTCAACCAGAACATAAGACACAGGTTCATGACATGCCACCTGTTGAGTTGGGTCAACAGTTCTTTGCAATGCAACGGACCAGACAACACCTTAGCAAGCGTACAATTGAAACATCTAAACGTTAGTTCTAGGCCCATTTAAGGGAAACCGTACAGAGTCAGATATAAAGAACAAGCAAAGTTTATTAAATCTCGGATGATTAGGTTTGCTTTTTTGACACACAATAACACCAGCATGACTTAGATCTCTTACTTCCACTAGATCACTTTCTGAAATACAACAGTGTTTCACAGAGATTCAGCTAACCAAGTTCACAAGAGGACCAAAAACAGTGACAAACAATACTGTACTTCTGATGGTAGAAAATAAAAGAACAGTTAACCACTGCATTTACGTAAACGATAGATATTTTAGAAATACAAATTACTTAAAAAGGCAGTCCCCTTATTGGAGTGCGCTGCCATTAAACTGCCTGGACCTCCAACGCGCAAAGCCTCTCCAAACAAACCAACTGAAAACAGAAGGACATTATTGCAGTGGCTTCACATAATACACACCTTAAATATTGTCACATGAATAAACTCACTGATGATCAAACTCAACACATACCATTCAGAACGATCAATCACAATCTAAACATTTCAAGACAGCATGGTCACAACATAGTTGCTCACAGAAATAAATAGCACCAATGCCGTACAGCCTATACACACTGTGCGGTAGTATGTTCAATCACGTTACATTTAGTGATACAAAAATTAAATCATTAACTAACCCTACAGTTCATTCGGAAAGTATTCAGACCCTTTGACTTTTTCCAAATTTTGCTACGTTACAGCCTTCTAAAATGTTTTCAATTATTGTTTTTCCTCATCAATCTACACACACTACCCCATAATGAAAAAGCGAAAACGGGTTGTTCGAAATGTAAAAAATAATACCATATTTACAAAAGTATTCAGACCTTTTGCTATGAGATTCGAAATTGAGCTCCGGTGCATCCTGTTTCCATTGATCATCCTTGATGTTTCTACAACTTGATTGGAGTCGACCTGTGGTAAATTCAATTGATTGGATGTGATTTGGAAAGGCACACACCTGTCTATATAACGTCCCACAGTTGACCGTGCATGTCAGAGCAAAAACCAAGCCATGAGGTCGAAGGAATTGTCCGTAGAGCTTTGAGACAAGATTGTGTCGAAGCACAGATCTGGGGAAGGGTACAAAAACATTTCTGCAACATTGAAGGTCTCCAAGAACACAGTGGCTTACATCATTTTTAAATGGAAGAAGTTTGGAACCACCAAGACTCTTCCTAGAGCTGGTCGCCCGGCCAACCTGAGCAATCGGGAGAGAAGGCCCTTGGTCAGGGAGGTGAACAAGAACCCTACGGTCACTCTGACAGAGCTCCAGAGTTCCTCTGTGGAGATGGGAGAACCTTCCAGAAGGACAACAATCTCTGCAGCACTCCACCAATCAGGCCTTTATGGAAGAGTGGCCAGACAGAAGTCACTCCTCAGTAAAAGCACATGACAGCCTGCTTGGAGTTTGCCAAAGGCACCTAAAGGATTCTCAGACCATGAGAAATTATTCTCTAGTCTGATGAAACCAAGATGGAACACTTTGGCCTGAATGCCAAGCGTCTGGAGGAAACCTGGCACCATCCCTAGGGTGAAGCATGGTGGTGGCAGCATCATGCTGTGGGGATGTTTTTCAGCAGAAGGGACTGGGAGACTAGTCAGGATCGAGGGAAAGATGAATGGCGCAAAGTACAGAGAAATCCTTGATGAAAACCTGCTCCAGAGTGCTCCGGACCTCAGACTGGGGCGAAGGTTCACCTTCCAACAGGACAACAACCGTAAGCACACAGCCAAGACAACGCAGCAGTGGCTTCGGGACAAGTCTCTGAATGTCATTGAGGGGCCCAGCCAAAGCCCGGAATTGAACCCGATCGAACGGCTCTGGAGACCTGAAAATAGCTGTGCAGCGACGCTCCCCATCCAACCTGACAGAGCTTGAGAGGATCTGCAGAGAAGATTGGGAGAAACTCCCCAAATACAGGTGTGCCAAGCTTGTAGCATCATACCCAAGGTGCTTCAACAAAGTACTGAGTAAACGGTCTGAATACTTATATAAATGTGTCTAAAAACCCGTTTTTGCTTTGTCATTGTAGGGTATTGTGTGTAGATTGACGAGGGGGGGAACGATTTAATCCATTTTACATTTACATTTAAGTCATTTAGCAGACGCTCTTATCCAGAGCGACTTACAAATTGGTGCATTCACCTATAATATCCAGTGGAACAACCACTTTACAATAGTGCATCTAAATCTTTTAAGGGGGGGGTTAGAAGGATTACTTTATCCTATCCCAGGTATTCCTTGAAGAGGTGGGGTTTCAGGTGTCTCCGGAAGGTGGTGATTGACTCCGCTGTCCTGGCGTCGTGAGGGAGCTTGTTCCACCATTGGGGTGCCAGAGCAGCGAACAGTTTTGACTGGGCTGAGCGGGAACTGTGCTTCCTCAGAGGTAGGGAGGCGAGCAGGCCAGAGGTGGATGAACGGAGTGCCCTTGTTTGGGTGTAGGGCCTGATCAGAGCCTGAAGGTACGGAGGTGCCGTTCCCCTCACAGCTCCGTAGGCAAGCACCATGGTCTTGTAGCGGATGCGAGCTTCGACTGGAAGCCAGTGGAGAGAGCGGAGGAGCGGGGTGACGTGAGAGAACTTGGGAAGGTTGAACACCAGACGGGCTGCGGCGTTCTGGATGAGTTGTAGGGGTTTAATGGCACAGGCAGGGAGCCCAGCCAACAGCGAGTTGCAGTAATCCAGACGGGAGATGACAAGTGCCTGGATTAGGACCTGCGCCGCTTCCTGTGTGAGGCAGGGTCGTACTCTGCGAATGTTGTAGAGCATGAACCTACAGGATCGGGTCACCGCCTTGATGTTGGTGGAGAACGACAGGGTGTTGTCCAGGGTCACGCCAAGGCTCTTAGCACTCTGGGAGGAGGACACAAGGGAGTTGTCAACCGTGATGGCGAGATCATGGAACGGGCAGTCCTTCCCCGGGAGGAAGAGCAGCTCCGTCTTGCCGAGGTTCAGCTTGAGGTGGTGATCCGTCATCCACACTGATATGTCTGCCAGACATGCAGAGATGCGATTCGCCACCTGGTTGTCAGAAGGGGGAAAGGAGAAGATTAATTGTGTGTCGTCTGCATAGCAATGATATGAGAGACCATGTGAGGATATGACAGAGCCAAGTGACTTGGTGTATAGCGAGAATAGGAGTGGGCCAAGAACAGAGCCCTGGGGGACACCAGTGGTGAGAGCACGTGGTGCGGAGACAGATTCTCGCCACGCCACCTGGTAGGAGCGACCTGTCAGGTAGGACGCAATCCAAGCGTGCGCGGTGCCGGAGATGCCCAGCTCGGAGAGGGTGGAGAGGAGGATCTGATGGTTCACGGTATCAAAGGCAGCAGATAGGTCTAGAAGGATGAGAGCAGAGGAGAGAGAGTTAGCTTTAGCAGTGCGGAGAGCCTCCGTGACACAGAGAAGAGCAGTCTCAGTTGAATGCCCAGTCTTGAAACCTGACTGATTAGGATCAAGAAGGTCATTCTGAGAGAGATAGCAAGAGAGCTGGCCAAGCACGGCGCGTTCAAGAGTTTTGGAGAGAAAGGAAAGAAGGGATACTGGCCTGTAGTTGTTGACATCGGAGGGATCGAGTGTAGGTTTTTTCAGAAGGGGTGCAACTCTCGCTCTCTTGAAGACGGAAGGGACGTAGCCAGCGGTCAAGGATGCGTTGATGAGCGAGGTGAGGTAGGGGAGAAGGTCTCCGGAAATGGTCTGGAGAAGAGAGGAGGGGATAGGGTCAAGTGGGCAGGTTGTTGGGCGGCCGGCCGTCACAAGACGCGAGAGTTCATCTGGAGAGAGAGGGGAGAAAGAGGTCAAAGCACAGGGTAGGGCAGTGTGAGCAGGACCAGCAGTGTCGTTTGACTTAGCAAACGAGGATCGGATGTCGTCAACCTTCTTTTCAAAATGGTTGACGAAGTCATCCGCAGAGAGGGAGGAGGGGGGGGGGAGGGGGAGGAGGATTAAGGAGGGAGGAGAAGGTAGCAAAGAGCTTCCTAGGGTTAGAGGCAGATGCTTGGAGTTTAGAGTGGTAGAAAGTGGCTTTAGCAGCAGAGACAGAAGAGGAAAATGTAGAGAGGAGGGAGTGAAAGGATGCCAGGTCCGCAGGGAGGCGAGTTTTCCTCCATTTCCGCTCGGCTGCCCGGAGCCCTGTTCTGTGAGCTCGCAGTGAGTCGTCGAGCCACGGAGCAGGAGGGGAGGACCGAGCCGGCCTGGAGGATAGGGGACAGAGGAAATCAAAGGATGCAGAGAGGGAGGAGAGGAGGGTTGAGGAGGCAGAATCAGGAGATAGGTTGGAGAAGGTTTGAGCAGAGGGAAGAGATGATAGGATGGAAGAGGAGAGAGTAGCGGGAGAGAGAGAGCGAAGGTTGGGACGGCGCAATACCATCCGAGTAGGGGGAGAGTGAGAAGTGTTGGATGAGAGCGAGAGGGAAAAGGATACAAGGTAGTGGTCGGAGACTTGGAGGGGAGTTGCAATGAGATTAGTGGAAGAACAGCATCTAGTAAAGATGAGGTCAGGCGTATTGCCTGCCTTGTGAGTAGGGGGGGGAAGGTGAGAGGGTGAGGTCGAAAGAGGAGAGGAGTGGAAAGAAGGAGGCAGAGAGGAATGAGTCGAAGGTAGACGTGGGGAGGTTAAAGTCACCCAGAACTGTGAGAGGTGAGCCATCCTCAGGAAAGGAACTTATCAAGGCGTCAAGCTCATTGATGAACTCTCCAAGGGAACCTGGAGGGCGATAAATGATAAGGATGTTAAGCTTGAAAGGGCTGGTAACTGTGACAGCATGGAATTCAAATGAGGAGATAGACAGATGGGTCAGGGGAGAAAGAGAGAATGTCCACTTGGGAGAGATGAGGATTCCAGTGCCACCACCCCGCTGGCTCGATGCTCTTAGGGGTATGCGAGAACACGTAGTCAGACGAGGAGAGAGCAGTAGGAGTAGCAGTGTTATCTGTGGTGATCCATGTTTCCGTCAGCGCCAGGAAGTCTAGGGACTGGAGGGTAGCATAGGCTGAGATGAACTCAGCCTTGTTGGCCGCAGACCGGCAGTTCCAGAGGCTGCCGGAGACCTGGAACTCCACGTGGGTCGTGCGCGCTGGGACCACCAGGTTAGAGCGGCAGCGGCCACGCGGTGTGGAGCGTTTGTATGGCCTGTGCAGAGGAGAGAGAACAGGGATAGGCGGACACATAGTAGACAAGCTACAGAAGAGGCTACGCTAATGCAAATGAGATTGGAGTGACAAGTGGACTACACGTCTCGAATGTTCAGGAAGTTAAGCTTACGTTGCAAAAATGTTATTGACTAAAATGATACAGTACTGCTGGCTGGTGGAGTAGGCTAGCTAGCAGTGGCTGCGTTGTTGACTTTGAACGTGTAGCTGGCTAGGTAACCTCGGTAGTTTCAGCACTACACCTTGTCATGATACAAAGCAACTTTGTAGCTAGCTAGCTAACATAACACTAATCAAGACGTTCCTTGTAGTGTATTTAGTTTCAACAATGCTGCTCGTCGGTAATAGTTGGCTAGGTTAGGAAAAATGGCGTCGCGGGGGACGGAAAATAGCTGGCTAGCTAACCTCGATGGCTGGCTAGCTAACAATTATCAATTAACAATTATCAAGCTATGACAAAGACAACTAGGTAGCTCGCTAGGTAACACTGCACTAGTCAAATCGTTCCGTTGTGAAGTATTAGTAACTACAGCGCTGCTAGTCGGTAACGGATGGCTATCTGGCAGTGGGTTAATGATGACTAGGTGTGTTGAGTAAGTCTGGCGCCGCGTCGCGGCTGGCTAGCACACCTCGATAATACTCAAACTCAAGCTACACAATTATCTTAGATACAGAGACAGCACAGACAACTATGTAGCTGGCTAACTAACACTAACACCACACTAATCAAGTCGTTGCGTTGTAATGTAATAGTTTCTGCGGTGCTGTTAGTCGGTAGAAGTTGGCTAGCTAACAGTGATGACTAGCTAGCTAGCAGCTAGCAGTGTTGACTACGTTAGGAGGACGAAGATAGCTAGCCTCGATAATTACTCAGTTACTCTAAACTACACAATTATCTTTGATACAAAGACGGCTATGTAGCTAGCTAAGAAGAATTGCTCAGATCAAACAAATCAAGCCGTTGTAATGTAGCGAAGTGGAATATTACCTGTGGAGCGAAGCGTGGTGCGACTGCCTATCAGCCTATCAGAAGCTTAGAATAAGGCTGTAACGTAACAAAATTTGGAAAAAGTCAATGGGTCTGATTTCCTTTTTGAATGTACAAATAAATTAACTCCACCCCATTCCTACTTTGACCGTAACTGATCCTACACCAGGCCGGCACTCTTTCATTCAACACACCTTGTAACTTCTGCAATAAAATCTTGTACCTCTCTGCCGCCGCCACCACATCTATTTTCTTTGATTTACATTCCATTTCTGCGGTACAGTTGATAACCATGTTATTGAATGCTAAGAAGCCAACCTTACTGCCAACAGCCTACAAGGAGGAGGTCTGTGACCTGACAGTGTTGTGCCAGAGCAACAAACTCAACATCAGCAAGACCAAGAAGTTTTTCTTGAATTTTTACTATTTTCTGTATTGTAGAATAATGGTGAAGACATCAAAACTATGAAATAACACACATGGAATTATGTACTAACCAAAATATATATATTTTTAGATTCTTCAAAGTAGCCACCCTTTGCCTTAATGACAGCTATGCACACTCTTGGCATTTTCTCAACCAGCTTTGCCTGGAATGCTTTTCCAACAGTCTTGAAGGAGTTCCCACATATTCTGAGCACTTGTTGGCTGCTTTTCCTTCACACATCCCAAACCATCTCAATTGGGTTGAGGTTGGGTGATTGTGGAGGCCAGGTCTTCTGATGCAGCACTCCGTCACTCTCCTTATTGGTCAAATAGCCCTTACACAGCCCAGAGGTGTTTTGGGTCATTGCGCAGTTGAAAAACAAATGATAGTCCCACTAAGTGCAAACCAGATGGGATGGCATACCGCTGCAGAATACTGTGGTAGCCATGCTGGTTAAGTGTACCTTGAGTTCTAAATAAATCTGTCACCAGAAAAGCACCATCACACCACCACCTCCATGCTTCACAGTGGGAACCACACATGCAGAGATCATACGTTCACCTAGTCTGCGTCTCACAAAGACACGGCGGTAGAACCAAAAATCTCAAATTTGGACTGCCAGACCAAAGGACAGATTTCCACCGGTATAATGTCCATTGCTCGTGTTTCTTGGCCCAAGCAAGTCTCGTCGTGTCCTTTTTAGTAGCGGTTTCTTTGCAGCAATCCGACCATGAAGGCCTGATTTCACGCAGTCTCCTCTAAACAGTTGATGTTGATGTGTCTGTTACTTGAACTCTGTGATGCATTTATTTGGGCTGCAATTTCTGAGGCTGGTAACTCTAATGAACTTGTTCTCTGCAGCAGAGGTACCTCTGGGTCTTCCTTTCCTGTGGCGGTCCTCATGAGAGCCAGTTTCATCAGATCGCTTGATGGTTTTTGCAACTGCAGTTGAAGAACATTTCAAAGTTCTTAATTTTCTGGATTGATTGATCTTCAGGCAAAGTAATGATGGACTGTTTTCTCTTTACTTATTTGAGATGTTTTTGCCATAATATGGACTTAGCCCTACTTGGTATGTTCTGTATACCACCCCTACCTTATCACAACACAACTTATTGGCTCAAATGCATTAAGAAAGAAACAAATTACACAAATGAATTAACAAGGCACACCTGTTAATTGAAATGCATTCCAGGTGACTACCTCATGAAGCTGGTTGAGAGATAGCTTTGCATAATCAAGGCAAAAGGACTACTATGAAGAATCAAAAATATATTTTGATTTGTTTAACACTTTTGTTTACTACAGTACATGATTCCATATGTGTTATTTAATAGTTTTGATCTTTCCAGCTACTGTAACCCTGCTCCACTCTGACACGGCACTAGCCATATCCACTTGCCCACCTCTTAGGGACCTTGTTGCATTACTCTTTGCACTCTTCACGGTACTACTGGACTCTGATATTGCTTTGCAAAGTCTGATTTTTAGGACATTATTCATTTGTACATGTCTACCTTCATTGCACATTTAGACTTGCCATTTGCCTTCATTGCACATTTATACATCCCACTTAATAATATACATTGTATTTAATTGTTTCACTGGTACATTTTTTTGTACTCTTTTATTTGCGCTTCTGGTCAGATGCTAACTGCATTTCGTTGTACTGTACTTGTTCAATTACAAAGTTGAATCTAATCTAAAAGTCTTCACTATTATTCTACAATGTAAATATATTGGAACTGAAATATTTCCTGTATGCTTATTTACTTGTTTGTCATTTCTTATTTCATAATCATTGTCATTAATTATTGCATTGTTAGGTTTTCAGTTTGCAAGAAAGGTATTTCACTAGACTTGTGCATGTGACATTTAAAACTGGAATCTACTGAAGCACAAATTCGTATCACTCTTTTGGCATAGACCTACTTCTCACTCTTGACCTATCATCCTCTGGTCTTTCCACTGCCTCAGCATACGACAGCTTCTGTTCTACTCTGACTTTGGCAACCGCAACCTGTCTCTCTTGCACCAGGCATTTCTGATCCCCAGCAACCAGTGGAGGCTCCTCAGAGGAGGAAGGGGAGGACCATCCTCAGTGAATTTCATAATTATAGTGAAACATTTAAAGTTATCCATTTTAGATAAAACTATAATAAATATATTCACGTCACCAAATAATTGATTAAAACACACTGTTTTGCAATGAAGGGCTATAGTAGTCTCAACAGCACTCTGTAGGTTAGCACCATGGTGTAGCCAGAGGAGAGCTAGTTTCTGTCTTCCTCTGGGTACATTGACTTCAATACAAAACCCAGGAGGCTCATGGTTCTCATCCCCTTCCATGGACTTATACAGTAATTATGACAACTTCCCGAGGACGTCCTCTAACCTATCAGAGCTCTTGCTGCATGAACTGACATGTTGTCCCCCCCCCCCCCAATCTAAGGATCAGAGAATGAATATAGTACTGAAAGTATAAGCTACAGCTAGCTCGCACTACAGTGCATAAAATGTGGTGAGTAGTTGACTCAGACAATAGTTGAACAGTTTTTAATTTTAATTTATTTTAAAATGGTGAGCGACTGCAGCTATTTTTTTCATTTAGCTAGCGAATGCAGCTAGCTAGTTTAGTCTACTTTAACAGAGAGGGATGCTATGTTAGCTATCTGGCAATGTATAATCAAAACTGGAACTCTTCCAAGTCAAGGTAAGCTTTTGGTTTTAGTAATTTATTGCCACCGGGGCCTGCCAGTGCATGACACGAAGCGCCCGCTCCCTCTAAACGGAATCATGACAAGTCCACTTCGAGCTATTGAGCTACCTAAGTTGGGTACTGTTCACCGATTTAACAGTACCCAACTTCTTTTCTACACAGCCTGAGACTTCGTATGGATCAGCCAAAAGGCAAGGATCCACTTTGTCCAAAAATGTCACTCCCACTAGGCCCAAATCACCATCCTTTGCATGACCATCGGGGAGAGGCTCGAAGGTCTTCACCACCCCTGCCACTACAGGTAATTGATCTTCACTTTCATCAGGTTCAATTTCTGAGCCATCAGAGACAGCAGAATACGGTTTGTACTTGGGGCCATTCTTCCTCAACACACATCTGCACTCGGCTCTTCTTCTTTCTCGCTCTCCATAACCATGTCTACCAGGGAAACGTTGGTTCCTAGCGTGTCACAGAATATTCTCCAGTTACAAGATTGTCTGAGTTGACCAAGCCACTATCTGGCTATGTATGATCAGTAGTCTGATTATTGATGATTTATACTGGTAATGCTAAAATAAACTGGCAGTTGGTTTTCAATGTTTGTACAGAATTCCCTGCTCAGTGACGTGGATGCGGGGGAGGGCACTCGTGGCAGATGTGCGCTCTACCAAGATATATGGTCATGTGAGGATGGCGGGCACTTGTGGCATGTGTGCCTTCTATATTTTACTCCATGGCAAGGTATTTATTCCCCTAGAGTCGATGTTCACACCCCTGCGGAAATCAAATTAGCATAATAACAAAATCCCCATAAAACAATCTGTCGGCATTGGATACATCTCAATCCACCGGATCCGCCGATGTTGCACTTCCGCATCTGCGGTGAAAGGTGACAGAGCTAGAGTGGTCTTTGTCAGACCCTAAGACATCTGTAGCGTCCAAACGGTTTGTGCTCTACGACCCCCACAAGCGTCAAGTCGGTACAGGCGATCTGCCAACTTATATCTGCAGCACTTTGGGCTACACACTAATATTATTTATTACATTTCTTTTATTTCACCTTTGTTTAACCAGGTAGGCCAGTTGAGAGCAAGTTCTCATTTACAACTGCGACCTGGCCAAGATAAAGCAAAGCAGTGCGACAAAAGCAACAGAGTTACACATAAACAAACGTACAGTCAATAACACAATAGAAAAGTCTATATACAGTGTGTGCAAATGTAGAAGAGTAGGAAGGTTATGGCCTATTTATTGCCTTAGAGGCAAAATAATTACAATTTAGCATTAACACTGGAGGGATGTGTGTGCAGAAGATGATGTGCAAGTAGAGCTACTGGGGTGCAAAAAGATAAAAACAATATGGGGATGAGGTAGTTGGGTGTGCTATTTACAGATTGGCTGTGTACAGGTACGGTGATCGGTAAGCTGCTCTGACTGCTGATGCTTGAAGATATGTCTCCAGCTTCAGTGATTAAAAAAAAAAAAAATTGCAGTTCATTCCAGTCATTGGCAGCAGAGAACTGGAAGGAAAGGCGGTCAAAGCAGATGCTGGCTTTGGGGATGACCAATGAAATATACCTGCTGGAGTGCGTGCTATGGGTGGGTGTTGCTATGGTGACCAGTGAGCAGAGATAAGGCGGGGGTTTACCTAGCAAAGACTTATAGATGACCTGGAGCCTTCCGGTTGTGGGCGGTGCAGTTGCCGTACAAGGCGGTGATACAGCCCGACAGGATGCTCTCAATTGTGCACCTGTAAAAGTTTGAGGGTTTTCGGTGACAAGCCACATTTTTTTCAGCCTCCTGAGGTTGAAGAGGTGTTGTTGCGCCTTCTTCGCCATTTCAGTTTGTCAGTGATATGTACACCAAGGAACTTAACTTTCCACAGTCTCCACTGCTGTCCCGTCAATGTGGATAGGGGGGTGCACCCTTTGCTGTTTCCTGAAGTCCACCATCTCTTTTGTTTTGTGACATTGAGTGAGAGGTTATTTTCCTGACACCACACTCCCAGGGCCCTCACCTCCTCCCTGTAGGCTGTCTCGTCATTGTTGGTAATCAAGCCTACCACTGTTGTGTCGTCTGCAAACTTGATGATTGAGTTGGAGGCGTGCATGGCCATGCAGTCGTAGGTGAACAGGGAGTACAGGAGGCAGCTGAGAACGCACCCTTGGGGGACCCCAGTGTTGAGAATCAGCGGAGTGAAGATGTTTCCTACCTTCACCACTTGGGGGCGGCCCGTCAGGAAGTCAAGGACCCAGTTGCACAAGGCGGGGTCGAGACCCAGGTCTCAAGCTTAATGATGAGTTTGGAGGGTACTATGGTGTTGAATGCTGAATTGTAGTCAATGAACAGCATTCTTACATGGGTATTCTTCTTGTCCAGATGGGATAGGGCAGTGTGATAGCGACTGCATCATCTTTGGACCTATTGGGGCGGTAAGCAAATTGAAGTGGGTCTAGGGTGATGGGTAGGGTGGAGGTGATATGATCCTTGACTAGTCTCTCAAAGCACTTCATGATGACAGAAGTGGGTGCTACGGAGCGATAGTCATTTTAGTTCAGTTACCTTAGCTTTCTTGGGTGGTTTTAATAGTCACAGTGGGTACAACATCTCCTATACTCTCAATTATAAACTCGCTCACCGAGTCAGCGTATACGTCAATGTAATTATCTGAGGCTACCCGGAACATATCCCAGTCCACTTGATCGAAGTAATCCTGAAGCGTGGAATCCGATTGGTCAGACCAGCGTTTGATACACCTAAGCACGGTCACTTCCTGTTTTAGTTTCTGCCTATATTGAGGGGAGCAACATGATGGAGTCATGGTCAGATTATCCAAAAGGAGGGCGGGGGAGGGCATTGTATGCATCGCGGAAGTTAGAGTAGCAATGGTCGAGCGTGTTACTTGCTCGTGTACCGCAATCGATATGCTGATAGAATTTAGGTAGCCTTGTTCTCAAATTAGCTTTGTTAAAATCCCCAGTGACATTAAATGCAGTCTCAGGATATATGGTTTCCAGTTTGCATGAAGTCCAATGAAGTTCCTTGATGGCCATCTGAGTATCCGCTTGCGTGGGGATATACACGGCTGTGACGATAACCAAGGAGAGTTTTCTTGGGAGAATACGGTCGGCATTTGATTGTGAGGAATTCTAGGTTAGGTGAACAAAAGGACTTGAGTTCCTGTATGTTACAATTACACCATGAGTCATTAATCATGAAACATACACCACCGCCCTTCTTCTTACCGAAGAGATGTTTATTCCTGTCGGCGCGATGCTCTATGGCTCTGGACTCCGACAGCATGTCCCCAGCTAGCCATGTTTTCTTGAAACAAAGTATGTTACAATCCTGGATATCTTTTTGGAAAGCAACTCTTGCCCTTATTTCGTCAACTTTGTGAACTAGGGACTGGACATTAGCGAGTAATATACTCGGAAGCGGTGGGTGGTGTGGGCGCATCCGAAGCCTCACCAGATGACCACTCCGGCACCCTCTCCTCCGACAGCGTTGTTTTGGGTCGGCTTCTGAAATCAGTTCAAATGCCCTGGGAGGTGCAAACAAAGGTTCCACATTGGGAAAGTCGTATTCCTGGTCGTAGTGCTGGTTGTGCTGCTAAGTTGACGTCTCTCTGATATCCAATAGTTCTTCCCGGTTGTATGTAATAACACTTTTTTTTTTCTATCAGCGCCATCTTGTATCCTCTGTTTTAGTCTCATGCCAACAACTGTCAATCATTCCCTGCCATGTATCATCTCCATTACCTGAATCTATAAAGACTCTTAAACTGAACTGCATTTCTGCCTCCGCCTGCTCTTTAACTGGAGTCCTACAGTAGATGGACATCACCAAAACCCTCAATCAGTTAGTCTTGTAACTGAAGAATATTGTGACTGGCAAGGAACCACATTTTTGGCCAGTGTTTCCCTGGGCACCCTTATTAGGGGAGGACATGCTTGAAATGTATAAAAACACACCTTGTTCAGTTGAGTGTTGTACCTGGAAGGCTGTTTGTGTATATGCTGCTGGTTTATTTCTGTGAGTTACCATTTTGTGACCATGCTGTCTTGAAGAAAGGTTTGGGGTGTGGTCCATTTTGTTCTGAATGGCATGTGTTGAGTTTGACCTTCAGTGAGTTCATTCATGTGACAATATTCAAGATGCTCATTATGTAAAGCCCTCCAATAATGTCCTTCAGTTGGTTTGTTTAGAGAGGCTTTGCTTGTTTGTGGTCTAGGCAGTTAATTGGCAGAGCCCTCCAATAAGGCGACTATCATGTATTTAAAAAATATCTATTGTTTATGTAAATGCGGTGGTTAACTGTTCTTTTCTACAATCAGAAGTACAGTATTGTTTGTCACTGTTTTTGGTCATCTTGAAAACTTAGTTAGCAGAATCTTTGTGAAACACTATTTCAGAAAGCTAGCTAGTGGAAGTAACAGATCCAAGTCATTTTGGTGTACTCTTGTTAATGTGTTATTTATGTGTCAAACACGCTTTAATAAACTTTGCTTGTTCTTTATATCTTACTCTGTATTGTTTCCCTTTAATGGGCCTAGAACTTATATAACATTTAGATGTTAATTGTAATAAGCATTTTGAATTTTTGCTAAGGTGTTGTCTGTTCTCTTGCATTACTCAACTGTTGACCCAACGCAATAGGTGACCTGTCACGAACCTGTGTCTTGTGTTCTGGTTGAGTTGTTCCCCTCATTAAACAGTAACTGGTGTAGTCTGGTAGTGGACATTTTGGCGAACCCCATGTCCACAAAAACCCTACAGTAAATACTACAGTCGTCTTCATAAACACTGAATAATGTAGTATACTTTTCATGTCCGCAAAATCACTACAGTGAATAAATACTACAGTAAAGTCAGCAAAGACACTACAGTGAATACTATCGTATAGTAATACTACAGTCTTTAGAACATACACTAGAACCAAAGCAAAATATTCTCGATTCACAATGACATTTTACATTTCTATTCAGCTGTAGAAGTGCAGTGACATGAATAAGTCACATTTTGCTCACACAATATGAGTAATGTTGGCGTAATCAAATAACCTTATTTTTTTGTTGTTGTCCTCCTTGGTAATTAAATGATTAGCGTAAGGTGTGGGTCAGTATAGTGGTCTTCTTTCCAATATGGAAGGAGGTCCAAGAATCTGAAACATCTGGCTTTGGGCCAGAGAATCCAACTTGATGCCCCAATAATGATACGTACGCAGCTCCTCTTACATTTGACATCTCAAAGTCAGAGTTCATTGAAACATACACTCACCAGCCCGTTCACAAAAATGGATTGCTCCTATAGAGACAGTCACATGCCCATAGCTTGCTATATAAAGCAGGCAGACCGGCATTGAGGCATTCGGTTACTGTTTGATTGAATGTTTCAATGGGCCAAATGAGTAACCTAAGCGACTGAGTATGTATGGTATGACCGTCGATTTCAGGTGCGCCGGAACAAGTATCTCAGAAACGCCCTTCCCCATTTTCTTCCACACATCAAGTATGCAGACATTCGCGCAGTCTTGCACGACTCGGCACATTTTCTGGCTGGCGCTCGCATTGCCTCTGTTGTTGTTTTCCTTACAAATAATAACTTTGGACATGTGTGCATTCCTATCAAAGTAAGTGCCTTATTCTGTATATCGTGTTGTCGTTTCTGCTGTAGCATGAATTTTGTCTGTATGGAGCGTAATGTATTTACAGTTTTATTCACATGTTTTCAAGTACTGGTGACAAATAATGCATTCCGATTATTGCATAGATTGTAATGGACACCTATGATGTGTATAAAATACTTTTTGGAGGGTTGAACTGATTTTAAAATGAGCTAAAGCTAAGCTATTTGCCAGTTATGTTTGTTGACATTAAACAATGCATTCTGGGTGTCACGTAAATGTCTGTCAGACCAAAGATGTTATGAGGTGAAGGAATGGTTCACTCATCTTTCGGGTAAACTTCCATAAGTGAATGAAGGGAAGTGAATGATCGTAGACGACACACCCCCTTCAACATGCATTCTGCAAACAGACCAAACTCATCTTGTCTCCTCATATTTGGTTGACACGAAAAACAAACAAGGAGGCGCGCACAAATTACCCATCGTCGGATTACGTTAGATTTTTTTTAGAAAGTGTTTTAGTCAATTATTTCAATCAATGTTGAGCTCACCTGTGATATGATCAATTATAAATACTAATTGCTATTGGATAATTCATATTGTGGTTTCTGTCAGCTGAGAGTTATCTAAATATGACCACTTGTGTTAAGTCAATATTTCCTCAGTTAGTGCTAGGACTAATGTAGCTTACATTTTCCAGTTTGCATGATTGTGTATGCTGTTTCTGCTGTCTGAACATTGCATCCAAAAATAAATTTGTCACATTCTGGACATAACTTCGTAAGGACTGTGTTTGTGCAAAATGTTTTGAAAAAACAGTGTGGCTAGCTCAAATGCTGACTGTTCTGTCAATCGAAACTGGATGTTCTAAATAAGCATTCTAATCAAACCGGTTTGAGTGTAAACTGCAAGGACCACAGTAGAATGATCCCGTTTGTTGGTATGTGTGAAAAGGTTAAAAGAAATAGTAACTGAAATATGGACACTGACTGTAGGCTTATAACCTCTCACATGTAGCGTAATATATTAACTCCTGCAGAATTGTGTATTTTCTTCCAGTAAAATTATAAAACAAAAGTTAATTTTGCCTCGGGAACAGGAGTGGAGAAATAGGATTTCTTTCAGTATCTCTTAAGAAAATGTGACTGTGCATGTAATGTTGTCTTGGACACTTAAGCAAGCAGATAGTATTTCAACCACATTTTGCTTAGGACCAATCTTTCCACTATTTTGGAGTTATTCTGTTTTCTCCCCGGTCCCTAAATGAAACAACACCAGTAAATTTGTCTAACTAGATTACTGATACATTCATTCTATCGATGTAAGATATTATTCTGTTGAGCGCTACTTTATTTAGTCTTGTGCAACAAGTTATGACTGAAGAGAAGCTGCTTGTATCTAACTATAGTTGACAAACAAATGTTGGAAATTTGAAGTAGAAACTTATATAATTTAGGGGTGAAAGTAGCCAGTAGGCTAAACAGTCCAGTATGGAGTAGGCCTATCAGCAAAATGAATTATGCTTGATGGAACTGCACAGGTAGCCTACTTTTTGAAGTGATTTGACAATCGGATGAAAACCTCACACAACACCCATGATGCGTGAAATAGAGCATCCGCAGACCGCGAAAAAAACAACAGTTTACGGGATAAGATGTTTACATGCCACAGCATCCTGTCTAAGATCAGCATATCCTAGGCATCTTATCCGGGTTTCTCATAACCGGGATACAAGCTTTTTCAGGTAATTGTAAACGGGATGAGAGATTTTATATTTGACCTGTTTCAAGAAGCTAGGTGTATGTCGCACGTCACTACTTCACAGGAGAGGAATTTTATTATTATATTTTTGGGGGGGCAGAAATGCCTTCTGTAATATGAAAGTCACATGCCTTAATAACTTGTATGCCATCTGTATATAAGAAATACAACCTTCCCGCTAGCCATGATTGGCTGAGATGATTGATGGGCTGGACATGCTGAGAGATGAGTTCAGATTGGTCTGCCATGTAGCATGGTTCTGTCTATAATATGAGCTGCTCAGTATGTGTGGATAATCCTTTCTACCGCAGCTTTTTTTGAAAGATATGAAGAACTGAAAAAAGTTTTGCTACTGCTCTCAACATTGCTGCCCTGAAGTTAATTTGCGCTATCGACAAAGATCAGTGGGATAAAGTTGTGAAAGACAGTCGTACAATGCTGACTCTCTCTGACTTGTCTGAAAACTAATCTGACAATGAGGTAATCTGTGATTTTAGGTAAAAACATTTGAATTGAACCAGACATTGTAGAGTCTTCTGATGACAGTGGTGGGGAAGAAACGGTGATCAACAGTGTCATTGACAGAGTTTTGAAATCAGTGGAATGCTCGGTGAAAGCAGAGATTGCCAAATACGGAGAGAGTCCAAAAGAGAACAAAGAAGGCTGTTGTATAAAACACCTGGTTCCGGATTACATCTTCAAACCATCCCTGACAGAGGGAGAAGCATTCATCCATGTATACGGGTAAGTCTAGCTACATTTTGATGGTAGGGCATTGCGCTTGCAACACCAGGGTTGTGGGTTCGGGTTCCCACGTCGGACTAGTATGGGGGAAAATGTATGCACTCACTACTGTAAGTTGCTGACTAAAATGTAAGTTAAAGCGTACTGTTAGCTAGCTAACAATACGTGTATGAGCTGTGTAGTAATATGATTTGTATCAGAAATCTATTTGCATTGCTAGTTATAGCCTAATGTTAGCTAACATTGAACCTAATTAGTTAGCTTTAGCTACCTGCAGATTCATGCATGGTAGTATTTCTGCGTTCAAAACAACTGGGAACTCAGAAAAATACGAGGTGAAGTCATGACGTCAGTGATGATTTCAGGTCGGAAAGTCAGAGCTCTAGAAAGAGTTCTGCTGGAAGTGGTGTTGGAGGGCCAGTAGGAGACACTCTTTCCTCTGGTCTAAAAACATATTTGATTGGAGACACATAGCCCTGTGTAGGGTGCAGTCTTTCGGATGGGACGTTAAACTGAATCTGTGGTGGCAAAAAAATCCCATGGCACTTATATCGTAGGAGTAGGAGTGTTAACCCCGGTGTCCTAGCTAAATTCCCAATCTGACCCTCATACAATCATGGCCACCTAATCATCCCCAGCTTCCAATTGGCTCATTCATCCCATCTCCTGTAACTATTCCCCAGGTTGTTACTGTAATTGAGAATGTGTTCTCAGTCAACCGATCTGGTAAAATAAGGGTTAAATAAAATAAATAAATAATCTCACTCTGGACGGAGCCTAGGCCCTTGAGTCATACATACATACAGTTCATAAACACATTGTGTTTCCTTCGCATGCTCTCTTTTGTACAATGAATGGGCTCTGCCTCTTATGTCAGTCAACCCCTGGCCAGTGCTCCTTTCTGCTCTTCTCACATATCCAATATGGCTAATTTTAGCCCAGGTTTAGAGGGCCAGGTTAATTTTGTTCTGCTGCCTGACCCCAAGCATGCTATGATGCAGATATTTTTGTATCAACCCAAGGTTTTTCGCTGCTAAGGCAGTCTGAGTCTGTCTCACTCAAGTTTGCAAATTTAGCTCAAGGGAGACTAGAGATGAAACGGTATGAACATTTCATGTCACTATTATCAGTATTATTGCAGTATTGTTAAAATGTGCTGGAAATGTTCAAAAAGTACTGATATACACACACTGAAATCATTTCACCAAGTTTTATATTGAAAACCAGCAAACAACAAATACAATTAGCAGCACTATCTACTTTTTGTGTGCATAAATATTAAAATAACATTAACATTAAAGATGGCACCATGTGGCCATGAGAGGTAAAAGTTTCCCTAGTGCGGGTTTTAATGAATACAACCTTAAGTAAGCAAATCAAATGTGCATATAAAAGCAACACAAGTAAGCAATGTGCATGTAAGAACAATACAACCATATGTAAACAAATCCAATGTGCAGGTGTTGACATTAAAATAACACAAAATATGTAAACAAATCAAATGAACAGCACTGATTGTATGTCCGTTCTCTCCTTCATAAAGAAATAAGGTGCTGCTGGCCTAACATCCTGTATGTTTGCGTCTTTGTTCACCTGAGATTGAAATGTAAAAATGTCAGCATATTTACTTTGTCCAGTTTAAGTAGTGATCTGCGAGGGGAGACAGACAGCCTTAGCAGCGAATCTGACCCTCTGAACACTCTCTGATGGCACGCTGGTTGCTGGGATGCACAAAAGCTTCCTGGCAACCCTGGCAAGGTGAGGCAGTTCTGATGCATGGCCCCTCCACCACACCAGTGGATCCTCTTCTGCTGGAATTGGTGGCAGAGGCATTCCACTCTGTCTTTTGGGGTGGTCGGAATCTGACCCTCTTTACCTCAACAAGGCAGCAGAGATGTGATCTTTCTCAGCAACCCAGCCAGGCCTTTCCCCTCCGATGCCGCTGTGGGGGTTTTGGTGGTGGAGGTGCCTCTGGTGCTTTGTGTATCTTCCCTGATTTGTGCAGCTGCCAGCTTCAAGGCTTCCTGGACACAGCTGTCAGTGTCAACTTTTGCAGCCTTAGGCTCATCTAAAAAGCTCCTTTTTGAAGCGGGGGTCAATGAAACAAGCCATGTGCATGACTCTCTTTGCCTTCTCTGTGTATCTGTTGTGAAGGTCTTCTCTCATTACCCTTTTCATCTCCTTGGTCAGGGATGGCTTTGTATCCTTTTCTACCAGAACATCACGGGTGATGTGGTCCAGGACAGGCTTGATGGCTGACAGTGTCACTTGTGTGTCTGAAGCAAGTGCATCTGTAAACTTGCTCAGAGGTTCAAGGAGCTGGCACAGTTGCGCCATGACACTTATGTCGGCATCATATGCCATGTTCCTCTTTCCCCAGCCAGTGTCGGACAGACTGGCTGCTGTTGGCTGAGGAAACGCTCAAGCATCCCATCGGGTCAGCACATCATGGATCAGAGCCTTCTGTGACATGTTGAGGGCAGCTTTCTGTTCTCTCAGTTCTCTCCTTCTCTTCCAGCTCTGTGAGAAGCCTTGGACCAGATGACGGCAGGCGTTGACTGCTATGTCAACTCTCTGAATTTTCAGGGCCTTTGAGATGGCCAGGTTCAAAATATAGCCAAAGCACCCAAGTCACAAATCTGGGAACTCTTCAAAAGCCTTGATCATGTTTGTTGCGTTGTCTGTGGTTATGCAGACCAAGTCTTTCTTTTTGATCCCCCACTCTTCCAGCATATTATCAAAAAACTTTGTTGTGAGCCGAGTTATCTTCTGTGAAGAACTGTTTCCAGGCAGTTTGAATCCAGTTGCCAGCCTGGGGTGAGGTAATGGATGGTGAAGCTGATGTAGGGTTGACCACCCCTGCTTTCACTGGTCCAGAGGTCAGTAGTTGCAGCAAACCACCTTGAGCCAAACTTTTTCCAACATCAGCTTTAACCTGGTTGTAGAGGTTTGGGATTTGTCTTGGAAAAGAATGTTCATGATGGCACTTTGTAGTGAGGCACGGCAGCCTCAGAAAGCCAGGCCTCTGAACAATTTGAAATGGCATCATGTCATTTGCAATGTAATATGAAAGGGCTGCAGTGAGGTCTTGAGCATTTTTTGAAGTGGGTGCATAAGCAGCCTGCCTTTTTTAAATGCTTGCTCGAGTGTCACAACTGTAGATGAGGAGGGACCCGTAGCATCACTGGGTTTGCCTGCTGCACGCCCACTCTCTAAACAAGGGATTTGCAAATGTATTATTATTATTGGTGTTATTATAAGTATTATTCACACACACAGTCTATCTTCTGTGTTGCATTTGAGTATATGCAATGATCCCATGCACAATTTACATAAATACAAATTAGTCTTAAGAAGGCAGTGATAGTAATTGCAATGAGCCCAACAATTGACATAAATGTAGGAGAGAATTGTATAGGACTATAGTGTTTCTCCTGTTGGAACACTTTTACAACCAAGTCGACCACTGACGGATTTTAAATTAACAAAATATGTTGGTTGGTTGACTAAACTACATAACATGTTATCGTGTGCAATGGATGAATAGTCTGCAGACGCATACAGCAGCAGAGCAACGTGTAGTGTTTTTACAACAGTAGGTAACACTGAAAGCTTCAGTTTACATTATTGACAAGCTATTAGTAAGTTGGACAGACAAACCATGACATTTTCCCCCATTCCGAAGTCCCCACATCATGCATTGAGCTAAAAGTGAACTTACCTTGCATTCGCAATAAAGTACTGGGTGGTGGTCACGAAGATGACTCGAGATTTGAAGTGTTGCCCCCTTTTGCAACAATTTTTTGTTGCATGTTCTGCAGACACGGTGACCATCTTCAATTTTAAGTTTCCCTCAGCACTCTTGTAAAATCCAAAATAAGACCACACTTCAGATGTGGTCCTCAAACGAAGGCTGAAAAATCCCCCGAGCGCTGTCACTGCCCTCCGCCATGTTGTCACACAAAATAAAACCCACGTTGCATGCTGCGCCTTCGTCAGACTGTTGCTAACTTTGGTTGATGCTGGTCAGTATTTACCGTGAGTTTGTCAAACCACGGAAATAAAACACGGTTTTAATGATAATTACAATTTGAAACGGTAATACTAACCGTTGGAAATTTTCCCGTGGAACGGTAACCATTTCATCCCTAAGGGAGACTATGTATTGGTGTTAAGCACAGCCAAAGGAAAGGGGATATTGTTGGTGCTTCAGAATGTCTGTCCCTTCAGTTGCAGCATTGGCTATCTCTATACCACCCAAACACATCCCACATAAACATATGCTTACTACTATAGAATTCTGTAGTTAACAGTAGTATACTATAGAATCATATACTCTATACTGTAGTATCCCTCGATCGTGTAGTGCTTCCTATAGACGTTTGTGGAATACTGTAAAATACTGTACTACACACTAGTCATGTAATTCTTACTTTAGAATGTTGTAGTATACTGGACTATACAGTATATTGTATCCCTCGAACGTGTAGTGCTAACTATACACTTTTGTAGTATACTGTGTAGAATATTATACTACACGCTGTACTATCCCATGATTACATTGTGCTTACTTTAGGATTTTAAGATTGATTTGACTGCTAGCTTTATTTATGCTGATTTGAAAGTGCTGTCCTGGGGGAGCTCATGCTGGGGATTCCCTCTGAGTTTCCCCCTGGATCGTGTAGTCCTTAATATAGAATGTTGTAGAATATTATACTCCACACTGTAATATCCCTTGATTGATTGACTGTTTAAAAAGAATACAACCACACATGTGAATACAATTCATTTAGAAATGTGTCAAGAATAATACAAAGTTAATGTATTTCCTTTGTGGTCTTAGTTCAAACATGTTACCCATTTACAGCTAACACACATGAAACAATACTATTATATACCACAGTATTCACTAGTGTTTTTTGCAGACTTTGTAGTGTACTAGTGTTTACTTTAGTGTTTTTACAGAAATTACTAGTATATGATAGTATTCACTAGTGTATTGCAGATATTACTGTAGTATACTTGTAACGTCCGTTGTTGGAATGAGACCAAGGCGCAGCGTGGGTTGGGTTCATCATATTTTAATATAAATGGTGAACCAGCAAAAAACAAAACAAGAAGCAACATAATGAACAAACCGTTTCGCAGGCTTCTCACAGCAATGCAAAAACAACTTCCCACACCAGACAGGTGGAAAAAGGGCTACCTAAGTATGGCTTCCAATCAGCGACAACGATGTACAGCTGTCCCTGATTGAGAGCCATACCAGGCCCAAACACAGAAATACAAAACATTGATAGGGAACATAGAATGCCCACCCCAACTCACGCCCTGAGACATAAAAAGAGACATAAAAAGGAACACTAAGGTCAGGGCGTGACAATACTTCAGTATCCACTGTAGTGTTTTGTGGACATGACTAGTATACTGTAGTATATTGTAGTAACACCTGCCAACTAGGTTTAGCTAAAATGTCTCAACTACCAGACGACCCCAGTTACTGTTTAATGAGGGGAACACCTCAACCAGACACAGGTTCATGACAGACCAACTATGGAGTTGGGTCAACAGTTCTGAGAAATGCTACGACCAGACAACACCTTAGAAAAAATATAAAATATTTATTAGAGTTGTAATATCTTAACATTAGACACATGCTAGCGAGGTCCATTAAAGGGAAACCAGCTTGTGTCAATGGAAACAACTGGAGGTAAAGTCACACCGACAAAAAATAGCAAAATCTAGTGTTCAATAAAAATTTAGTGTTTCCATTGCGCATTAAGAAATTGGTGACCGCCTATATGCCTGTCCACATATTTCATGTAGACCGCGAAAGCCAGCATGGATAGAATGCAATTGACTAATATTTGCCATATTCTAACAATTCTCATGTGCCACTGCATCGCCACGGTCTGTGCCATGGTGAAACTTGTGTTCCTGTAGATCTGAAGTAATCGGATGGTGAAACTTGCCAGCCAGCTTGAAAAGCAAAACGAAGCAATTTGGGCATTGAAAGTCAGAGCAATCGTTGCCCTGCAAAGAAACACTTCTTTTTTGATTTTATTGGTTTTGCAGGCAGTTGGCATTTAGAATAGCGCTTATAGTTATGTGATTAGCCTACATCACGTGCCCCGCATAATTTCATAAGTATTTGGAAATCATTTATTTGAAAAACAAATCCTTCTGCCATTTTTCGCAATACATTTTGACAAAATCCATCGCTGTCCAATGGATAATAATGTTTTTGAGCTTTTAAAATATCCCCTATATCTGCAGTTTCCATTACATATGTTGCACATTTTTTTGTTGTTGCGACATTGCTTTTGTGGAATCACCCTGGATCAATGGAAACCTGCCTACTGATGGTCGAACAACACATCCCATTCAGAACAATTGACCACACCGAAACATTATTTCAAGACAGCACGGTGACCAGAAGTGGTTGCTTACAGAAATAAGCCAACAGCAACGGCGCCGTACAGCCTATATACACACACAAAGGACCTTCCAGGTACAAAGCTCACACCTGAACATGACCGAGGGGTGCTTTTATACATTTCATGCATGTCCTCCCCAAATAAGCGTGTCCAGAGAAACACTGACCAAAACATTGGTTCCTAGCTTGTCACAATATTCTTAAATTACAAGATTGTAACTGATTGAGGTGAGGGTTATGGTGATGCCCATCTACTATGGAACTCCAGTTAAAGAGCAGGCGGAAGCAGAAATGCAGTTCAGTTAAGTCTTTATAGATGCAGGGAATGATTGACAGTTGGTTGGCTTTCTATGGAGTATGGTTGATCTAAAAGGAAAGAAAGGTGGGAATAACAGGCAATAACAGCAATGAACATATATAATTAAACGACTGTTACAATAAATAATCAATGACAATATGCAATAAGCATATAACTTGGCAAAGCTATGCATAAATATAGCAGCAGATAATGAATGGCCAGAAAGGGGTGCAATATCATGTGGCATGGTAGGCCTAAGCTATAGCAGGCTAATTTATCAATCGTTACATAGCATAGTATGGCAAGCAAACAATATAAAGCTAACAAAAGTAACAAACAGTCATAAAGCAGGCCTAGTTAGCGTAACAAAGGCAAAGCACAAAAAGTGCAACACTTATTAACATGTTCAATTAACACAACACGTACCAAAGAGAACAGCCCAGGAGACTCAATGTCTGTTTGAATAAGCCGTTTAGAATTTCGATATCAACAATATACAAAACAATGTCGAGAGAATGCTCTTCTTATCCTCTTTGATAAGCTAAAAGGCTTGTACTCACATTTCAATGACTCATACTGGTTGTTGTTTGTGAGTAGTTTGTCGTGCTGAACTATTCAACTCTGTCCGGGTGAAGAACCTGCATTGAAAGGAGTCACCCTCGAACCTGTCCGTATAAATACCTTGCCATAGAGTTATATAGAGGGTACACCTGCCATAATCACCCTCCACCACATTCACGTCACCTACTGTAGCAGGGAAATCTGTATAAAGCTTAGTCTTTTTGGGTATTACGCTACAAGCTTGGCACACCTGTATTTGGGAAGTTTATCCCATTCTTCTCTGCAGATCCTCTCAAGCTCTGTCAGGTTGGATGGAAGCGTTGCTGCACAGCTATTTTTAGGTCTCTCCAGAGATATTATATCGGGTTCAAGTCCGGGCTCTGGCTGGGCCACTCAGACATTCAGAGACTTGTCCTGAAGTCACTCTTGCGTCGTTTTGGCTGTGTACTTAGGGTTGTTGTCCTGTTGGAAGGTGAACCTTTGCCTCAGTCTGAGGTCCTGAGCGCTCTGGAGTAGGTTTTCATCAAGGATCTCTCTTTCTCTTTGCTCCGTTCATCTTTCCTTCGATCCCGACTAGTTTCCCAGTCCCTGCCACTGAAAAACATTCCCACAGCATGATGCTGCCACCACCATGCTTCACCGTAGGGAGGGTGCCAGGTTTCCTCCATACATGACACTTGTTATTCAGGCCAAAAATGGTCTGAGAGTCCTTTAGGTTCCTTTTGGCAAACCCCAAGCGGGCTGTCATGTACCTTTTACTGAGGAGTGGCTCCGTCTGTCCAATTTACCATAAAGGCCTGATTGGTGGAGTGCTGCATAGATGGTTGTCCTTCGGGAAGGTTCTCCCATCTCCACAGAGGTACTCTGGAGCTCTGTCAGAGTGACCATCAGGTTCTTGGTCACCTCCCTGACTAAGGCCCTTTTCCCCTGATTGCCCAGTTTGGCCGGGCGGCCAGCTCTAGGAAGAGTCTTCGTGGTTCCAAACTTCTTCCATTTTAGAAAGATGGAGGCCACTGTGTTCTTGGACCTTCAATGCTGCAGAAATGTTTTGGTACCCTTCCCCACATCTGTAACTTGACATAATCCTGTCTCGGAGCTCTATGGAAGATTCCTTCGACCTCAATGGCTTGGTTTTTGCCCTGACATGCACTGTCAACTGTTGGACCTTATATAGACAGGTGTGTGCCTTTCCAAATCATGTCCAATCAATTGAATTTACCACAGGTGGACTCCAATCAACTTAAGTAAATACATTTCTACAAAAGCTTTTGCTTTGTCATTATGGGGTATTGTGTGTAGAGGGATTTAAAAAAATATATACAATTTAGAATAAGGCTGTAACGTGACAAAATGTGGACTAAGTCAAGGGGTCTGAATACTTTCAGAATGCACTGTATATCATCAGACAACCAATAATACATACCCATATAGTGGCATGTGCTACAATACTCAGACAATCATAAATACTTATGACTTGAAGTCACATATATGATCAAAGAGGGTCATTTCAAATACAATGTCCTTTCCAAATTTAACACAGAAACTTGCACATGTAGGTGCATTTATGTGACAGTATGTTTCATAAGTTAGTAAAGTGGATCTTGAAAACCATCAGAAGTACAGTATTTGTCAGTGTTTTGGGGCATCTTGTGAACTTGGTCAGCTGAATCTCTGTGAAACCACAATTTTTTCAGAAAGCTATCTTGTGGAAGTAACAGATCTAAGAGGTAATTTTGTTCTCTTAATGTGTTTTCCATATCAAGCAAGCAAATATAATCCTCAAAGCTTTAATGAACTTTGCTTATTCTTTATCTCTGCTTCTGTACTGTTTCCCTTTGGGCCTAGAACCTGTGTATAACATTCAAAATTACAATTGGATTTTTTTTTTTTAATCGTAAGATGTTGTCTGGTCTGTTGTATTGCTCAAACTGTTGACCCAACACAATCGGTGGCCTGTCATGAACCTGTTGTGATTAAGGTGTTCTCCTCATTAAACAGTAGGCGTAGTCTGGTAGTTGTCCCATTTTGGCTAACCCTAGTCGGCAGGTGTTACTACTGTCATGTCTGCAAAAACACTGCCGTAAATACTACAATATTCACTACTGTTTTTGCGGACTTCAGCCCTTAGCACTACAGTAAATTCTACAAAAACACGACAGTGAATGCTTTAGTATTTAGACCACACTATAATATAGTATTTTTATATGGGATAGTTCAAATGGCTACAGAGGACATACTGTACTTAAAGTCAATGTTAATGTGACTTATGTAAAGTCGGGTTATGTGTATACACGTCCTGGCACGTGCATAAACACACTCAGTGGCCAGTTTATAAGGTACAGCAGCCCGTTCGCGCCTACAGACAGAGTCGCGTGACCATGGCTTGCCATATAAAGCAGGCATCAAGGCATGCAGTTACTGTTCGATTGAATGTAAGAATGGGCAAAGTGAATGACCTAATCCACTTTGAGCGTGGTATGATCGTTAGTGCCAGTTGTGCCGGTTCCTGTATCTCAAATGCCCGGCCTCCTGGGCTTTTCATGCACGACAGTGTCTAGGGTTTACTGAGAATGGTGCAACAAACAAAAACCATCCAGTGGGCGAAAACAGTTTGTTGATGTGGTCGAAGGATAACGAAGCAGTATAACAGTGGTGTGCGGAACGACATTTTGGAACGCACAACTAGTCAGTCCTTCTCACGGATGAGCTATTGCAGCAGATGACCACACCGGGTTCCACTCCTATCAGCTAAAAACAAGAATTGGCTCCAATGGGCACATGATCAACAACACTGGACAATTAAGGAGTGGAAAAACATGATCTAATCCATCGAATCCCGGTTCCTGTTGCGCCATGCTGATGGCAGAGTCAGGATTTGGCGTAAGCAGCATGAGACCATAAACACATCCTGCCTGGTGGTAACGGTACAGGCTGATGGTGTAATGGTGTGGGGAATGTTTTCCTGGCTTACAATAGGTCCCTTGATACCAATTGAGCAATGTGCCCATGCCCCCAAAGAATTCAGGCTGTTCTGGAGGCAAAGGAGGGTCTGACTATGTACTAGATGAGTGTACCTAATAAACTTGCCCCTGAGTGTATAGTTTTTTTTAATCATGTTTATGCATGTTGCTTAACTTGTAGTGGTATGAGAAGATACTGTACTAACCCAAAGACTTGCACGTTAAAGCATTTTAGTTCCCATACTTAATTCTGGGTGCACTAACATTCCATGAGAACTGTTTGAGGCTGATAAATGCTTTCAACAGAATGGTGAGCTATATGGAGTCTGAAAGCCGAGTTAATGTTATCTGTGTAGTGTGTGGAACAGCTGGAATGTTTGGTCTCTGATATTGTGTAGAACTGTCCCGTCCAGGGCACAGCTGAGCTTTTTGGTCTTTGTAGTGGGGACAAGTGAACTGCTCATTCAGTCAATGTTATGTAACGCTATTATGTCTATTTAATTCTGATATGAACATTACCCCCCAGCAATGTCCCTTCCCACTTTAACGCTTCTATTTCTAAACACATAAACATGCACATTTAGCTATTTGTGCATTTGTGACTATGTTTCATAACAGTGAGTAAAGTAGATCTTGAATGCATAAGAAAGACAACTGAAAAGCTTTAGGCAAACAGCTCATAATACTTATATTCCAATGTAAAAAAAAAGACACTTCAGTGAACGAATTTGTGCATTGTACTAACATAGAATTTTTTTTTGCACACCTTTGACCATTTGATTCATGGACTTTATAAGAAAAGTGTTAATCAGATGATTAACCATTCTGCTTTTGTGTCTCTCTGTCCCTACAGACAGTGAAATGGTGCCTCTCGACTGCTTGCGTCCTCACTCCTTCACCACGGCCCACCGGGCGTCCTTATGGCGGGACCCAGATGACCCTCGCCTTTCTATCAGACTGTGTGACCTTCGCCACCAGCAGCAGGAGGAAGAGGAGCGCCTGCACCCCCTTAGCTCCACCTCCTGTTCCATCCCCCAGAACTCCCTTAACTCCCAGCAGTGCTCCCTGCTCCCCTCGCTCCTTGACAGCGATCTCCACTTCCACCCACTGCGAGGTGCCAACGTCAAAGCCCTCGATGAGAACACGGTGACCCGGGGTGTGGAGCACCGCAGCGGTGACGAGAGGACCTTGGTGTTCACCAGCCGGCCACTGTGTTGTGGAGAGATTGTGTTTGTGAAAGTGACCAAGGCTGGTGGCACTCGTCTCGGGTCACTCTCCTACGGCGTGACAGCGTGCGACCCGGCCGGGCTTCGGCCCAATGACCTGCCATACAGCCCGGAGTCTCTGGTCGATCGCAAGGAATTCTGGGCGGTGTGTCGGGTAGGGACGCCCCTGCATAACAGTGATATCCTGGGTTTCGTGGTGAACGTGGAGGGGGAGGTATTTCTGAGCCTCAATGGAATCAACGCGGGGATGCAGGTGTGTGTGGACAACTCCAGACCTCTATGGATGTTCTTTGGTCTGCATGGAGACGTTACACAACTCAGGATCCTAGGTGAGTTCATTGGAGGGTTTGTGACACTGAACGGTTTTGTAAAATTGTTATAATACAATACATAATTCTGTTAAACTCATGTCAGAGTAAAGGGATTATGACAAGTGCATCAAGTGAAATTCCAGTATAAACTAAGGCTTCATTATGGGTTAATACAATGCTAATCTGTTTTCATAAAGTCAATCTCATGTAATTGACTCTAGCAAATACATCATATTAATCTTTGTTGTTTATCTGAAAATGGTGACTTTTCAGATAAAGTATTTTTTCCCCCATTTAAGAAACAACTTCCGTGTCTGATCCTTGAATGACCTGTGGAGGATAGATTCCTACATACCAAAGTCATTAAATTATAGGAACGACGAAAGTTTAGATTTTGATTGGCCAATGCATTTTAAAAGGGAATTTTTTCCCCCTCTTTTCTCGTTCAATACACCATATTCCAGAATGTCATTTTGGACCACCACTGAGAACTCCATTCCCATTTTGTCACCAGATGGCGCCGAGATCGATCAGCTAGTTTTCTTGCAAAAAAAGGGGGTTGCATTTATTTGCATTATCCAATAAGCACTTTTTGAAATGGCCTCTGAGAAATTTCACAAAGTTGTCAACAGTGACACTCAAATCACAGAGAACGATTAATTATGACCACTTCTATTTGAATATTCAAGGAAGTTGTTGATTTAATTTTAAAAAACTATTTTCGCTATCATTTATAGCAAACAATGAAGGAACGCTAAATAATTACATGGGGAATAAAACAGACAGAATTAGAATTACAGATCCTAGTCTCATTCATAGTGAGAAATGCAGCATGTCCTCATTGGGGATCTATCTGTTCTAGGTACTGAGCTGTGATCCAAAACTTCAACATATCCACACTCTTGTATCTTAGCAACAATAGCTAGCTACACATATTTTTTGCTAGCTAGTTAATGTTATATCCCGAGAACATTAACGCTCAATATATTTGTTCTAAGCCATATTCAAAATTGAATTCAAGCAAGACAGCCTTTATTGAAATTGTATCTGTTTCGTTAGTTCACATTTTAACGTTAGATAGGCTCCCGGGTTCTCTGCATTGCATTAGTTGAAACCAAGACTGTTCTCAGGGTAGGCCTGGTTGTAGCTAGATATGTTCGAGTTACGTCGGGAACAATTGTAGCATTTTAGGTAACCCTAACCCTTTTCTTAACTCCTAACCTTCCATGTTAACTTAAGCAGTAGCTTAGGATAATTATCTTAACCTGTGCTACGAAAAGTTACTTCTGCTAGTCAAAACTGGTAAACCTGCCCTGAGAAGTCTTGCTTTCCACTAATGCGATACAGTCCTGGGTTCACGTCTTGTCCGAGCAGCCCAGCTATAGAACAAGTTGGCTAGCTTGCTCGCTTACTCGTTTTACCTTGACAACATTGACCCTCAGCATACACTAGATTAGTGCTGGAGAAAACATACAAGACTAACTCTCCAAAAGAGCCCTGTATCAGATCATGCTGGATCTTAAGTCAAGTCTGTTGATTACATCTCGATCTGGTCATCCTCTTCGTGGTACTCCAGCCCTTAAGGGCCTGATTGGTGTTACACTTTTTCCCCAGCACCAGCTAATATTAAATTTCATTCTGAGGACCAGCTTTGCACATCTCTATGATAAGACTGTCACCATGATCACCTGAAAAACATAAATAGTGTCACAATTACTTTGTTTGCGAACTGTAGCAACACTGAAACTTCTTAGCTATGCAGTGCTGTCATATCTAACCTACATTCTTGTGGTTGGCAAAGAAAGCAAACGTGTACACGTAACACACATATATTGAGGTATAGTCAATGTGTTCACGGAGTTGGATTATGTCTACATACAGTAGTCAGCGAGAGGTGAGGTGGGGAATCCAATCGGTCTGGATAGAACGGCACTTCTTAATCCTAGTCCTGGGGACCCAAAGGGGTACACATTAGCAATGGCTGAACGTCTTTACTTGAATGCTATGGTTGGTTGCGGCTGTAAGTTTGGCTTTTGCAAATTTCAAAATACAATCACGTGAAAAATGTAGTTTGGAAAGCAAATGCTGTCCTTACTAAATGTGTAATATTAACATTTGATGAATAAAATATTTAATCAGCCTTCCTCAAATGAAGGGGATGATGACACAATCTTTGTGAGAGGAAGGGTAGCTGATTTAATTGGTCTTCAAATCTTGGCTCAGTCATTTAATTCAGGGTAAGTGGAGTTAGCCTTGAGTTAGCCTGTCCAAGAGCAGGTTAGTTTTGAAGGATTTGTTGCCAAAGAAATGTACCTGGCTAAACGGTGAGCTACTTTCATTGTACTGGTTATCCCAAGTTGAACTCAGAGCTGATCAGACTATCGGGCTCAGGACGAAACCCTCTCTCAGACCTGCCAACCTTGTCCAACTTTTTAGAGTACCAGACGCGCGCGGCAAATTGGAGATTCAACTCGCGTCGAAATTGGGGTTCCCCCCGCACGTTCATGTGCGTGCTGTTTGTGAGTCTATAGCAGCATTGCCTCTATAGCTAATACCGGACACACATTCATTCTTCATCTCGCAGTCTTCTAAAATCCCGACTCAATTTAATGCCAAGATGTTTATTTATTTTGTATTATACTTTTGTAATGCTTTTTGTGACGTGGATCATAATTAATCTATCAGGTTGCTTGATCCTCGTAATGTTCCGTGGAAAATATAACTAATGGGACGCAGAATTAAATGTATATCATACTCGCACATATGCGACCAGTTATTTTTCGTATTTGCATTTAATTTCTTTCACTAGCAAATGCGAGTGAACTGCAGGTACTTTAGAGCCCACTGAATGTCCATCTTATGTTCACTAACGTTAGCTTGAAACAATTAGTGTTTACCTTTCCACAACACAGAGTCGAAAAGGGATTTGTCCATGTGTTTACGTACAGCTGACAGTCGGCAAACTCAGCATCACAACAAACAGGAGGAGGGGCAGACACGGGGCAGCTACGTCGAATTATGATGTATTAATCTCCATGTCCGTTGACACAAACTCCGTACATGTCTGTGTGTTGCAGCTCGAGAATCGGGATGTTAAATTTGCTCAGTGGATTTATTTTTGATTTTAAAAAATCAGGCCCTATTTATTTCTGTGTACTATAACTCAGATCTTGTACCTGCGTACATGGACAGAGAATTGCGTAGTTATTACGCAAAATGCGTGCATGTTGGCAGGTCTGCTCTCTGTTGCCGTCTTCTCTGTCCCACCGCTACAGCACTGTGCTCCCAGTCACCTCAACAAGCTTATTGCTGTGTCATTCATTCACACACATACAGACACAGAGGAGACATAACACTATCTACAAACAATTAACAAACCAATCAGTAATTAGGACTTGATGATTCATCATAATGAGATGGTGAGTACTGAATGACTCTTAAGTCCTTCAGGCCTTTGCGGACTGCATGATTTGGCCAGGATGATAAGTGTTTATTTATTTATTTTTTATTTATTTTATTTCACCTTTATTTAACCAGGTAGGCAAGTTGAGAACAAGTTCTCATTTATAATTGCGACCTGGCCAAGATAAAGCAAAGCAGTTTGACAACATACAACAACACAGAGTTACACATGGAGTAAAACAAACATACAGACAATAATACAGTAGAAAAATAAGTCTATATACAATGTGAGCAAATGTGGTGAGATAAGGGAGGTAAAGGCAAAAAGGCCATGGTGGCAAAGTAAATACAATATAGCAAGTAAACACTGGAATGGTAGATTTGTAGTAGAAGAAAGTGCAAAGTAGAAATAGAAATAATGGGGTGCAAAGGAGCTAAATAAATAAATACAGTAGGGGAAGTGGTAGTTGTTTGGGCTAAATTATAGATGGGCTATGGACAGGTGCAGTGATCTGTGAGCTGCTCTGACAGCTGGTGCATAAAGCTAGTGAGTGAGATAAGTGTTTCCAGTTTCAGAGATTTTTGTAGTTCGTTCCAGTCATTGGCAGCAGAGAACTGGAAGGAGAGACGGCCAAAGGAGGAATTGGCTTTGGGGGTGACCAGAGAGATATACCTGCTGGAGCGCGTGCTACAGGTGGGTGCTGCTATGGTGACCAGTGAGCGGAGATAAGGGGGGACTTTACCTAGCAGGGTCTTGTAGATGACCTGGAGCCAGTGGGTTTGGCGACGAGTATAAAGCGAGGGCCAGCCAACGAGAGCGTACAGGTCGCAGTGATGGGAAGTATATGGGGCTTTGGTGACAAGACGGATGGCACTGTGATAGACTGCATCCAGTTTGTTGAGTAGGGTATTGGAGGCTATTTTGTAAATGACATCGCCGAAGTCGAGGATCGGTAGGATGGTCAGTTTTACGAGGGTATGTTTGGCATGAGTGAAGGATGCTTTGTTACGAAATAGGAAGCCAATTCTAGATTTAACTTTGGATTGGAGATGTTTGATGTGAGTCTGGAAGGAGAGTTTACAGTCTAACCAGACACTTAGGTATTTGTAGTTGTCCACATATTCTAAGTCAGAACCGTCCAGAGTAGTGATGCTGGATAGGCGGGCAGGTGCAGGCAGCGATCGGTTGAAGAGCATGCATTTAGTTTTACTTGTATTTAAGAGCAGTTGGAGGCCACGGAAGGAGAGTTGTATGGCATTGAAGCTCATTTGGAGGGTTGTTAACACAGTGTCCAAAGAAGGGCCAGAAGTATACAGAATGGTGTCATCTGCGTAGAGGTGGATCAGAGACTCACCAGCAGCAAGAGCGACATCATTGATGTATACAGAGAAAAGAGTCGGCCCAAGAATTGAACCCTGTGGCACCCCCATAGAGACTGCCAGAGGTCCAGACAACAGGCCCTCCGATTTGACACAATGAACTCTATCAGAGAAGTTGTTGGTGAACCAGGCGAGGCAATCATTTGAGAAACCAAGGCTATTGAGTCTGCCGATGAGGATGTGGTGATTGACAAAGTCGAAAGCTTTGGCCAGGTCAATGAATACGGCAGCACAGTATTGTTTCTTATCGATGACGGTTACGATATTCTTTAGGACCTTGAGCGTGGCTGAGGTGCACCCATGACCAGCTCTGAAACCAGATTACATAGCGGAGAAGGTGCGGTGGGATTCGAAATGGTCGGTAATCTGTTTGTTGACTTGGCTTTCGAAGTCCTTAGAAAGGCAGTGTACGATAGATATAGGTCTGTAGCAGTTTGGGTCAAGATTGTCCCCTCCTTTGAAGAGGGGGATGACAGCAGCTGCTTTCCAGTCTTTGGGAATCTCAGACGACACGAAAGAGAGGTTGAACAGGCTAGTAATAGGGGTTGCAACAATTTCGGCAGATCATTTTAGAAAGAAAGGGTCCTGATTGTCTAGCCCGGCTGATTTGTAGGGGTCCAGATTTTGCAGCTCTTTCAGAACATCAGCTGAATGGATTTGGGAGAAGGAGAAATGGGGAAGGCTTGGGCGAGTAGCTGTGGGGGGTGCAGTGCTGTTGACTGCGGTAGGGGTAGCCAGGAGGAAAGCATGGCCAGCCGTAGAAAAATGCTTATTGAAATTCTCAATTATAGTGGGTTTATCGGTGGTGATAGAGTTTCATATCCTCAGTGCAGTGGGCAGCTGGGAGGAGGTGGTGTTATTCTCCATGGACTTTACAGTGTCACAGAACTTTTTTGAATTTGTGTTGCAGGAAGCAAATTTCTGCTTGAAAAAGCTAGCCTTGGCTTTTCTAACTGCCTGTGTATATTGGTTTCTAACTTCCCTGAAAAGTTGCATATCACGGGTGCTGTTCGATGCTAATGCAGAATGCCACAATATGTTTTTGTGTTGGTTAACCTGATAGGGCTAGGGGGCAGTATTGACACGGCCGGATAAAAAAACGTACCCGATTTAATCTGGTTACTACTCCTGCCCAATAACTAGAATATGCATATAATTATTGGCTTTGGATAGAAAACACCCTAAAGTTTCTAAAACTGTTTGAATGGTGTCTGTGAGTATAACAGAACTCAAATGGCAGGCCAAAACCTGAGAAGATTCCATGCAGGAAGTGGCCTGTCTGACAAGTTGTGTTTCATCTGGGCTCTTTTTATTGAAGACTGAGGATCTTTGCTCTAACGTGACACTTCCTACGGCTCCCATAGGCTCTCAGAGCCCGGGAAAAAGCTGAACGATATCGAGGCAGCCTCTGGCTGAAACACATTATCGCTTTTGGCAAGTGGCCGATCAGAGTACTATGGGCTTAGGCGCGTGCCCGAGTCGACCGAATGCTTTATTTTCTTTCGTCTGTTTACCTAAACGCAGATTCCCGGTCGGAATATTATCGCTTTTTTATAAGAAAAATGGCATAAAAATTGATTTTAAACAGCGGTTGACATGCTTCGAAGTACGGTAATGGAATATTTAGAATTTTTTGGTCACGAATTGCGCCATGCCCGTCACCCTTATTTACCCTTTCGGATAGTGTCTTGAACGCACGAACAAAACGCCGCTGTTTGGATATAACTATGGATTATTTTGAACCAAACCAACATTTGTTATTGAAGTAGAAGTCCTGGGAGTGCATTCTGACGAAGAACACCAAAGGTAATAACATTTTTCTTATAGTAAAGCTGACTTTGATGAGTGCTAAACTTGCTGGGTGTCTAAATAGCTAGCCCTGTGATGCCGGGCTATCTACTGAGAATATTGCAAAATGTGCTTTCACCGAAAAGCTATTTTAAATCGGACATATCGAGTGCATAGAGGAGTTCTGTATCTATAATTCTTAAAATAATTCTTATGCTTTTTGTGAACGTTTATCGTGAGTAATTTAGTAAATTCACCGGCAGTGTTCGGTGGGAATGCTAGTCACATGCTAGTCACATGCTAATGTAAAAAGCTGGTTTTTGATATAAATATGAACTTGATTGAACAAAACATGCATGTAATGTATAACATAATGTCCTAGGGTTGTCATCTGATGAAGATCATCAAAGGTTAGTGCTGCATTTAGCGGTGGTTTGGGTTTATGTGACATTATATGCTAGCTTGAAAAATGGGTGTCTGATTATTTCTGGCTGGGTACTCTGCTGACATAATCTAATGTTTTGCTTTCGTTGTAAAGCCTTTTTGAAATCGGACAGTGTGGTTAGATTAACGAGAGTCTTGTCTTTAAAATGGTGTAAAATAGTCATATGTTTGAAAAATTGAAGTTTTTGCATTTTTTTGATTTTTGAATAACGCACCACGGGATTACACTGGCTGTTACGTAGGTGGGACGATTTGGTGCCACCTACCCTAGAGAGGTTAAGGGCGGTCAGGTCTGGAGAGAAGCAAGGGCTATATCTGTTCCTGGTTCTAAATTTCTTGAATGGGACATGCTTATATAAGATGGAGAGGAAGGCATTTAAAAAAAAATAACCAGGCATCCTCTACTGACGGGATGAGGTCAATATCCTTCCAGGATACTAAGTGTGACGTGATAATGGTAAAACACTGAATCTGACATACAGGCAAAGGCCTTTAGCATCACTGAGATAGAGTTGTACTGTAGCATATTGTCAAAGACAGATGGAGACATGCTCACCTCTATCGTGCCGCCTTTCTGTGCCTTGACAGTTTTCAATTTTATTTATTTTCTGGTGCCCACAACAAGGCAGACCGGTCCAGTATATTACCCTCTAGCAGTCTCGAATAATGGTCACATTAGCTACATTAGCTTGTAACACTGTTCACTACATTCGACAAACTCGGACAATAACAAAGGGGCACAATTTTACATCATCCCATATTAGAGTACACTCCATTAGGCCCCATTAACTTCCATTAGCCCGCTGTGTGTGTTGTGTGTTGCACCTGGAACTGATGCCAGTCAGTGGGTATGCCCGGTCTGTGGGTGTTCTTCCACCAGTGCAGTTTGTCCTGCTCATTGATGGCCATGAGTGCTGTGGAACTCATTATACACAGCCTTCACACTGGGAGAGAGGAGTAAAGGGGGAGATAGAAAGGGGTGGGGGAATGAGAGATCAGGGCAAGTTTCCAGTAGAACATGTAATTACAACATTGAGAAAAGGGTAAATGTACAAAAATATATGGTTATTCTGTACTTTGATTGGGATTGTACTGTATTTTCAAATGATGTGTGTGTGTGTGTGTGTGTGTGTGTGTGTGTGTGTGTGTGTGTGTGCGTGCGTGTGTGTGTGTGTGTGTGTGTGTGTGTGTGTGTGTGTGTGTGTGTGTGTGTGTGTGTGTGATATAATTTTGTTTCTGGCAGTCATACAATATGACATAAAAAAAGTAATTATATATATATAACATTTTTTTATGTCATATTGTATGACTGCCAGAAACAAAATATTGCTTTGTAAATTATAGACATTTCATCATAGGACTGGATGGTTTCAAATACTAACGTTAATTAGCTAGCTAGTTAGTTATTCTACTCATCAAGGCCTTTTAAAATAGGATGGCAACTCTGCTGTTTACAGCTAGCGTTAGATAACTAGCTAGGAATCGTAGCTAGGGTAAGACCTTAAATATCTCTCTGAATGATAACATTAACTAGCTAGCTAGGTCAAAGCAATGTATAGCCAGATATGACTATTTCTGGCATAGTCATATATAGCTAGCTAATTAACTGGGTAGGTATCTAGCGCCATAACTTTTAGGACCTAGAAGTGTTCGCTAACAGGATAAACTATTATTGGTAATGTCAGCTAAAAGATATATCCCCTTCGGTCCGGGAGCTAGCTAGCTATCAATGTTCAAATGTTAGGTACTTGCTAGCTAGTTAGGTATGTTCAACGTCTAGACTCAAACAGGACGTTGCATAGAATGATCTGCAATAAAAACAAGGTCCCCTTTGGTCTGTTTTGACATTAGCTAACTAACAGTGTCACTGCCCAGTGACAGTTTCAACAAACAAAGCAACAACTTTTAAATAATTCATACCTTAACATAATGGCTTGTTAGCTATTTCAGTTTAGACATTCAACACTGGTACAATAATCCAATCTCTTACGATGTCGCTACACAAAAGTTTTCCCGGTCGTTGTCTTCTATGGTATTATGGCGGTCCTCAAACAAACGTTATAGGTGCTTGCCGCTACCTACTGTACTGGAGTGTGTAGTCAATCACAGTGTACAGATGAATCAATAAAGAAACAAACATTATGGAAAAACTAAACCCTCCGACCTAATCCTGTTCTACTAAGAAAATAAAAGAGCCCTACTTACGTATAATAAATCCTCCCCCATCCCCCAAATCCCTTCCACCCTCCCATCCATGTCCAAACTCAATAACCCTACACAACCGTATTTCCTTCTCTTCCACATATCGGTACTTTCAACACATGCTTTACTGTTTCATCAACCATATACTCCGCACACAAACCATTCACATGCTTGCCAACCAAATGTAATGACCAGTTCGATGTACAATGCCCTGGGCGCAACCGAACGACTAGAACATTGAAATGCCGGCCCTTGGGCTTGCTGTCCCACCTCTTCTGCCACACGTTTATCATAACGTCTCTAATCTTACATTTGCCCTCACCTACTGTACTTCTCCTGGTCGTACTGTAGGAACTAACTTAACTGTGTATCAGGGTTCCCCAACCGGCGGCCTGTGGGTCGAATTTGACCTTTGGGTGGTTTTATTCCGTTTTCTGAGCACAAAAATGTGTATTTGAAGATTCATTGTTGGACATAAAAGATTGTAAAGTCATATGTGATAATTTTCCATCATGGAAGCTGATTGGACAAGCAGTGTCCCAAGCCGTATTGTATTGGCCATCACAGGTACATTTACATTTACGTCATTTAGCAGACGCTCTTATCCAGAGCGACTTACAAATTGGTGCATTCACCTTATGATATCCAGTGGAACAACCACTTTACAATAGTACATCTATAGGTGTTTTTTTGGGGGGGGTGGGTTAGAAGGATTACTTTATCCTATCCCAGGTATTCCTTAAAGAGGTGGGGTTTCAGGTGTCTCCGGAAGGTGGTGATTGACTCCGCTGTCCTGGCGTCGTGAGGGAGCTTGTTCCACCATTGGGGTGCCAGAGCAGCGAACAGTTTTTTGACTGGGCTGAGCGGGAACTGTGCTTCCGCAGAGGTAGGGAGGCGAGCAGGCCAGAGGTGGATGAACGCAGTGCCCTTCTTTGGATGTAGGGACTGATCAGAGCCTGAAGGTACGGAGGTGCCATTCCCCTCACAGCTCTGTAGGCAAGCACCATGGTCTTGTAGCAGATGCGAGCTTCAACTGGAAGCCAGTGGAGTGTGCGGAGGAGGGGGGTGACGTGAGAGAACTTGGGAAGGTTGAACACCAGACGGGCTGCGACGTTCTGGATGAATTGCAGGGGTTTAATGGCACAGGCAGGGAGCCCCGCCAACAGCGAGTTGCAGTAATCCAGACGGGAGATGACAAGTGCCTGGATTAGAACCTGCGCCGCTTCCTGTGTAAGGCAGGGTCGTACTCTGCGAATGTTGTAGAGCATGAACCTACAGGATCGGGTCACCGCCTTGATGTTAGCGGAGAACGACAGGGTGTTGTCCAGGGTCACGCCAAGGCTCTTAGCACTCTGGGAGGAGGACACAAAGGAGTTGTCAACCGTGATGGCGAGATCATGGAACGGGCAGTCCTTCCCCGGGAGGAAGAGCAGCTCCGTCTTGCCGAGGTTCAGCTTGAGGGGGTGATCCGTCATCCACACTGATATGTCTGCCAGACATGCAGAGATGCGATTCGCCACCTGGTTATCAGAAGGGGGAAAGGAGAAGATTAATTGTGTGTCGTCTGCGTAGCAATGATAGGAGAGACCATGTGAGGATATGACAGAGCCAAGTGACTTGGTGTATAGCGAGAATAGGAGAGGGCCTAGAACTGAGCCCTGGGGGACACCAGTGGTGAGAGCACATGGTGCGGAGACGGATTCTCGCCACGCCACCTGGTAGGAGCGACCTGTCAGGTAGGACGCAAGCCAAGAGTGAGCCGCGCCAGAGATGCCCAACTCGGAGAGGGTGGAGAGGAGGATCTGATGGTTCACAGTATCAAAGGCAGCAGATAGGTCTAGAAGGATCAGAGGAGAGAGAGTTAGCTTTAGCAGTGCGGAGAGCCTCCGTGACACAGAGAAGAGCAGTCTCAGTTGAATGACCAGTCTTGAAACCTGACTGATTTGGATCAAGAAGGTCATTCTGAGAGATATAGCAAGAGAGCTGGCCAAGGACGGCACGCTCAAGAGTTTTGGAGAGAAAAGAAAGAAGGGATACTGGTCTGTAGTTGTTGACATCGGAGGGATCGAGTGTAGGTTTTTTGAGAAGGGGTGCAACTCTCGCTCTCTTGAAGACGGAAGGGACGTAGCCAGCGGTCAAGGATGAGTTGATGAGTGAGGTGAGGTAGGGGAGAAGGTCTCCGGAAATGGTCTGGAGAAGAGAGGAGGGGATAGGGTCAAGTGGGCAGGTTGTTGGGCGGCCGGCCGTCACAAGTCGCAAGATTTAATCTGGAGAGAGAGGGGAGAAAGAGGTCAAAGCATAGGGTAGGGCAATGTGAGCAGGACCAGCGGTGTCGTTTGACTTATCAAACGAGGATCGGATGTCGTCAACCTTCTTTTCAAAATGGTTGACGAAGTCATCCACAGAGAGGGGGGGGGGATTCAGGAGGGAGGAGAAGGTGGCAAAGAGCTTCCTAGGGTTAGAGGCAGAGGCTTGGAATTTAGAGTGGTAGAAAGTGGCTTTTGCAGCAGAAACAAGGAAGAAAATGTAGAGAGGAGGGAGTGAATAGATGCCAGGTCCGCAGGGAGGCTAGTTTTCCTCCATTTCCGCTCGGCTGCCCGGAGCCCTGTTCTGTGAGCTCGCAATGAGTCGTCAAGCCACGGAGCAGGAGGGGAGGACCGAGCCGGCCGGGAGGATAGGGGACATAGAGAGTCAAAGGATGCAGAAAGGGAGGAGAGGAGGGTTGAGGAAGCAGAATCAGGAGATTGGTTGGAGAAGGATTGAGCAGAGGGAAGAGGGCAGAGGGAAGAGATGATAGGATGGAAGAGGAGAGAGTAGCAGGAGAGAGAGAGCGAAGGTTGCGACGGCGCAATACCATCTGAGTAGGCGCAGAGTGAGTAGTGTTGGAGGAGAGCGAGAGGGAAAAGGATAGAAGGTAGTGGTCGGAGACTTGGAGGGGAGTTGCAGTGAGATTAGTAGAAGAACAGCATCTAGTAAAGATGAGGTCATCTTTGTGAGTAGGGGGGGATGGTGAGAGGGTGAGGTCAAAAGAGGAGAGGAGTGGAAAGAAGGAGGCAGAGAGAAATGAGTCAAAGGTAGACGTAGGGAGGTTAAAGTCACCCAGAACTGTGAGGGGTGAGCCATCCTCAGGAAAGGAACTTATCAAGGCGTCAAGCTCATTGATGAACTCTCCAAGGGTACACTTGCAAATAATCTCTTATCTCAACTCGAACATTATTTCCCCTTGCTTCTAGCCAAGCATTTGGTTTGGTACAGCTGGGGTTAATATATGCCTTCCCAGCCCTCTGCAAAACTCTTCAGACTGATGCGAAATCTTCATACGGCTGTATTTCTGCCTGCTTGAACTGTGAATGTGTCTCTGTGCATGCAGGAACACACAGACACACACACACACCACTAATGACCGTACATTCTCATTCCCTAGCTGTAAATCCTCTCAGGTGCAGACTAACACATCTGGCCCAGTCTTTACACACCATGACAAGCTTAGCTGGATGAGGAGGCCTTAGGGGGGAAAAACCTGTCTTGATTGGTATTGGTATTGAGGTGCCAGTCCCATGTATTAGAGGCAACAGGGTGATTATAGGACCAACCCATGATAAATAAACACTAGAATAACATGTCATAAATAATGGCTGACAGGGAAGGGTGCTGTTGCAAATGGGGAATTAATGACAAGCTGCATGTGGAGATTTGCGCTCATATTTGCAGTGATTCTCCTGTTAGTAAGTGGATTCTAGGGCCTGGAATTTAAGCAAACTACAATGTTCTACACAGAGAAATGAGGAAATACTGGTTAAAATATTTGAAGAAAAAGTATTATTTGAAGGTGTTTTACAGGTTGGAACAAATCAGAACTCTAAGATGTAGGCCTACATATTTTTCTGGTTTGCAAGCACGTTTAGTACTAGATGTTCATGGCTTTGATACTCTGTGGGAATACTTTTTTTACAGAGCCTTGCATCTTTAGGCAATTTATTATTTTGATATGAACATTTCTATATTGCAGAAAACAGCTTGTAAGCACAGATGTGTGTGCTCTATTGTTTTGTTAACAAGCTTTGTTGAGGCCAGGTTATTTGTCATAATGTCCTGAACAACCTGTTCCCCTGGTAGGCTTTGTTTTCTGACCAATTTGTTGTTGAGAATGATTGTTTCAATTTGTTTAACTATGTTAGCATAGTGTTTTGAGAACAATATTGCAAGGTTTTCAAAGACAAATTAAACAAAGAATGTGAAGGAACTGATGGAACTGCTTTTATATTGCGAGGTAATTTGTGTCTCCTATGTTTTCCACTCTCCTCCTGGGTTGAGTGGGTTATTTCTGTCTTGCGTGGGCCCAGCAGCAGCATCAGACAGTGTCATCATCCATCAGGGGGGGCTCTGCTAGCTGCTTATGATTCCCTCCATATGCATTATGAAAATATAATTGCGTCTCGCATTCAGACGTCAGGGTTTTCACCCACGCCTTACTCTCCTAACGGTGGCCGCCACTCTCTACCTCATCTCTCTTTCTCTACCTCTTCTTTCTCTCGCCCCTCTTATGACTCTGACATCGCTTCCCCATGACCCACTCCAGCTGTGGGGAGGACAGCTGTGACGTTTCTCTCCACCTGCACACTGCCCCCACATGCTACGTGTTGCCGTGGAAACGTACAGCCACCTCTGAAAGTGGCTCTTGTCCATGGTCGTGTGTTGTTGGATCTGTGAAATGAAGCAGATGGGAGTCCATCACTTTTGCATGATCATGGCGTGTGAATATCTTAATTTCTTCTTGTTTATATGAGCTCCAAAAGAGTACTTGTTTATCTCATTCCCATTGCAGCTCCACACACACATGCTACTATACATTCGTGATAATAAAAACATGGTGTACTGTAAGCACAGTGGCAAACTTCAAATAATATATAATATAATGCCATTTAGCACACACTATTATCAAATAGACTTAGTCATATAAATGTATAAATGTTTTGCATATGGGTGGTCCCGGGAATCGAACCTACTATCCTGGCATTGTAAGAACCTTGCTCTACCAACTAAGATCTGATAAGGTTGTGGTGAAAGGTGCTGTGCATACACTACATCTGTGTTTCCCAACTCCAGTCCTTGAGTACCCCCAACAGCACATTTTTGTTGTTGCCCCAGACAAACTGACCTGACTCAACTCATTGAGGGCTTGATGATTAGTTGACAAGTTGAATCAGGTGTGCTTTCCCAGGGCTACAACAAAACTGTACTGTTGGGGGTACTCAAGGACTGGAGTTGGGAAACATTGAACCACAGTGGATTTAGCTGGGGCCACATGCAGACATCCCAGGCTGCATTGCATACTCTTAGGCCCTCAGATGTTGTCCATTCCAGATAGATGGGCCACGAATGTATTCATACGATGGCAGGATCTGAACCCTGTCCTGGATGAAAGGGTTTATGAATAGACATGAAGGGTATCTGTCTGTATGATCTCCTATTAGAGGTGACCAGGATGTTACCTGTTACGGATACAGGTATCCTGTGTGTGTGTGTATCCTGTATGTGTGTTTCTTGTCTCTCCTTCTCCCCTCACAGGTGACAATCATCACTCCCCAATCAGTCATCAATCAGTCCCCAATCAGAAGACACCTGTTCCTTTTCCCTCAACCTATCACAGTCCCTTTCCCTTGGTTAAAAACCCCAGTCAGTTGCAATCTCTTTCTAGGTCATTCTCACTCTGTGATCAATCTTTGTGCTCATTCTCTCAATCGCTCTTGTGTCCAATCTCTATCTCCCTGTGTCTCTCTCTATCTCTGTATTGATCTCTTTTGTTTTTGCAACTACATGTCACATTTGTCCGGTAATCCTGTGAGTTTTGTTGTTTGACTGTTTGTTTGGTGGGAAAAGGGGGTACCAAGACAAGTCGCCCATGGGCATACATTACCCGTAGGAATACTTTGTCTAAGTACCCTAGTTAGAACTGGGCGGACCACCCACTGTATTTTTGGTTAGTTAGCTAGCTGTTATTGAGGTAGGCTAGTCTAGCTTAGGGGTGTTTTTGGATTATTGTTTCTTTGCTTGGGTCCCGCTCAGCCCCTTTTCTCACACCCCCCCCCCCCTTACCGTGTGTTTAAACAATAAACCTTTAGTGTTTGACGGTAGATTTCAGTTGTCTATGGTTTTTGTTCTCACTGTTACTTTTCACTATTATAATTTGCATGATTTATGTTACGGGTCTCAGTTCCATCTCCCCTAGACTGCAGGGCCAAAGGGATTCGTAACATTACCAGACAGCTGTGCAGCCGGTCTGTCACACAGGTCACGTTAAGTAGGTAATGGTCATATGAGGACGCTTGCAAGCAAACTTGTGTAATTATAGTACTCTACCACAATGTCACTGTACTTGTTGCTAGTGATGTATATGGGTCACACTTTTTAAAGAAGATGCTGTATATCTGCAAACTTTACATTGATCCACTTGAAACCAAACATGTTTGAGTGTAACCTTGGTTGATACATAACAATAAACGAGTGCTTGACTTGGACTAAAATAGGTGCCGGTATTCATGTTGGGTGCCGGTACTGTTTGAATTTAGGTGCAGGAGCTCCACAATAACTTTGATATAATATTCTATGTAGATTGAAACTGAGACCCTGCCAGTAAGGGTGGTCCAACTAGAGAGGGATGGGAACGTATAGGGGCATCCCATTGTCAAGGCTCTATTGTATCAGAGCCGCTCAGTTTTGCACTCAATTATGTACATTATTGTCGTAGCAATAGGGTTGATGAGAATGTGTTTCAAACTTTCTTTAAAAAAAATGGCGGGTCTCGTTGAGTGAAGTACAGCTGTTGCAGTTCTTTTTCACCTTAGGGAGTGAGGTCAGGTATCTATTCCATTTCAGGAAGACTTAGGGTACGGGAATAAAAATAGGGAACAAATGGGGTAATGTGTGGGTTGTGTATGCTTACTGCTTGCAAACTGACGGTGTTTCATTTGGCACATAAGAGATAGCAGTGTAAGAGGAGTTTTATGGCAGACATTGTTATGTTTAAACAGGTTTCTAATTAAAACATCTTATTGGTGGTACTGTTGCTCTCAATGTAAAAGTTAGGACCACCATAAAATTATAGATGTTTTTTTTGTTAATTGATTGAAATATAGTCTATATTGGGCCTATATGGATTTATAGCTTATTTTGTGCCCTATAAACTCATATTTTCACCCTGTAAAGCCCTTTGTTTATTATAAAAGGCTAAAATGTTGATACAAAAAACCTGTCATTGAAATTAGTCGTTTGTGGAATATTACGTTTCTACATTGTGTAAAAGCACAACCTATTTAGATGCTCCTTAAGAGAGTTCAGTTCATTGCTATGATATAATCATTGATTTCCTGAAGAAGCTATCCCCACACTGTTCATACTGTACTGTCTTTGCTATCCCTTTTCCGTTCTTTCTTTTCCCCTAAACATTTGGTTATACTGGTACTTGAGTAACCAGGTTGTTAGTTCGCGAATAATGTTACATGACTGAACAAGCTGTAAACAAATGCCTGTGAGTGGTTTTGGAACAGCCCGTGAAATGGTTTATGAATGTAAGAAAAAAAAAAAACATTGCAACAGTTTGTGCTACAAACAATCCGTTTACGCTGTATTTATGGTGGAACCATGACAGTAATGAATCTGTACTCGCTTTTATATTTTTATCTCTATAGGTCACTCAAAAACAATGGTACAATGAAGCCTAATCATTACAAAAATGATTACCTGGTTGATTATTTTTGTAGATGCACGGTGTTCCCAAAATAAAATGTCGGGTCGCACAGTATAGTATTAAGGAGCATATGCAACCAAAATGGTTGCACTTTAGAGCCCTGTGTGTAAACAAAAATGTTTTTGTGCCGTTCAAATATAGCCTACTAGGTCTGTGGATTTGGAAATGTCATAGCTATTCTCCTCTGATGCCAATAGGAGGGCTGATGCCAAATAGGGTTGCCTGTGCTGCTGTTCGGAATGGATGGATATGGCACAGGACAGACACTGCCATGGCCAGTGAGATTGTAAATGTGGTGGTGGTGGCGGGGGGGGGGGGGGGGGGGGCACTTCTTGGTGAGACTACAATACCTCAAGGGCTCCTGATTCACTTATAGACGCACACAAATGCAACCATACATACTGTAGACTGGGGTCCGGGGACACAACTGATTGGCTAAAACTGACAACTCAACTGATTGGCTCAAACGCATAAAGAAGGAAATAAATTAAAGAAACTTTTAACAAGGCACATCTGTTAATTGAAATGCATTCCAGGTGACTACCTCGTGAAGCTGGTTGAGAGAATGCCAAGAGAGCAAAGTTGTCATCAAGGCAATGGGTGGCTACTTTGAAGAATCTCAAATATAAAATATATTTTGATTTGTTTAACACATTTTTGGTAACTACATGATTCCATATGTGTTAGTTCATAGTTTTGATGTGTTCACTGTTATTCAAAAATGTAGAAAATAGTCAAAAAAAATAAAATCTGGAATGAGCAGGTGTCCACATTTTTGACAGGTACTGTATATATAAACAAACAACTTTAGAGGGGGCCATACAATGCAATGTGATATTCATCTACAATATAGCCAACACACTATCAGAGATTATCATGAAATAGACACACTACTTATTCCAATTTGTGTCTACCACACAATTTCTTAACACATTTGTGTCCAGTACACGATTTTGTTGTTGTGGCTAACGTTAGCTAGGCTAGGGGTTAAGGTTAGGTGTTAAAGTTCGGTATGAGAGTCAGGGGTCAAAGTCTGATTTATGGAGATATACAGTTGATCTCGGTTGTTTCCATACACCTTAGCCAAATACATTTAATCTCAGTCCTTCACAATTCCTGACATTTAATCCTAGTAAAAATTCTCTGTCTTAGGTCAGTTAGGATCACCACTATACTGTAACAATGTGAAATGTCAGAATAATAGTAGAGAGAATGATTTATTTCAGCTTTTATTTCTTTCATCACATTCCCAGTGGGTCAAGTTTACATACACTCAATTAGTATTTGGTAGCATTGCCTTTAAATTGTTTAACTTGGGTCAAACATTTTGGGTAGCCAGAGCTGGTGCAACAGAGTCAGGTTTGTAGGCCTCCTTGCTCGCACACGCTTTTTCAGTTCTGCCCACAAATGTTCTATAGGATTGAGGTCAGGGCTTTGTGATGGCCACTACAATACCTTGACATTGTTGTCCTTAAGCCATTTTGTGTACAACTTTGGAAGTATGCTTGGGGTCATTGTTCATTTGGAAGACTCATTTGCGACCAAGCTTTAACTTCCTGACTGATGTCTTGAGATGTTGCTTCAATATATCCACATCATTTTCTTTCCTCATGAGCATCTCTTTTGTGAAGTGCACCATTCCCTCCTGCAGCAAAGCACCCCCACAACATGATGCTGCCACCCCCGTGCTTCACGGTTGGGATGGTGTTCTTCGGCTTGCAAGCATCCCCCTTTTTTTAAATAAATATTTTATAAATATGAAAATAAGTCTACACCTATTTTTACTTTGTCATTGTGGGGTATTGTGTATAGATTGAGGATTGGTATTTATTAAATAAAACATTTAAAAAGCCTGTAAAGTGACAAAATGTGGAAAAATGAAGGGGTCTGAATACTTTCCGAATGCACTGTACATGAGTTCAGAGCAGTTTGTATGTGACACAATGCTTCTCTGTGCCCTCAGGCTCGTCTTTGCATGCAGACCCTCAGGGGCCGTCAATTCCCAGCTCCCCATCCTGCACCCCTAACACCCCAACACTGAGCTGCAACGACAGCTCTGAGCCCAACCTCAACTCCAACCTGAACATCAACCTCAACACCAGCCTCAATGCCAGCTTCCCACCAGCCTTCAGCAGCTCCACAGGTGAACCCTCTTTCCATTACTACCTTGTCACTCACCAGGTTAGATGTTATCCCGGTGTTTTATTTCACTCTATTTTTCTATTTTCTCTTCTCCCTCCTCTCTATCTCTTGCTGTCTATCGTTTTCCACCTTTGTTTATAGCAGGAATGTGACCAAGAAGGGCAATATTAGCTGCATTTAACGTATTTGTTGAGAGTTTCTTTTGACCGCAATAGGCTGGAAATGTGATATGTATATTGCACAAAAGGTCACACAGCAACCTGATACCTGTTGTTATTATAGTTAAGTCCCTCTCAAAAGGAAGAACACGAGTTATATTGACTCAATATCCTGCAAAGTGTAAACATAGAAGATATCTTTTCAGAGAAGATGCAGTATAATTAGTCCGAAATTGAAAAACGCCTACTAGAAGAAGTACAGTTTCCAAGCTTTACGGTATGACAATTATCCACCTAACACTAAAACCTATTCCATTGTCTCCCAGGTACGACTCCCAGCTCGCCATTCTCCAGCCACCCAGAATCCCCCACTTTCCAAGTGTGCTCGGGCTCTTGGAGTGACGAGTGCACCATCTGTTATGAGAACGTGGTGGACACGGTGCTGTACGCCTGTGGTCACATGTGTCTCTGCTACGCCTGTGCCCTCAAACTGAAGAAGATGGCCAACGCCTGCTGCCCGATCTGCAGGAGGACTATCAAAGACATTATAAAGACCTACCGGAGCACGTAGGATCGGCCTGGCTGTGTAACACTGTGGCTCATTCACAGAGATCATCAAAGAAAACATTGAGGCCTATCAGTGCATGTAGGCCTGACCTGTCTGTGTCACCTATGGCTCAGCTACAGGAGGTTGTTCATCAGAGACATAAAGACATAATTCAGTCTTATTGGAGCATGTCGATTTGGCCTGTCTCAGTATGGCTCAGCAAAATTGAGATTCAGCATCATCAAAGATATCAGAAAAACATGTTGGGGCATAAAGGGCTGGCATTTTACCATGACCTGTCTACTGTACAGTGGAGGCTGCTGAGAGGCGGACGGCTTATACTAATGGCTGGAATGGAGTAAATGGAATGGCATCAATTGGGGAGCATGGGCTTGTGGTAATGTTATGGAAACCATTTGTTTGATGTATTTGATACCATTCCACCTATTCTGCTCCAACCATTACCACCATCCTGTCCTCCCTAATTAAGTTGCCATCAACCTCCTGTTCTGCTGTACCAGGTATGTGATAGACCATTAAAGATATTATAACGATACACAGGAAGAGGCAATGCTGGCCTCTACTGTGTCACTATATCCCAGATACTGGATTGGACTCCACCACCATGGAGGTGGACTTAACCAGGAGGGATCTGGCTCACTCACTGCAAAACAATCATCTTCCACCCCACTGGTGATAGCATTGCTGCTAGGTCATTTCACTCTCCCGAGCCTTGAAGGCAGCAGGGGGAACTATCAACCTATGTTTTTATCAATACCCTAGACCTATCATTCAGAATGTTGCAGTTAGAAATGTATTGTACAGCACAGACAATATCATGGAGAATTGTGTCTGTACAATACATTTCCATCTGTGACGCTCTCAATGTTCTGACTGGTTGAATAATACCCTTTGGACAAGTGACTAATGAATGAAGAGGACAGCTTTTTATAGTTTGGAGAAGAAAGTGGTATTGCCATGAAAAAGGGATGTTGTAATCAGAGGAAGTATTTTACCTGTGAATAGCAAGGGGTATAGTAAATAGCTGTGTGCCTATGTTGCACGAATAACCTCTTACATGCATTCTCTACCCAGTCTCAAAGACACTACACTCCAAAAGGGTTCTTCGGCTGTCCCCATAAGAGAATCCTTTTTGGTTCCAGGTATAACCACTTTGGGTTCCATGTAGAACCCTATGTGGAACCAAAACGGGTTATTGAAAAGGTTATCCTATGGGAACAACCGAATAACCCTTTCAGGTACTAGATAGCACCTTTTTTCTAAGAGTGTATGGAAGATCACATTCAGGAGAAATGTGAGAATGCAGTCAGCCAATCAAAAGGTTATAGAAGGTGGATGTGGATAGAGGATGTTCTTTGTAGTCTATAGTGAGGGAGACGTGACCTTAGACTTTGACATAGTGTAGTAGGGGCGCCTTGGTCCTGTGTGTGTGTGTGTGTGTGTCTGCACAACATTTAGTGCACAGATAACCTTAGCTCAAAAACAACAGATACAGTGAGCTCCAAAGGTATTGGGACAGTGATGCATGTTTTGGCTCTGTACTGCAGGATTTTAAATGATACAATGACTGAGGTTTCTGGTGTAGACTTGTCAGCTTTAATTTGAGGGTATTTTCATCCATATCGGGTGAACTGTTTAAAAATTACAGCACTTTTTGCACATAATCCCCCCATTTTAGGGGACCAATAAGTATTGGGACAAATTCACTTATGTGTATTGAAGTAGCAAAAAGTTAAGTATTCGGTCCCATATTCATAGCAAGCAATGACTACATCAAGCTTGTGACTCTACACATTTGTTGGATGCATTTTCTGTTTGTTTAGGTTGTTTCAGATTGTTGTGTGCCCAATATAAATGAATGGTAAATAATGTATTGTTTCATTTTGGAGTCACTTTTGTTGTAAAAAATAATATAATGTTTCTAAACACTTAAAGGTAACCTTGTCCCCAGGATAATTGCTAGAGAGCCAGCTGTTGGAGGACGTTATGGTAAAGGAAACAGGATGTCTTGGTCACATTTTGTCTCTTTAGTTAGAAAGTCTCTGTATGATATTTTGCCTTCATACTGTGTTTTTACTGTTTACACAGGAAACTGTATTCACATGTGTGGAGGTCAAGGATCAAGCTACAGTAGCTGGTTATTGTTGCACAGTATGTGAGCTTTAGACTTGCATTGCAATCATTTAAAACAAACTATTTATCTAATCATTAAGTTTTCATACTAATACAGTGTTTTTAATCTATAATGTTTCAAAGACAACAATCGTCAGGTACAAGCTACTTTTCAGGTTCAGAAAACAAGGTTGAATTATATCTACATTTTCTTAAATGTGTTTTTTCATGGTGTCAAAATGTGCCATCTCATCCCTCTGTTACGGAAACTGATCAAGGGAACTGTTAGTTTGAATATTATAGAAGAGTATTCGTGTGTGCCTTTTGGAGAAGAGAACTGATCAGTTACAACACTGAAATGTTCAGGCAAATGAATATTCAGGTGCATATTTATCCCAGTTCACTCCTACATGGGAATGAAGACTTGCGTCCAATCACACATCCCATCTATTGATGTAAAAATAGTGTGTTTTAAAAGCCAACATTTGAGTGTGTATAATATGTACTGTATGAAGTTATTCAGCGCTATTAATAGAAACTGTTTAACACAAGCCTCTGTCATTGTATTGTATAATACTGGATTAATCTTGCGCTTGAGAAGTGGTTTGCTTTGACTTTTCGAAAGGTTCAGTTTTTCTGACCAAATTAGGACATACAGAGATCAACCATGATACATTTTAACAGAGAAAATTATAATAATGATAATGATTTTGTGTTGTGCTGTATGATAATTATTTATTTTTCAATCATATCATGAATTATCACTGTTTGTTCTTTTGACATCCTGTACAACACAATACAAAGTGTACAGGTCTTTTTCTATTGTTTAATTTCCACTGACCTACTAGTATGGGTTGAAATAGGATTTTCCATAGCCAAACGTGACTTTTTAAGTCTCACCCAAAGACACTATTAAATATCAATTTTTCATCCTCTCCAACTCTCCAACTAGAAATGTCCAATCTTACATTGCAACATTGTGTTGTACTGAAACATGGACATAAAACACATCGTTTCATCCCATTATTTTATATTCACTATCTATAATCATAAAATGTGACCAAATATTTAAAGGTACAGACACATGAGACAGGGTAGAAGTATTGCTTTTAGAAGCAAAAATCAGGTCATTGGTCGAACTACTTTTGATTGGTTATAATTTTGTCGAAACGTCCCTCTGTGTAAAATAATGAATAATAAAATAATACTTTTCTGATTTGCAACATTATGGTCATTGTGTGAGTCAGATGGATGTGACTTTAACACCTCAAACTAAGTTAAAGTTGTTCCAGGCAAACTCTAATTTGCCTACACATTACACATACAGTACTCATGAAATAATATGCATCATAAGCCGCTATAGCTATATCAGCAATGTCAGTTTATGTCAACTTACTTGTCATGGTTATTACACTTGCAGGGATGCTGAGATTTGCTAGTCCATTAGTAGACAAGTTACATATGATTGTACCAAAGCTGAGTTTTCATAACTGCTGGTTACATCTCTAATGTAATGTGTTGAGTGCACTCTACAATGTAGAGTTTTGTTAATAGTGATCAATATATACACCTTCCTTGCATTTAAACATTAAAATAGATCCGCAACCTTAGGGCAATGCTCCAAAAATATAAATAACATCCATACACAATCATGCTGCACAGTAGTATTCTGGTCTTCAGTCTGTGCATGTGAAAAAACAAAGCAGAGGGCTACAGTAAACAGTCATAACTCACACAGAGACTGTTTAGAGCGGAGGCATGTAGACCTGGCCAGAGTGAACATCATCTGTTATTTACTACCATGCCTTAGCTAGGCTGGCTGCACTAGTGTTTTATACTGCAGTCTAATATACATAAATAGAGCCCGTGATGGCTGGACATTAAACAAGCAGCGGCAACCATTTTTCATGGCCCAAGTTTCTCAAAAGTGAGGGGAGACACAGCCACTGTGTGTAAAATTGACATGGACACAGTATATCTCTCTTTTCTACACACAGACTTTCCATTTAGACCTCTGAGTGAACCTGGGCCTCATTCAAACATGCCGGAAAGTTAAGGGTTTTGGCGGCAGACATTTGAGTAATATTCCAATTGTTTTTTTCCACCCTTTGGGTGCGGTTGTTGGTGAATGAAAGTAAAGTGAATTGATATTGTCTCACTATCAAACACTTATCAAAGCTGTGCGCTGTTGGTTCAGTGTAATTGCTGGACATTTGAGCTCCAAAACTCTAGTGGTAGTCTCCAAAGGTGTATTTCATTAGTATGTCCTTGTCCGGTATGTAAAGCTGTTGTCAATTCTAGGTTCATAGCTCTCTTAAAATAATTATGTTGATATTAAAATTCTGTATCGAACAAGTAAGCCATAATCTAATGGTAGAGTGTTGAAGCAAGGACTTGAGAGTTACATTTGACTGAGCTGTTCTGGAGTGCTTATGCTGCCCCCTTTTGAGCATATAGGATTGTAACAATGAATCAATCAAATGTATTTATGAAGCCCTTCTTACATCAGCTGATGTCACAAAGTGTTGTACATAAACCCAGCCTAAAACCCCAAACAGCAAGCAATGCAGGTATAGAAGCACGGTGGCTAGGAATGAATATGGTCCAGTATGCAGCTTGAAGGCTTAGAGGCCATGATTATTTTCATCAATGTGTCAAGAGATATAGTACTAAAAAAACTTGAGTGTCTCCCTTGATCCTAGGTCCTGGCAGAGTTGTGCAGACTCAGGACAACGGAGCTTTGGAGGAATACGCAGATTTAAAGATGAGTCCGCAATTTGCTTTCTAATGATCATGATCTTTTCCTCAAAGAAGTTCATACATTTATTACTGCTGAAGTGAAAGCCATCCTCTCTTGGGGAATGCTGCTTTTTAGTTAGCTTTGCGACAGTATCAAAAATACATTTTGGATTGTTCTTATTTTCCTCAATTAGGTTGGAAAAATAGGATGATCGAGCAGCAGTGAGGGCTCTTCGATACCTCACGGTACTGTCTTTCCAAGCTAGTCGGAAGACTTCCAGTTTGGTGTGGCGCCATTTCCGTTCCAATTTTCTGGAAGCTTGCTTCAGAGCTCGGGTATTTTCTGTATATCAGGGAGCTAGTTTCTTATGACAAATGTTTTTAGGGGTGCAACTGCATCTAGGGTATTGCACAAGGTTAAATTGAGTTCCTCAGTTAGGTGGTTAACTGATTTTTGTCCTCTGACGTCCTTGGGTAGGCAGAGGGAGTCTGGAAGGGCATCAAGGAATCTTTGGGTTGTCTGAGAATTTATAGCACGACTTTTGATGCTCCTTGGTTTGGGGTCTGAGCAGATTATTTGTTGGGATTGCAAACGTAATAAAATGGTGGTCCGATAGTCCAGGATTATGAGGAAAAACATTAAGATCCACAACATTTATTCCATGGGACAAAACTAGGTCCAGAGTACGACTGTGGCAGTGAGTAGGTCCGGAGACATGTTGGACAAAACCCACTGAGTCGATGATGGCTCCGAAAGCCTTTTGGAGTGGGTGTGTGGACTTTTCCATATAAATATTAAAGTCACCAAAAATTTGAATATTATCTGCTATGACTACAAGGTCCGATTGGAATTCAGGGAACTCAATGAGGAATGCTGTATATGGCCTAGGAGGCCTGTAAACAGTAGCTATAAAAAGTGATTGAGTAGGCTGCATAGATCTCATGACTAGAAGCTCAAAAGACGAAAACGTTGTTTTTGTTTTTGTAAATTGAAATTTGCTATTGTAAATGTTAGCAACACCTCCGCCTTTGCAGGATGCGCCGGGGATATGGTCACTAGTGTAACCAGGAGGTGAGGCCACATTTAACACAGTAAATTCATCAGGCTTAAGCCATGTTTCAGTCAGGCCAATCACATCAAGATTATGATCAGTGATTAGTTCATTGACTATAACTGCCTTGGAAGTGAGGGATCTAACATTAAGTAGCCCTATTTTGAGATGTGAGGTATCACGATCTCTTTCAATAATGGCAGGAATGGAGGAGGTCTTTATTCTAGTGAGATTGCTAAGGCGAACACCGCCATGTTAAGTTTTGCCCAACCTAGGTTGAGGCACAGACACGGTCTCAATGGGGATAGCTGAGCTGACTACACTGACTGTGCTAGTGGCAAACTCCACTAAGCTGGCAGGCTGGCTAATAGCCTGCTGCCCGGCCTGCACCCTATTTCATTGTGGAGCTAAAGGAGTTAGAGCCCTGTCTATGTTCGTAGATAAGATGAGAGCACCCCTCCAGCTAGGATGGAGTCCGTCACTCCTCAACAGGCCAGGCTTGGTCCTGTTTGTGGGTGAGTCCAAGAAAGAGGGCCAATTATCTACAAATTCTATCTTTTGGGAGGGGCAGAAAACAGTTTTCAACCAGCGATTGAGTTGTGAGACTCTGCTGTAGAGCTCATCACTCCCCCTAACTGGACAGGTGTGTGCTTTTCCAAATCATGTCCAATCAATTGAATTTACCACAGGTGGACTCCAATCAAGTTGAAGAAACATCTCAAGGATGATCAATAAAAACAGGATGCACCTGAGCTCAATTTCAAGTCTCATAGCAAATAGTCTGAATACTTATTTAAATAAAGGTATTTCTGTTTAAAAAAAATACATTTGCAAAAATTTCACACAGCCGGGATAAGTCTCTGAATGGCCTTGAGTGGCCCAGCCAGAGCCAGGACTTGAACCGGATCGAACATCTCTTGAGAGACTTGAAGATAGCTGTACAGCAACCTTCCCCCTCCAACCTGAAAGAGCTTGAGAGGATCTTCAGATAAGAATGGTAGAAACTCCCCAAATATAGGTGTACCAAGCTTGTAGCGTCATACCCAAGGAGACTCAAGGCTGTAATCGCTGCCAAAGGTGCTTCAACAAAGTACTGAGTAAAAATTCGGAATACTTATGTAAATGTCGTTTTTTTTAATGATTTAATCAATTTTAGAATTAGGCTGTAAGGTAACAAAATGTGTAAAAGGGAAGGGGTCTGAACTTTTTGATTGCACTGTATATCTTGAAAACTTGATTGCTGACATTTTGGGACTATATCAACAATGGACTAATGAAATAAATACCAAAATGCTGTCATGTTGGTGCTAGCAGGCAGGTTAGGTTGCGCTAAGTATCAACAGCCAATCCAGTAGGGTCAATAGGAAACTATAGTGAGCTTCGGCTGGTCAACAGCAATACAATATTATGGAGTACGCAACAAAAGTTCAGCTCAGAGAGTAATGCACAAGAGGGTGCTATTGATCAGATTCTTACAGAAAAATCCACTTAACTGCTGGGAATCATAGCAGCCTCATTACCTAAAATGAAGACAGATACTCAATCTGTTGCATCTCTTTGCTTCACTGCTTTGAATAGTATGATGCGTTAAGGTTTAAGGCACTTTAGTTTGCATTACCCCCAAGGTGTCCCATACCTTGAAACATACAAGAAGAAGAAATGAAAATAATCATAAAAAATTCTGTAAAAGAATGACATCTTTAAACAAAATGCACACTGAGGTAATGCAGAAAGTGCATTTATTCACAATTAATTCATTATTATTGTTAACATGTAATCATAAAATTAACGTTCTCTCTGCTGAATAATATAAATAACATTTCTGCAATGTAGCAAGCTCTAAAATTAAAGTTAGATTCCATACTGTCCAGCAGACAATGACAAAGGACACTTGTATGCAAAATCAAGCTGGCAAAAGAGGATCATTCATTGGAACCATATTTCAGCAGTCTTGAACATCAGCCATAAGAGGGCCAGCTTCATTAAAATAAATTGAGAATTTTGTGCTTGGGCAAGAAAGTATGTAATGTGACTTATCCATTGATAAATCAGTTCCATTCCATTTTCTGTACAACAGGGTAAGATTAACTCAATGTAACTAGACATTAGTTCAACATAGGGAATGAATTACTTGAAATACTTTATTTAAAGTTATGTAGCTAGAATATATGTTCAAACATAAAAATGTATACTACACAGCATTATTAAGAGAACACATGTTTTATATACTGTATGTGCCTCCTTTTCAAAGGGGCAAGAGTATCAAGTCTTTCCCGATATGAGTTATGAGTAGCACCAGGTGGGTCATTGTTTTATGTATTTGCACTGCTGCCTGCAAGCCCCTTGTGGTATAAATAAAGGATTTTAAATTTAATTGATTTGTTCTCTCTCAGATAAGATCACAATTTATGTTATTGGAATTGGAATTGCTATTCAACACATCGCTGGGGTTTGGTTTTGAACACAAAAGCATAGCCTCAATTCCAATAATCAAGTCAAATATTCCTTCCTCTGGTAAATTAAATGGAATAATGGAAGTGCATAAGCAGCTCATCATTTATTTGTATTTTTTTACAACCTAGCAAACACCTTAAAGGTAGTTAGTTAAAATTGACTTACCGGTACTAGAAGAACATGATTCTAAAGAGCGAAAAAAATGCTGATTTACCACTCCTTCAAATATACAGTAGGCTGACTTATTTTGTCACAAGACCAGAGCAGAAATACACTTCTAAGGTGGTGAATGATACATACTGTACGTATAAGACATTATGTAGAGTGTCATCAAGAAAATCATGAAACATTGATAAAGATTTACATTAAAGCTACAGTGGGATGCAGTTTAATGGTTATTTAAATTCTTCATATTTACCCATTGATTCTGGAAGAAAATTATTATAAATGCCTTCAGCACAACTGTCTGTCTTTGTCATAAACCAAATTTGTCCTAGCCCTATCTCTCAGCTGCACCCAAAACAAGTGGCAGGGACACAGTTTTGTTAATTTTTGTTTTTCAAATCTCAGACTGTAGCTTTAAGAGGTTTCTAATGACTTACATGCTGTAATGAACTGATAGAACACATTCACAAAGCTCTACAACAAGATGCCATACACACATAGCTATATGAAACAATATTACATGAAATATACATTAAGCTTCATAACAAAGTGACTTAAAAACATGCACAAGACATTCTGCAGATGACATTTAACATAAGGTGTAGCAACAGACCTTTTAAATACAACATACAAAACATTTGAAGATAAATGTTTACTTAAACAAAACATTTTAAACATGCAAAAAGCTTTAAAGGCCCAGCACAGCCAAAAACTTGATTTTTCTGTGTTATATATACAGTGCATTCGGAAAGTATTCAGACCCCTTGACTTTTTCCACATTTCGTTGCATTATAGCCTTATTCTAAAATGTATTAAATCGTTTTTTTCCTCGTCAATCTACAAATAATACCCCATAATGACAAAGCAAAAAAGGTTTTAAGATATTTTTGCAAATGTATTAAAAATAAAAAACTGAAATATTACATTTCCATAAGTATTCAGACCCTTTAGTCAGTACTTTGTTGAAAAACTTTTGGCAGGGATTACAGTATGAAGCTACAAGCTTGGCACACTTGTATTTGGGGAGTTTCTTCCATTCTTCTCTGCAGATCCTCTTAAGCTCTGTCAGGTTGGAAGGGGAGCGTTGCTACACAGCTATTTTCAGGTCTCTCCAGAGATGTTTGATTGGGTTCAAGTCCGGGCTCTGGCTGGGCCACTCAAGGACATTCAGAGACTTGTCCCGGAGCCACTCCTGCATTGTCTTGGCTGTGTACTTAGGGTCGTTGTCCTGTTGGAAGGTAAACCTTAATCCCAGTCTGAGTTCCTGAGCGCTCTGGAGCAGGTTTTCATCAAGGATTTTCATCCGTTCATTTTTCCCTCGATCCTGACTAGTCCCCCAGTCCCTACCACTGAAAAACAACCTCACAGCATGATGCTTCCACCCCCATGCTTCACCGTAGGGATGATGCCAGGTTTCTTCCAGACGTGACACTTGGCATTCAGGCCAAAGAGTTAAATCTTGGTTTCATCAGACCAGAGAGTCTTGTTTCTCATGGTCTGAGAGACCTTTGTGTGCATTTTGTCAAATTACTAGCAGGCTGTCATGTGCCTTTTACTGAGGAGTGGCTTCCGTCTGGCCACTCTACCATAAAGGCCTGATAGGTAGAGTGCTGCAGAGATGGTTGTCTTTCTGGAAGTTTCTCCAATCAAGGGACTCCAATCAAGTTGTAGAAACATCTCAAGGATGATCAATGGAAACAGGATGCACGTGAGCTCAATTTCAAGTCTCATAGCAAAGTGTCTGAATACTTATGTAAATAAGGTTCTAAAAACCTGTTTTTGCTTTGACGTAATGGGGTATTGTGTGTAGATTACTGAGGATTTCCTCCATTTTAGAATAAGGCTGTAACGTAACAAAATGTGGAAAAGGGGAAGGGGTCTGAATACTTTGCAAATGCACTGTATATATATTTACACACTATGAGGTTGGAATAATACTGTGAAATTGTAAAAAGTATGATAATGCCCTTTTAGAGTAAAAGCTATTTGAGTAAATTAGTTAATAAACCAATTCCTCTTTGCAATAAGAAATTGCTATTTGTTAAGAAGCTATTTTTGTTTATTTTTGACTATTTTAATTGAAAACAATCACAGTAAGCTACTTAATTTTTACCCAGAAATGATTTGATTTTGAGAAAAAATGGCTGCATTGGACCTTTAAAGAAGAAATCATTAAAAAAAACATTTAAAAAAATTGTATGATCAAATATCATTTGAAGTGAATAATGTTTAGCCCATTGGAGATCATTAAGTAATGTTATCTTATCACAAAAACTCACCATGATCAGCCAAAGCTGTCCAAAGCTCCTCCACTGGTGTCCAAATCCCATTATTCTTCCATTTTGGATTAAAAAGCACATTTCATCAAATCAACCACTTTTGTTTAATGATTTTGTTATACATGTGATTGACCTTTTGCTGACTTTAATGCCAAAGGTATTTGTTCCAACCCCCGGCTGTCTGTGAATAGATAAAATCCTGTCAAAAAATTATACTTTGAAGTACTTTCTTTGTTACTTCAGATTACAATAATAAAATGTCAAGTAATTATATGCAGGATTGGTTGGCCACCCTCAGTTTAGAAAACCCAAAGTATACCACTTCAATGATACTGTAAATTGTCTCTTCTGATTTCCATCTTTACATTGTAAAAAACAGTGTCTTTCCATTTCGATTTACACTGTCTTCCACGGTCTCTGACCTGATTGCACATGCACTGAATATTAGTGTATCACTAGCTCTTCCTTTCCAGGTAATTTGAGGGGACCCAGCCTTTTCGAGGTCGACCTCCATCCAGGATCTGGCAGTACCACCAGCCATTAGGGTTCCTCTCCAGAACCTCCAGAGTCGTTCCTTCGGGGAACCCCATGGTCTCCTCATCACCATGGTAATCCGCTATGGAGACATACACTTCACGGAGGTTGTTGTGGATGAGGTGGGTTTTGGGTTTCACCGTGGAAATAGGTAGACCGTTCCTCTGAGACCCCCGGCCCAGTGATTCGGAGCTTCCCGTCCCGGGTCTGTTACCATTCGGCGCTGGGCACCACGGGGTAGTACCAAAGGAAGCGTTGCGGCGCACGGTGGGACTAGAGCGTGGGTGGTCAGTGGAGTTGAGTGACTCACCCCTCCTAAGGGAGCCTACTGGGTTTGGCCCGTCGATGATCGGCTTGGAGATGAAGACTGACTGAGGCCTGACCACCTGCTGCTGTTTCATAACATTCTTCTGCGAGCCATTGAATAGGCCAAAGGGCTTGGAGGGGATGGGCGGTATGCTCCTCTTTAGGCTCTGGTTGATGTTGTTCAGGGCCTGGACCCTCTGCTCATTCTTCTCCAGGCTGTTGGACTTGCTCAGGCTGCCGAGTTTGGTAGGGGTGCCATCGGACTCTGACCCAGCTTTGTCGTCCAGCTGCCTGATAGGCTCCAGGTAGTAGGTTGGAGCCCAGCCCTCAGTGTCGCCCAAGCGGATGTACCACCAGCCACTCTCCTGCTTCTCCAGCACCTCCACTTCCACCCCAGGAGGGAAGCTCATCTCTGAGTCCTGGACCTTCTCATAGGCATCTGTGGTGCGGTAGAGACTGCAGCCCTCGTCTGAGTCTCCCCGGCTGCCTTTAGAGTAGATGGAGGAGATGTCGGAGGTGCTGTGGGAGGACACAGAGTCCTCAGAGGAGATGACAGAGGCTGTTTCAAAGTCTTCTCCTCTGGAGTCCTTCTTCAGCTGGCCTGTAGGCCTAAGTTGTCTCCGGAGGCTGCCGATGTCCATTTTCTCTGCACTGGAGGCCTTGGCCAGCTGGGGCTTAGGCCTGACCAATGGCTTTGGTTTGATGGAGGACTTAGTGGAGCCCATCTTGTGCTCCTCTTTGTCCTTCTTGGGCCTGGACTGCTGGGAGAGATCTGAGTTGGACTCTGTAGAGGCAGGTTTGGAGCTGGATGCCCCGGCCTCTGCTTTGGTTTGAGACCAGGACTGGCTGCCGTTCAGCTGGATCGTCTTCCCTTTTCTCCTTGCCCCAAACATGGAGTGAGAATTTTCAACCTTGCTAGTCTCCAACGGGGCTCTAATCTTCAGGGAGTCGGAGTCGCCACTGGATTGTGTATAAGGCATCTCTCTGAAAGGCATGAAGCAGTCATTCTCATAGATACACTCCTCTCCCTCAGGCTCCTCCTCTTCCTGCCCCACGTCCTCGGACGACTCGCCCATCTTGAAGGAGGCGCTATGGAGAGAAGAGGCCGGAGATGGCTTGGAGGACAGGTGAGAGCCCTTCTCTGAGGAGCTATCCTCGTTCTTCCCATCCACTGAGGACCCATCTGTCCTGAGGAACTCAAACTCTGACTCCAGATCAAACCCAATGGCAGGAATGTCATATTCTGGCTCCTCGTACACAGGCCTTCCAGGAGATGTAGGGGACTCTGGAGCCTCAGAGTCCTGCTCAGAGTCCTGCTTCTTGACGGGCGGGGCTGGGGGCGGGACTTTGGGCCGGCTCAGAGTGCTGGTTCTGCGGTTTAGGTTGGGCTTCTTTCGTTTGTCGATGTAGGAGCAGGGAGCCCAGCCCTCTTTCTCACCAATCTGGATATACCACCAGCCACCAGAGTTCTTCTCGATCACCTACAAGACAGAACAAAAAGAATGCATGGGTAAGAATAGGCCTCATCAACTACATGCAGTATCTGTTAATTTCAAGAATTTACCTGAACTATGTCAAAAACAATAACACATTGGACATTCATGCACTCCAAAATATACATAAAAAAGCTTACATCTGCTTTCTGCCCTCCATTAAAACTGATGCCATCTGAAATGACGGACTGGAACTCTGCAATGGTGTAGTACTCTGCTTCAACAGTAGGGGGCTCTGGTGGCGAGGGTAAATTGAATCCCTGAGTGGAAAAAATGTTACAGCATTATGTGTATTGCGCAGCTGATACTGTTAAAAGGAAACAATAATAATTGGCCATAGAGTTCAACTTCCAATTTAAAATAATGATCCTGTTAGATGTCGATTTCCGCCTAAATAGACATACCCAAAAGTAATTATTTATCATGAGAAGGCCATAAACAATAACTAGTAATGCAGCAAGAAAGATTACAATCTCACGTTTCTTGTAAATGTTTTTATAATTTGCCTAGTGTACTCACTTTTTAGGACAAAAGCACAAGTACATAGTAAAAATATGATCAAAATATTAAAATATGAAATATCATATGATGTAGTTCCTATTCAACAAAAGTTGAGAAAGAGGCCTTGAAATGACTCAAATGCTTTCTAAATACACGTAGTGTTAAAAATCCTCTCCCCCTGAGTATAGAGTTGCTTACATTTATTGAAAGTCTGCTGCAGTGGGAAGGATGCTCTCCCCGTCTGCCTTGGAGGTGTGAAGTGCCTCTCATGGGACCCTTTACCCGCCAATCATCCCCCTTGACCTTGCCCACCTTGACCTTGAGCCAATAGGAACTTTAGGCCGGAACTGATGTAAGGGCGGTAGGTTGCCTAGCGGCTAAAAGCGTTGGGCCAGTAACCGAAAGGTCGCTGGTTCGAATCCCCGAGCCGACAAGGTGAAAAATATGTCACTGTGCCTTTGAGCAAGGCACTTAACCCTAATTGCTCCTGTAAATCGCTCTGGATAAGAGCATCTGCTAACCAAACAAAAATGTTTTTAAAAATGATAGGAATCAGGTGGCCCATCCCGGGGTCAAAAGTCAGTTTCATTTTTCCAGTGAAAGGAGTAGGCTACTCTACCACAACTGGACATTTCTATCGGCTCTTTTCTGCAAAGGATTCTAAACTCTGAACCTCCCTGTTGTGATGTGAATGCGTCGATGATGAGTAAGTGATTATTTTCACCCACTAGGTCATGCACATAATGTTGTTGAGGGTAATTAGCTTTTTACAATGGTTATTACATGGCTATTACTTTGTACTTATACTTTACATTTTATTATTGTTAATTAAATGGTAAAGTGTTGTCATGACGTTGGCCTGATGGGGGAGGTTTATGACCCCCATAAATACCTTTCCCCTTTTTCCTCTCTCTACCGATGTGACTATTGAAAATCCCTTTGTTAACCTGGAGAGTCTGGTAACATCAAAAGGTGGGAAACTGAATCATATTTCGGTAATCCAACCAGTTGAAAATATGCGTTGGTACTTAATAAATATGATGTCAGATCAGTTGGCGTCTGAGACATTATTACTGATAGGATGACATAAACTGTATCTTGGAAAGTCTACACATTCTAGTTATCAGATTCACATGGAATTGTTGTGCAATTTAAATGTTTAAATATGAAACTATTTGTGAAAAGATTGAATGTAATTTTAGCTCCTAAATGAGAGAATTGGTTTTCATGAGTGAACTATGCTCAACTCAGTGGCCCCGCCCAAGTGAACCGACACTGGTTGTAAACTATGAATCACGGCCCTCTCTCCCAACCCTATATAAGCCCCTTTACGAAAATGTAACTTCCTGTTCCAAGGATGCGAGGACTTACCATCCCCACATTGAAAGGACAAAGACCACCTACAGAACTAAGCCAACCTCAGCAAGAACCTAACGAAATTAGCATCGAATTTCAATGTGAAGGTGACGACCTACACGCCGGAAGGATGAATTTCGACTATATTCGACAGAATATAGCATGAGCTTAAAGTATGGCAACTTGGTATGAACTTTGAACCCTTATTCACTAAAGAAGTGATACCTCCTAGCCGTTGCGGTAGCGCAGCAACTGTAGACGTGGGCTAGGAGAGGACGGACAGAGTATTTATTCTACCACACGACGACGGTACTACCAAGTATCCATTCTACCACTAGACATCCTTCAAAGGACAACCCAGCCTCCCATCTACGACCAACCGATCGAAGCGCGGCTCAGAGTAAATATTGCATTTTCCATTTCCAAATGGCCGGTTATTTAGAATGCATAAGATACTGTATTTACGATAGCATAGCTACCTACGGCCTGATAGAGACACAAAACCTTTTTGCTCCTCAGTCTTCCCGTTCTTTCACTCAAACCCAACCCCCTTTCTTTGTGTAACCAGCTGTCATATCTGTTCTGTTCGCTAGGGATGTTTTCCTTTATGACATCATTTGTAATCAATGTATGATACATTCTGTGTATATGTAATTCTGTGTGATTATTTAGGTATTTAGTAAATAAATAATTAAACCAAATTTTGTATTGCTGATTCAACTTGTTAGCCAGGGTTCGTGAAGATAACCAAGAATTTACAACTTTCAGATGAGACTAAATAAGGTGCCGATTAAATATTGACTGCTACTAATGTAAAAGATTACTAGGTCTTTAAGAGTTTATTCGGAAGATAACAGCTCTATAAACATTATTTCGTAGTGCCCCGACTTTCTAGTTAATTACATTCACCTGATTAGCTTAATTAGGTAATATTAATTACAGAGAAATGATTTTATGGAATAGCATTTCACATCACTTAATCCGGCATAGCCAAAGACACGACAGCGTTTACATTGTTCTTCTGTGTGGTTTGTAGGTTATTAGAGAACTTTGGCAATAGCTATGCAAAAGTATGTGGACACCCCTTTTCAAATGAGTGGATTCACCTATTTCAGCCACACCAGTAGCTGACAGGTGTATAAAACCGAGCACATCGCCATACAATCTCTATAGACAAACATTGGCAGTAGAATGGCCTTACTGAAGAGCTCAGTGACTTTCAACGTGGCACCATCATACTGTAGGATGCCATCTTTCCAACAAGTCCGTTTGTCAGATTTCTGCCCTGCTAGAGCTGCCCCGGTCAACTGTAAGTGGTGTTATTGTGAAGTGGAAACGTCTAAGAGCAACAACAGCTCAGCCGCGAAGTGGTAGGCCACACAAGCTCACAAAACGGGGCCGCCGAGTGTTAAAGCGTGTTGGGCATAAAAATAATCTGTCCTCAGTTGCAACACTCACTACCGAGTTCCAAACTGCCTCTGGAAGCAATGTCAGCACAAGAACTGTTCGTTGAGAGCTTCATGAAATGGGTTTCCATGGCAGAGCAGCCGCACACAAGCCTAAGATTAACATGCGCAATGCCAAGTGATGTGGCTAGAGTGGTGTAAAGCTCGCCACCATTGGACTCTGGAGCAGTGGAAACACGTTCTCTGGAATGATGAATCAAGCTTCACCATCTGGCAGTCCGACGGATGAATCTGGGTTTGGCGGATGCCAGGAGAACACTGCCCTTTCCTGTTTCAGCTTGACAATGCCCCCGTGCACAAAGCGAGGTTAATACAGAAATGGTTTGTCGAGATCGGTGTGGAAGAACTTGATTGGCCTGCACAGAGGCCGAACATCAACCCCATGAATTGGAAGACTGTAGCTCCATCAATGTCAGCATCACTTCCAATCCCCCATATATTTTTCTGCAAATATAAACATATACACATATACATACATAAACACATCCATATACACATGTATTGTATTTTTTATTTCACCTTTATTTAACCAGGTAGGCAAGTTGAGAACAAGTTCTCATTTATAATTGCGACCTGGCTAAGATAAAGCAAGCAGTTTGACACATACAACAACACAGAGTTACAAACATACAGTCAATAATATAGTATAAAAATAAGTCTATATATAAAGTGAGAAAATGAGGTGAGATAAGGGAGGTAAAGGCAAAAAAGGCCATGGTGGCGAAGTAAATACAATATAGCAAGTAAAACACTGGAATGGTAGATTTGCAGTGGAAGAAAGTGCAAAGTAGAAAAAGAAATAATGGGGTGCAAAGGACCAAAATAAATAGATAAATAAATGCAGTAGGGGAAGAGGTAGTTGTTTGGGCTAAATTATAGATGGGCTATGTACAGGTGCAGTAATCTGTGAGCTACTCTGACAGCTGGTGCTTAAAGCTAGTGAGGGAGATAAGTGTTTCCAGTTTTAGAGATTTTTGTAGTTCGTTCCAGTCATTGGCAGCAGAGAACTGGAAGGAGAGACGGCCGAAGGAGGAATTGGCTTTGGGGGTGACCAGAGAGATATACCTGCTGGAGCGTGTGCTACAGGTGGGTGCTGATATGGTGACCAGTGAGCTGAGATAAGGGGGAACTTTACCTAGCAGGGTCTTGTAGATGACCTGGAGCCAGTGGGATTGGCGACGAGTATGAAGCGAGGGCCAGCCAACGAGAGCATACAGGTCGCAGTGGTGGGTAGAATATGGGGCTTTGGTGACAAAATGGATGGCACTGTGATAGACTGCATCCAATTTATTGAGTAGGGTATTGGAGGCTATTTTGTAAATGACATCGCCGAAGTCGAGGATCGGTAGGATGGTCAGTTTTACGAGGGTATGTTTGGCAGCATGAGTGAAAGATGCTTTGTTGCGAAATAGGAAGCCAATTCTAGATTTAACTTTGGATTGGAGATGTTTGATACATACAGAACCAGTCAAAAGTTTGGACACCTACTCATTCAAGGGTTTTTATTTATTTTGACCATTTTCTACATTGTATGGTATCATGTAGTAACCAAAAAAGTGTTAAACAAATCCAAAAATATATTTTATATGTCAGCTTTGCACACTCTTGGCACACTCTTTGCATTTGTTTAACACTTTCTTGCTTACTACATGATCCCATATGTGTATTTTCATAGCTATAGTAAAAACAAAGAAAAGTCCATGAATGAGTAGGTGTGTCCAAACTGTTGACTGGTACCGTACATACATACATATATATAAATACATATACATACATACATAACTCAGTACCCTGTCTTTTAAAGATAATTCGTAAAAATCCAAATTACTTCACAGATCTTCATTGTAAAGGGTTTAAACACTGCTTGCCATGCTTGTTCAATGAATCATAAACAATTAATGAACATGCACCTGTGGAATGGTCGTTAAGACACTAACAGCTTACAGACGGTAGGCAATTAAGGTTAGTTATGAACATTTAGGACACTAAAGAGGCCTTTCTACGGACTGAAAAACACCAAAAGAAAGATGCCCAGGGTCCCTGCTCATCTGCGTGAACGTGCCTCAGGCATGCTGCAAGGAGGCATGAGGACTGCAGATGTGGCCAGGGCAATAAATGGCAATGTCCGTACTGTGAGACGCCTAAGACAGCACTACAGGGAGACAGGACGGACAGCCGATCGTCCTCACAGTAGCAGACCACGTGTAACAACACCTGCACTGGATCGGTACATTCAAACATCATACCTGCGGGACAGGTACAGGATGGCAACAACAACTGCTCGAGTTACACCAGGAACGCACAATCCCTCCATCAGTGCTCAGACTGTCCGCAATAGGCTGAGAGAGGCTGGACTGAGGGCTTGCAGGCCTGTTGTAAGGCAGGTCCTCACCAGACATCACCGGCAACAACGTCGCCTATGGGCACAAACCCACCGTCGATGGACCAGACAGGACTGGCAAAAAGTGCTCTTCACTGACGAGTCGCGGTTTTGTCTCACCAGGGGTGACGGTAGGATTCACGTTTATTGCCGAAGGAATGAGCGTTACACCGAGGCCTGTACTCTGGAGCGGGATCGATTTGGAGGTGGAGGGTCCATCATGGTTTGGGGCGGTGTGTCACAGCATCCTCGGACTGAGCTTGTTGTCATTGCAGGCAATTTCAACGCTGTGCGTTACAGGGAAGACATCTTCCTCCCTCATGTGGTACCCTTCCTGCAGGCTCATCCTGACATGACCCTCCAGCATGACAATGCCACCAGCCATACTGCTCGTTCTGTGCGTGATTTCCTGCAAGACAGGAATGTCAGTGTTCTGCCATGGCCAGCGAAGAGCCCGGATCTCAATTCCATTGAGCACGTCTGGGATCTGTTGGATCTGAGGGTGAAGGCTAGGGCCATTCCCCACAGAAATGTCTGGGAACTTGCAGGTGACTTGGTGGAAGACTGGGGTAACGTTTCACAGCAAGAACTGGCAAATCTGGTGCAGTCCATAAGTAGAAGATGCACTGCAGTACTTAATGCAGCTGGTGGCCACACCAGATACTGACTGTTACTTTTGATTTTGACCCCCCCCCCCCCTTTGTTCAGGGACACTTTATTCCATTTCTGTTAGTCACATGTCTGTGGAACTTTTTCAGTTTGTCTCAGTTGTTGAATCTTATGTTCATACAAATATTTACACATGTTAAGTTTGCTAAAAATAAATATATATATATATATATATATCAAATTGATCAGAAATACAGTGTAGACATTGTTAATGTTGTAAATGACTATTGTAGCTGGAAACGGCAGATTTTTTATGGAATATCTACATAGGCGTACAGAGGCCCATTATCAGCATCCATCACTCCTGTGTTCCAATGGCAAGTTGTGTTAGCTCATCCAAGTTTATTATTTTAAAAGGCTAATTGATCATTAGAAAACCCTTTTGCAATTATGTTAGCACAGCTGAAAACTGTTGTTCTGATTAAAGAAGCAATAAAACTGGCCATCATTAGACTAGTTGAGTATCTGGAACATCAGCATTTGTGGGTTCGATTACAGGCTCAAAATGGCCAGAAACAAAGAGCTTTCTGAAACTCGTCAGTCTATTCTTGTTCTGAGAAATGAAGGCTATTCCATGCAAGAAATTGCCAAGAAACTGAAGATCTCGTACAACGCTGTGTACTACTCCCTTCACAGAACAGCGCAAACTGGTTCTAACCAGAATAGAAAGAGGAATGGGTGGCCCCGGTGCACAACTGAGCAAGAGGACAAGTGCATTAGAGTGTCTAGTTTGAGAAACAGAAGCCTCACAAGTCCTCAACTGGCAGCTTCATTAAAGAGTCCCCGCAAAACACCAGTCTCAACGTTAACAGTGAAGAGGCGACTCCGGGATGCTGGCCAATAATAATAAAAGATTAAGATAGGCAAAAGAACACAGACACTTAACAGAGGAAGATTGGAAAAAGTGTTATGGATAGACAAATCTAAGTTTGAGGTGTTCAGATCTCAAAGAAGAACATTCGTGAGATGCAGAAAAAAATGTAAGATGCTGGAGGAGTGCTTGACGCCATCTGTCGAGCATGGTGAGGCAATGTGATGGTCTGGGGGTGCTTTGGTGGTGGTAAAGTGGGAGATTTGTACAGGGTAAAAGGGATCTTGAAGAAGGAAGGATATTACTCCATTTTGCAATGCCATGCCATACCCTGTGGACGGCGCTTAATTGGAGCCAATTTCCTCCTACAACAGGACAATGACCCAAAGCACAGCTCCAAACTATGCAATAACTATTTACGGAAGAAGCAGTCAGCTGGTATTCTTATGGAGTGGCCAGCACAGTCACCAGATCTCAACCTATTGAGCTGTTGTGGGAGCAGCTTGACCGTATGGTACATAAGAAATGCCCATCAAACCAATCCAACTTGTGGGAGGTGCTTCAGGAAGCATGGGGTGAAATCTCTTCAGATTACCTCAACAAATTGACAACTAGAATGCCAAAGGTCTGCAAGACTGTAATTGCTGCAAATTGAGGATTCTTTGACGAAAGCAAAGTTTGAAGAACACAATTATTACTTCAATTAAAAATGATCTTTATTTATGACCTTATCAACGTCTTGACTATATTTCCTATTCATTTTGCAACTCATTTCATGTATGTTTTCATGGAAAACAAGGACAAGGACATTTATAAGTGACCCCCCAATTTTTTAAATATACTTTCCTTTATTACTTTCTAACCCTCCACCCCTCCCCTAATTAGAATAAACTAATGTACAACAACTAATAAACTAATGTACACATATATTTTGTTTGTTTATACTCCTGTCCTTCCTCTAACCTCAACCTCTCCCATCTATTTCTTTCACAAAAGTTCTAAACCTATACATGTTTTACGGACACAGTATTTTTTACATTAGTTATCTTGTTGTTATTAGTTGTTATTATTCCCAACCTTCAGCTTCATTCAACCCCTCCCATCTATCTTTTAACACCATCCATATTGGATTAATATTTGCCATTTCTTTTTCAACTGTGCTGTGATGTTTCACAAAAGTTCTGAACCTTTCTATTCTCATAATTTTTTACAGATTGTAAATAAAAAATACACATTTTTGCTAAAATTATTATATTATTGATCGATTGACTATGACTTTTCAGATCACCCAGTAGTGCTATCTGCAGAGTTAGCTCCAGGTAAATGTTGCAATTCTTCAGCCATTCCTACATCTATGACCAAAAACAAGCTACATATGGAAAGTAAAAAATGGTTGATTCTGTCTCTTCACAGCAAAATCTGCAGAGCTGGGAAGATTGTATCCCCCATATATATAACATTCTACTGGTTGCAATAATTTTGTAAAATAATTTAAAATGAACAATTCTAAGTTTTGATTCTGACGTCGTTTTGTGTACCAGTTCATAAACATGTGTCATGGAATCTGTACGTCGAAAATCTCTTCCCAATTATTTCGCAATCTATATGGCACAGCAGTACATTTTTTGGTCATAAAATTAAACTTGTATAATTTTTTATTTATCACAATTTTCTTTAACCAATTATGGTCTTTAATGCAGGGCCGACAGACAAGTTCCCTACTTTTTCCCCCTTCCACTTTACTAATTTTGGGTAGAGCAGACATTTCCATACATTTATGTTAGCTGTGTGACATAACTCCACCAGTCCTATTTATGATATAATTTACAAAGATTACACAATTATTTTTATTTTTTATAATTTCTTTTATCTATTACTATATTTGAGTTTAACCACAATATTTGTTGTATTATTTGTTCAGTTTTTTTCTGGTGGATGAAATCGAAATTGCAACCAACTTTCTATGGCTTGTTTAAAAAATAGTCAATATTTGGGAGATTATTTCCTTTTCAAATAACTGAAAGTGCGAGGTTGTAATCTGAATAAAGGGGAAAAGGCCATTCTTGAACATGGGGTGAGACATTTTTATTAATTTGCTAGAGAACCTGTTCGGATTTAAGTATAACTTTTGTTTTACTGAAGCCTTTAAAGTCTAATGCTTCAATATTTAATTATTTCTGCCCTCCGAATTCATATTCATTATATAAATAGGCCCATTTCATTTTCACTGTTCGCTAGGTGTAGGCAAGACCATAAGCAAATAGGTAAACTGGGATTTGACTAAAGAGTTAATCAGGGTGATTTTTCCACAAATAGACAGGCATTTTCCTTTCCATGGTAGCAAGATATGATCTATTTTTGCTAACTTTCTATTAAAATGTATTGGAGTGAGATCATTTATTTATTTCGGGATATGTATACCAAGCATGTCTACTTCACCATCTGACCATTTTATTGGTAAACTACACGGTAATGTAAAAGTTGTATTTTTAGTTATCCAATACATAATTTAGTACACTTATCATAATTTGGTTGTAATCCAGAGAGGTTAGAAAAAGTATCTAAATCGTCTATGAGGCTGTGGAGGGATCCAAATTGTGGATTTAAAAGAAAACATGAATCATCAGCGTACAATGACACTTTTGTTTTTAAGCCCTGGATTTCTAACCCCTTGATATTATTGTTGGATCTGATTTTAATAGCTAACATTTCGAGGGCCATAATAAATACATATGCCGATAGTGGACAACCTTGTTTTACTCCTCAACAGTTTAAAACTTTCAGAAGTAGCAATTATTTACTGTTTTACACCGTGGGTTACTATATATGATTTTAACCCATTATATAAGAGATTCTCCAAAATTGAAATGTTCCAGGCATTTATATATAAACTCCAGTCATACTTTCTCTAAAGCCTTTTCAAAGTCAGCTATGAATAGCAGGCCTGGTTTCCCAGATTTTTCATAGTGTTCTATTGTTTCCAGTACTTGTCTTATATTATCTCAAATTTATCGTCCATGTAAAAAAACCTGTCTGATTAGAATTAATATGCGACAATACCTTTTTAATTCTATGCGCTATACATTTTGCTAGAATTTTGGCATCACAACACTGAAGTGTAAGAGGCCTCCCATTTTTTAAGTGGACTGGATCTTTATATTTACCACTTGTATCTTGTTTCAGTAATATTGACATCAGACCTTGTTGAGTGTCCAATAATCTACCATTTACATAGTAGTGGTTAAAACACGATAATAACTCCTGCACTTGTTTGTTTAGTTGAGGTCATGTGCAAATTCCCTTAGAATGGGCCCCTATGGCCTAAAATGGCAGTTGTCTAACAGCCTGGCTGTTATTTTACTGTTAATGTTGCTATTGTTGCTGGGGTTTATAGCCATTATCATTGCACTCTATGAACAATTTATATCATGTTTACTGCTATTTATAAGTTAATATTGCTGGTTTATAGTTATTACCTTTGCACTTCATAAGACATACACTGTTTACCACTGTTAGCTAATTGCGAATGCTAATGATGCGCTATCATTACTTAATGCTAATTGCTTGATTAGTACTGCTAGTCATTTGCCATTACTGCTAAGCTATGCTACTCTGTTACTATTACCTGCTCCCTCATGTTAATTGATTTATGCTATGCTATTTCATGTTAGGCTATGCTGCTACATCCTAGTTTGTACTACTGTTAAACCCTTGCTGCTTGTTATTGTCATTATGCTACTGTATAATATTCCATATTGCTGCTTATGTCATTATTACGCATCATCTGCTACTACATAGTATTTACGCCTAGCCATAAACCTTTTAACACATATTTCCCGTTTCTTATTTATTTCTCAGTATACCATTCATTCAACTACACCATAAAGCTGTGTGTGTCTGAGGCAATAAAAGGGTTGAACTTGAGTCCGTGTCCTGATCGTCATTGTGCCTCTAAACGGGTACCCAGAGTGATTGTCCCTTATCTAAACCGGCACCTTCATTTTTGGAGTCCATCACCAGTTGGTGGCGCTGTTTTTCATATAGTAACATTCAAATTATAAATGACTAACTACAAGATTTCACCTTCCTCATAACTGTAAAATAGATATGATCATATTTAGTGACAGTACAAAAATGGCATAATTTTCTGTACAGGAAAATCACGGTCACCCCATAATTAGGGGACTTTACATCTAAAGAGGATTTATGATTTGTTTCATACTGACCAGAGTTGCATCTCTGCGAGGAGGTGGCTTTTGTCTGAGGATTGGGGAGCCTAGAGAGAACACAATTTGGTAGATATAAAATAATGTGAGTGTATTAGTTAAACAAACAGTTATTACTTCCAATTCAGTCTCTGAATGACAACTCACTGATCTCTATACTGTGAGGAGCGATGCGGGCTATGACTGGAGCGGCTGGTTCTACTTTGCCCTTAACATCCACCAGTGCGGCACCAGGGCTGAAGTCTGAGCTAGAGCAGGGTATGGGCAGGCTGATTTGCCTCTTGACCAGGGAGGGGGTGGTCAGGGGGTTGTCCTCTTGCTGGCCGTCTGTCTGCACGTCCATCTCACTCAGGGCCTTCTTGTTCAGCAAGTTGCTGATCTCCATGATGTTGCTGATTATCTCCACCGGGCCAGTCAAGGGGGCCTTCTTATTACTACTACGGGGAGAGAAGTCCTCCATCACCTTCTTCAGGTAGGAGGCCGGGGCCCAGCCCTCCTTATCCTGGTACCTGTGGAGAGGGAGGGAGAGAGGAAGAGAGAATGGAAGGAAAGGGGAGAGAAGGGGTGATCATGAGTGAGAATAACCATAATTGAGAGACAGTATAAACAGGCAACAGTTTATATTGTGGTTGGAGCACAAATCATGGCCTTACCTGATGAACCACCAGCCCTCCAGGTTCTTCTGGATGACCTCCACGATGACTCCTTTCTCAAAGGCGATCTCATCCTTTCCCTCGCTGGTGTATGGCTGCACCGTCATATACTTCTCCTCTGTCGGGCCACAGAGAGGACGTGGGAACACAGAGACTCACGTCAGTTTCAAATGTCCTATACTGCTTCAAAAACAAAACATTACTCAAACAAATGAAAAATATGTCAACGTTTTATAGGAAGAACTGTAACGATTGTAGAAACACCTCTGAGTGAGTGAAAGTAAATAAAGACATACTGTATATAGGCTTGAAGTATAGAATTCTGTGGACTTGATGACATTTCTCTGTGTGTAGTTCTGATGTGATTGATTCTGTCAGATCCACAAAGATATCCAGCATTTTACTATCAAAGGCTTTAAATAATCAGGGAAACTGTAATTAACAATATGATGTCTCTCACTTCATACTGTAAATGTCTTCCTGCAGCAACTGACAATTACATTGCCTTTATGTCATGATTGCTGATTACTAAGTGTAAATATGTGACAAAATAATCTCAAACACTGATCTCTTGAAATGGGGAAAACAATTCTAATGACACAGTGGACTAATGGTGTGGTAGCGGTCAGCCTCTGTAAACTTAGCAGATGATAGAGAACAGAGATGCAATCTTGATTTGTAATTTCCCAAAAGGCCAGAGTACTTCCTGTCATTAAAGACCAGAGGTCTCATCTCATCACACCGTAAAACACAGACAGGCGGAGGGAACACAGCCTAATAGTGTAAAGAGAGGAGAGGAGATGTCCTATCTGCATGCTAAGACTGTTTGAATATCTCTGGAATGACTGGATTCCTATCTGATATCTAATAACTCTCTCCTTTCCTCTACTCCTGTTGAGTCTCAATCAGGAATTTAGAAGGACTGAATAAGGATACAGTAAAAATGTATTTTACTTGCAAAGAAATAGGACGATGTACGGCCTTGTAAATATAACCGAAAAGGCCACTTCCTGAATGCTTGGTTTTCCCCTGCACTGACTTATGGGACTTCCAGTCTCTCTGTTTAAGGCTTGGTAGGGCCCTCCCTACAGGGGCAACCCTATTCAACCTTCCTGAGCCCACACTCACCAGTGGGGGGAACCTCTGAATGAGATATTATGTTAACCACAACATGCATCGCCTGCATAACTTTTATAAACTATTTTCCTGCAGTCAGCGCTATTTCTGCTTTTTTTCCCCACAGGCAAGATTTAGTTCCTGCAGTTGAAAAGTTATTTTTACTCCAGAGGCTGGTCGTTTTTTTGCGCGCTGTGGACACTGTTGCCAAGCACAAACCTTGGGCTGGACTCAAATAGCCTATCCTCACTCCGCTGTCACCAATCCAACCCGCATCCCTTGTCAAAAAAATCTGTCTCGAGGCAAGGGTAATGTGTGCAAGCACAAACACTTTTCACTGCAAGCACAAACACTTTCATTCTTACTCCAACAGATGAATACAATTCTTTATTAGCCTGATCCATCGGTAGACCTGCTTGCTCTAAACACCTTTTTCTGATAAACGTCTGGCTTTTTAACTCTTTTGAAAAGTACATACAGTACGTGTACATGTTTAATTTGGCTCGTAACAAAGACAACTAAAGTGGCAAAATATTAAATGCGGCCTACCAACTTTTACATGGTTGTATAGCTATAGCTGTAATTCAGAAAAGATTGCAGTTGCACATAGTGGTTAATTAAAATAAACCGCTTACATGACACAATCTCTTCCAACACTACCGCATTCACTGAGTAACAACAAGATGGTCCATTTTTCTCTATGTTTATCTTCTAGCATAAGGTCAAACCTGTAACTGCTGGAAGCCACCATTGTGGATGTAAAAACCAATTTAGCATTGTAATGACATGTCTGGACTGTTTACTAGCTGGTTTATAACGATGTTAGTGGTTATTGGGTGTGGATCATGATGGTGTAGAAGACGGCATATGACACAAACCAAGACATTAGGCATCAGGTATGAAAGATAAGACAGGACAAGGTCCAATGGGTTCAGGAAAATGGGACAGGTGGGGGGTCAGAGAATAGAAGGATGAGCAGTGAAGGAGGATGAGTTCGGCGCCCTGTCTCTGATCACCTCGGCTCTGCTGCCTGCTGACCATTCCCCCCAGGGTCCATCTCCGGTCCAGCCTCTTCAGATGGGCCTTACGGTGCTTAGTGTCTGACCCACGCACATGGTGACGAGACACAAACACACACACACACACACAAATTGGCAGATAAACATAAAAGACAGGCACACACTGTACAAACAACATGGAATCAACTAAAGGACCAACTTTAGTTACTTATATGGCGAACATGGAAACAACAACATCACATTACATTAGAAGGACTGGTGGATGAAGGGGGTGAACGCACGTTATACAGGAAATGTAAACTATGGACATATTCTCTGTGGCTTGTAATTAGTGTGGTTATTAGCATGGTTTTCCCATCCTGTCCTGCACGAGCATCTGGGGCACACATTGCTGCTTGGGAATGCCATCCAATTAATAGACCAGCTGAATTCCTTTGGCAGCAGCTCTATGCCAGGTCTATAATTGTTGATTGTTTTTGTTAGTTAAATGCAGGAGATGGGAATGATTAGGAGGGAGGAGGGATCTTTTGTCACATGCCAACACTATAAACGGCAGGGCTTATAAAAATATCTAATTCAAAAAAAGCTTCCCATCACTAAACCAGAGCACTAATCTCAAAGTTTAACAGGCAGTTCAGATTTCAGGGCAAATGTACATTTACTGAAAAACGGAAATAAAATAAGTCCCTGTTCAAAAATACACAAACAACTGACCCACATACTCCTCCAGAACACGACCAATAACCATTATATTGAAAATGATGACCATTATATTGGATGAGTCAATCTAAGGCCTATTATAGGTATTACAGAACTCATGAAAATAAAAACTAATTATGAAATATGACCACCCTAAGTAGGAACATGTCCAAGTGTTTTTCATTAATGTGACAGTCTTTCCAATTAGGGACAGATTCACCATTAGGCTGTCATAGCCTCCAAACATCAACATCTTCAGCTAAATCCATATTCAACACAGCAAAAAAAGAAACGTCCCTTTTTCAGGACCCTGTCTTTCAAAGATAATTCGTAAAAATCCAAATAACTTCACAGATCTTCATTGTAAAGGGTTTAAACACTGTTTGCCATGCTTGTTCAATGAATCATAAACAATGAATGAACATGCACCTGTGGAACAGTCGTTAAGACACTAACAGCTTACAGACAGTAGGCAATTAAGGTCACAGTTATGAAAACTTAGGACACCAAAGAGGCCTTTCTACTGACTCTGAAAAACACCAAATGAAAGATGCCCAGTGTCCCTGCTCATCTGCGTGAACGTGCCTCAGGCATGCTGCAAGGAGGCATGAGGACTGCAGATGTGGCCAGGGCAATAAATTGCAATGCCCGTACTGTGAGACGCCTAAGACGGCGCTACAGGGAGACAGGACGGACAGCTGATCGTCTTCGCAGTGGCAGACCACGTGTAACAACACCTGCGCAGGATCAGTACATCCAAACATCACACCTGCGGGACGGGTACAGGATGGCAACAACAACTGTCCGAGTTACACCAGGAACGCACAATCCCTCCATCAGTGCTCAGACTGTCCGCAATAGGCTGAGAGAGGCTGGACTGAGGGCTTGTAGGGCTTGTAAGGCAGGTCCTCACCAGACATCAGCGGCAACAACGTTGCCTATGGGCACAAACCCATCGTCGCTGGACCAGACAGGACTGGCAAAAAGTGCTCTTCACTGACGAGTCGCGGTTTTGCCTCACCAGGGGTGATGGTCGGATTCATGTTTATCGTCGAAGGAATGAGCATTACACCGAGGCCTGTACTCTGGAGCAGGATCGATTTGGAGGTGGAGGGTCCGTCATGTTCTGGGACGGTCTGTCACAGCATCATCGGACTGAGCTTGTTGTCATTGCAGGCAATCTCAACGCTGTGCGTTACAGGGAAGACATCTTCCTCCCTCATGTGGTATCCTTCCTGCAGGCTCATCTTGACATGACCCTCCAGCATGACAATGCCACCAGCCATACTGCTCGTTCTGTTCGTGATTTCCTGCAAGACAGGAATGTCAGTGTTCTGCCATGGCCAGAAAAGAGCCCGGATCTCAATCCCATTGAGCACGTCTGGGACCTGCTGGATCGGAGGGTGAGGGCTAGGGCCATTCCCCCCAGAAATGTCCGGGAACTTGCAGGTGCCTTGGTGGAATAGTGGGGTACCATCTCCCAGCAAGAACTGACAAATCTGGTGCAGTCCATGAGGAGGAGATGCACTGCAGTACTTAATGCAGCTGGTGGCCACACCAGATTCTGACTGTTACTTTTTATTTTGATCCCCCCCCTTTGTTCAGGGACACATTATTCAATTTCTGTTAGTCACATGTCTGTGGAACTTTTTCAGTTCATGTCTCAGTTGTTGAATCTTGTTATGTTCATACAAATATTTACACAAGTTAGCTGAAAATAAACACAGTTGACAGTGAGAGGATGTTTTTTTGTTGTTGCTGAATTTATGTGTTCCAGTTCCTGTTTGCAACAAGAGCCCCATCTCAATGACAGTGTTTTACAGAGTGCTGTGGAGCCACAGGGCTGACAGAGAGATTCATTATGGATCCTGAGACATTCCCATGACTGACTAGACACATACATGTTAATTACACTGACAGATTGTCCTCTGACCGCTCTGGCTGCGTCTGCTATCTGCATTGAGTAGATAGCTAGAGTACTGTAGTGTGTGTCTCTCTCGCTCTGTGTGTGTGTGTGTGTGTTTGTGTTTGTGTGTATGTATATATGCATGTATGTATGTGTGTGTGTGTGTGTGTGTGTGTGTGTGTGTGGGGGGGGGGGGGGTCACTTGTGGGGTTTGTGTAAATGTGAAAATCCAGAAAGCTGTCACACTAACAGAAATATTAATAATTCCTCTCCAAAAAGGTTTTATACAGAATGGATATGCATTCTGTATGCAGGCCTAGGGAGGAAGAAGCCTGTTGAGATTACTGTGTAACTATTGGACTATAGAGGTTAATTCAATGCAGCATATGCCCTCTCCTCTCTCCTTCAGTCAGAAGATCTACAGTGCCAGGGGCAATGTGGGTCACAGTGTTTTGGAGTCGACACTCAGTACAGTAAATGCTGTTTTAACCAGAGTGCTAGAAAATGTTAATGTTTGTTGGAAATAAATGATTTCAATCCTTAAAGTGTATTCTTTCCAAACTACATGAAATGCATTAGGGAGGTACTGCAGGTATGTAATTATGCCTACTGTAAAATAATGACCAATACAGTCGTGGCCTTTTCCACAATATTAGCCCTCTAATATTAGCACTCTAATAATGTTAAGGCACTAACGGTAAAGCAACTCTCGATATTGGGAATGGCTAGATTATGACATAGCTTGGAATGCCACACAACAACATTATAGTCTAACCCATGCTGTGTGTTTTGGGAAAGGGAGTTCTAATGACTGTATGAGTGGATCCCAATTTTATGTCAGCCTGATCATTTGGCGAACAACCCTCTTGCTTAGGTGTGTTTCTTGTCAGATTTGTAGGTTTTAATGCAGATATAGCAGCATTCAACCATTGAACAGACAGAGCAACATTCATCAATATCTTCTAGTTTTGTGTCATAATCAGTCTGCATAAACTGACATGATTTATCTCAGGGCCCGGAATAATTAACTTCAGACATGACTTGACTAGTGACTGACTCACATAAACAAACTCCTCACAGTTCAACCCCTACAGTGAACCAAACATGCACCTCTTTCATCCGTTTACCATCCTAAACTCCATGGAGGTAACCTCGTTTAGTATTGCATTGAATTTCTACACTGCTACTGTAAAGTACAGTTCGTCACTCAGTGCACCTCAACCCAGAGTTGTGTCTTAGGCCCTGACACTCCTTCTCCAGGATATTTATTCAGGGCTGACTCTGGAGCTTGTTCAGGGGTGTTTATAGTGGCAGCAGTAGAAAGAAGGTTGTTCACACCGGGGAAAAGTGGGACGTTAACGTCAGTCGGTGGTGGGTCGGGCGTGGGAGTCAGACTACTGTACCCTTTAAGAGATGGGGGTAGTGGAGGTACAGTGGTCTTGTAGGTTGTGGGATATTACACATCCACAAATTTCACCCAGTTGCTGGAAGTGACGAAGGCTAACGTGGTCTGTATTGTGGTGCAGCTTGTATCCAATTTGTAAGTCGCTCTGGATAAGAGCGTCTGCTAAATGACGTAAATGTAAATGTATACTGTATTCTGGATGTCGAGGTTTTCTTCCTGTATTCATAGCAGTGTGGAGCTCTTACCTTCCCTGGACTTGGAGGCGCCCAGCTCCAGGTCATCTCGTGTGTTACTGTGGGTATTCAGGTATGTCGCAGGGACCCATCCCTGCTCCTCCGCTGTACTGACAAACCACCAGCCTGGGGGCACAGAGAGAGGGATGTCAATTGAGATTTTGTGTGGTGTTTGTCGACTAGCACAGCATCTTTCAGTATGATTTATAATCTTATAAATGACTTTAGAGAAGTGTTCCTCCTCCATTTCAAGAATAATGTTTGTTCTAGTTAATAGACCCTGATTCAAAACTGTTTCTTGGATGACTGGGGTGGTTGAAAGACACATGGATATAGAGAAAACATGAACAGTTCTCTATCACCGACAGGTTCTCTAATCAAAATCAAATCAAATCAAATGTTATTAGTTACATGCTTTGTAAACAAAAGGTGGAGACTCATAGTGAAATGCTTACTTATGGGCCCTTCCCAACAATGCAGAGAGAAAATATAAATAATAGAACAATTATAACATGTGGATATAATAATAATAATAACGCAAGGGTTATAAATATGTAATGTGTGGAGCATTTCATAAAGAAAACAGTGTAGGCCTAATATAGAGTAGTTAACTTAATAAAAATTAATACAAAATAAAAAGGTAATTTCCCCCCTCGCCCTTCCGTCGGCTCACTCTCGCTCCTCTCTCCAGTTACTACTTAAATCAGATGCAAGCATAGACGTACACAATTACACATGTCCATATCCATGAATTCATCAGAGTCTAGGAAAGTACAAGGGCTGCCAAAATCTTGTAAGGTGGTTGTTATCAGCTTTGTACAAGCAACTGTCTCGTGAGCGCTGAGCACCAGCCAAAGGGAGCAGTTGCTAGGATATTCACACACAGAGCGGCTGTATCACATTAGTGGAAACCAAGACTGTTCTCAAGGCATAACTGACGGTTTTGACTAGCATAAGTGACTTTTCACAGCAGGTTAAGATAACCTAATTATCCTAACCGGCTACGTTTATTAAGGTTAGGAAAAGGGTTAGGGGTTCGCTAAAATGCGACTCGAACATCTAGCTACAACCAGGCTTGCCCTGAGAACAGTCTTGGTTTCCACTAATGCGATGATGCCACAGAGCGGGGACAGACAGACGAGCAGCTAACAGAGGAAATAATTTCTGATTTCTGAGCGTTAAAAATTAGAACGGGAAGGGAGTGATTTTTATCGGGATGGGACAGGAAAGTTACAGGGTTATATAAATGTTGCGGGATCGGGACAGTACAGGAAACAAATTGACAGGACAAGAGGGACAGGAATGAATTTTCACTCCTGTGTCAATCTCTAGTGTACACTAACCTCTATTGCGCCAGGAGGTGATGCATCCAGTCAACATGCTCTCAATGGTGCTGTATAACTTTTTGAGGATCTGAGGACCCATGCCAAACCTTTTCAGCCTCGTGAGAGGGAAGAGGCGTTGTGGTGCATTCTTTACAACTGTGTTGGTGTGTGTGGACCATGAACATTTCTTAGTGATGTGGACACAGTGGAACTTGAAGCTCTCAACCCGCTCCACTACAGCCCGTTAATGTGGATGGGGGAATATTCGTCCCTCCGTCTCTTGAAGTCCACGATCAGCTCCTTTGTCTTGCTGATGTTCAGGGAAACGTCACTGACCTCCTCACTATAGACTGTCTCATCGTCTGTGATCAGGCTAACCACTGTCGTGTCATCAGCAAACTTGATGATGGTGTTTGAGTCAAGCGAGGCCACACAGACGTAGGTGAACAGGGAGTGCAGGAGGAGACTAAGCGTGCCCCTGAGGGGCCCCCGGGTTGAGGGTCAGAGTGGTGGATGTGTTGTTGCATACCCTCACCACCTGGGGGCGGTCAGTCAGAAAGTCCAGGATCCAGTTGCAGAGGGAGGTGTTCAGTCCCAGGGTCCTGAGCTCAGTGAGCTTGGAGGCCAATGGTGTTGAATTCTGAGCTGTCTGTCCCCGCTGGTGTTGAACAGCATTCTCACGTCGGTGTTCCTCTTGTACAGGTGAAAGAGGCAGTGTGAAATGTAATAGAGATTGTGTCACCTGTGGATCTGTTGGGGCAGAATGTGAATTGGATTGGGTCCAGGGTGTCTGGAATGATTTTGTTGATGTGAGCCATGACCAGCTTTTCAAAGCATTTCATGGCTCCAGATGTGAGTGCTACGGGCGATAGTCATTTAGACAGGTTAACTTGGCATTCTTGGGCACAGGGACTATAGTGGTCTGCTTCAAACATTTTGGTATTACAGATTTGGTCAGGGACAGGTTGAAAATGTCAGTGAAGACACTTGCCAACTTGAGTACGCATCCTGGTAAACCATCTGGCCCTGCGGCCTTGTGAATGTTAACCTGTTTAAAGGTCTTGGTTCAGTGTTGCTTGCCTCGCAAGCATAGAATGAATTTAGCTCATCTGGTAGGCTCGCGTCACTGGGCAGCTTGCGGATGGGTTTCCCTTTGTAATCTGTGATAGTTTGGAAGCCCTGCAACATCCGACAATCATCAGAGCCGGTGTAGTAGGATTCAATCCTGTATTGAGGTTTTGACTGTTTGATGACTCGTCAGCGATCGTAGCGGGATTTCTTATAAGCGTCCGGATTAGAGTCCCGCTCCTTGAAAGCTGCAGCTCTAGCCTTTAACTCAGTGCGAATGTTGCTTATAATCCATGGCTTCTGGTTGGGATATGTACGTATGGTCACTGTGGGGATGACATCATCAATGCACTTATTAATAAAGAAGATTACTGATGTTCTAAACTTCTAAATGTCATCGGATAAATCCCAGAACATATTCCAGTCTGTGCGAGCGAAACAGTCCTGTAGCTTCATCAGACCCCTTCCGTATTGAACGCGTCACTGGTACTTTCTGTTTGAGTTTTTTCTTGTAAGCAGGAATCAGGAGGATAGAGTTATGGTCAGATTTGTCAAATGGAGGGCGAGGGATAGCTTTGTATGCGTTTCTGTGTGTGGAGTTAAGGTGATCTAGAGTTTTTTCACCTCTAGTTGCACAGGTGACATACTAGTACATTTTGTCACTGGTATTTCCTGTTGAAGTTTTTGCTTGTAAGCAGGAATGAGAAGGGTTGAGTTATGGTCATATTTGTCAAATGGAGGGCAAGGGATAGCTTTGTATGCATTTCTGTGTGTGGAGTTAAGGTGACCTAGAGTTTTTTCACCTCTATTTCCACAGGTGACATACTGATAAAACATTAGGTAAGACAGATTTCAGTTTCCCTGCATTGAAAACACTGGCAACTAGAAGCACTGCCTCTGGATGTGCATTTTCTTGTATGCTTTTGGCCCTGTATACCTCGTTGAGTGCAGCCTTAGTGCCAACATCTGTTTGTGGTGGTAAATAGACAGCTACAAAATATAGATCAAAACTCTCTTGGTAAATGTAAATAGTATGGTCTGCAGCTTATCATGAGGTATTCTAACTCAGGTGAGCAAAACCTTGAGACTTTCTTAACAATAAAGATTGCACACTAGATGTTGTTAACAAAGAGACACACACCTCCCCCTTAACCTTAACTGAAACTGCCGTTTGGTCTTGACAATACATAAAAATCTGCTAAATGTATATTAACCATGTTCAGCCATGACTCCGAGAAACAGAATATTAAAATTCTTCAGGTCCCGTTGATAGGATAGTCTCGAACGGTGCTTGTCCAGCTTGTTCTCTAGTGATTGTACGTTCGCCAAAAGAATGGAGGGTGGGGGGAGTGTTTACTTACTCGCCGTCTTAGTCTCATCAGGGAGCTCGCTCGTTTGCCTCTCTTGTGTCGCCTCTTCCTCTTTCGAATCCCGGGGATTAGGGCCTGGTCCGGAATGAGCAGTACATCCACAGCTGTTGACTCGTTGAAGTAGAAATATTTATCCAAATCGAGGTTAGTGATCACTGTTCTGATGTCCAGAAGCTGTTTTCGGTCATAGGAAATCACACAAAACAGCAGAATTGGTCAGGAACGCGTTAGACGGCAGCTATACATCTCTGCAGCGCCATTCTAGCCTTAAAGCCAACAGCATCAAAGGGAGGAAATCCAAATCTATCAAACCTCCAAATCTCTGACCACTACCTTGTATCCTTTTCCCTCTTGCTCTCATCCAACACTTCTCACTCTGCCCCTACTCGGATGGTATTGCGCCGTCCCAACCTTCGCTCTCTCTCTCCCGCTACTCTCTCCTCTTCCATCCTATCATCTCTTCCCTCTGCTCAAACCTTCTCCAACCTATCTCCTGATTCTGCCTCCTCAACCCTCCTCTCCTCCCTTTCTGCATCCTTTGATTTTCTCTGTCCCCTATCCTCCAGGCCGGCTCGGTCCTCCCCTCCTGCTCCGTGGCTCGACGACTCACTACGAGCTCACAGAACAGGGCTCCGGGCAGCCGAGCGGAAATGGAGGAAAACTCGCCTCCCTGCGGACCTGGCATCCTTTCACTCCCTCCTCTCTACATTCTCCTCTTCTGTCTCTGCTGCTAAAGCCACTTTCTACCACTCTAAATTCCAAGCATCTGCCTCTAACCCTAGGAAGCTCTTTGCTACCTTCTCCTCCCTCCTGAATCCTCCTCCCCCTCCCCCCCCCTCCTCCCTCTCTGCGGATGACTTCGTCAACCATTTTGAAAAGAAGGTTGACGATATCCGATCCTCGTTTGCTAAGTCAAACGACACCGCTGGTCCTGCTCACACTGCCCTACCCTGTGCTTTGACCTCTTTCTCCCCTCTCTCTCCAGATGAAATCTCGCATCTTGTGATGGCCGGCCGCCCAACAACCTGCCCACTTGACCCTATCCCCTCCTCTCTTCTCCAGACCATTTCCGGAGACCTTCTCCCCTACCTCACCTCGCTCATCAACTCATCCTTGACCGCTGGCTACGTCCCTTCCGTCTTCAAGAGAGCGAGAGTTGCACCCCTTCTGAAAAAACCTACACTCGATCCCTCCGATGTCAACAACTACAGACCAGTATCCCTTCTTTCTTTTCTCTCCAAAACTCTTGAACGTGCTGTCCTTGGCCAGCTCTCCTGCTATCTCTCTCAGAATGACCTTCTTGATCCTAATCAGTCAGGTTTCAAGACTGGGCATTCAACTGAGACTGCTCTTCTCTGTGTCACGGAGGCTCTCCGCACTGCTAAAGCTAACTCTCTCTCCTCTGCTCTCATCCTTCTAGACCTATCTGCTGCCTTTGATACTGTGAACCATCAGATCCTCCTCTCCACCCTCTCCGAGTTGGGCATCTCCGGCATGGCCCACGCTTGGATTGCGTCCTACCTGACAGGTCGCTCCTACCAGGTGGCGTGGCGAGAATCTGTCTCCGCACCATGCGCTCTCACCACTGGTGTCCCCCAGGGCTCTGTTCTAGGCCCTCTCCTATTCTCGCTATACACCAAGTCACTTGGCTCTGTCATATCCTCACATGGTCTCTCCTATCATTGCTATACAGACGACACACAATTAATCTTCTCCTTTCCCCCTTCTGATAACCAGGCGGCGAATCGTATCTCTGCATGTCTGTCAGACATATCAGTGTGGATGACGGATCACCACCTCAAGCTGAACCTCGGCAAGACGGAGCTGCTCTTCCTCCCGGGGAAGGACTGCCCGTTCCATGATCTCGCCATCACGGTTGACAACTCCCTTGTGTCCTCCTCCCAGAGTGCTAAGAACCTTGGCGTGATCCTGGACAACACCCTGTCGTTCTCCACTAACATCAAGGCGGTGACCCGATCCTGTAGGTTCATGCTCTACAACATTCGCAGAGTACGACCCTGCCTCACACAGGAAGCGGCGCAGGTCCTAATCCAGGCACTTGTCATCTCCCGTCTAGATTACTGCAACTCGCTGTTGGCTGGGCTCCCTGCCTGTGCCATTAAACCCCTACAACTCATCCAGAACGCCGCAGCCCATCTGGTATTCAACCTTCCCAAGTTCTCTCACGTCACCCCGCTCCTCCGCTCTCTCCACTGGCTTCCAGTTGAAGCTCGCATCCGCTACAAGACCATGGTGATTGCCTACGGAGCTGTGAAGGGAACGGCACCTCCATACCTTCAGGCTCTGATCAGGCCCTACACCCAAACAAGGGCACTGCGTTCATCCACCTCTGGCCTGCTGGCCCCCCTACCTCTGAGGAAGCACAGTTCCCGCTCAGCCCAGTCAAAACTGTTCGCTGCTCTGGCACCCCAATGGTGGAACAAGCTCCCTCACGACGCCAGCACAGCGGAGTCAATCACCACCTTCCGGAGACACCTGAAACCCCACCTCTTTAAGGAATACCTAGGATAGGATAAAGTAATCCTTCTAACCCCCCCCCCCCCCCCTTAAAAGATTTAGATGCACTATTGTAAAGTAGTTGTTCCACTGGATATCATAAGGTGAATGCACCAATTTGTAAGTCGCTCTGGATAAGAGCGTCTGCTAAATGACTTAAATGTAAATGTAAATGGAGGACAGTGTGGTTTTGGATGTCCTTGTGATGATTTAAATCTCGATTTAGTCTCGTTACCCCTGAAATCGGTGGGACGTAACTGGTACAGTAGCTCAAATCTCCATTATCATCGTCTTGCTTGATATGATTGAATTCCTTGGGATATGACTGCATTATTCAATCAATTGGATTCTAGACAAAGGTCTGGGTGAAAGATACAGTATTGAGCATACACAGGACAGCTTCATCTGAAAAATAAAGTAAGAAAATATTGAAGTTTGAAGTGCATGGGTATAAATTATTATTAGATTAACAGTGAGATGTACGTTGCAAGGCCTTGTGAGTCATTTCATGCTTCACTTGGCACGTTTGAGTCAATTTCTGAGTCATGCAGTCACTCACGGAGTGGATGTGAAATAATACACTGACCAGTGTTTTCAGTGCCTGAATGGCTACAGACAGTAATCTAACACCTTGATCGCTATTAAAAATGTTGCACCAACCCCAAGGGCTGGTTTTTCAACAAAAACAAAATGGGGGGGATCAGAATGATCCGGATTCTGTAATCCTTGATATCCAGGATCAGATCGATCTGGCTGTTTTTGAGCCGTTATTTTTCTCCAGAAAATAATCAGATAGGATCATTCTGATCCAGATATCGCAAAATCAAGATCACAGAATTCAGACGTTGTGCTTTGGATAGGTCTCTGTATTGCCATCTACTGGGCGACTTATATTACAACATTTTGTTTAGCCAATAAGACAGTCAGGTTTTTCAAAACTTTTTTTGGGGGGGTCAGAATTAGTTGGATTTAGTAATCCTCTTTTTTTCTAACAGGATCAGATAAATCTGGCTGTTTATAAGCCGGGTTTTTTTCAGAAAATAATCGGATGGGATCATTCTGATCCAGATACCACGATATCAAGATCACAGAATCCTGTTTTTCAGTGATTTAAACAGGTCATCTACTGGACAGGTTGTGATACTACTTCAACCTGGGGAAACAGAAATATAAACGCAACATGTAAAGTGTTGGTCACATGTTTCATGAGATAAAGAAAAAAATCCCAGCAATTTTCCATACGCACAAAAATCGTATTTCAGATTTTGTGCACAACTTAGTTTCCATCCTTGTTAGTGAGAATTTCTCCTTGACCAGATAAGCCATCCACCTGACAGGTATGGCATATCAAGAAGCTGATTAAACAGCATGGTCATTACACAGGTGCACCTTGTGCTGGGGACAATAAAAGACCACTTTAAAATCTGCAGTTTTGTCACACAATGCCACAGGTGTCACAAGTTTTGAGGGAGTGTGCAATTGGCATGCTGACTGCAGGAATGTCCACCAGAGCTGTTGCCTGAGAACCATAACCTGACTCCAATGTTATTTTAGCGAATTTGGCAGTACGTCCATCGGCCTCATAACTGCAGACCATGTGTAACCACGCGAGCCCAGGACCTCCACATCCGGCTTTTTAATAAAGGTACCTTGAAAAAAAATAATAGAGCCTGCATATCACTAATAATTAAGTAAATGCATTTGACACTTAACATAATTTACCAAATACCTATACTGCAGTCAATTTAACATAATTAACCTTTGGATTTTAGATGTAATAACATTTTTTAATCCTCCTCATCTTAGTTACATTGACATTTATTGGTTGTAGTGCCTTTCACCTTTCCAAATCCACCTTGAATCCACCCTTCTAGTGGGATCAAAATATTCATGATTTTTGGGATCAAAACAATCCTAATCACCTACAATTCCTGAATAAAGATCAGATTGATTACCAAATCCTTATCCCTATCAGGATCAGAATCTGGATAGGGTAAGGTCCATATCCGGAGGAATAGAATTCCATTTTTCAGTTTTGAAAAACTAAATTCTAACATTAATTCCTATCCAATAGGGGTAATCCAATCAGATAACTTTTTGAAAAATCAGCCCCTTGGCTGCTGCCACAGGCTTTTCAACACCATTTCTCTGTCGCCTAGCTCTGGAGAAGTCATGGCTGTTTCTCTGCAGGAGAGTGAAATGACAAAACCCCTCGAAAACGGCCTTCTGAGTAGAACAGCAGTCTTAGGCACTGCATCGCAGTGCTTGAGGCTTCACTACAGACCCGGGTTTGGACTGGAGCCTTTCAACTGCTGAGGTGTGCAGTACTTCCCTGGCAACGCAGAGTCTGGAGTGTGTTAATGCGCTTATAAAATGGATTGCAACATTTTATTTGTGAGAATTCCCTCTCAAATGTACGATTTCTTTCTAAAAAAGCTAGCTAGCATTCTTTGGTCACGAGAGTGCGGTTAACTTTTGACATTAACGTAACCCCCACCACTCCTCTGACTGTTGCCGTGTCACTATGCCACATAGAACAAGTATTCCCAGAATGCCGATGATGACAGAACTGTAATATTAGCCTCAGTCTGCTAGCCACCCGGCTAGACAGCTATATTAGGAAAAAATCCATGGCTTCGCCTCTTCCTCTCTGTTGGCTGGCTAAAGTTATTGTCATTTCACAAATGTAATTTTATTAGTCACATGCTTCGTAAACAACAGGTGTAGACTAACAGTGAAATGCTTACTTACGGGCCCTCCCAACAATGCAGAGAGAGAGAAAATAGATAAATAATAGAAAAGTAATAACATGTAATAATACAAGTAATAAATACACAATAAATAACAATAACTTGGCTATATACATAGGGTATCAGTACCAAGTCAATGTAGAGGGGAACGAGATAATTGAGGTCTTGCTAGCTAAAATGGGAAATATGGGAATAAGGTATAGGAATGTGATACCTTAATTTGAAAGCACATTTGAAAGTTAGACATTTGAATATACATTATGGCCACTTTAATAAGGCAGCCACACACCCCACCGAATGTCGATCTGCTGTTCATCTACCGTTCATTCGCTGAGGTGTGTTTTAGGGACCACTCACCGGTGGGTGTCCGACATTTTCATGCAATTCTATACGTAGAATTGGTTTGCAAATTATAGCTGGCAATCTGTTCAGAGGTGCTAAGTACTGTTGGCCGGCAAACAGGCATGTAGTCTAGCAGTTAAGAGCAGTTAAGAGCGTTGGGCCAGGAACCAAAAGGTTGCTGGTTTGAATCCCCGAGCCGACTAGTCGAAAGAATTTGTCAATATGCCCTTGAGCAAGGCTCTTAACCCTAATTGCTCCTGTAAGTCGCTTTGGATAAGAGCAGTTGCTAAATGACTAAAATGTACATGCCTGCGTGTCTGTCCCTTAAGACGTTTGAGTAAATACACTCTGTTATTGATGGCTATGACTGCCTTTACTTTATTTTTCAACCTTGTTCTCATATGGTAGGGGCTTAGGCTGAGTTCACTGCACCTCAAAAGAGGCAATAAAAGTATGTTTCCTTGCCAATGCAGGTTTATAACACACAGGCGTGAATTACAGAGAACCTGAAAAACATTATTTTTTCAGAGAATTTGTCTCTGGTCTTTCATTAATGAATAAATGTTAATATACCAGTGCTACAACTGTTCTTGTTGAATTTTCTAGACCAAATGTAAAGGTGTTTTGGCAAAATACCATCACACAGAAACATACATTTAAACATGAACCCCCTGAAAATGATTTGGTGACATGTATGAAAATGTGTAACTGAGTAGACATACAGCTGTTGAAAGGTGAGATATGCATGTTTTCCGTACCCCAGGATGTGTGTGTGTGTGTATATGCACGTGCATTTTTTGTGTATTATGTACAATTTGATACATTGACCAGCAGGGCTGGGACTGGACCCAATGCGGAGGAAGTGGAGAGACATTATACGACTACACCTACATCTGTCTTTATCTGTGTCTGTCTATCTACCATTTGTCTGTTGTCTCCATCAACATCCTCATCTGTGTCTCCTGCAGCTGTACGAATCTTTATCATCTGTGTCTCAAGTCTGCGTCACTAGCTGTGCTGAGGAAGTAATGGATGAAGTAAATATTATTTCCCTTCTATACTGTAGTTCTCAAGAACTAGCTTTTAGGGGAAATTGCAAGGATCCATTGCAAATGGTTCAGTGACAGATAAACATAACAAACAACACTCACTATTAGGAGTCATTTCATAATGTTTACGTTCAGGTCCATGCAGTGCTTTTCTCCTCACTGAGTTGTGCTACAGTAAGTTCTGTGCCCTCTCCTTTAGGTCAGTGGTTCAGTGAGACAATAATGAGACAATAGTGAAACAATAGTGAGACAACAGTGTCATACCCACAGCTATCTGGTGGTGGTCTTGCATTACCACAAAAACCATACTTAAATGTCCCAAATTCACTGCAAACAATACAAAACAACATCAGTGATTCTACTGCAAAGAAACCATGATACAACTCAGGACAAGACAAATAAATGTTGTAAGTTCATTTTTGACATAGCCAACAGAGTTTACACTGGATGTACTAAATTAAAGGATGTGGTTGCCAACTATCTAATTAGGCTTTCAATGCCTGGATGAAATGTTGACGTCAGCCTCATTTACACAGCCAAAAACAATAACAAACACTTCTGAAAAAAAAGTTTCTTTGTTTTGTTTACAGAGAAAATTAATCATAAAAAACAATGATTATTATGTAAGCCATGTGTGTCATAATGTGGCTCTAGGGTGAAAAGTAAAGTGGTACTGCTACAGTAAGGATGGATATTCCTTGAAAGGAAAAAGTGGAGCAAGTGAACAGATGTTTGGCTCAGACTTCAAAGTGATAAAGCTTTACTCATATCCCCTCTGCCTCTGTCTCTTTCTAAGAGGGAGGGTAAAATAGAGGAACCTATCTGTTGAAGAGGGCCTGAGCCCTATTTGTCTCCCCTACAGTACCTGATGTCTGGAAATACTATATCAGGTTCAACACTCCAGCCTCCATTTTACTGTAATCAACAACACATTTATTGCTCAAGACAAAAATGCAAACAGGCCAGCAACTTTAGATTTTCTTACTGTGAATGTATACCATATGTACTCATATAAACTACAATATGCAATGTTTTAACACAGGATTGAGGTGCCTCAGGCTCTACTGTGCTGCATGTATTTTATTTATAGATATCCAAAGTCTCACATTGAATCAAATAGCCTGTCTTTAACTGCTACTAAAACACAAGTGTTACTTACTAAAACAATTTTTGTGTTTTGGGGTCAGTCTTTGAAATATTAGCTCATGCTACAGATGTGATATGAAGATTATAACCTTTAGCGTGACAGGCATTTCTCTGGGCTTGAGATGATGTGGAATGCTGAGCCTCAGCACTACTGGAGATATCTGATCCCACTGGAAAGCACTGCAGGAGAAAACCCCATTAATTTCAAGTTTTTGTATTTATAAACACTGTATACAGTATAAAAGAGGGGAAATATATAAAGTTCAATACATTCACTTCCAGTTTTCATAAAATACTGGGTACAATTTCCAGCGATGGTTCTGTTAAGATTGGGAGGCGAAAAAGTACTAATGTTGACCTAAGGAACAGCCAATGCAGCCCCCTAGAATGTGAAAGGATCCCCTCTAGAATGTGTGCTGACCTTTCTAAAGCTACGTACTTCTGCAGCCCTATGCTCTAGGCAGCACAGATGGCGTGTGTGGGGCGCAAAATCCTGGAGTATCTGATAGCCCAACCCTCTAAAACGCTATTTAACTTTAATTGTTATTCCTAAATGAGAGGCACCTCACGAATCCGTTGGTTCATGTCCATCGTCCGGCCAGAGCATAAGCTTGTTTCCCAATGGTGTTAAACAGCTCCTTATTCACATCTCCTCTTCCTCATGAACACTGATCTACAGTATCTGAGAGGATTTAAGCGCAGAGAGAAATACATGTTGGAAACCCATCGAGTACCTCCTCAACGTATCCATTTTCCATCAAGAATGAAGGGAGACAAGAGAAGAGAGACAAGGAAAATAATTGTGACACAGCCTTAACATGTAAGCCTAAAATACCATACAAAGTGTTCCCAGAATTCACCACTGACTGACGCAGGCTATTGGTTTATAGACGGACACACATGCAGGGTGGTACAGGGGAGCTATGGGGAGCCTGAGGGGCAGACAGACCCAAGCTGCTTCCCTCTCCGACACAGACATTCCTGGAGTTAATTTGGCAAATTACAATTTAAAACGCCGATCTAGGATTTGAGCAGTGTAAACGTACACTGTTCAGAAGAGATTTAGAGGGATATTATCTGGGTTGGACTGGGCAAGGCTAGCCTAACATTGCCCTTGAGGTGTAGAGTAGGTAGCATACCTCTAGAAGGAAATGTGATGGCAAATGTTTTACTTTTCCTATGCATTTCGATAACAAGAAAAGTTCAACTGTACATAAATAAAAAGATTGTTCTTAATTGACCCACCTGGTTAAGTAAAGGTTAAAAAGTGGTGTGCTATCTTAGCTTAGCCCTGGTTAGCATCTCTTTAACACACTGTAAGTTGAGGAGGCATCCTGGAGGATCCATTAAGCCATTATAATGAACCAACCTCTCTGAACCGCTAACTTTGGCAGGAAAGGGCTTTTTCCATATTCCCCCTGACTCTCTCCCTGGCCCACACTCCTCTCCTCTCCAAAGTCAGTGTCTCTCTCTGGCAAGCTCTGACCTAACTCAGTAGTGAAAATATACAGAGGGATTGCAATCAAACAAATACAAGAAACTGCAAGGGCATCAGGGATAAAACATTTATGGAACACTGCTTTTGAGTATCCTAAAAAGTGGCAGCTGATTTTTATGCAACTCTGTGAAAATGACATAACCAAAAATATAGATCTTGCCCAATTTCTCTGTCTTTGATGAGTCCTGGCAGTGCAGCATTCCTGCCCTTTTACAAGAATTGTATAATATAAATATCAAAATAAAAATACATCTGAGCGGAGCGAATCCACAACACACGTTGCCATTCTGAGTTATGTTTATTTACAAGGCACAGTACCTGATCTAATAACCAGGAGCACCCTCTCACCAAAACATGAATTATCATCAACTATGACACTGACTGAAGGCCAATATGCAAAAGGGGTATCAACAAACCAGTGCAAATGAAAATAATGGCTTGGCCTGGAAAGGGACATGGAAAACTGAGAAAGTTGAACGTGCCTACATGAACTGACTTAGATTCAAAGCCCCTGTCAGAAGTATATTATCTAATCCAAGGTAAGGAAATTTGCCTTAGCTAATGCTAACCATTCTGATGAACACTGCAGGATTCAGCTAGTGCTAGCCATTCTGATGAGCACTGCAGGCTTCAGCTAATGCTAACCATTCTGATGAATGGTTATATCTGTTATATCTGGAGTATTTCTCCTGTCTTATCCGGTATCCTGTGTGAATTTAAGTATGCTCTCTCTAATTCTTTCTCTCTCTCTCATGGAGGACCTGAGCCCTAGCACCATGCCTCAGGACTACCTGGCATGATGACTCCTTGTTGTCCCCAGTCCACCTGGCCGTGCTGCTGCTCCAGTTTCAACTGTTCTGCCTGCGGCTATGGAACCCTGACCTGTTCACTGTGATTACTATTATTTGACCATGCTGGTCATTTATGAGCATTTTAACATCTTGGCCATGTTCTGTTATAATCTACACCTGGCACAGCCAGCAGAGGACTGGCCACCCCTCATAGCCTGGTTCCTCTCTAGGTTTCTTCCTAGGTTTTGGCCTTTCTAGGGAGTTTTTCCTCGCCACCATGCTTCTACACCTGCATTGCTTGCTGTTTGGGGTTTTAGGCTGGGTTTCTGTACAGCACTTTGATATATCAACTGATGTAAGAAGGGCTATATAAATACATTTGGTTTGATTTGATTTGATGAACACCACAGGCTTTAGCTAATGTTAACCATTCTGATGAACAATACATGCTTCAGCTAATGCTAACCATACTGTTGAACACAACAGGCTTCAGCTAATGCTAACCATTCTGATGAACATTACAGGCTTCAGCTAATGCTAACCATTCTGTTGAACACTACAGGCTTCAACTAATGCTAACCATTCTGATAAACACTACAGGCTTCAGCTAATGCTAACTGTTATGTTGAACACTACAGGCTTCAGACAGTGCTCTGATGGGTTTTGAGTTAGCTACCTCTGCAATACTTGGGAGTCCCCTGCATACAGTGCTTGAGTTGTTGATGCCAAATGCCATCTATACACTACTGGTTGTATACCTATGAATCAGACAGTGATTCAGTTAGACTTGCAGGTGTGTGAACTCTCTGACCAGTGACATATTTACTCTGTAGTCATCTAAATGTACTGCAGCCTTCAAAAGCCCAGTCACCAGCATCATCCATCAAGCTCCATGCTTATTATGGAGGAAAGGACTCAAGTCAAGGCCTCGGGCAGAAGGACTTCAAGGTGTTTGGAAATCTGCCTCAACGTGACTCCCTAGTGGGATCAAATCCAACTGGACCAAGAAGGAAAAATAAACGGAGGAACTCAAAGGGTGGGTACAGACACTTCAAAGCAGTCTGAGTCAATTGACTCTCTTCCTTTAGGCCTCTATGGCATGGGGTTTTACTCACACCCAATGTGAAACCTAAGTCAAATTGCTTTTCTGATCACTGTTTCCCCTCCTCTTTGAAGAACATATGAGTCCCATTACTGCTTTACTGTCTGGGAACACCATTTAAGCCAGGACGTCAACCTCTGTTACTGAGCCTGTCTCTCGCTCTAGAGGCTTTGGAGATGGATATGACAAAACTTCTTATTTCATTCTACTGAAGGGAAAGGAAAACTACACAGATTTCCTTATGCTGCGTCAGCTAAAACTGTGGTTCAGTTAATGGTGAGGTGTGTTTGTATGTTATAGTGCAAGAGTTAGTGAGTCTTAACTGGGTCAAAGTGTATAGGCAAAAGTAAACACTGACATATCAAGTAAGACCATCAACATATGTATACAGGACTTTATAAAGAGTAGATCATTTCATTGTTTCTACTGGAGGGCATGATATGCATAACAGTCAATAGACTAAGCTCTGCGTAACAATTATCACCCTTCACTGTGAAAAAGCCAAATTTAATGAATCTCAACAAGGGCCAGATGAAGATTATTTTCAGTTCCTTTTGAGGATCAGCTCCTAGCACTCCATTTTCAGAGGTTAAACAGCTGACTCAGGACCCCGTGCAGCTGGCATATGTAAATCCAGCATGTCTCTCTGTTTTTCCATTAAAGTGAGCTGGATAATTAATATAGGAGTCTGGGAGACATTCCTCCTACAAAAGGCAACATTCTGGCCCCGGCCTAAACCAACAAGGGGAAAAAACAGGCCTCTCTGCAGGCCAAAGTGAGCCTCCAGGGCTAAGGCACAGTTTGAAGGCTGTGGACATAAAGGGAGGGGGGGGAATGGGGGAGAGGTAAAGAAGGGAGGAAGAAGGGGATGAAGAAAAGACCGGGACCCCAGACTGAGAGGTGAAAATGGGAATTCTCATGTGGATGCTGGCCGGAAAGTGTGCATGAATAGGTTTGCATCACTGTGTGTGTGTGCGCACGTGTGTGCCTGCATGCATGCGTGTGTAGGTTGGTCACTCACCACTCTCGCTCTTATCGATGACGTCTACCAGTTTGCCGGCCTGCAGGCTGATTTCCGCCGGCTCCTGCTTCTCATAGTTGGCCACCACCATGTACTGCTCCAGTAGCATAGGATTGGCACCATCCAAACCTGGGGTTGATGGGAAAAAACACGCTGTCAGCCAGCTCCCGGTCATGGGTCCGCGAGAGCGACCGCCGGGCACCCTCTGCGCCATAGGCCAATTTGTCAGTAGACCTCAGCCAATGGGAACACACGCTGGGCTCTGTGCATTTTCCCAAGAGTCTGGCCATATAGCTGGAGTGTCAAAAAGGAACGCCTATTAAACTGAAAGTCTCCCAAAATACATCAAGCAGTTTGCTGAAGAGAATCCATTCTAAGCTGTTGGGGGGCCTCATCCATAGTCTATACTTGAGATAGAAAAATAGGAATGGATGGAGAGGAAAAGAGGAAAGCAATAGAGAGAAAGAGAAAGAAAGAGCAGGAGCAGCAGCCGGTTGTCGATAGAACAGTGGAGCGGGAGAAAGGCACAATTTCCCCTGGAAAATAAACAGTCTGTTAAAAAGCCTCCTTCTCCTTGTTGGGGCTGGAGCTGGAGGAAGAGTAGGGGGGGTTGTGTACACCAATCATAAGAGTCGACACTGAAGGCCTTAAATAGAACCAGATGAGTGGGCTGGAGTTGAGCTCAGGAGGCCGGGCCTCGGCTGCTGTGAAACACAAGAGCACAGGACTTTCATTTAGTATTGCCAATGGAAAGCTTCTTTCCTGGCCTCGCTAGGTTAACCATATTAGCACCAGCAATGACTTAGTTTTGACAATGTTATTCAGCAGGACCATTCCACTGGGCACAGACGTCAGTTCATCATCGAGTCTTACATTTTGTTTAGTTGTCAACTAACGTGAATTCAACGTCAAATATAAATAATAATAATGTAATTGGATTAGGTTAAAAGTTAGGGTTACGAAGTTCACTTACGTTGATGGCTTTTTTTATGTGGAAACAACGTTGATTTAATCCGTTTTTGTCCAGTGGAGTACATTGATCAAACATCCAAGAATGTGTCAGTATTATAGATGAGGTGGCTCTTATTAAGCTGTGATCACAAACATTGCTTTATTTTTCTTCATATATCTACTGTATCTGTCTTTTATACAAACTGTGCAGTCCATGTTGCATTACATGGTAGTGATGTTATGATATGAATTTCAGAACATAAACCAGTTTGCAAAGAGTAAATCACACTTAAATATACATGGACTGGTATTGTACAAAAAGCCAAGCCATAACCTTAACATCAAAAGGAGAAAACACAAAGATCATTAGGGATGTTTCTCATTTTCAAAAACAAAGCACCTGTTGCATGAATTTAAAACAGTAAATAAACTACATCTTCAAAACAAATTCAACCACCTACCACTGCACACTAAACCTTAAAAAGTCACTCCAAAACATCTCCAGCTGCAGCCTAGAATGAACTGAGACAACCCAGTTTAGCAGCAGAACTAACACATGTCAGCTGTACCCTAGAATCAGACACTGCTGAGATGGATTTCACACATTACTGATGGCTCAGACTGGCCACAGAGTTTCGTAAAACGGAGAGGAGAGAAATGATTTACAGATCACATAAGAACACAGTATACAGCACATACTATGTATCCGGATTCAAAACCAGGATATCCTTTGGTCTAAATTCCAAGCTACTTCAAGGCTTGCCTGAGTAATACTATATAGTTTAACTGCCAACAGACAGTTCAAGTATATGGATACTAAGATGGAGGATACAGCACAAATGCTCTGTGGTACTCATTGTCAATGTACTGTTTCTCTCTTAGCTGAGATAAATTACAGTATTTCGTGAAAAATAAATGAATTAGCTGAGTTACCGTATCACATAATCAAGAGAAATGTCTACAAAACAAATGTTATAAACTAGATGAAGCCAACCACGTCCAAATGAAAACATTATTCAACCTGTGGTAAACTCAGTGTCTGGAACATTGTACAGAGAGCTCTATCTCACACGATGGAAAATAGCATGATTCCAGTCCAATAAATACTATTAGATAAGAATTGATTGAGTAAAAAGAGAGGACATGACGGCAGCTTTCAGACTAAAGATGAACATTTACGTAAATTAGGATTATGTTCCCATTCTATGCTGAGGGGCAGGTATCACAAATGTCAAAGCACTAATAACTCATCCGGATGAGCTCAGCTTCAATAGCATCCAAAATAATAACCTGCCAACTAGTAAAGTTGTAGTCATGGCTCTATGTAGTACTGTGCGCCTCCCATGGTCTGTTCTGGACTTGGGGACTGTGAAGAGACCTCTGGTTGTATGTCTTGTGGGGTTTCCATGTGTGTCTGAACTGTGTGCTAGTATTTTAAACATACTGCTCGGTACATTCAGCTTGTCAGGGCTCAGGGCTGAGGAGCGTCGCTGGAGACTCAGGGCTGAGGAGCGTCGCTGGAGACTCCGGGCTGAGGAGAGTCGCTGGAGACTCAGGGCTGAGGAGCGTCGCTGGAGACTCAGGGCTGAGGAGCGTCGCTGGATGCTCAGGGCTGAGGAGCGTCGCTGGAGGCCTGATGTGTGGGACTGGCATAGGAGGCGCCAGACTAGTAACACGCACCTCGGGGCTCATGCGGGGAGCAGGAACAGGACGTACTGGACTGGGCAGGCGCACTGGAGGTCTGATGCGTGGGGCTGGCTTTGGAGGCGCCAGGCTAGTGACACGCACCTCAGGGCTAGTGCGGAGAGCAGGAACAGAACGTACTGGACTGGGCAGGCGCACTAGACGTTTTATGGCTTTGGAGGCGCCAGCCTAGTAACACGCACCTCAGGGCTAGTGCGAGGAGCAGGAACAGGCACAGGGTACACTGGGTCTTGGAGACGCACTGGAGGTCTGGAATGCATGGCCTGCACAACCCGTCCTGGCTGGATAGTCACTGTAGCCCGGCACGGGCGGAGCGCTGGCACAGGGCGAACTGGGCTGTGCTGGGAAATGAGAGCTGCCGTGCGTAGAGCAGGCGCAAGGTAAACTGGGCCGAGGAGACGCACTGGAGACCAGATCCGTTGTGCCGGCACACTTCTTCCTGGCTGCCGGCCATCTCTTGCCCGGCAACGCTGCGGAGCCCTTATTGGCCGTACCGGACTGTGCGTGCGTATGGGCGACACCGTGCGCATTTCTGCGTAACAAGGTGCTTGCTTGATCCGTCGCTCTCCATAATAAGAACGGGGAGTTGGCTCAGGTCTCCACTTTGACTCTGCCCAACTCCCCGTGTGCCCCCCCCCCCCCCATTTTTGGGGGGGGGGATGCCTCTTGGCCTCATGTTGCTCCCTTACTCTCCTCTCCCAGAAACATCGTTCTGCCTTTGCTGCCTCCAGTTCCTCCTTCAGTCGCCGGTACTCCCCAGCCTGGGTTCATGGACCCTTGCCATCAAGGATCTCCTCCCACATTCATGACTCCAAATATCTCTCCTGCTGCTCCTTCTTCCGCTGCTTGGTCCTTGTTTGGTGGGTGGTTCTGTCATATGCGTCGTAAGGATTGGACCAAAACTCAGCGGGTAAAGTGCTCATCTACTTTCTTTATTAAAACCTGTTGGGGCTAGGGGGCAGTATTTGCACGGCCGGATAAAAAACGTACCCGATTTAATCTGGTTACTACTCCTGCCCATTAACTAGAATATGCATATAATTAGTATTTGGATAGAAAACACTCTAAAGTTTCTAAAACGGTTTGAATGGTGTCTGTGAGTATAACAGAACTCATATGGCAGGCCAAAACCTGAGAAGATTCCATGCAGGAAGTGGAAATCTGATTTGTGGAATCACCTTCCACACTTTGCCTATGAAACACACCGTGAGTTAGGATTCATTTAGCACTTCCTAAGGCTTCCACTAGATGTCAACAGTCTTTACAAAGTGGTTTGAGTCTTCTCTGGTAGAAACTGACCTAAAGAGAGCCCTGGAAAGTTGGTCATAGAGGGAGGGCCATTACTACTATGATGCGGGCGCCCATGGGTACCCTCTCATTCCGAAACGTTTAGTAAGACAATGCAATCGTCCGCCTTGAATATTATTGAAGCTCTGATTGAAAAAGGCCCTAAAGATTTATGTTATACAACATTTGACATGTTTGAACGAAAGTAAATATATATTTTTTGCACATTCGTGATGACAAGTCCCGCGCGCCTCGTACATTATGTGTAGCCTTCGGAACGCGCTAACAAGAAGGAGCTATTGGGACATAAATTATTAACTTTTTCGAACAAAACTACATTTGTTGTGGACCTGGGATTCCTGGAAGTGCCTTCTGATGAAGATAATCAAAGGTAAGGGAATATTTACAATAGTATATTTGATTTTAGATGGTTCCAAGATGGCGCTAACCTGTATCGCCTAGCCTATTTTTCTGAGCATAGCACCTCGTTTATTGCAAAGTGTGATATCCCAGTAAAGTTATTTTTAAATCTGGCAATGCTGGTTGCATTCACGAGATGTTAATCTATAATTCTTTGAATGACAATATTATAATTTACCAATGTTTTCGAATAGTAATTTAGTAAGCTGTAGTGCTGTTTCACCGGAAGCATTTGAGGGAAAGTATTTTCTGAATGTCACGCGCCGATGTAAAATGCTGTTTTTATATATAAATATGAACTTTGTCGAACAAGAAATGCATGTATTGTGTAACATGATGTCCTAGGAGTGTTATCTAATGAAAATTGTCCAAGGTTAGTGCTGCATTTAGCTGTGTTTTGGGTATTTGTGATGCATGCTAGTTGCTTTGAAAATGGCAGTGTGATTATTTTGGGCTGGGTACTCTCCTAACATAATCTAATGTTTTGCTTTTGCTGTAAAGCCTTTTTGAAATCGGACAACGTGGTTCGATTCAGGAGAGGTGTATCTATAAAATGGTGTAAAATAGTCATATGTTTGAGAAATTGAAGTTATAGCATTTATGAGGTATTTGTATTTCGCGCGACGCGATTCCACTGGCTGTTGACTAGGTGGGACGCAAACGTCCCACTGGCCCAGAGAGGTTAAAGAAAACACTTAAATAAAATAAACTGCCGACAAAAACAGTCCAGTAAGGTGCACAGACTATACTGGAAACAACCACCCACATAACACAAGTGAAAACAAACCCAACTAAATATGTCCTCCAATTAGAGACAACGACAACCAGCTGCCTCTAATTGGAGGTCATTGCCAAAACCCCAACATAGAAATTGAAAACTAGACATAAAAATAGAAATAGAAAATATAGAACATAAACCAAAAACACCGAACCACACAAAACAAACACCCCCTGCCACGCCCTGACCAAACTACAATGACAAATAACCCTTTTTACTTGTCAGGACGTGACAATGACACAAGTAATTTTTTCAACAATTGTTTACAGACAGATTATTTCACATATAATTCACTGTATCACAATTCCAGTGGGTCAGAAGATTACATACACTAAGTTGACTGTGCCTTTAAACAGCTTGGAAAATTCCAGAAAATGATGTCATGGCTTTAAAGCTTCTGATAGGCTAATTGGCATCATTTGAGTTAAATGGAGGTGTACCTGTGGATGTATTTCAAGGCCTACCAAACTCAGCGCCTCTTTGCTTGACATCATGGGAAAATCAAAAGAAATCAGCCAAGATCTCAGAAAGAAAACTGCAGACCTCCACAAGTCTGGTTCATCCTTGGGAGCCTTAAGGTACCACGCTCATCTGCACAAACAATAGTACGCAAGTATAAACACCATAGGACCACGCAGCCATCATGCCGCTCAGGAAGGAAACGCATTCTGTCTCCTGGAGATGAACGGACTTTGGTGCGAAAAGTGCAAATCAATCCCAGAACAACAGCAAAGGACCTTGTGAAGATGCTGGAGGAAACAGGTACAAAAGTATCTATATCCACAGTTAAACGAGTCCTATACCGACATAACCTGAAAGGCTGCTCAGCAAGGAAGAAGCCACTGCTTCAAAACCACCATAAAAAAAGCCAGACTACGTTTTGCATCTGCACATGGGGACTCAAGGATCGTACTTTGTGGAGAAATGTCCTCTGATCTCATGAAACAAAAATAGAACTGTTTGTCTATAATGACTATCATTATTTTTTGGAGGAAAAAGGGGGAGGCTTGCAAGCTGAAGAACACCATCCCAATCGTGAAGCACGGGGGTGGCAGCATCATGTTGTGGGGGTGCTTTGCTGCAGGAGGGACTGGTGCACTTCACTAAATAGATGGCATCATGAGGGAGGAAAATTATATGGATATATTGAAGCAACATTTCAAGACATCAGTCAGGAAGTTAAAGCTTGGTCGCAAATGGGTCTTCCAAATGGACAATGACCTTAAGCATACTTTCAAAGTTGTGGCAAAATGGCTTAAGGACAACAAAGTCAAGGTATAGGAGTGGCCATCGCAAAGCCCTGACCTCAATCCTATAGAACATTTGTGGGCAGAACTGAAAATGCACGTGCAAACAAGGAGGCCTACAAACCTGACTCAGTTACACCAGCTCTGTCAGGAGGAATGGGCCAAAATTCACCCAACTTATTGTTTGACCCAAGTTAAACAATTTAAAGGCAATGCTACTAAATACTAATTGAGTGTATGTAAACTTCTGACAAACTAGGAATGTGATGAAAGAAATAAAAGCTGAAATAATTCCCTCTACTATTATTCTGAGATTTCACATTCTTAAAATAAAGTGGTGATCCTAACTGACCTATGACAGGGAAGTTTTACTTGGATTACATTTTCAGGAATTGTGAAAAACTGAGTTTAAATGTATTTGGCTAAGGTGTATGTAAACTTCCCACTTCAACTGTGTGTGTGTGTGTGTGTGTGTGTGTGTGTGTGTGTGTGTGTGTGTGTGTGTGTGTGTGTGTGTGTGTGTGTGTGTGTGTGTGTGTGTGTGTGTACGTGTGCGTGTGCGTGTGTGTGTATATTGTCTCTCCTAGCTCTGTAGCTTTAGTACGCACATGTGACTTACAGTGGGTGTGTATTCTCCAACTCCATCATCTGAAGCAATTCAAATTAGATGCAGTAGCTAAAATGTATTTGATAGATTGAAGGAGTATGTTTTAGTGTGCTGGAAGTAGTAGCCATACTAGGGTCAACAAACTGAGATAAATGTTGCTTTTATTACATACACTATATACACAAAAGTATGTGGACACTCCTTCAAATTAGTGGATTCGGCTATTTCAACCAAACCCGTTGCTGACAAGTGTATAAAATCGAGCACATAGCCATGCAATCTCCATAGACAAACATTGGCAGTAGAATGGCCTTAGTGGAGAGCTCAGTGACTTTCAACATGGCACCGTCATAGGATGCCACCTTTCCAACATGTCAGTTCATCACATTTCTGCCCTGCTAGATCTGCTCCAATCAAATTGAAGTGATGTTATTGTGAAGTGGAAACGTTTAGGAGCAACAACGGTTCAGCCGCGAAGTGTTAGGCCACACAAGCTTACAGAACGGGACCACCGAGTGCTGAAGCGTGTAGCGAGTAAAAATCATCTTTCCTTGGTTGCAACACTCACGACCGAGTTCCAAACTGCCTCTGGAAGCAACGTCAGCACAAGAACTGTTCATCGGGAGGTTCAAAAAATGGGTTTGCATGCCCGAGCAGCTGCACACAAGCCAAAATTCACCATACGCAATGTCAAGTGCCAAGTTTTCTGGAGTGATGAATCATGCTTCACCATCTGGCAGTCCGACGGACTAATCTGGGTTAGGCCAGTGCCAGGAGAATGCTACCTGCCCGAATGCATAGTGCACACTGTAAATGCAACAGCATACAATGACATTCTAGACAATTCAGTGCCCCCAACTTTGTGGCAACAGTTTGGGGAAGATCCTTTCCTGTTTCAGCATGACAATGTGCACAAAGCAAGGTCCATACAAAAATGCTTTGTCAAGGTCGGTGTGGAAGAACTTTACTGGCCTGCACAGATACCTTACCTCAACCCCATCGAACACATTTGGGTTGAATTGGAACGCAGACTGCGAGCCAGGCCTAATCACCCAAATTAGTACCCAACCTCACTAAAGGTCTTGTGGCTAAATAAAAACAAGTCCCTGCAGCAAGGCTCCAACATCTAGTGGAAAGCCTTACCAGAAGAGTGGAGGCTGTTGTAGCAGCAAAGGGGGGACCATATTAATGCCCATGATTTTGGAATGAGATGTTTGATGAGCAGGTGTCCACATGCTTTTGGTCATGTAGTGTATGATTGATATTAGTTTCCCTACCCTTCCTTGAATCTCAGAATCTCAACAACTTTAGTGTCTAGACTCTAGACTACTGTGTTTACATGTGGTACAGTATGTGTGTGTGTGTGTGCCTGCCTGCTAAGGTACCTGCGTGCCTTCCTGCGTGCATACCTCAATTAAATATCCCTATTAGCCACTCTTTCTGTTTACATCTCTCCTCACAGATTTACACTGAGTGTACAAAACATTAGGAACACCTTCCTAATATTGAGTTGCACCCCTTTTGCCCTCAGAACAGCCTCAATTTGGGCTCCTGAGTGGCACAGCGGTCTAAGGCACTGCATCTCAGTGCTAGAGGTGTCACTACAGACACCCTGGTTTGAATTCAGGCTGTATCACAACGGTCCCGGATTGAGAGTCCCATAGAGCGGCACACAATTGGCCCAGCGTCGTCCAGTTTTGGCAGGTGTAGGCCGTCATTGTAAATAAGAATTTGTTCTTAACTGACTTGCCTAGTTAAATAACGGTTAAATAAATAAAGAAATTGGTCGGGGCATGGACTCTACAAGGTTTCAAAAGCCTTCCACAGGGATGCTGGCCCATGTTGACGCCAATGTTTCCCACAATTGTGTCAAGTTGGCTAGATGTTCTTTGGGTGGTGGACCATTCTTGATACACACAGGAAACTGTTGAGTGTGAAAAACCCAGCAGCGTTGCAGTTCTTGACACACTCAAACCGGTGCACCTGGCACCTACTAACATACCTCATTCAAAAACATTTAAATATTTTGTCTTGCCCATTGATCCTCTGAATGGCACACATACACAATCCATGTCTCAATTGTCTCAAGGCTAAAAAATCCTTCTTTAACCTGTCGTCTCCAACCCTGTTCCTGGAGAGCTCTAACTAACCGGTTCTAACTAACCTGATTAAGTTTATCAACCAGCTATTTATTAGAATCAGGAGTGCTAGATTAGGGTAGGAGAGAAAAACCTACAGGACGGTAGCTCTCCAGGGACAGGTTTGGAAATCCCTGATCTACACTGACTGAAGTGGATTTAACAGGTGACATAAATAAGGTATCATAGCTTTTACCTGGTCAGTCTATGTCATGGAAAGAGCAGATGTTCATAATGTTTTGTACACTCTGTTAACATGATTACATTGTGCATGTTCAATATTTATTATGCAACATTTCCTCACCTGGGATTTGAACTCACGACGACCTCTAGGTTCATGCAATGCCATTCTTCCTGCTATGCCACCATGTCCATGACAGGTATCAATTAATCTGACTATTCTTATTAATGATTTTATTTACTTATTTCATTAATTGAAGGGCTTTCTGTGTAGTTGTCTAATGTTGGTGGGGCATATTAACCTATTTTAGTCCTGAATCACTATGATCAATAAAATATTTTCTTGGATCAATAAAATATTTTCTTGAGTGCATTTTTAACAGAGCTGAGATTTACTTCAAAGTGCATTCACCCTATTGCTTAAACCTATCAAGTTGTTTCAGATCTACACAAGTGCCTAGGGAGGAGGTTTTATGGTTTCTTCTGGACAGGGTCTAATTATAATGGCCCAATAAGCACATGCCCTAGAGCAGTGGTCACCAACTGGTCGACCGTGGTCAATCTTCATGGCATTCCTAGTCAATCACCAAACATTTATGTAGAAAAGCCAATGATAACGGATGTGATAAAAGGCTTGCGCTCCTTTTTTAAAATTCCTGTTGTGCTGTTGCGGTAGGTGCACTTGATTCAGAAGCCCAGAGCACCGGGTAAGCAAAGTATTCCCATTTTGAACCATTGTCTGAAAAGAAAAACTCTGCTTACCCGGCTGACCAGTAGATCTGTGGCTAAATCGAGTGCGCATACTGCGCTGGCCAATCGGAAAGCTCAAATCACCATGCATACAAAGCTTCCATGACACCGGCCACAGCAAAGTTTGATACTAGCCTACGTAAGATTGAATAACTTTTAAAACCATGACCACAGAGAGACTGTCAAAGAATACAGCAAAGAGCTGTAAGTTCATGTTTAATTGTTTATTCAGCACTATCAACCCTGTTCTTATTCAACACAATTACAAAAAATAAAACACACTTCTCCCTACTTCTATTCGCGCTACAGCTGCAATGAATGAGTAGCCAAGTGTATAGATAGCCCAGCATTTGTATTATTATTAGCAGCTTGTCTTGTCTCTTTTAATATCAAGGAATATTTAACTATCTCAGGTCATAGGAACAACCTGAACGGTCATCCAACTCAGAATTCCAAATCAGAAACTCTGGCATCTTTCTAGACCTTTGACTTTCCGAACTGAAGATCACTGACATCATGATTTGACATAGCTTTTTTCAGCGTTCCCAGTTGTCTTGAAAGCACCATGATCATCTGATGCAGTTACCATCAGTCCAGTAAAATAAAAAAGCAAATTATTTGAAAATGAATGCTCACCTGTGCCTTGCAAGTGCTACACCAACTGATCTCATTTGTAATCAAAGCTCAAGTTTTGATATATAATATGGTCTGAGAAGAACATAATTGGCAGGCCAGGCATTATAGCCAATATGATGTGATAATGTACTAGGCCTACTGCACAAACCTCATTCTTACAAAAGAAATGATTAGGTTAATTTACATTTTGTAAGTCATGATCAAAAAAAATATGAGTGGTAGATCTTGGCTTGCTTTTTGACTGCGAAAGGGATCTTGACTCAGAAAAAGTTGGTGACCACTGCCCTAGAGATGTACCTTATTGGGACAGTAGTTAGGGCATTCATCACTGGTGCTGTTGGCCTGGTTCATGTTTGATGTAGTGTTTCTGGACAAAGAGATCAATGCCGCCTTTGCATTTTACTAAAATGTTATCTTTCTCCTCGATTAACAAAACATAAATGGGAGCATTTCCACAAGGAAGAGGTTAAGTGGGGTAACAACCATAGAGAACAATAGAGGCCTCTAGTGGCCCAAAGGTTGTTTTAGCATGGGCAGCACCATTGAGGGATTCCACCATTGATTTGCTGGCAGATTAGCAGTCAAAATGCTTTATATGCTGAAGCATACAATCCAGAGTGGGTTCCTGGCAGGCTGATCAGATTCAATAGCAGTCTCAGAGGCTGATGAATCAGGATGCTGCCTTGAAGGCTGTCTTTAAGGAGCCTTACATATGAACCAGCTTACTCATTGCAGACAGCCTTCAAGGCAGCATCCTGATTCATCAGCCTCTGAGGCTGCTATTGAATCTGATCAGCCTGCCAGGAACCCACTCTGGATTGTATGCTTCAGCATATAAAGCATTTTGACTGCTAATCTGCCAGCAAATCAAATCAAATTTCAAATCAAAGTTTATTTGTCACATGCGCCGACTACAACAGGTGTAGACCTTACAGTGAAATGCTTACTTACAGGCTCTAACCAATAGTGCAAAAAAGGTATTAAGTGAATAATAGGTAAGTAAAGAAATAAAACAACAGTAAAAAGACAGTGAAAAATAACAGTAGCGAGGCTAGTGGTGAGGCTATAAAAGTAGTGAGGCTACATACAGATACCGGTTAGTCAGGCTGATTGAGGTAGTATGTACATGTAGATATGGTTAAAGTGACTATACATATATGATAAACAGAGAGTAGCAGCAGCGTAAAAGAGGGGTTGGAGGGTGGTGGGTGGCGGGACAAAATGCAAATAGTCCGGGTAGCCATTTCATTACCTGTTCAGGAGTCTTATGGCTTGGGGGTAAAAACTGTTGAGAAGCCTTTTTGTCCTAGACTTGGCACTCCGGTACCGTTTGCAACGCGGTAGTAGAGAGAACACTCTATGACGGGTGGCTGGGGTCTTTGACAATTTTTAGGGCCTTCCTGGTGTAGAGGTTCTGGATGGCAGGCAGCTTAGCCCCAGTGAAGTACTGGGCCGTACGCACTACCCTCTGTAGTGCCTTGCGGTCGGAGGCCGAGCAATTGCCGTACCAGGCAGTGACGCAACCAGTCAGGATGCTCTCGATGTTGCAGCCTTAGAACCTTTTGAGGATCTCAGGACCCATGCCAAAAATGTTTGTTTCCTGAGGGGGAATAGGCTTTGTCGTGCCCTCTTCACAACTGTCTTGGTGTGTTTGGACCATTCTAGTTTGTTGTTGATGTGGACACCAAGGAACTTGAAGCTCTCAACCTGCTCCACTACAGCCCCGTTGATGAGAATGGGGGCGTGCTCGGTCCTCCTTTTCCTGTAGTCCACAATCATCACTTTAGTCTTGGTTACATTGAGGGATAGGTTGTAATTCTGGCACCACCCGGCCAGGTCTCTGACCTCCTCCCTATAGGCTGTCTCGTCATTGTCGGTGATCAGGCCTACCACTGTTGTGTCGTCTGCAAACTTAATGATGGCGTTGGAGTCGTGCCTGGTCATGCAGTCGTGGGTGAACAGGGAGTACAGGAGGAGACTAAGCACGCACCCCTGGGGAGCTCCAGTGTTGAGGATCAGCGTGGCAGATGTGTTGCTACCTACCCTCACCACCTGGGGGCGGCCTGTCAGGAAGTCCACGATCCAGTTGCAGAGGGAGGTGTTTAGTCCCAGGATCCTTAGCTTAGTGATGAGCTTTGAAGGTACTATGGTGTTGAACATTGAGCTGTAGTCAATGAATAGCATTCTCACATAAGTGTTCCTTTTGACCAGGTGGGAAAGGGCAGTGTGGAATGCAGTAGAGATTGCATCATCTGTGGATCTGTTGGGGCGGTATGCAAATTGGAGTTGGTCTAGGGTTTCTGGGATAATGGTGTTGATGTGAGCCATTACCAACCTTTCAAAGCACTTCATGGCTACGGATGTGAGTGCTACGAGTCTGCAGTCATTTAGGCAGGTTGCCTTTGTGTTCTTGGGCACAGGGACTATGGTGGTCTGCTTGAAACATGTTGGTATTACAGACTCAATCAGGGACAAGTTGAAAATGTCAGTGAAGACACCTGTCAGTTGGTCAGCACATGCCCAGAGCACACGTCCTGGTAATCCGTCTGGCCCCGCAGCCTTGTGTATGTTAACCTGTTTAAAGGTCTTACTCACGTCGGCTACGGAGAGCATGATCACCCAGTCGTCTGGAACAGCTGATGCTCTCATGCATGCCTCAGTGTTGCTTGCCTCGAAGCGAGCATTGAAGTGATTTAGCTCGTCTGGTAGGCTCGTGTCACTGGGCAACTCGTGGCTGTGCTTCCCTTTGTAGTCTGTAATAGTTTGCAAGCCCTGCCACATAAGACAAGTGTCGGAGCCGGTGTAGTATGATTCAATCTTAGCCCTTTATTGACGCTTTGCTTGTTTGATGGTTTGTCGCAGGGCATAGCGGGATTTCTTGTAAGCTTCTGGGTTAGAGTCCCGCACCTTGAAAGCGGCAGCTCTACCCTTTAGCTCAGTGCGAATGTTGCCTGTAATCCATGGCTTCTGGATGGGGTATTGTAATGGAAATTATATGATTAAAGGTTTGACTAAATGATTTCACTCAGAAACCATATAACCTGTTGAAATGTATTAGCAATTATAAGGCTATAATAATATGTTAAAAACTATAATCCAATACTGTGTGTGAGTAGACTGTTTAAGACTAAGACACTGTTACCACTTCAAAATGAGCAGGACAGAGGTGATAAGACGACCTTGGGAAAGGAACAGGAGAAGAGGCCTCCCTAAGTTAGGGAGAGAAACAACGGCCTGGGAACGGCTTAGTTGGCAGGAGATTAGAAGACAGGTGGCAAGGTTTGATAATGAATGTATGTGTACTGTGTAAAAATACAGCCGCCTAAAGCGGGGTGGAGTTCTCTACTGATGCGAGTTCATTTGTGTGTGTGTGTGTTAATATAAAAGGCTTTGTACATTGTATGGATTTTAGAGCTCTCGTAAATAAACATTCTGACCAATTGTAAGCTGGCTCTCCGTCTGCTTCATTCAACCAGAATGTTACACCCTCTGGGGCGCAGACTGACTAGTTTAATTGAAGTTCGGTTTAAGAACATTGATAACTTAATTCACGTAACAGGTATGTACGTACAGTCACTGTGGGAACGACGTCCTCGATGCACGTATTGATAAAGCCAGTGACTGATGTGGTGTACTCCTCAATGCCATTGGAAGAATCCCGGAACATGTTCCAGTCTGTGATAGCAAAACAGTCCTGTAGTTTAGCATCTGCTTCATCTGACCACTTTTTTTAGACCGAGTCACTGGTGCTTCCTGCTTTAATTTTTGCTTGTAAGCAGGAATCAGGAGGATAGAGTTGTGGTCGGATTTACCAAATGGAGGGCGAGGGAGAGCTTTGAATGCGTCTCTGTGTGGGGAGTACAGGTGATCTAGAATTCTTTTCCCTCTGGTTGCACATTTAACATGTTGATAGAAATTGTATTTGTCACATGCGCCAAATACAACAGGTGTAGACCTGACAGTGACATGGTTACGTACAAGCCCTTAACCAACAATGCAGTTTAAAAAAATGAAATAAAAGTAACAAATAATTAAAGACCAGGAGTAAAATAACAATAGAGAGGCTATATACAGGGGGTACCGGTACAGAGTCAATATGCGGGGGCACCGGTTAGTCAAGGTAATATGTACATGTAGGTAGTTATTAAAGTGACTATGCATAGATAATAACAGAGAGTAGCATCAGTGTAAAAGAGGTGGGGGGCGGGAGCAATGCAAATAGTCTGGGTAGCCATTTGATTAGATGTTCAGGAGTCTTATGGCCGGGGGGTAGAAGCTGTTTAGAAGCCTCTTGTACCTAGACTTGGCGCTCCGGTACCGCGTGCCTTGCGGTAACAGAGAGAACAGTCTATGACTAGGGTGGCTGGAGTCTTTGACAATTTTTAGGGCCTTCCTCTGACACTGCCTGGTATAGAGGTCCTGGATGGCTGGAAGCTTGGCCCCAGTGATGTACTGGGCCGTACGCACTACCCTCTGTAGTGCCTTGCTGTCGGAGGCCAAGCAGTTGCCATACCAAGCAGTGATGTAACCAGTCAGGATGCTCTCAATGGTGCAGCTGTAGAACCTTTTGAGGATCTGAGGACCCATGCCAAATCTTTTCAGTCTCCTGAGGGGGAATAGGTTTTGTTGTGCCCTCTTCACGACTGTCTTGGTGTGCTTGGACCATGTTAGTTTGTTGGTGATGTGGACGCCCAAGGAACTTGAAGCTCCAACCTGCTCCACCACAGCCCTGTCGATGAGAATGGGGGCAGGCTCAGTCCTCCTTTTCCTGTATCATCTCCATTGTCTTGATCACGTTGAGGGAGAGGTTGTCTCGTAGTGAGCTGTAGTCAATTAATAGCATTCTCACATAGGTGTTCCTTTTGTCCAGGTGGGAAAGGGCAGTCCTGTATCGACCTGTCACGATTTCCGCCGAAGTCGGTCCCTCTCCTTGTTCGGGCGGAGTTCGGCGGTTGACGTCCCCGGCCTTCTAGCCATCGCCGATCCACTTTTCATTTTCCATTTGTTTTGTCTTTGTTTTACACACCTGGTTTCAATTGTCAGAGTCTAGGTGATGTGGGTAAGACGGAGTCAGGCGCAGGACACAGAGATGAGTAATAATAGTAACTTTACTCAAAAATAATCCTCCAACAAGGAGAACGAAAATACAGAATCACATAAACGAGACAACTGATAACAATAAACACGCACAAAACCAGGATGGCTCCAGAGGGTTATATAGGGAAATAATTAAAACAAAATGGAAACCAGGTGTGTACAATACAGACAAAACAAATGGAAAAAGAAATGTAGTTCGGTGGAGGCTAGAAAGCCGGTGACGTCGACCGCCGAAAACCGCCCGAACAAGGAGAGGCACCAACTTCGGCGGAAGTCGTGACATCAATTCCCCAATTACATGTTCTTTATTTAACCCTCTGTTTTCTCCATGGTTTTTGTGCGTGTTTGTTTTATGTATTTCGGTCCGTTTGTGTGGGCTTGGTATATCTACATGTATTTGGTGATTTTGGAGTAAAGTTACATTTATTACTCATCTCTGCTGTCCTGCGCCAGACTCCTCTGCACCAGCTATACCCAGACCATTACAGAAACATGCACCAGAAAATGGAGTCAGCAGGAGCAGACAACCCCCACTTTCGATGTCGAGGAGCGCGTCCAGCAGCATGCGACCATGTTGCAACATCTCGGCACCGCCACGTTCGCGTGCTGCAGACAATGGACCGATGGGAGAGAGGAGGAGTTCTGCCAGCGCCTCCACCGGCACCACTACAACAACCACCACCGTTCACCCCTCCTTCACCCGGTCACAGTGGGATTCGGCTCGTGCTCCCAAGGGAGTATGATGGGACAGCTGCCGGATGCCAGGGGTTCCTACTCCAGCTGGAACTCTACCTGACGACTGTCCACCTGGCTCCTTCAGGACGTGAGAGCGTGTCCACCCTCGTCTCCTGTCTCTCAGGGAAAGCCCTGGAGTGGGCCAATGCCGTATGGGGGGAAGGAGAAGCGGTGTTGGACCAGTACACGGAGTTCACCCGTCGCTTTTGGGCAGTTTTTTGACTATCGGGGTATCAACCAAATCACTGTGAGGTACAGCTACCCACTGCCTCTCATAGCCAGTGTGATAGAGTCAATGCACAGGGCGCGCTTCTTCACAAAACTGGATCTCAGGAGAGCTTACAACCTGGTGCGTATCCGAAGAGGGGGACGAGTGGAAGACGGCATTTAGTACCACCTCTGGGCACTATAAGTACCTCGTCATGCCGTACGGGTTGATGAATGCTCCGTCAGTCTTCCAGGCATTTGTAGATGAGAAAGCCCTGCACAGGCAGGGTGTAGTGGTGTATATCGACGACATTCTGATATACTCGGCTACACGCGCCGAGCATGTGTCCCTGGTGCACAGGGTGCTTGGTCAACTGTTGGAGCATGACTTGTACGTCAAGGCTGAGAAATGTCTGTTCTTCCAACAGTCCATCTCCTTCCTAGGGTACCGCATTTCCACTTCAGGGGTGGAGATGGAGAGTGACCACATTTCAGCCGTGCGTAATTGGCCGACTCCCAGCACGGTAAAGGAAGTGCAGCGGTTTCTAGGGTTTGTCAACTACTACCGGAGGTTTATCCAGGGCTTTGGTCAGGTAGCGGCTCCCATTACCTCACTGCTGAAGGGGGGACCGGTGCGACTGGGCTTTTGGTCACCTGAAGGCTCTGTTTACTTCGGCTCCCGTGCTGACTCATCCGGATCCTTCTTTGGCGTTCATAGTGGAGGTGGACGCGTCCGAGGCTGGGATAGGAGCCGTGCTCTCTCAGCACTCGGGTACGCCACCAAAGCTCCGGCCCTGTGCTTTCTTTTCGAAGAGGCTCAGCCCGGCGGAGCGAAACTATGATGTGGGTGACCGGGAGCTGTTGGCTGTTGTCAAGGCTCTGAAGGCGTGGAGACATTGGCTTGAGGGGACTAAACACCATTTTCTCATCTGGACTGACCACCACAATCTGGAGTGCATCCGGGCGGCGAGGAGACTGAACCTTCACCAGGCAAGGTGGGCCATGCTCTTTACCCCGTTTTGTTTTCACCTTGTCCTACAGACCAGCTTCCCAGAACGCTAAGGCTGACGCACTGTCCCGGATGTATGACACAGAGGAGTGGTCCATGGATCACACTCCCATACTTCCGGCCTTTTGCCTGGTGGCACCGGTGGTGTGGGAGCTGGACGCAGACATCGAGCGGGCGTAACGTACAGAGCCCACTCCTCCCCAGTGTCCAGCTGGGCGTCTGTACGTTCCGTCTGCTGTCCGCGACCGTTTGATCTATTGGGTCCCACACGTCACCCTCCTCTGGTCATCCTGGCATTGGTCGGACAGTGCGTTGTCTTAGTGGGAAGTACTGGTGGTCCCCCTTGGCCAAGGACATGAGGGTTTATGTTTCCTCCTGCTCGGTGTGCGCCCAGTGCAAGGCCCCTAGGCACTTGGCCAGAGGGAAGTTACAGCCCTTACCCGTTCCACAACGGCAGTGGTCGCACCTATCGGTGGATTTCCTCACGGATCTTCCTCCCAACACCACGATCCTGGTCGTTGTGGATCGGTTCTCTAAGTCCTGCCATCTCCTTCCTTTGCCCGGTCTCCCTATGGCCCTACAAACTGCGGAGGCCCTGTTTACACACGTCTTCCGGCACTACGGGGTGCCTGAGGATATAGTGTCTGATCAAGGTCCCCAACCCACGTCAAGGGTCTGGAGGGCATTCATGGAACGTCTGGGGGTCTCGGTCAGGGCTTTCACCCCAAGAGTAACGGGCAGGTGGAGAGAGTAAACCAGGATGTGGGTAGGTTTCTGCGGTCTTATTTCAAGGACCGGCCCGGGGGAGTGGGCAGTGTTCATCCCCTGGGCAGAGATGGCCCAAAATTCACTCCGCCACTCCTCCACTAACCTCTCTCCCTCCCAGTGCGTACTGGGGTATCAACCGGTTCTGGCACCTTGGCATCAGAGCCAGATCGAGGCTCCTGCGGTGGACGAATGGATGAAGCGCTCGGAGGAAACCTGGGACGCCGCCCATGTGCACCTGCAATGGGCCGTGAGGCGTCAGAGGGCGATCGCCAATCGCCACCACAGTGAGGCCCCGGTGTTCGCACCGGGGGACCGGGTCTGGCTCTCAACCCAAAACCTGCCCCTCCGCCTGCCCTGCCGGAAGCTGGGTCCGCGGTTTGTGGGACCATTCAAAGTCCTGAGGAGACTGAACGAGGTTTGCTACAGGTTACAGCTTCCCCCAGATTACCGTATTAACCCCTCGTTCCATGTGTCTCTCCTCAGGCCGGTGGTGGCTGGTCCACTCCAGAATTCTGAGGTGCGGGAGGTTCCTCCGCCCCCTCTGGATTTCGAGGGGGCCCCGGCGTATGATGTTCGAGCCATACTAGACTCGAGGCGTCGGGCGAGGGGCCTTCAGTACCTCATGGAGTGGGAGGGGTACGGTCCGGAGGAGAGATGCTGGGTGCCGGTGGAGAACGTATTGGACCCTTCATTGTTGCGGGATTTCCACCGTCTCCATCCGGATCGCCCTGCGCCTCGTCCCCGAGGTCGGTGTCGACGCACTGCTGGAGCCACGCGTCGGGGGGGGGGGGGGTTACTGTCGCGACTTCCGCCGAAGTCTGTCCCTCTCCTTGTTCGGGCGGCGTTCGGTGGTCGACGTCACCGGCCTTCTAGCCATCGCCAATCCACTTTTCATTTTCCATTTGTTTTGTTTTTGTTTTACACGCCTGGTTTCAATTCCCCAATTACATGTTTTTTATTTAACCCTCTGTTTTCCCCATGGTTTTTGTGCGTGTTTGTTATATGTATTTTGGTCCGTTTGTGTGGGCTTGGTATATCTACATGCATTTGGTGATTTTTGAGTAAAGTTACTTTTATTACTCATCTCTGCTGTCCTGCGCCTGACTCCTCTGCACCAGCTACACCCAGACCATTACACGATCTTAGTCCTGTATTGACGCTTTGCCTGTTTGATGGTTCGTCGGAGGGCTCCCAGCCACGGACGGTTGTGACCAGGAGCCAGGCTGTAGTGGCGTCTTGACCGCTGCGGCACCCAGGACCCCTTAATAATATTGTAACCACATTCTAGATAAGTTCTAGATACACTGCTCGTCGAACATCTCATTCCAAAATCATAGGCATTATTGTTTCTGTATGGACCTCACTTTGTGCCTTGGGCATTGTCATGCTGAAACAAGAAAGGGCCTTTCCTGTCTCTCTTGTCGTGATGTGTGTTTTGTCCAATATTTATTTTTCGAAATTAAATTTCTAATCCCCTCCCCCATCCCCGCAGGAGGCCTTTTGCCTTTTGGGAGGCCGTCATTGTAAATAAGAATTTGTTCTTAACTGACTTGCTTAGTTAAATAAAGGTTAAATAAGACATTTTTTTTAAATCCCCAAACTGTTGACACAAAGTTGGAATGACAGAATCGTATAGAATGTCATTGTATGCTGTAGCGTTAAGATTTCCCTTCACTGGAACAAAGGGGCCTAGCCCGAATCATGAAAAACAACCCCAGACCATTAATCCTCCTCCACCAAACTTTACAGTTGGCACTATGCATTGGGGCATGTAGTGTTCTCCTGGCATCCGCCAAACCCAGATTTTTCCATCGCGTTTCCGCTGCTCCAGTCCAATAGCGGTGAGCTTCACCTCACTCCAGCCGACACTTGGCATTGCGCATGGTGATCTTAGGCTTGTGTGTGGCTGCTCGGCCATGGAAACCCATATCATGAAGCTCCCGACGAACAGTTCTTGTGCTGAGGTTGCTTCCAGAGGCAGTTTGCAACTCTGTAGTGAGTTTTGCAACCGAGGACAGACGATTTCTATGCACTACGCGCTTCAGCACTCAGCGGTCCTGTTCTGTGAGCTTGTGTGGCATACCACTTCGTGGCTGAGCCGTTGTTGCTCCTAGATGTTTCTACTTCACAATAACAGCACTTACAGTTGACCGGGGCAGCTGTAGCAGGGCAGATATTCTGTTGGAAAGGTGGCATCCTATGATGGTGCCATGTTGAATGTCACTCAGCTCTTCTGTGAGGCCATTCTACTGCCAATGTTTGTCTATGGAGATTGCATGGCTGTGAGCTCGATTTTATACACCTGTCAGCAACGGTGTGGCCGAATCCACTAATTTGAAGATGTGTCCACATACTTTTGTATATATAGTGAATGTTCTGCTTGACATTAACTTTAAACACCAAAACATGCTAAAAAGGTTCCCAGAAGGTTTTTGCTAACTTACATAGTTAAGGGAACATTCTAACGAACAACTGGACACTCAAACATTAGGGGAACATTACATGTAACGGTGTAATAATTCTCCCTAGAATTGTTAGCTGAGTTGACACTCAACAGCTGTTCAGCATTGAAACTCATCAGCCAGTCCCTTTTCCTTATTTAGTGTCTGTTGGTTTCCTATCATATTTTCTGGCATACACTGGTTATTATGAGACGAAGACTCGATTGCTTTTGTGTTCCAGCTAGCTGTCTGCTGCGGGGTTAGGAGGAGTTGGTTCCATGTCGGAGGCCAAGGTGACAAATTGTCACTGTCAGAAACTGGGAGGCTTGGCTTTACGCTGACCCCTGAGTAGAACTCCTGATGGAGTTATCAACTTCTGCAAAAAGTAACTGAAGCTGTCAGTGCACACACTGACTTTGTGGTTTAAGAGACTAGTCAGTTTATAATGCAGTTCTGCTACTGCTGTATGTATTATAGAGTTAGTTTAGCCAAATATCCATACAATATCTTTATAAAAAAAATGTAAGAATGGTGCAAATGTATGCCTCGCATTGTCTAACCCTAGAAAATGCTATTATAAAATGGCAGTTACACTCAAGTGAGACTGAGTTAATGAAATCTTTCAGGTGCTGTTGCCCTTGCAGCATGTGAATAAAAGCCCAGTATCTGGGAAGCAGGATCAGTCAAAGAGCTCAGTATTCAATGGCTGTTTATCAAGCAAGGGTAGTGTGACTGCTGAAACAGTCCACAGTTGTTTAAGTGGTAAAGAAGCACACATTCAACTACATTCAACTAGCCCCTTACCCCTGTGCGCCCCTTGACCCTCCACACACAGACCCGATACCCCCACACACACACACACACACACACACACACACACACACACACACACACACACACACACACACACACACACACACACACACACACACACAATTCCACTCTCTATGTGCCCCTGAGCTCCACAGCTTCAATAAAGTCAGCACGGCTGTGCACACACTCCCCCGGTCCATGCGAAACACTGAAATGGTTTCCACTTGCCACGTAAACCTCCTCTCCATCTGCTTTTCACATGCACAGTGCCTCCAAGCGCTCCGACACTCTTTCCCACTCTCTCTCTTTCTGTGTCTCGCTCCCTCACTCTCCTTCTCTCTCCCGTCTCTCTCTCTCTGACTTCGACTCTCTCTCCCTTACTCTCTCTGACTCTCGCTCTGCCTCTCATACTCTATCTCTCCACTCAGTCCTGTTATCCTAAGTAACACAGTAAAGCTGCTCACAGACAAACAGCTGTATGCTGCTCTATATCAAGTTAGTGTAGAGAGCAATAATAGGCAAGGCTAGACACTGTAAACAGTTAAGATATACATGAACAACTAGTAAGGTATGTCTTGTTTTGACCCATATAGATCCACAGATCTAAAGATTGAAGTGGACTCAAAATAGGGCTCTTGACTTACTTGTACCCTTGCATACTGACTCGGCACCGGCACTCCTTGTATATAGTCTCATTATTGGTATTTTATTGTGTTACTATTTTTTCTTTAGTTGAGCAAATTTTTTGTACTTTAAAAAAAAAACTCTGCATTGTTGGTTAAGGGTTTGTAAGTAACCATTTCACGGTAAGGTCTACTACACCTGTTGTATTCAGCGCATGTGACAAAAACATTTGCATTTTATTTGATTGTAGGGGAGGTCACAGTTGGAGAACAATTACTGAGATACAAGCCTAAACCTTACTGAAACCACATGAAGGAGCAAATCATTGGACAAGTAATATATTCGTAACTGAACAGTGGTTTTCGGGGACAACTAATCTTTATCTTAACATCATAATCAATGGAGTAAATTCTTTTTTGGTCCTAATCAGGGACCCAGTGGTTTACCTCTGAGAAAATTCACCAGTTCATAATAAATAACAGAACTTGAAACTTTCGAACCCTGGATAAACTGACATTGAAGAAAGACATTCAAGATAGCTGGCGGGTGGGTGAGGGGATGACAAGCCACTGAGAGAGAGAAAAACAGAGAGAGAAAGAGAGAGAGAGGGAGAGAGAGAGCGAGAGAATAATGACGATGCTATGAATGACTGATTGTCTACGTCAGAGTATAAGATAGCCTGTGATTTCTGCAGCATGTCCATGCCAGGTAAACAGTGGTAACCAGTCTGGCTAAACCACGCACTAACCGCCAGCAGTTTGGAGGCCTGGGGCAACATTTTCCTGTTAGGGCACAGTTTCAGTAAACTCTTAGGGGAGACCAACATCATGTAATTATGTGGACCATAAACTGCAGCTACAGCACAAGTTCACCACAGACTCGCACACTCGCTCCGCTGTCCTGGTTTAATAAAGTAATACCAATATCTCAGCACAGTTAACCCCGTGACTTGGTGTGCCGGAGGAAGATTTCAAAAGGAGATATGGTCACTGAGCTGTCTATTAAGACTAAGATGTAGAAGCTTTGACTAGACTTGGTTGGCAAAATATTAGCATCTTGAGAGATGAGACTTTTCCTCCAAGGCTATCAATCTTAATCTAAAAGATGGAAAATGTTGTTTACAAGGGACAATAAAATGGGACCCATTCATTAATTCATCATTGTTCGTCTACTGTAACCATTTAACATGTATCGGAACGGCAACGTTTACAACTGTGAATAACCTATTATTCCAGCCTCCGATTCCTGGAAGAAATGCAATATGTAGCACGGTCTGAATGTTGGCTACGACAGAGACACACACCTGAAATAAGGCAAGCTTTCCATTTCATCATGTCAATGGAATTCACTGATACGTAAAGGCACAATACCATAGAGTATAGAATGAAATTAGGTTGGAGTCTCGTTTCATTTCGTGGCAACTTCAAGTGTGTTTTCCTATCAGAGAGAAGAAATTAGGTTACCAGGAATGAGAAATTCAGCTGTACTATTTACTGCATAATACTCTAGGTCTACTGTATGTGTAAAGTACTTTTTCACAGAATGTTTGTGTCAAATCCATGGCAGCTTCATGAATCACTGAATAATGTAACCTCCCATTTTGTCACCTGGTATCAAGAGTCTAGAATTCTGAAGACTCAAGTACACACACACACACACACGGTCATACTGCAGATGCACAACTGCTAACAGACACACGGTCATAGCGCAGATGCACAGCTGCTTCCCCAGCCCCTCTGAATCCTCTGTATAACCCCACCCACGCCCATATCCCCATGCACTGAGCCCACTCACTGCCTCAACAGCCAGCACCCAACCCAGGCACAGCCAATACACAGCATAGCTGTACAAACAGGTGCTCCATCCCACCCAATGCTGTTTGCTTAACCCTTTCATCACAATGAGCCATGTATGATTTGGCTGTGTGTCTTAAGCAGAGACTTGATATGTTATCGTGAGCTGAGTTGGTCTTGTTATACACTTATGACATTATAGAGCTTTGTTCAACTGTCGGTGGAAAGGCTATGGACTCCCAAGAAATGCTTTACTACTGTCTGCCTATTTGGTACAAAGACATACAGTATATGCCTACACACATGCTGCCATGCTGCCAACAGAGATACAAGACACAGACACATGCACCTACCAGACTCATTTCAATAATGGACTTACATACATCATCACATAGGCTACATGACCTGTTGCAGCTAACTCGATAACCAACCAAAGTAATACAATACTGTAATAACTTAATCGAAATAGAACATACTACCACTGAAAACAAATATTACAAACAGGACACCTTGCAATGCAACAGACCGGAGCAGAATATATGCACCTCTATATTTAATGCTGTTCAATATAGAGAGATATATAGAGTGAAATTAGCCCAGCTAGCACATTTGGTTCCTTGGAAATTGTGAGAACGTACATTTTTGGTGTCCCATTGGTTCTGGTAAACGAAGCTACAAGTTTCCTGATTTGGTCAGGGGGCCCTCAGATAGCAGATGACAGCAAAATGTGTAGAATTCCAGGAAATTATCTTTAAAACTGCAACAACAACAAAAACTTTCTTCATGACAAAATTTGTAGAATAGCATTATAAAACTGCAACTTTTTCTCTCTGCACCATGGCAAAACGTGTTAAAATGCAGTAAGTCATCTGAATTCTCCCCCCCACAATTAAGTTGGTGCCACGGCGCCCCAAATGCACTAGTCTGGCCCTGCCTGGGAGGTTTTATGTTCTGAAAATGGAAATGCTAGGTTATTTGAAGGTAATTAAATAACGTACTGAGAACATGTTTCAATAACACTTTTAATAACACTGATAATTTAGGTTAACTGTTTTTAACTCCAAGCACAGATAGGCATTAGTCATGCAAACACATTTCTTTTTAATTGTGGCACAGCATCAGTGACATTCAAACATATGATCTTCTGTTCTCAATCCATGGAAGTAGTCCACCGTGCCACCGGTTGGAGCTAGCATGTCATGTTTTTTTTTAAACTCAAACAGTGGCTTGTGAAAGTATTCACCCCCCTTGGCATTGTTCCTATGTTGTTGCCTTACAACCTGGAATTGAAATAGATTTTTTGGGGAGGTTTGTATCATTTGATTTACACAACATGCCTACCACTTTAAAGATGCAAAATAGATTTTATTGTGAAACAAACAAGAAACAAGACAAAAAAATGAACTTGATGGTGCATAACTATTCACCCCCCAAAGTCAATACTTTGTAGAGCCACCTTTTACAGCAATTACAGCTGCAAGTTTCTTAGGGTATGTCTCTATAAGCTTTGCACATCTAGCCACTGGGATTTTTGCACATTCTTCAAGGCAAAACTGCTCCAGCTCCACGTTGGATGGGTTCTGCTGGTGAACAGCAATCTTTAAGTCATACCAAGATTCTCAATTGCATTGAGGTCTGGGCTTTGATTAGGCCATTTCAATACATTTAAATCTTTCCCCTTAAACCATTTGAGTGTTGCTTTAGCAGTATGCTTAGGGTCATTGTCTTGCTGGAAGGTGAATCTCCATCCCAGTCTCAAATCTCTTGAAGACTGAAACAGGTTTCCCCTCAATAATTTCCCTGTATTTAGTGCCATCCATCATTCCTTTAATCCTGACCAGTTTCCCAGTCCCTGCCAATGAAAAACATCCCCACAGCATGATGCTGCCACCACCATGCTTTACTGTGGGGATGGTGTTCTTGGGGTGAAGTGAGGTGTTGTGTTTATGCCAGAAATGTAATTGTCCTTGATGGCCAAAAAGCTCAATTTTAGTCTCATCTGACCAGAGTACCTTCTTCCATATGTTTGGGGAGTCTCCCACATGCCTTTTGGCGAACATGAAATGTGTGTGCTTATTGTTCTATTTAAGCAATGGCTTTTTTCTGGCCACTCTTCCATAAAGCCCAACTCTGTGGAGTGTACGGTTTAAAGTGGACCTGTGGACAGATAGTCTAATCTTCACTGTGGAGCTTTGCAGCTCCTTCAGGGTTATCTTTGGTCTCTTTGTTGCCTCTCTGATTAATGCCCTCCTTGCCTGGTCCGTGAGTTTTGGTGGGCGGCCCTCTCTTGGCAGGTTTGTTGTGATGCCATATTCTTTCCATTTTTAATAATGGATTTAATGGTGCTCCATGGGATGTTCAAAGTTTCTAATATTTTTTTTATAACCCAACCCTAATCTGTACTTCTCCACAACTTTGTCCCTGACCTGTTTGGAGAGCTCCTTGGTCTTCATGGTGCCGCTTGCTTGGTGGTGCCCCTTGCTTAGTGGTTTTGCAGACTCTGGGGTCTTTCAGAACAGGTGTATATATACTGAGATCATGTGTCAGATCATGTGACACTTAGATTGCACACAAGTGGACTTTAATTAACTAATTATGTGACTTCTGAAGGTAATTGGTTGCACCAGATCTTGTTTAGGGGCTTCATAGCAAAGGGGTGAATACATATTCATGCACCACTTTTCTGTATTTTATTTTAAAGAATGTTTTGAAACAACTTATTTTTTCCATTTCACTTCACCAATTTCAACTATTTTGTGTATGTCCAAGGGAGATTAACACTTTTGCAAGGCTCTGTACAAAGCTTTAATTTTTGTCTATTCAAACAGACCCCCTTTCAAAGTAACAAGCACTCATTAAGATCAGGTGAGGCCAATTAGTGGGTGTGGCCAACATACCAGAACACACTTAACAAGATGGAGCAGGGTTTCCCAAACAAATTATTTGAAAATGGTGTTAGAGAATCTCTGAAAAAAATGTGCTTGGTTCATAAAACCGGGGTTACGTCAATAACCTTTGGTAGCAGCTAGATTTGGTTACAATAAACAGTGGTTTCTGTTTTCTTACTACAAATGTGGCTCTATCCTTGGAACCATTTGTGCTACAAAATATTACGACTCCGTCAATGATAGATAAGACTCTCAGGAACACGTACAATATGTTTTCCTCTAAAGTGCCCACAAGCCACGCAGGACTCATTAGAACAGAGTGGACAAGAAATAGTTATTTTCTACACAGAAGATCATACAAAATGATTGCCTGATGATTTTCTGAATTTACCAATAAGTTTCAGATGCATTTCATTTCAAACCATACTTCCTTCAGATTTAAATACTTTCAAAGTCCTGTCAGAATGATTTGTAATAGACGTTCATAGCCTCATAAACATCGGCCGTTGATTACATAATTGTTTTTACATGTTGGAGTCTTAATTTGTCTTTAATATCAAAATGGGGTTGTGGGCCAAAAAATGTTTAGGAACCCCTGAGATAGAGGATAGAGAGAGTTTTGTTGATGCTGTTTTTAAATAACATTCTTAGAACATTCTTTGAACGTTACTAATGGTTTCTTGTGGTTTTATGGAAAGTTTTCTTTATGTTCTGAGAACATTACTTTAAATCCATGAGGAAACCTCCAGAAAATGTTATACTGAAGTACTGAAATTCGCACATAAACATTTGGTTTCTTAAATTTCTCAGAAAATTTTGAGAAAATGACTTTAAATAGAACCATGAGGAAACGTTATGCTGAAGTATTGAAATTCCCACCTAAGAAACATACGGTTCTCAGAACGTTATGTGCTGGGTGTCCTGAACCATTCACAGAACCTTGTGAGAAGGTTGCATGCAAAATAACCATAGCACAAACATGCTCTCACCAAGCTCTAAGAAACATATGGTTCTCAGAACAGTATGTGCCCAATGGGATGGTTCTCAGAATGTTATGTGCTAGATGGGATGGTTCTCAGAATGTTATGTGCTAGCTGGGAGGTGACTTGTCTTACCTGAGTTGCGTTTGGTGGATCCCCCATAGTCCCTGAAAAAGAAGCAACACCAGAGAGTCATGGTAAGTGTGTGACAGGGAGCCAGGGCAAAGCAGGAGCATGTTGTCCCACACAGGACTCTGTACCCTACCAGCTACCAGCCTAACCCTCATTAAGAATGCACACACAGACAGGCACCCCACACAGAGCATGCCAGAGAGAGAGGGAGAATGAGGGAAAAGATAGAGGGAGATTGCTGTGTGTACAGTATGTGTAAGAAAAAGTGAGAGAAAGTGAGTGGTTTTTGATTTGCGTATGTTTATTGGTGAATGTTGGGTATGTGTTTGTGTGTGCAATGTGCGTGTGTCAGTGACAGAGAACACTGCAATGAAATGGACACGCCTGATCTTAATGAGTGCTCGTTTCCTTTGAAACAGGGTGTTTGAATAGACTAAAATGGACAGTTAAAAAAAACATGGTACGCTAGCTCCATCCTGGTGGCGCAGTGGACTAATTTCATAGATAAAGAACAGAAAATCATAGGTTCAAATCTCACTGATGCTGTGCCACAAGAAAAAATAAATGTGTTTGCATGATTAATGCCTAAGCAAATGAATTTCCATGTGTCATATCTGTGCTTGGATTTCAAAACAGTTAAACTAAATTATGAGTTATTGAAACATGTTCTCAAATAACCTATGCTGTCCGATCTCAGAATGTTCATTTAGCCTCCCAGGGTCCATAGTAAAACATTCTCAGACCTGCCTGCAATCTAAAAATGTACGTTCCCAGAACAGGCAAAATGTTCACTTCCGTTCTCAGAACGTTTAAAAAACATTCAGTTTTACCAGTAAGGAAACTTATGGCCTCGTTCTAAGAACCAATGGGAAACCAAAAACGTACATTCCCACAACTTCCAAGGAACCAAATGTATCTGCTGGGGTACCTCTCAATATTTTGTATTTATCATTTAACTAGGCAAGTCAGTTAAGAATAAATTCTTATTTACAATGACGGCCTACCCCGTCCAAACCCTAACAACGCTTGACCAATTGTGCACCTCTCTGAGACTCCCAAACACAGTCGGTTGTGATACAGCCTGGAATCGAACCAGGGTCTGTAGTGACTCCTCTAGCACTGCGATGCAGTGCATTAGACCGCTGCACCACTCGGGAGTCCTGAATATTCAGAGGAATTTTCTGAAACACACAACTTGGAAGAGTCATATTTTATATGGTGCCTTAAGAGACATGTAAATAGTTACCTTGGCACTCATTAAATCTTACGTAATTTTGAAATAACAACACAATCAGTTGAAAAGACACTTTCATTTAAAGTTGCACAATGCAGAAATTGCTCCGCCATTTCTTGGTTGCTAAAACTCGAATAGTTCGCCTAATTTCAGTCTATTACAAAATAAGCTATTATAGTGTAGATAATCATTGTACCATCTAAACCTCTGTGAAATATAGTGTATTTTCCATAACCCAAAATATTGTTGTTTCAGCTGTTTTGAAGCTGGTGTACAAAACCGAAAGTAAAAGACACAAAAACAAAACTTAAGAACGGGAATCATAGAAATAGCATACATAGAACAACAGATCTACCTAAATCTATAACTCACATTTCTATGTGAATTTGGTCAGGTTGCCCAAAAAGTTACAAATTGCCACTAACTGTTACATGGAATCTACATACATGCATCCATATTCTAAACATTAGATCCAGATGAGATGCCTGTACACTACTGAATAACAACTATAACACTCCTACTGTAAACATGTTATAACTTTAGATTTTCAAGGGTGAGAGATGAAATAATCATATATCCTGCTCGTTTTGATTCCCAGCCGACATAGTATGTTTGTGTTGCAAAAAAAAAACAACACACAAACATTCTAAGCAAGACGACTTGTACTGTATCACAAATGAACAATAGCTTTTTGGAACATTTTATTAAAGTTTATCCTGACTTAGTGACCTAAAGAGGACCCATTTTACTGAAATGGAACTAGCCAAGTACTAATAAGTAGCTAATTTATAGTTGATTCATAATATGTATGTTGAGGTAGTTGATGTAGTTAAGGTTACAGTATGCAGCTGCAGTATAAGTTCCAGTTGTACACCTATCTTAAATGCAACCCCTCTCCCTAACATACTGTACACATCAAGAATCACTACACCACTTCAGCCAATTCTTTCCTGAGGGGCACTCAGGAGAATAGAGCTGTTTTGTTGGATGGTTGGGCTGCTGGCCTCTGGAGCTAGCTGTTTATGGTTCTGGGCCGTAGTGGCATATGAAATGCATTACCATGGAGATCTGAGGGTGGGGTAGAAGGGCTGGGGAGCTTTGGGGGTAGAAAGTTGGGGTGGGGGGACCGGGGGATGCTGGATCGGCCAGGCTTGTGAGTAACCCGTACCTCAGAGCTGGAATAATACACTTCCCAGGAGAGGAATGTGTGCACACTCTCTGGCTCAACACACTCCCACCAACAGTAAAATCGAATAGATGTGGGGAAGGTGAGGGGAGAAATATGTCCAAACACTATTAACATGTTAAGACAGTGTGATAGTGCTTTCTGCAGTGAAGTGAACCTTTTGCTGACTGGAAAGGGCATGGACATACAGTACATACACACACACACACGCACACGCACACGCATACATACACTAGCTCAAAACAATCGTTCTCACACCCACTCTCTCCCTCATGCACACTCTCACACACACAAACATTCAATGTATGGGTGGGGGTTTTAAATATATCATTAAATCTGAATCTGTATGGGTCCATCCTGAGCTGAGAATAACCAGCTGTTTGTATCTGACTGCAGCTCAGTCTTTGTTGGTGGGCCCATTAGACATGGAATGTGTGAGATATTAGTCTTTTGCACACAGTTTTCAGCCAGTTGGGTTTCAGCCAAGAGACTGAGTCCACTCGAGGTATATGCTAAACAAAAACTGCTGTCCGTAACCGTAGTCTGCCCCCTGCATGCGTAACCCCTGGTTCGAGGTCAAAAGTAATTGGACCGGAAGTCATTATAATCAATGGAGAGTTGACCAACCCACAGAATCATGCAGTGTGTGCGGTTGAGGGAGGAGGGGGATGATAAGTGAAGACACGTATGCATTACAGAGTCAATGAGGTATAGAGTCAATGACACCTTCATTTCCAATGAGTCCACTCGAGGTATATGCTAAACAAATACTGCTGTCCGTAACCGTAGTCTGCCCCCTGCATGCGTAACCCCTGGTTCGAGTTCAAAAGTAATTGGACCGGAAGTCATTATAATCAATGGAGAGTTGACCAACCCACAGAATCATGCAGTGTGTGCGGTTGAGGGAGGAGGGGGATGATAAGTGAAGACACGTATGCATTACAGAGTCAATGAGGTATAGAGTCAATGACACCTTCATTTCCAATTAAGCAAAAGCCCCTAGACAAGGGGTCCCCAGTTACATTCAGCCGTGGGCCTATTTTTCCTTGAGCGAATGGTCGGAAGGTAGTTACAAATAATTTGTACTCCTCAAATTGACCGCAAGAATCACAAAAATATTTGGTATTTGACACAAATAGAATCATTTCAAACTTTGTTTAAATTGGGGTACGATCACAAAAGCATCTTTAATTATCCATGGAAATATTTGGGAACGGATTTCCTACATTGAAATCAATTTGAGCTGATTTCTAACAATAAATTGTATTTATTTATTTTTGCTCAGAAAACTTGTGGGGGGCAAATAAATCACCCGCGGGCCACCTATTGGGGAACCCTGCCCTAGACAATGGAGTTACTGAATCCATGTCAGTGAAGGTAAATACACTGAACAAAAATAAACACTCAACATGCAAGAATTTCAACTATTTTACTGAAATCAGTCAATTGGAATAAATTCATTAGGCCCTAGTCTATCGATTTCCCATGACTGGGCAGGGGCGCAGCCATGGTGGGCCTGGGAGGGCATAGAACCACCCACTTGGGAGCCATTCCTACTCACTGGGGAGCCAGGCCCAGCCAATCAGAATGAGTTTGTCCCCACAAATGGGCTTTTTTACAGACAGAAATACATCAGCTGTCCGGGTGGCTGGTCTCAGATGATCCCACAGGTGAAGAAGCCAGATGTGAAGGTCCAGGGCTGGCGTGGTTACACGTGGTCTGCGATTGTCAGGCTGGTTGGATGTACTGCCAAATTCTCTAAAACAACGTTGGAGGCGGCTTATGGTAGAGAAATTAAGACTCAATTCTCTGGCAATAGCTCTGGTGGATATTCCTATAGTCAGCATGCCAATTGCACACTCCCTCAACTTGAGACATCTGTGGCATTGTGTTGTGTGACAAAACCGCACATTTTAGTGTCCTTTTATTGTCCCCAGCACAAGGTGCACCTGTGTAATGATCATGCTGTTTAATCGGCTTCTTGATATGCCACACCTGTCAGATGGATGGATTATCTTGGCAAAAGAGAAATGCTCACTAACAAGGATGTAAACACATTTGTGCGCAAAATTTGAGAGAAATAAGCTTATTGTGTGTATGGAAGATCTTTTGTTTCAGCTCATGAAACATGGGACGAACACTTTACATGTTGCATTTATATTTTTCTTCAGTATAGTACTATGGTTAGATGAGTTTGTTAGCTCAATATCAGAAGTCAGCATATCTGCTTTTTGGCCTACATTTATTCAAACTCTGACATATTGTATGTTCTGTGCGTCATTCGATGTATTGTGTTACTGTAAAACCCTTGTTCAGAAACATATTAGGTGGCTCCCTCTTATGGTAGTAACGCTCCTGTATTTCTGGTTTCTGTATACTGCTTGAGTGGTGCAGTAAGGTTACTAAACCAATAGTGGGCAGTGGAGGGAAGGCAATTGTAACTGTCCAGATGCTTTCAGTCTTAGAAATTAGCATATGACTACAACAAATACAGTGGGCACCCTTTGAATTTGTTCACATTTTGTTGCGTTACAAAGTATGATTGAAATACATTCTATGTCTCTGGGTGGCAGAAAGGAATGATGTTGCTGTTTTACTAACATAGCAGTAACTTCATTCTGTCTTTTTTTAAATTATTATATTTTTTTTATTTCACCTTTATTTAACCAGGTAGGCCAGTTGAGAACAAGTTCTCATTTACAACTGCGACCTGGCCAAGATAAAGCAAAGCAGTGCGACACAAACAACAACACAGAGTTACACATGGAATAAACAAACGTACAGTCAATAACACAATAGGGAAAAAATCTATATACAGTGTGTGCAAATGAGGTAAGATTAGGGAGGTAAGGCAATAAATAGGCCGTAGTGGCGAAGTAATTACAATTTAGCAATTAAACACTGGAGTGATAGGGTGTGCAGAAGATGAATGTGCAAGTAGAGATACTGGGGTGCAAAGGAGCAAAAATAATAAAAATAAATAACAATACGGAGATGAGGTAGTTGAATGGGCAATTTGCAGATGGGCTATGTACAGGTGCAGTGATCTGTGAGCTGCTCTGACAGCTGATGCTTAAAGTTAGTGAGGGAGATATGATTCTCCAGCTTCAGTGATTTTTGCAATTCGTTCCAGTCATTGGCAGCAAAGAACTGGAAGAAAAGGTCCTTGGCAGCCAAAGGAGGACTAGGCTTTGGGGGTGACCAGTGAAATATACCTGCTGGAGCGCGTGCTGCTATGGTGACCAGTGAGCTGAGATAAGGCGGGGCTTTACCTAGCAAAGACTTATAGATGACCTGGAGCCAGTGGGTTTGGCGACAAATATGAAGCGAGGACCAGCTAACAAGAGAGCATACAGGTCACAGTGGTGGGTAGTACTATATGGGGCTTTGGTGACAAAACGGATGGCACTGTGATAGACTGCATCCAATTTGCTGAGTAGAGTGTTGGAGGCTATTTTATAAATGACATCGCCGAAGTCAAGGATCGGTAGAATAGTAGTTTTACGAGGGTATGTTTGGCAGCATGAGTGAAGGATGCTTTGTTGCGAAATAGGAAGCCGATTCTAGATTTAATTTTGGATTGGAGATGCTTAATGTGAGTCTGGAAGGAGAGTTTACAGTCTAACCAGACACCTAGGTATTTGTAGTTGTCCACATATCTAAGTCAGAACTGTCCAGAATAGTGATGCTGGACGGGCGGGCAGGTGCGGGCAGCGATCGGTTGAATAGCATGCATTTAGTTTTACTTTCATTTAAGAGCAGTTGGAGGCCACGAAAGGAGAGTTGTATGGCATTGAAGCTCGTCTGGAGGTTTGGAGAATGGTGATGAGAGGGTTTTCTATTTTTTCCTTTATTTTTTCTATTTTTTCCTGTGAAATGTCCTGAGCACCGTCCTGTGAATTGGAAAGTATTGCCTGTTCTCCCCGTGGCCCTCTGTGAGTTGGTCAGCACAGATGGGCCTTGTACTGTATAGGCCTGCAGACTTGGGTTAGAGTCTTGTGTAGAAGTGTGCTCTCCATGAGCTGCTGTCTGAATCACACTGTGTCCTGACTGTTCTGATTGAGCTGAAACACTGTGAACCTGGGCTGTTTGAATGTCAATGTGCTCAATGAATTGGGGTCCTTCTTTGGGACGCACACTTGGTACATGTCTGGCAGATGTGCCCCTCTGCCCTGTGTGAAATGCAAGGTCTAAGATCCTGTATCTCTCTGCCATTTGCTCAAAGCAGTCATTCATCCTATCTATTGTTGTTGAGTTGGCTTTTCTATCTTGCTATTTCAGTTTGCAGCTCTAGAGTCTCCCTTCTTTTTTTCTCAGTTCCATCTTTTGTTGGTTTAATTCTTCCTCCTTATCCTCTAGATGGTGTTTGAACTTCAGAGCAGCAGCCTTTATTATTAATGCTGCTCTTTCAGCATTAATGATGCAGGCTGAGGATGTGGAGGACACACCTGAGCATGAACTCCGGTTAGACCTGCGGCTGGAGGATTGGGACACACTGTCAGTAGGTTTAAGATCATCTTTCTCATCAATGCATTCATCAGGTTTCTCTGGTGCTGGGGCTGCACCTGAGATCCATTGGGACACAGTAACAAGAAATGTCTTAATATGCTGCCATTTGGGTTCATACCAATTCAACATATCATTTTTTATTTCATCCTCAGGTATCATGTGATGATAGGAATCAATAAATTATTTGAATCCATTCAACATTTCTTTGTTACAACTTAAATATTTATGGTCAGTCATCAGATCAGTAACCATATGTCCAATTTGTGAGTCAGCTTTCCCAGTTTACCCCTTCTGGATTTGCGCATTTGGGAAACTTTCTCCTTTCAAGTCCTTTTATGATAAAGGCGCCTCCACTAGCACCATCTGCACTGGTAGAATTCTCTTCCACCATCTTCCCTCAATAGGCTATCAGAATAATACCTATATTTCAATATGCAACTATAAACATGGATCAATAAGCGCTCCGGTGCGCTACGCTCCTTTTAACAGTGCCACTATATAACTCATATTCACAATTCAAAGAATTAGGCAGCGGAGATTGGAAATCGGATTCTATGCATTCAATCCATTGTCCAAATAAGTCACTCCAATAGAAAACTTTCCATTACTTTGTATGCATGATGAATGTAGCCATACACTTAAATGTAACCATTAATCCATCAAAAAGTGTGTGCACTTGTTAGGCTACTTTACATACCAAAGTGTGTCTTTTCTACGCTGTAGTCTTGAGACCGCGTGAGTCCTTTGTTCCTTGGTTACGCATCTTTCAAAACAATCCAGTTTTCAATTCCAATGAAGTCTTTTGACCGTACCAGACCATGCTGTTTGTTTCTTTAGTTTAATGATCAGAATTCATTTTTGTATCCAGAAGAACGACAAATAAATTTATATTTTTCTAATTGAATCAAAACTCTGGACATTGGATTTGTATGCGTCAAGACTAACATAATGTAATGTAATGTAAATGTAAATTTCACCACTCTCCATTGTGGCTAAAGGATTAAAATGGAAATTGTATTGGGACAATTATATTGGACAATTTAGCCGCTATATTTAGTCAAGAATCTTGGTACCTCTCGCAAATCAGACATTTAATATTTCTTTAAGCATGGTCAAGTTAATAATCATCCTGTGGATGTTATAGTAAAACACCCAGACACAACAAAGATACAGTCGTCCTTCTGAACTGAGCTGCAGGACAGGAAGGAAGGTGATTTTAAAACAGCTTCAGAATTGAATGGCTGTAAAGGGATAAAACTGAGGATGGATCAACATTGAAATGACTCCACAATAATGACTTACCTAAATGACATAGTGAAAAGAAGAATACAAATATACAGAATCAAATATTCCAAAACATGAATCCTGTGTGCAACAAGGCACTAATGTAATACTGCTTAAAAACACACCAAAGGAATACACTTTCGGGGAAAATCCAACACAACACATCAACACTGGTTGAATCAATGAAATTATGTTGAACCAATGTGGAATAGACTTTGAATTGACATCTGTGCCCAGTGGGTGTCTCCTTATTTTCAAGCATGGTGGTGGCTGCATCATGGTATGCTTGACATAGGCAAAGAGTGGGACGTTTTAATGATAAAAAGGAATGGGATGGAGCTAAGCACAGGCAAAATCCTAGACAAAAACCTGCTTCAGTATGCTTTACACTTGAAACTGGGAGAGGAATTCACTTTCCAGCAGGACAATAACCTACAACACATGGCCAAATCTACAGAAAAAAAATTACTAAATGCAGATGTAAGTTTCCACTTATCAAATGTCCATTGACATCAAATACCAAACCCTACTGGTATAAATCTGAGGATGATAAATTAATTCTAGTAATGCCTTGTCTGACCTGAACTTAACCACCCTCTCATAATACCATTGAACAATAAGCACTGCGCTGGGATCAGGTGTCACCTCCCATGTATCATCATTAATAAAAGCCCAGAGCCTGGTTGACCATCCATCATCTATGTGACATGAGGTCACTTGGAGATCAATACATGTCAGTGTGGGTGAGAGACGTCTGCACCAGCTGCCAGTGCTCTGACACATGCACACACACACACACACACATGCGCTAATAAAACATATGCTTTGTATTATCATATTAACCTAAAATAAACATGTTTATTGTTGTACTTGGGGGCAGTGTTTGATATCTTATTAAAGTACAACTGAAAAGTACAACATGAAGAACCTGGTAAAAGGCAAGAAAGTGAGAAATAGACGCCCTTTAAAACCTGACAATATGTGAGATAGCCATGTGTTATTATTCAGTGACTATTGTAGGGTGAGATAGCCAGGTAAATGAAACTCACTCTTTAGGAGGGTTGATGTCCTCAGCCTTGGTTTCAAAGAACCTCAGCACCTCCTCACTCTGGGAGATCTGGTTAGGGAGCCTCATCACAGCCTAGAAGGAGAGAGGGAAGGAGTGCGAGAAGGAGAGTGATGGAAAATATTATAATTGTGAAATAGTATAATGATTATTCACAATGACAAGACTTCATAACACATCATCAAGATAACTATCAGCTAATCTGGTCACATTTACCCTGAATTTCATCAATTGACTGACTCCATATGTGGAAGCCTTCCACTACATCACAAAAGGAATGTGTGTGTGTGTGTGTTCCTGTATAGTACAGACCGAGGGACGATTATTTCTTGAGAGGATGGTCAGGGGGCCCGAAACATAATTACAAATTATTTGTAGACTGCAAATTGGCCGCAAGAAGCCCAAACAGATATAATATTTGACTAAAATATAATAATTTCAAACCTTGCTTACATTTCAATATGATCACATACGTGTATATTTCTCTATTATGCATGGGAAAACTTTGGAACAGATTTCCAAAATTAAAATAACTTTTTCTGGTGTTTTTAGTCTTTTATGTCCAACAATTACATTTCATAAAATATATATATGTTTAGTTATTTATTTATTTTGCTCAGAAAACCTGGAGGAAAATAAAAATCACCCACAGGCCAAATTCGGCCCGCGAACCACCAGTTGGGGAACCCTGGTTTACAGTAAGGCCCTGTTACTCAGCGGCTCAGAGGATGAAGGGGAGGTATGGAAGACGAGAAGGGGAAGGAACAGGGATCAGAGCCCGGAGCAGGGATAAGACAGAGGAAAACAGATGGAGGACTATAGCTACCAGAACCCTCTCTGACAGGACTACAACTGTGTCTGCTTTGAAAAGTACTTTAGAAATAAACTATTTGCATACACAATGAATAGATGCATATGATACTGAATTAGGGACATACAGTCTTTATATTTGGTTTAAATCTGATAATTACATTTTAGAACTTTACTCTTTCAGAGCATTTTCTGTCACAAGGCTCTGCATTCACAGCTCACACGGCAGGTTTCGGTTTTTCCACAATAAAAAAAGCGTGATTACTGACATTTTTGGCAAGCCACCAAGTGTCCCAGATCCCAAAAAGCCTGAAACAAATGAGGTCAGGTGGCCAGCTGTGTTCATTTCTCCTTCTCACATGCTGAATCATTCCGTTCTAAGCATCCTGTGTTTGAACTGCGTGCCCCTATAGACGACCTCTTACGTCTATTTCTCCGGTTTTCTATATATAAGGAAATTACATACTGTAAGAGCAGATAGAGCTAGACTTTCCTGTGGATGCTGCTGGTGGAGAAAACATGCTCTATTAAAGAAATGACTGGACCGTGTGAGATGTGGCTACTTAGTAGGCTATAAGTAATAGAAAGACTTCTTGCCGTTCATTGAAGGGTGACTGCACTTCCTGATTTGGCCTCAATTCAAGATTTGGTTAATTGAGAAATGCTAGCGGCCATGACTGAATTCAAACCTGCGTTGGTTTCAGGGTGTGGTTTGACGTGGGTGTCTCATGTGTGTGTTCACAGGTGGGAAGAGTTAAAGAGCAGTTGGTCTTTAAAACAGCAAACAGTACATAATTTACTGCAAAGACAAAAACAAGATACTGGTTCTTACTCTGCAGTAGTCATTAAGATGCTTCAACCTTTTCACAGCCACGTCTCTGACTTGACTTCGCCGAAATAAGAGTTTACCTGTAAAAGAGATATAGAACTTTGAGGTGTCATTGAATGTGCTGTTTCTAAAAGTACCACCAGGTGACATGACACTAGCCCAGACCCAAGCATTCGGCAGTGGACTTTTTAAGAAACAGTCTGACATATTATGTAGTAGGCCTATTCTAAATAGTATGCAGTACTCGAGACAAGATTTCATGAAAAAGACAAATGTAAAATATGTGTGAGTGTGTCTGTCTTTCTGTCTCTCATGACTGTTTATTTTAGAGTGAGTAAGTGCATAGAGCCCACTCCCTGGCTAGGTTTTACAGGGTGGTGTAAACAATACTATCCAGACGTTTGAATGCTGTGCAGCTCTCTGACAATGGCACTCTTCACTCCTCTGGGGCATGCTGAAGTTATCAGATTAGCCTCCTACTGCCATACTACAAGCACACCACAGCCTTATTCAGCCAGCTGGAACAGTGGAAAAACTAGAAATGTGCTAAGTTAGAACAGACCAATATCTATTCCAAATGATAGAGAAGCAAGTCCTTTCTGTGTGTTCTTGCGTTTCATTGCATTTTGTTTCAATGTGGTGTCAAACCCCCACCTCTAAAATGCTGCTGTTCAACATCTAGTTTTGATTTACATTTGTTTGAGTTTTCTACTAACGTGAATTCAATGTGAAATCAACAACAAAAACAACACGTCATTGGATTTAGGTTCAAATTTGAAAGAAAAAAAGACCACTACGTTGATGACTTTTTGCAAATCGAATCAGTTTTTCACATTGATTAAACGTCATCACATACATTTTTTGGGGGTTGAAATGACGTGGAAACAACGTTGATTAAACCAGTTTTTGTCAGCATGCTCACCTGGTAAGAAGGGAATTATTCTCTTTTTGGGGTCCTTCTGCCCTCCCTCCACTGGGAACTTGTCCAGGATCTGCATCTGAAAATAAAGAGAACGCAATGGATATCTTAACTTTTGTCTTCTAAAACTAAAGGATGGACACTTGTGGCAAACATCAAGATAACAGTTTGAATGAATACAGTCCTACGTGCTATGTTATTTATTTTTTTGTATGGTCAATGTTATTTCAAACTTAAATCGATTACTGGTGGTAATAAAGTATGTAAGATAGTTATGTGACAGACAAAGCCAAGGGAGCTCAAAGTGGAGGAATGTAGATGAGATCATAGGAAAGAGAAGCACTTGGTGGTCATGACCTCTTATGACAACCTCCCAATTAAATTACTAAAAATGTGGGCTGTATATACATAGACTCTGAAGAGCTACTACGTACCAGTCACCAGACACAGGCCCACTTTGATCTCTTATGTCACTCACAACAGTCATCTGAATCTGTGTCTATTAGTGTAGGTAGCCTAATCGCATGAAGAGTTCTAGACATGTTAAACCTAGTCTCAGAGACAGTCCTCGAACCATGATCATTGAGTCGTTTCACTGAGTAAAATGGAGTAACCCAATATTATAATTGAGTTAGGGCAACAGGTGTGCATTTAGGAGAGGCCACCCAATGGATACACACTGGTTGAATTAACGTTGTTTCCACGTAATTTCAATGTAATTGAATAGACGTTGAATTGACTGTGCCCAAGTGATATTTTTTGACAAGATCACAAAAACAATCCTTCTGCTGTACATGCGTGGTTGCCTGCAAGTTTGCTTACATGTATTTGGGTGTGTGTGTACGTACAGTACGAGTCAAAAGTTTGGACATACCTACTCATTCAAGGGTTTTTCTTAATATGACTATTTTCTACACAGTAGAATAGTCTGCTGCAGAGGATAAATTCATTAGTTACCAGAACCTCAGAAATTAAAGCCCAAATAAATGCTTCACAGAGTGAACAGACACATCTCAACATCAACTGTTCAGAGGAGACTGAGTGAATCAGGCCTTCATGGTCGGATTGCTGCAAAGAAACCACTACTAAAGGACACCAATAAGAAGAAGAGACTTGGCTTGGGCCAAGAAACACGAGCAATGGACATTAGAACGGTGGAAATCTGTCCAAATTTAAGATTTTTGGTTCCAACCGCCTAGTCTTTCTGAGATGCAGAGTAGGTGAATGGATGATCTCTGCATGTGTGGTTCCCACCGTGAAGCATGGAGGAGGAGGTGTGATGGTGCTTTGCTGGTGACACTGTCTGTGATTTATTTAGAATTCAAGGCACACTTAACCAGCATGGCTACAACAGAATTCTTCAGCGATACGCCATCCCATCTGGTCTGCGCTTAGTGGGACTATCATTTATTTTTCAACAGGACAATGACCCAACAAACCTCCAGGTTGTGTAAGGGCTATTTTACCAAGAAGGAGAGTGATGGAGTGCTCCATCAGATGACCTGGCCTCCACAATCACCCAACCTCAACCCAATTGAGATGGATTGGGATGAGTTGGACCACAGAGTGAAGGAAAAGCAGCCAACAAATGCTAAGCATATGTGGGAACTCCTTCAAGACGGTTGGAAAAGCATTCCAGGTGAAGCTAGTTGAGAGAATACCAAGAGTGTGCAAAGCTGTCATCAAGGCAAAGGATGGCTACTTTGAATAATATCAAATATAAAATATATTTTGATTTGTTTAACACTTTTTTGGTTACTACATGATTCCATATGTATTATTTCATAGTTTTGATGTCTTCACTACTATTCTACAATGTGGCAAATAGTAAAAAAATAAAGCAAAACCCTTGAATGAGCAGGTGTGTCCTAACTTTTGACTGGTACTGTTTGTGTCTGTGTTCATAACCGCATCTGGCATGTCGTGTGCATGAATACATGAGCGCATTAATTGGTAAGTGTGCGAACATGGGCATCCCTAAGTGTCAAGGGTGTATCTGCTTGCGTCCCGCTCACCGACTTTCGAGTTTCCTGGTCTAATAAATCTTTGCAGTGTGCTAAAGTAAACCAATGCACATTGGAGTCCTACAGTAACAAGCCTGCTCAGCTCCAGATGTGGTCCTGCCCTGCCCTGCCTTGTTCAAGATATGCTCTGGAGAGGGACTGATGCTGTGAACAGTAAGCCCAAAATCACATGCGTATCTAGGCCAGAGGACTGGGCCAAGGCCAAAGTGGACCAAAGGAACCAGTTGCATAAACAGTCCCAGGCTAATATGGGCAGAGCCATTATATCTGGTTTGGTTGTTTGAGAGGGTTAAAGAAAAAAACAATGTCCGCAACTGGTATGCTCCCAGAGTGATTTAATCAGATGCACAAAAAATGCAAAATTTAGATCAGAATTGGATCTTCATCAGGTCATGAGAGAGTTTCCAGCTGAAGTTTTTTTGTTTCTCTTTCTCTACTGCTGTTGCTGAAACTTTAAATCTCTTTTGGACCTTTGTATTTCCCCCTCCTCTGAAAGGGGAATGCGCTCATTCTTATCCTTTGAGGTAGAGCTCTGCTACCTGGCCAGAGACCGACATTATACGGGTTAGGGCGGGGAGAGAGATTACTTCACAGAAAATAATAACGTTCCTTGAGTTTTGCCTGAGTTTAGAGTGATGAAAAGGAGCTAACAGCTAACTGCTCTCATGTCTCGTTATTGAGCAGCTCAAGTGGAGCTGATGCTATGCATACTCGAAGACCCAGAGCCGCCATGAGCAGAGCGCATGCAGAGCGAGCAGCGCGCAGGGAGCGAGTGACAGACAGAGAGGATCTAATGGATTTACTAATGGAGGAAGATATTTCTGATTTCGGGCAGATCCGGGTGCTAGGGCTGTGGCGGTCATGAATTTTATGAGCCAGTGATTGTCAAGCAAATAACTGCCGGTCTCATGGTAATTGACTGTTAATTAACATAAATACATTTAGCATCTCCTGGCTTACACTCATAGCTTACAAGCCACTGATGGAGACCTTTGGAACATCAACATTTTAATAAAGTCTAATAAATCAATTTAATATAGTCTACACCATCACAATAAATCCATTATTTATTTTAGACAGGTCTAAAGAAACATGATATGAAGAAAATGTAGTCTATTTCAGAAGAAAAAATAGCATTCACTGAGATGTCCTTATGCATAGCCATATCAGGGTCCAACGTTGTCACGTCCTGGCCAGTATAAGGTTAATTGGTATTGTAGTTTGGTCAGGACGTGGCAGAGGGTATTCGTTTTATGTGGTGTGTTTGTTGGAGGGGCATTTGATTTAAGTATTCCGGGGTTTTTGGGCACTGTTTGGTTTTCATGTATTCTATGTTTAGTCTAGTGTGTCTGTTTCTATGTTTGGTTAATTGGGGTTGGGACTCTCAGTTGAAGGCAGGTGTTGTCTATCTGCCTTTGATTGAGAGTCCCATATATTAGGGTGTGTTTGTTATTTGTGGGAGATTGTTCTGTGTTAGCCTTGTGCCTTGCAGACTGTCAGTAGATTGTTCGTTTTCTTGTTTGTTGTTTTTGTGGTCGTTTTGATTTAATTAAATGTTCAAAATGAACAACCGCATGCCTGCTGCGTTTTGGTCCATTTCTACCGACGAATACCGTGACAGAATCTCCCACCACTCCAGGACCAAGCAGCAGAGGAAGGAGCAGAGGGACTTCGAGTTGGACTGGCGGGAGAAGTGGACCTGGGAGGAAGTGCTGGACGGGGCCAGACCTTGGCACCAGGCTGGGGATTATCGCCGCCCGCAGTGGGAAATTGAGGCAGCCAAGGCAGAGAGGCGGAGGTACGAGGCCATGGACGCGCTGAGGGAGAAGCACGAGAGGCACCCCCAATAATTTTTTTGGGGGGGGCACACGGTAGTTTGGCTAGGCCTAGGAAGAGCCGGGAAGCCAGCTACCCGTGGTTATATGGCGGAGCGTATGGGGTGGAGAGCGCCATGTTTCGCTGAGGAGCGCACTATCTCACCCATACGCACAGTCCGGTGCGCGCTATTCCAGCCCCTCGCAGGTGCCGTGCTAGAGCGGGCATCCAGCCTGGTAGGAGGATGCCTGCGCAGCGCATCTGGTCGCCGGTACGCCTCCGAGGACCAGGCTACCCAACTCCCGCTCTACGCACGGCTACCATCAGGCCCCTGCACAGCCCAGTCTGCCCTGTACAAGCACCCCGCTCGTACAGGGCTACTAGTTCCATCCAGCCAAGACGGGTTGTGCAGGAGGTAAGATCAAGACCGACTGTGCGCCTCCATAGCCCTGGGTTTCCAGCTCCTGTCTCTCGTGCGGACCCGGAAGTGTGTCAACCCAGTCCGACTCGTCCTGTTCCCGCTCCCCGCACTAGCCTTCAAGTGCGTAAACCCAGCCACGCCAGTCAACAGTCACCGGAGCTGCCCGCCAGTCAACAGTCGTCGGAGCTGCCCGCCAGTCAACAGTCGTCGGAGCTGCCCGCCAGTCAACAGTCGTCGGAGCTGCCCGCCAGTCAACAGTCGTCGGAGCTGCCCGCCAGTCAACAGTCGTCGGAGCTGCCCGCCAGTCAACAGTCGTCGGAACTGCCGGAGTGGCAAGACTGCCCTGAACTGCCGGAGTGGCAAGACTGCCCTGAACTGCCGGAGTGGCCAGACTGCCCTGAACTGCCGGAGTGGCCAGACTGCCCTGAACTGCCGGAGTGGCCAGACTGCTCTGAACTGCCGGAGTGGCCAGACTGCCCTGAACTGCCGGAGTGGCCAGACTGCCCTGAACTGCCGGAGTGGCCAGACTGCCCTGAACTGCCGGAGTGGCCAGACTGCCCTGAACTGCCGGAGCGGCCAGACTGCCCTGAACTGCCGGAGCTGCCAGACTGCTCAGACTGCCCAGACTGTCCCGAGCTGCCAGACTGTCCCGAGCTGCCAGACTGTCCCGAGCTGCCAGACTGCCCAGGCTGTCCCGAGCTGCCAGACTGCCCAGGCTGTCCCGAGCTGCCAGACTGCCCAGGCTGTCCCGAGCTGCCAGACTGCCCAGACTGTCCCGAGCTGCCAGACTGCCCAGACTGTCCCGAGCTGCCAGACTGCCCAGACTGTCCCGAGCTGCCAGACTGCCCAGACTGTCCCGAGCTGCCAGACTGCCCCGACAGCCTGGAACGGCCAGAGCCGGAGCCACCTCCAGAGATAGGTGGGTTGGGGAGGGGGGGGTGTAGCACAGTGCCGTCGTTGACGGCAGCCACCCTCCCTTCCCTCCCTTTAGTAGGGGGGAAATTTTATTTTTTGGTGTTGCTTGGGGTTATTTTTGTTAAGGTGCTTCCGGGGTTAGCACCTTTAAGGGAGGGGTACTGTCACGTCCTGGCCAGTATAAGGTCAATTGGTATTGTAGTTTGGTCAGGACGTGGCAGAGGGTATTCGTTTTATGTGGTTCGGGGTGGTGTTTGTTGGAGGGGCATTTGATTTAAGTATTCCGGGGTTTTTGGGCACTGTTTGGTTTTCATGTATTCTATGTTTAGTCTAGTGTGTCTGTTTCTATGTTTGGTTAATTGGGGTTGGGACTCTCAGTTGAAGGCAGGTGTTGTCTATCTGCCTTTGATTGAGAGTCCCATATATTAGGGTGTGTTTGTTATTTGTGGGAGATTGTTCTGTGTTAGCCTTGTGCCTTGCAGACTGTCAGTAGATCGTTCGTTTTCTTGTTTGTTGTTTTGTGGTCATTTTGATTTAATTAAATTTTCTAAATGAACAACCGCATGCCTGCTGCGTTTTGGTCTACCTTTTCAGACGACGATTTCGCAATATCGTCAGAAGACGAAGATGAGCGTGACAAACGTAAGTGACTAGGCGTATGCCGCACATCACTACTTCACAGGAGAAGCATTTGAACATAAACTTCATTTGTATCAAAATAAGTTTTTTGGAAGAAAATATATCTGGAAAATGTGAACTTCAATGTGTCTTAATAACAAACTTCTTATCCATAAATACGAATAAAATTGTTAAATTACTAGTTGATTCAGCCATGGAAAAATACAGGAACCTTCCCACTAGCCATGATCGGCTGAGATAATGTATGGGCTGGTCATGCCGGGAGATTAGTTTGGATTGGCCTACCATTTAGCACGCTTCTGTCTATAATGTGAGCTGTTCAGTATGTGTTGACATTCCTTTCTACCGCACCATTTTTGAAAGATAAAACATTAGCCATCGAGAACTACAAAAGTTTTGCTACTTGTGAGGGAGATATAAGACTCCAGCTTCAGTGATTTTTGCAATTAGTTCCAGTCATTGGTAGCAGAGAACTGGAAGGAAAGGCAGCCAAAGGAGGAGTTGGCTTTGGGGATGACCAGTGAAATATAGCTGCTGGAGCGGGTGCTATGGGTGGGTGCTGCTATGGTGACCAGTGAGCTGAGATAAGGCAGGGTTTTACCTAACAAAGACTTATAGATGACGTGGAGCCAGTGGGTTTGGCGACGAATATGAGGCGAGGGCCAGCCAATGAGAGCGTACCGTTCGCAATGGTGGGTAGTATATGGGGCTTTGGTGACAAAACGGATGGCACTGTGATAGACTACATCCAATTAGCTGAGTAGAGTGTTGGAGGCTATTTTGTAAATGACATCGCCGAAGTCAAGGATCGGTAGGATCGTCAGTTTTACGAGGGTATGTTTGGCAGCATGAGTGAAGGATGCTTTGTTGCGAAATAGGAAGCAAATTCTAGATTTAATTTTAGATTGTAGATGCTTAATGTGAGTCTGGATGGAGAGTTTACAGTCTAACCAAACACCTAGGTATTTGTAGTTGTCCACATATTCGAAGTCAGAACCGTCCAGAGTAGTGATGCTGGACGGGTGGGCGGGTGCGGGCAGTGATCAGTTGAAGAGCATGCATTTAGTTTTACTTTCATTTAAGAGCAGTTGGAGGCCACGGAAGGAGTGTTGTATGGCATTGAAGCTCGTCTGGAGGTTTGTTAGCACAGTGTCGAAAGAAGTGGCAGAAGTAAACAGAATGGTGTCGCCTGCGTAGAGGTGGATCAGAGAATCACCAGCAGCAAGAGCGACGTCATTGATGTATACAGAGAAAAGAGTCGGCCCGAGAATTGAACCGTGTGGCACCCCCATAGAGACTGCCAGTGGTCCGGACAACAGGCCCTCCGATTTGGCATGCTGAACTCTGTCTGAGAAGTAGTTGGTGAAGCATTTGAGAAACCAAGCCTGTTGAGTCTGCCGATAAGAATGCGGTGATTCTAAGAGTTGAAAGCCTTGGCCAGGTCGATGAAGACGGCTGCACAGTATTGTCTCTTATCGATGTCGGTTATGATATCTTTTAGGACTTTGAGCGTGGCTGAGGTGCACCCATGACCAGCTCAGAAACAAGATTGCAAAGTGGAGAAGGTACGGTGGGATTCGAAATGGTCGGTGATCTGTTTGTTAACTTGGCTTTCGAAGACTTTAGAAAGGCAGGGTAAGATAGATATAGGTCTGTAACAGTTTGGATCTAGAGTGTCTCCCCCTGAAGAGGGGGATGACCGCGGCAGCTTTCCAATCTTTAGGGATCTCAGATGATATGAAAGAGAGGTTGAACAGGCTAGTAATAGGGGTTGCAACAATTGCGGCTGATAATTTTAGAAAGAGAGGGTCCAGATTGTCTAGCCCGGCTGATTTGTAGGGGTCCAGATTTTGCGCTCTTTCAGAACATCAGATATTTGGATTTGGGTGAAGAAGAAGTGGGGGAGGCTTGGGCAAGTTGCTGTGGGGGGCGCAGAGCTGTTGACCGGGGTAGGGGTAGCCAGGTGGAAAGCATGGCCAGCCGTAGCAAAATGCTTCTTGAAATTCTCGATTATCGTAGATTTATCGGTGGTGACAGTGTTTCCTAGCCTCAGTGCAGTGGGCAGCTGGGAGGAGGTGCTCTTGTTCTCCATGGACTTTACAGTGTCCCAGAACCTTTCGGAGTTTGTGCTACAAGATGCAAATTTCTGTTTGAAAAAGCTAGCCTTTGCTTTCCTAACTGCCTGTGTATATTGGTTCCTAACTTCCCTGAAAAGTTGCATATCGCGGGGGCTATTTGATGCTGATGCAGTACACCACAGGATGCTTTTGTGCTGGTCAAGGGCAATCAAGTCTGGAGTGAACCCAGGGCTATATCTGTTCTTAGTTCTACATTTTTTTAATGGGGCATGCTTATTTAAGATGGTGAGGAAAGCACTTTTAAAGAACAACCACGGGATGAGGTCAATATCCTTCCAGGATACCTGGGCCAGGTCAATTAGAAAGGCCTGCTCGCAGAAGTGTTTTAGGGAGCGTTTGACAGTGATGAGGTGTGGTCGTTTGACCACGGACCCATTACGAAAGCAGGCAATGAGGCAGTGATCACTAAGATCTTGGTTGAAGACAGCAGAGGTGTATTTAGACGGCAGGTTGGTCAGGATGATATCTATGAGTGTGCCCACATTTACGGATTTCGAGTTGTACCTGGTAGGTTCCTTGATAATTTGTGTGAGATTGAGGGCATCTAGCTTAGATTGTAGGACAGCCGGGGTGTTGAGCATATCCCAGTTTAGGTCACCTAACAGTATGAACTCTGAAGATAAATGGGGGCAATCAATTCACATATGGTGTCCAGGGCACAGCTGGGGGCTAAGGGGGGTCTATAACAAGCTGCAACAGTGAGACTTATTTCTGGAAAGGTGGATTTTTAAAAGTAGGAGCTCAAACTGTTTGGGCACAGACCTGGATAGCATGACAGAATCTGTAGACTATCTCTGCAGTAGATTGCAACTCCACCCCCTTTGGCAATTCTATCTTGGCGGAAAATGTTGTAGTTTGGGATGGAAATTTCAGATTTTTGGGTGGCCTTCCTACTCCAGGATTCAGACATGTCTAGGACATCAGGGTTGGTGGAGTGTGCTAAAGCAGTGAAAACAAACAAACTTAGGGAGGTTTCTGATGTTAACATGCATGAAACTAAGGCTTTTACGGTTACAGAAGTCAACAAACGATAGCGCCTGGGGAATAGGAGTGGAACTGGGGGTTACAGGGCCTGGGTTAACCTCTACATCACCAGAGGAACAGAGGAGGAGTAGGATAAAGGTATGGCTAAAGGCCATGAGAACTGGTCATCTAGTGCTTTGAGAACAGAGAACAAAAGGAGCAGATTTCTGGGCGTGGTAGAATAGATTCAGGGCAAAATGTACAGGCGATGGTATGATGTGAGTACAGTGGAGGTAAACCTAGGCGTTGAGTGACGATGAGAAAGGTTTCGTCTCTGGAGGCACCAGTTAAGCCAGGTGAGGTGTCTGCATTTTTTTAAACATTTTTACATTTTTAGTCATTTAGCAGACACTCTTATCCAGAGCGACTTACAGTAGTGAACACATACATTTCATACCATGCATTTTTTTTTTTGTACTGGCCCCCCGTGGGAATCGAAACCGCAACCCTGGCGTTGCACACACCATGCTCTACCAACTGAGCCACAGGGAAGGCCGCATGTGTGTGGGGTGGACAAAAGAGCTATCTAAGCCATGTTGAGCGGGACTGAGGGCTCTACAGTGAAATAAAACAATAAGAACTAGCCAAAACAGCAGTAGACAAGGCATATTGACATTAGAGAGAGGCATAAAGCAAGGAGAGCTAAGAAAACAACGGGTAAATGGTGATGAATGGGCAGAGCGGGTCAGTTAGGTCCATACAGGACCTGAGTTCGAGGCTGGAGCCGACAGGTAAACAAAATGAGGTACCGTGTTATTGAAACAGTCCAGGGGGCATCAGCTGTGTAGCCAAGTGATCATAGGGTCAAAAGAGCAGCAATAGGTGAGTCAGGGTGCCATTCGGTAGTCATACTACGCTAGGCAAGCAGGGGACACAGCGTTCAGAAAAGCTAGTGGGCTGGGGCTAGTAGATGATTCTTCGACGACATCGTAACAGAATAGCCTGTTGAGACCACATCGGGCAATCACATCGGCAATGTTAGCTAGCTAACGTTTGAAGCTAGTTTGTTAGCTTTAGCTACCTGCAGATTCAGACTACAGCTATGAAAATGTTTGTATTGTTAGTAGTATGAGTTGGGGTTATGTCGGTTCATCGTTTAGCAAGCTATCTACATAGCTAGCTACATGTCTAAACAAAAGACTCCACTTCGGCCTCATTATTACATGACCCATCAAATTAGCAGGTGTGTCTACGGGTGATTACGGCCATCGATTGTATTTCATGAACATGTGTACATGTAGTGACCCATCCACTTAAAAGATGTGGGTGAGGGGTGGTTATAGTATTTCCTTCACATGACCCATCAATTTAGGCAAGTTTGTTAAGCATCATCTAATAACAATAAAACATTTATAAAATATTTTTATCTGGACACTTTCTGTTTTGCAAGTACTATCACTACCATTTACACCTACTTTACCTTGTGCATGTGACAAATAAACATAGATTTTATTTGATATAGCATGCGTTTACCACATGCCCTCGTGAATCCTTAAAGAGATGGGTGAAAGACTTGGAATTTCTCCTTACTGTAGGCTACTACCACTTAAGACCACTAGTATTAATCCTTACTACACTACTCACTGTTTAGCATATGACCTCATGTGAATCCTTAAAGAGATGGGTGTAGACCTACATTTGGGTGTAGACAAAGAGCTCTCAAGTAGGTGTACCAAAACATTGAAGGGCCATTTTCTCAAAAGTGGGGTCACAAGTTTATCAACTTTGAAAGCAAAATTACTTTCCCATTGTTCCTGAACTGCAGTGTATGATACACCATTTCCTAGCGCTGAGTCTCTACTTTTATCCAATGTAAAAAATGTAAAAAAATCAAATTTTGTACACAAGCCCGAATCTATGCGGTCGGTCATATATAGCTGTGGGCTAAAGTAGTTCATTTAGCAGACAAAATGTGAACCGATTCAAGAAACTATGCGTATGTCGCAAGTCACGAATTCACAGAAGAGCCGTTTGAACGTAAAACATTTTTTTTTGGTCAAAAGGAATTTCTGCCAAAAAACGCATTCTCGAACTTGTGAACTTTCATGTGCTTTAATAACAAACTTTTATGCCATCTGTAAATATGAATAAAGTTCTTATATTAAGAGCCTAGTTGGTTTAGCCAAAGAAAAAGTCAGGAAACTTCCCTCTATCCATGATTAGAGTTGCACATTTTGGGGAATATTCAGAGGTGGAAACTTTCCGTGGGAATTAACGGGAATATATAGGAATTAACAGAAATATATGCTAATTAATATTAATAGCATTTAAATGTACAATGCTCAAAAAAATAAAGGGAACACTTAAACAACACATCCTAGATCTGAATGAAATAAATAATCTTATTAAATACTTTTTTCTTTACATAGTTGAATGTGCTGACAACAAAATCACACAAAAATAATCAATGGAAATCCAATTTATCAACCCATGGAGGTCTGGATTTGGAGTCACACTCAAAATTAAAGTGGAAAACCACACTACAGGCTGATCCAACTTTGATGTAATGTCCTTAAAACCTGTTGGGGATAGGGGGCAGTATTTGCACGGCTGGATAAAAAACGTACCCGATTTAATCTGGTTACTACTCCTGCCCAGTAACTAGAATATGCATATAATTATTGGCTTTGGATAGAAAACACCCTAAAGTTTCTAAAACTGTTTGAATGGTGTCTGTGAGTATAACAGAACTCCTATGGCAGGCCAAAACCTGAGAAGATTTCAAGCAGGAAGTGGCCTGTCTGAGAAGTAGTGTTTCATCTTGGCTCTTTTTATTGAAGACTCAGGATCTGTGCAATAACGTGACACTTCCTACGTCGTCCATAGGGTCTCAGAGCCCGGGAAAACATTGAACGATATCGAGGCAGGCTCTGGCTGAAACACTTTATCGCTTTTGGCAAGTGGCCACTCAGAGTAGTATGGGCTTAGGCGCGTGCCCGCTTCGACCGAATGGTTTCTTTGCCTTTGTCTGTTTATCTAAACGCAGATTCCCGGTCAGAATATTATCGCTTTTTTATGAGAAAAATGGCATAAAAATTGATTTTAAACAGCGGTTGACATGCTTCGAAGTACGTTAATGGAATATTTCGAATTCTTTTGTCACGAATTGCGCCATGCTCGTCACCCTTATTTAGCCTTTAGGATAGTGTCTAGAACGCACGAACAAAACGCCGCTGTTTGGATATAACGATGGATTATTTTGGACCAAACCAACATTTGTTATTGAAGTAGAAGTCCTGGGAGTGCATTCTGACGAAGACAACAAAGGTAAGAACATTTTTCTTATAGTAAATCTGACTTTGATGAGTGCTAAACCTGCTGGGTGTCTAAATAGCTAGCCCTGTGATGCCGGGCTATCTACTGAGAATATTGCAAAATGTCCTTTCACCGAAAAGCTATTTTAAAATCGGACATATCGAGTGCATAGAGGAGTTCTGTATCTATAATTCTTAAAATAATTGTTATGCTTTTTGTGAACGTTTATCGTGAGTAATTTAGTAAATTCACCGGCAGTGTTCGGTGGGAATGCTAGTCACATGCTAGTCACATGCTAATGTAAAAAGCTGGTTTTTGATATAAATATGAACTTGATTGAACAAAACATGCATGTATTGTATAACATAATGTCCTAGGGTTGTCATCTGATGAAGATCATCAAAGGTTAGTGCTACATTTAGCTGTGGTTTGGGTTTATGTGACATTATATGCTAGCTTGAAAAATGGGTGTCTGATTATTTCTGGCTCGGTACTCTGCTGACATAATCTAATGTTTTGCTTTTGTTGTAAAGCCTTTTTGAAATCGGACAGTGTGGTTAGATTAACGAGAGTCTTATCTTTAAAATGGTGTAAAATAGTCATATTTTTGAAAAATTGAAGTAATAGCATATCTAAGGATTTGAATAACGCGCCACAGGATTCAACTGGCTGTTGAGTAGGTGGGACGCAAGCGTCCCACCTAGCCCAGAGAGGTTAAAACAAGTCAAGATTAGGCTCAGTAGTGTGTGTGGCCTCCACGTGCCTGTATGACCTCCCTACAACGCCTGGGCATGCTCCTGATGAGGTGGCGGATGGTCTCCTGAGGGATCTCCTCCTAGACCTGGACTAAAGCATCCGCCAACTCCTGGACAGTCTGTGGTGCAACGTGGCGTTGGTGGATGGAGCGAGACATGATGTACCAGATGTGCTTAATTGGATTCAGGTCTGGGGAACGGGCGGGCCAGTCCATAGCATCAATGCCTTCCTCTTGCAGGAACTGCTGACACACTCCAGCCACATGAGGTCTAGCATTGCCTTGCATTAGGAGGAACCCAGGGCCAACCACACCAGCATATGGTCTCACAAGGGGTCTGAGGAAGTCATCTCGGTACCTAATGGCAGTCAGGCTACCTCTGGCGAGCACATGGAGGGCTGTGCAGCCCCCCAAAGAAATGCCACCCCACACCATGACTGACCCACCGCCAAACCGGTCATGCTGGAGGATGTTGCAGGCAGCAGAGCGTTCTCCACAGCGTCTCCAGACTCTGTCACGTCTGTCATGTGCTCAGTGTGAACCTGCTTTCATCTGTGAAGAGCACAGGGCGCCAGTGGCGAATTTGCCAATCTTGGTGTTCTCTGGCAAATGCCAAACGTCCTGCACGGTGTTGGGCTGTAACCACAACCCCCACCTGTGGACGTCGGGCCCTCATACCATCCTCATGGAGTCTGTTTCTGACCGTTTGAGCAGACACATGCACATTTGTGGCCTGCTGGAGGTCATTTTGCAGGGTTCTGTCAGTGCTCCTCCTGCTCCTCCTTGCACAAAGGCGGAGGTAGCGGTCCTGCTGCTGGGTTGTTGCCCTCCCACGGCCTCCTCCACGTCTCCTGATGTACTGGCCTGTCTCTTGGTAGCGCCTCCATGCTCTGGACACTACGCTGACAGACACAGCAAACTTTCTTGCCACAGCTCGCATTGATGTGCCATCCTGGATGAGCTGCACTACCTGAGCCACTTGTGTGGGTTGTAGACTCCGTCTCATGCTACCACTAGAGTGAAAGCACCGCCAGCATTCAAAAGTGACCAAAACATCAGCCAGGAAGCATAGGAACTGAGAAGTGGTCTGTGGTCTCCACCTGCAGAACTACTCCTTTATTGGGGGTGTCTTGCTTATTGCCTATAATTTCCACCTGTTGTCTATTCCATTTGCACAACAGCATGTGAAATTTATTGTCAATCAGTGTTGCTTCCTAAGTGGACAGTTTGATTTCACAGAAGTGTGATTGACTTGGAGTTACATTGTGTTGTTTAAGTGTTCCCTTTATTTTTTTGAGCAGTATAGATGTTTTTTGCAATGGATATATTTACCATATCATATGGAAACAGAAACAGAAACTTTTTGCCTGATCATAAGTAGACATTGGAAATTATTAAATTCTCCCAAAACAAATTTTAAAAACAATGTAAATCAAATCAAATTTTATTAGTCACATGCGCCGAATACAACAGGTGTAGACCTTACAGTAAAATGGTTACTTACGAGCCCCTAACCAACAGCGCAGTTTAAAAAAATACGGATAAGAACAAGAGATAAAAGTAACAAGTAATTAATGAACAGCAGCAAAAAATAATAATCTATGCAGGGGGGTGCCGGTACAGAGTCAATGTGCGGGGGCACCAGTTAGTTGAGGTAGTATGTACATGTAGGTAGAGTTAATTAAAGTAACTATGCATAGATGACAACAAAGAGTGGCAGTGGTGGGGAGTGGGGGACAATGCAAATAGTCTGGGAAGCCATTTGACTAGATGTTCAGGAGTCTTATGGCTTGGGGATAGAATCTGTTAAGAAGCCTCTTGGACCTAGACTTGGCGCTCCAGTACCGCTTGCCATGTGGTAGCAGAGAGAACAGTCTATGACTAGGGTGGATGGATTCTTTGACAACTTTTAGGGCCTTCCTCTGAAGGTATAGAGGTATAGAGGTCTTGGATAGCGGGAAGCTTGGCCCCAGTAATGTACTGGGCCATTCGCACTACCCTCTGTAGTGCCTTGCGGTCAGAGGCCGAGCAGTTGCCATACCAGGCAGTGATGCAACCAGTCAGGATGCTCTCCATGGTGCAGCTGTAGAACCTTTTGAGGATCTGAGGACCCATGCCAAATCTTTTCAGTCTCCAGAGGGGGAATAGGTTTTGCCATGCCCTCTTCACGACTGTCATGGTGTGCTTGGACCATGTTAGTTTGTTGGTGATGTGGACACCAAGGAACTTGAAGCTCTCAACCTGCTCCACTGCAGCCCTGTCGATGAGAATGGGGGCGTGCTCGGTCCTCTTTTTCCTGTAGTACACAATCATCTCCTTTGTCTTGATCACGTTGAGGGAGAGGTTGTTGTCCTGGCACCACACGGCCAGGTCTCTGACCTCCTCCCTATAGGCTGTCTCGTTGTTGTCGGTGATCAGGCCTTCCACTGTTGTGTCATCTGCAAACTTAATGATGGTGTTGGAATCGTGCCTGGCCGTGCAGTCATGAGTGAACAGGGAGTACGGGAGGGGGCTGAGCACGCACCCCTGATGGGCCCCTGTGTTGAGGACCAGCGTGGCGGATGTGTTGTTACCTACCCTTACCACCCGGGGGTGGCCCATCAGGAAGTCCAGGATCCAGTTGCAGAGGGAGGTGTTTAGTCCCAGGGTCCTTAGCTTATTGATGAGCTTTGAGGGCACTATGGTGTTGAACGCTGCGTTTTAGTCAATGAATAGCACAGGTGTTCATTTTGTCTAGGTGGGAAAGGGCAGTGTGGAGTAAAATAAAGACTGCATCATCTGTGGATCTGTTGGAGCGGTATGCAAATTGGAGTGGGTCTAGGGTTTCTGGGATGATGGTGTTGATATGAGCCATGACCAGCCTTTCAAAGCACTTCACGGCTACAGACGTGAGTGCTACGAGTCGGTAGTCATTTAGGCAGGTTACCTTAGTGTTCTTGGGCACAGACACTATGGTGGTCTGCTTAAAACATGTTGGTATCACAGACTCGGACAGGGAGAGGTTGAAAATGTCAGTGAAGACAATTGCTAGTTGGTCAGCGCATGCTCGCAGTACACGTCCTGGTAATCCATCTGGCCCTGCGGCCTTGTGAATGTTGACCTGTCTAAAGGTCTTACTCACATCGGCTGCGGAGAGCGTGATCACACCGTCTTCAGGTACAGCTGGTGCTCTCATGCATGTTTTAGTGTTATTTGCCTCGAAGTGAGCATAGAAGCAGTTTAGCTCGTCCGGTAGGCTCGTGTCACTGGGCAGCTCTCGGCTTTGTAGTCTGTAATGGTTTGCAGGCCCTACCACATCCAACGAGCATCAGAGCCGGTGTAGTAAGACTCGATCTTAGTCCTGTATTGACGTTTTGCATGTTTGATGGTTAGTAGGAAGATATAGCGGGATTTCTTATAAGCTTCCGGGTTTGAGTCCCGGTCCTTGAAAGCAGCAGCTCTAGCCTTTAGCTCACCGTGGATGCTGCCTGTAATCCATGGCTTCTGGTTGGGGTATGTACGCACGGTCACTGTGGGGACAACATCATCGATGCACTTATTGATGAAGTCAATGACAGATGTGGTGTACTCCTCAATGCCATTGGAGGAATCCTGGATCAGTCCTTTAGCTTAGCATCTGCTTCATCTGACCACATTTTTATTGATCTAGTCACTGGTGCTCCCTGCTTTAATTTTTGCTTGTAAGCAGGAATCAGGAGGATGGAATAATGGTCAGATTTGCCAAATGGATTGCAAGGGAGAGCTTTGTATGCATCTCTGTGTGTGTGGAGTATATGTTGTCCAGAGTTCTTTTCCCTCTGGTTGCACATTTAACACGCTGATAGAAATTTTGTAAAACTGATGTTGATATTGCCATCGTTCAGCCACGACTCAGTGAAGCATAAGATGTTACAGTTTTTAATGTCCCATTGGTAGTTTAATCTTCCCAGTAACTCGTCCATTTTACTTTCCAAAGATTGCATGTTTGCTAGCAGAATTGAGGGAAGTGGGGGTTTATTCGATCGCCTCCGACTTCTCAGAAGACAGCCCGCTCTTTGGCCTCTCTTTCTATGCTTCTTCTTCACGCATATCACTGGGGTCGGGGCCTGTTCCCGAGGGAGCCGTATATCCTCTGCGTCGGGCTCGTCAGAGTCGTGAAAGAAGAAAAAGGATTCTGCTCGTCCTTGGTGAGTAATCGCAGTCCTGATGTCTAGAAGTTATTTTCGGTCATAAGAGACGATAGAGGCAACATCATGTACAAAATGAGTAAACAAATTAGTTACAAACAACGCAGATAAGCGAACAAATAAACACAATCTGTTGGGGGCACATAAAACATCTGCCTTCTGCTCCGGCGCCATCTTATGTTACGAATTGAACTTTAATTAAATGAGTTGACTCTTCACATGGGACGATTTCACTGAACAACAAATGAAAGGGTATATTGAATGATCCCCAATGGTCTGTCGCATCTCCCAAAAACATTTTCAACATATCTGTAAAATGATAATCTATAAACTAAAGCTTTGGTTGTCTTCCTCTCAGGCTTCCATGTCTTCTCCCTGGACCTCCTCAATGTCCACCTCTTAAACATCAGACTAAGGCCTCATCTTCACTGTGACTTTCCAACCTTGTTGAGGATGGCTTGTTGTCAGGCTCAAAAAGCCTAAAATTTGCCCAGATGGCCACCAATTTTTCAACTCTTGTATTAGTCAACCTGTTGCGTGCTTTGGTGGACCAGTTGCACTCTGAGATGGCTGATGTTGGTGGGATTTGCAGGATCATGGAGGCAATAGGGGAAAGAGCCTCAGATCCACAACGTCCCTTCCACCAGGTGGCTGATAAGTTATGTTGGCAAGACTGCCATATTGCATCTCCATCCCAAAGCTCTTGCTTGGAAGTGTACTTCGCCAGACTGCCAAGAACCTTGCCCTCATCCAGGCCAGGGTGGCGAGACACGGTAGTGATGACACCATAGGCCTTGTTAATCTCTGCACCAGACAGGATGCTCTTGCCAGTATACTTAGAGTCCAACATCTACGCTGCTCCAGGAGACTGTCTAACATGATGACAACACCACCCCAACGGGTGTTGCTGGGCAGCTTCAATGTGGTGCTCGTATTCTTCTCACTTTGCTTGGTGAGGTATATTGCTGCTATAACTTGATGACCCTTCACATACCTAACCATTTCCTTGGCTCTCTTGTAGAGTATATCCATTGTTTTCAGTGCTATGATGTCCTTGAGGAGCAAAATCAATGCATGAGCAGAACAGCCAGTGGGTGTGATGTGAGGGTAGGGGTCTTCCACTTTAGACCAAGCAGCCTTCATGTTCGCAGCATTGTCTGTCACCAGCGCGAATACCTTCTGTGTTCCAAGGTCATTGATGACTGCCTTGATCTCATCTGCAATGTAGAGACCAATGTGTCTGTTGTTCCTTGTGTCTGTACTCTTGTAGAATACTGGTTGAGGGGTGGAGATGATGTAGTTAATTATTCCTTGCCCACGAACATTCGACCACCCATCAGAGATGACTGCAATACAGTCTGCTTTCTCTATGATTTGCTTGACCTTCACTTGAAGTCTGTTGAACTCTGCATCCAGCAAATGAGTAGATAAAGCATGTCTGGTTGTAGGGGTGTATGCTGGGCAAAGAAAAATCAGAAATCCCTTCCAATACACATTGCCTGTGAGCATCAGAGGTGAACCAGTTGCATACACAGCTTGAGCATTTCTCAGACTACGTTCCTCCATTGAATCAAAAAAAAATCTAATTCCAGGAGGACCATGAGCTGTTGCTATCGACAAGGTGTCTGATTCATCATTTTCACCTCAAATAGAAGTAGAGGGACTTCTGTCAGAGGTTGCTTGTTGTGAGCGCTGAGGGAACTTTATGTACTTGGCCAGATGATTCTACATCTTTGTTGCATTCTTCACATTTGATTTCGCACAGTATTTGGAAATGTACACAGCTTTTCTTTCTACATTAGCTGCAGTGAAATGTCTCCACACGTCAGATAGTGCCCGTGGCATTTTCCTTTAAAGATGAGAAAAAAGATGAGTAGAAAAAAAACAAATACAATTCCATGTACAGATAAATAAACTCAGCAAAAAAAGAAACGTCCTCTCACTGTCAGCTGCGTTCATTTTCAGCAAACTTAACATGTGTAAATATTTGTATGAACATAACAAGATTCAACAACTGAGACATAAACTGAACAAGTTCCACAGACATGTGACTAACAGAAATGGAATAATGTGTCCCTGAACAAAGGGGGGGGGGGTCAAAAGTAACAGTGAGTATCTGGTGTGGCCACCAACTGCATTAAGTACTGCAGTGCATCTCCTCCTCATGGACCGCACCAGATTTGCCAAGTCTTGCTGTGAGATGTTACCCCACACTTGCACCAAGGCACCTGCAGGTTCCCAGACATTTCTGGCGGGGGGGGGGCCTAGCCCTCACCCTCTGATCCAACAGGTCCCAGACGTGGTCAACAAGATTGAGATCTGGGCTCTTCGCTGGCCATGGCAGAACACTGACATTCCTGTCTTGCAGGAAATCACGCACAGAACGAGCAGTATGTCTGGTGGCATTGTCATGCTGGAGGGTCATGTCAGGATGAGCCTGCAGGAAGGGTACCACATGAGGGAGGAGGATGTCTTCCCTGGAACGCACAGCGTTGAGATTGCCTGCAATGACAACAAGCTCAGTCCAACGATGCTTTGACACACCGCCCCAGACCATGATGGGCCCTCCACCTCCAAATCGATCCCGCTCCAGAGTACATGCCTCGGTGTAACGCTCATTCCTTCGACGATAAATGTGAATCCGACCATCACCCCTGGTGAGACAAAACCGCGACTCGTCAGTGAAGAGCACTTTATGCCAGACCTGTCTGGTCCATCAACGGCGGGTTTTGGCCAATAGGCGACGTTGTTGCCGGTGATGTCTGGTGAGGACCTGACTTACAACAGGCCTACAAGCCCTGAGTCCAGCCTATTGCGGACAGTCTGAGCACTGATGGAGGGATTGTGTGTTCCTGGTGTAACTCAGGCAGTTGTTGCCATCCTGTACCTGTCCCGCAGGTGTGATGTTCGGATGTACCAATCCTGTGTTACATGTGGTCTTCCACTGCTAGGTTGATCAGCTGTCCGTCCTGTCTCCCTGTAGCGCTGTCTTAAGCGTCTCACAGTACGGACATTGCAATTTATTGCCCTGGCCACATCTGCAGTTCTCATCCCTCCTGGCAGCATGCCTAAGGCACGTTCACCCAGATGAGCAGGGACCCTGGCCATCGTTCTTTTGGTGTTTTTCAGAGTCAGTAGAAAGGCCTCTTTGGTGTCTTACCATCTGTAAGCTGTTAGTGTCTTAACGACCATTCCACAGGTGCATGTTCATTAATTGTTTATGGTTCAATGTTTAAACCCTTTACAATGAAGATCTGTGAAGTTATTTGGATTTTTATGAATTATCTTTGAAAGATGGGATCCTGAAAAAGGGACGTTTCTTTTTTTGCTGAGTTTAGTTAAGCAGTTAGATTAAACAACTCCTTTGTAAGATAAACGTTTTAAAATGAAACATGTATGGAAACAGGTGAATTAACACTCCTCAGTTAGCAGGCTCAAGCAAGCTAAAACCCACATGGTAGCAAAAACTAACTAGCAGAAATTGTTAACAAGTTAGAAATGATTTAAACACAATTTGCTGTAGGCTACTATTTACTAGTTAACAAAAAAGCATGTATGTCATATAAAATATATTCACCCCACCCAGTATTGTAATCAAAACTTTGACAGTGTAGTAGTGTGGGCTCAATAGCATCTCATTAGTGTGCAAGATCTTGAGAATCAGCTGTACATGTGATGGAAGAATGCACTGTGCATGCAGAGGGTTGCAATTCCACTGAATTGGGGATAGTTTAACCAAAACATGCCACAAGACCTAGAATTGCCTTATGTGTATCCCACAAAAAAGGTTCACTGTTGTAAGATATCTTTTTTTAATGAATTTAAGCAAAATTCCCCAAATTAATATGGAAAATTTCAGTACAAATTCAGAAAATTTACCGGAAACTTTCTGACCCTTTGCAACCCTAGCATGATTGGCTGAGATAATGAATAGGCTGGACATGCCGAGAGATGCGTTTCAGATTGTTCTGCGGTGTAGCATCTTGTGTCTATAAGATGAGCTGCTCGTTATGCGTAGATTATCCTTTCTACTGCAGTTGTTTCTAAAGACATAATGTTAGCCATGGAGAACTGCAAATATGTTGCTACTGCGCACAATAACATTGCTGTCCTGAATATATCAGGCGATATCTACAAAGGTCAGTGGGGAAAAGTTGTGATGGACTACTTTCTGGAGGACGATCATGCCATGCTGACTCTCTTTGACTCTGAAAATGAATCAGACGATGAGGAAATCCCTGATTTAGGTAAAAACATTTTAATTGAAGAAGACATTGTAGAGTCTTCTGATGACGGTGATGGGGAAAAAAACGGCGATCAACAGTGTTGTTGTCACGGAAGAAATTGGCCGAGTTTTGAAATCAGTAGAACACAACGGGCCAAACAAGCTGTGCAAACTAAACGGAAACGATGAAGAACGTCTTATTTAATGAAAGGGGTTGCAGACTGCCGTGAAGCTTTCATCCAAATATACGGGTAAGAATCTAGCTACAGTTTCAGATATTATACATTTCTAATTTTGTCAGAAAGTTGTTTTCATTGCAAGTAAAGGCTTGCTGTTAGCTAGCCAGTGGGAGTTTGATGGCTGGCTTGCTTAATGTTGGCTTAATGTTAACATTGACAACTTTAGCTATGACAATTGGTTAGTATTGCTAGTAATGCTAATCTATGGATTGGGATTATATTTCCTTTTTTAGCTAGATAACGTTAACGTGACATGTCTAAACAAAATACCAAGTTAAAAATTGCTGTTACATTTAAGTTTATGAATTGTGCAACGTTAGTGATGTTTTCTCAGAATGCCTTTTCACATTGCTAGTTATAGCCTAATGTTAGCTAGCTAATATTGAACCTATTTGGTTAACATAAGGTAGCTATGACAATCGGTTTGTATTGCTAGTTAAAGCTTGCTGTTAGCTAGCCAGCTGACGTTAGATGGCTGGCTAGCTATCTAAGATTACGTGTGTGTAGTGTTGTTATCTCAGAATGCCATTTTGCATCTATTGTATAATAATGCTAAAATATTTGTATCTGTAATTTGTCTTTCAGCACCAGTAGAACACGCCTGACTCTCCTCTGCCAGTCATACAAGGAGAATGGTCTAGTACCTCCCATCAAAAAGAGAGCTGGCCTAAGCAAGCATAGGCAGCAGCGCAGTCATCAACTACATGCACCATTTCTTCACCAACTACGGAGTTGGGGAAACACGTGTGGACCTGAATTGTGATAACTGCAGTGGCCAAAACATGGACAAGTTTGTGCTCTGGTATTGTGCCAGGAGGACTATACACAAGCTCCACCACAATCTGGACCTTCACTCCCTGATCACAGGCCACACCAAGTTCGCACCCTACTGGTGCTTCGGCCTCATCACGCAGCGCTTCAGAAAGACGAGAGTGAATACTTTGTCTGAGATTGCTGGTGTTGTGAAGGACAGCACCGTGACAGGGGTCAACATCCCACAGCTGGTTGGACTGGAGGATGCTACGGTGCTGGTAGAAAGCTATGGCTGACAACAACACCTGACTCCGTACTTCAGGCCGCTACCACAGATCAAGCAGTACCAGCACTTCAGGTGAAGAATTATTTTCATTGCATTACATGAGGTTATTTGTCTTATCAAAACTCGGGAGGTGAATTGATGTTGTGCAGGGTTGTAATGTCTTCTGATTTTTTTGTTGTTATTCCCTGTTTTACAGTTTCGATGCTCTGCAGACTGGTGTTGTTGCCAAGGAGTGTTCGGACTGTCAAGACCAGGTTTCAGCTGCTGCACAACGCTGACATCCTTCCTCCCATAGATGGTCTGCCTGTACAAGCACCACCTGGACTGGACACAGCTAGACAAATGCATATTTTTAAGAAGATCAGGGAGTTTTGCGACGAAGAAGCTATGGATCACATGCCCTGCACCAAAGTCAAGGGCAGGACAGAAACAGGCTCTCCGAATATAGGTTCCTTTGTTAATGCGTGGTTCGGACGGACCAGTCATCAGCACTATCTGCAGTGCCTCTACTCAAGTTGACTCTCTCCTAATACGTTGCTGCAACAGAAAAAAAATGTATCCTGCTGCTCAGCCACTTTACCCTTGATTGTATGCATATAACTACCTCGTCAATCACTGATATCGTTATTGATATTGTTCTTGTACAGTGAGGGAAAAAAGTATTTGATCCCCTGCTGATTTTGTACATTTGCCCACTGACAAAGAAATAATCAGTCTATAATTTTAATGGTAGGTTAATTTGAACAGTGAGAGACAGAATAACAACAACAAAAATAAATTGCTCCCAAGGATAAACCAGACTTGATGAGGACCACCATTTTTTTCTGAGGTCTGGCTGATTTCTTTTGATTTTCCCATGATGTCAAGCAAAGAGGCACTGAGTTTGAAGGTAGGCCTTAAAATACATCCACAGGTGCACCTCCAACTGACTCAAATGATGTCAATTAGCCTATCAGAAGCTTCTAAAGCCATGACATAATTTTCTGGAATTTTCAAAGCTGTTTAAAGGCACAGTCAACTTAGTGTGTGTAAACTTCTGACCCACTGGAACTCTGATACAGTGAATTATAAGTGAAATAATCTGTCTGTAAACAATTGTTGGAAAAATTACTTGTGTCATGCACAAAGTAGATGTCCTAACCGACTTGACAAAACTATAGTTTGTTAGCAAGAAATTTGTAGAGTGGTTGAAAAACAAGTTTAAATGACTCCAACCTAAGTGTATGTAAACTTTCAACTTTAACTGTATATACACTACCGTTCAAAGGTTTGTATCTGGGCTAGCTAAAGCCAACTTCATAAAATTGCTAGGTGGCTAGTTATATTACAGAGAAACAACCAAAAAGTATATATTTTGTTTTTACATGTATACTTTTTTATTAACAGGACAAATCTGAGTGGGCACGTGCCCCTGTGCCCCCTATGGGCATGACGCCTCTGATGACATCTACAGAGTATTAAACTGTACCTTCACTAAAGCTTCAATAATCTCAACATGTTTTGCTATTAGCCTATTGTCTATCTGACTCACTGTGCCACAAACTCATCATAACATGTTATCTGCATCTCTATTGAACGATAGCAGTAGTCTGCTTCTGCAGGCTGAGAGAGTTCTCTCCACACCTCCAACAGATCCCTGGCAAACAGAGAACATTCCCAATCCCAGAGTGATGCTGGTATCCCTCGTAGGCACGACTGGATCTGCTCCAAACTTCACAGGACCGGTGGGAGACCCCTCCTCATGGAAACAAAATAACAACTTGGAGTCACAACTCCCTGTGCGGGCATTTCTCCTGTTACATTTGTGTTACATGGACATTTGTGATACGGCAGCTTTAGTCATTTGCCCAGGAGATTTCACATTTGTGTATACACTGTTTCTTTCCCAAAGTGTGCAGTTATGTTCAATGTGTTAAACGTGCTGTGTCAGCCAAGTCTACCATAGAGAGAAATTGAAATGCCTTGTAGCAAGAGGTGCTATGGTGTAATCATGTCTTTAGCTCGCTCACTCACTCACTCACTCACTCACTCACTCACTCACTCTCTCTCTCACACATTTCTCCTAACAATTTCTCTATCCTTTTCTCTCTCCCCATCCCTTTTGAGGAAACCTGGAGCTCTGGAGTTATTGATAGACAGGTCATGGCAGGGATGTGAAAGAGATGAAAAGGCATAGAATGCACTGGTCTGCACTATAAATGTAATGCTCAGTCACACTTTAAAGTGCACATTCCACTTTCAAAAATGTGTGTTTTGACATTAAATTCAAACAGCTATGTATTATATTTTACATTACTCCCTAACTGAAATGATTGGCAAAAGTCAATGACTAGGCTACTCAAGTATATTTTTGCTTTACCATAAAAAGCATATCTGAAGCACAGGCATACATAAACCCAAAGAGAGGAGGGAGAGAGGGAGACAGAAAGAGACAGCGAGTACTGTTCAGCTTTTAGACAGAAAAAGGGTGGGAAAAAAACTGAATTCCATGTTTGTTCGCTTTTTACCTTTATTTAACTAGGCAAGTCAGTTAAGAACAAATTCTTATTTACAATGACTGCTTACCGGGGAACAGTGAGTTAACTGCCTTGTTCAGGGGCAGAACAACAGATTTTAACCTTGTCAGCTCAGGGATTCGATCCAGCAACCTTTCAGTTACTGGACCAATGCTCTAACCACTAGGTTACCTGTAAGCCCCAAAACCATGTAGTGGTTGTTTTCTAGCATCTGTTTACTGCATGGTGTTTACTGCATGGAGTTCACAACACTGTAATAAAAAAAGTCCTCCACACAGTCCTCCAGAGATTCAGCTGCTCACCCATATTACAGAGGATGACTAGCACACATAGGACTGGTCAATATCTCAACAGTTTATTGATCCTGCCTAGGGCTGTGGCGGTCACAAACTTTCATCAGCCAGTGATTGTCAAGCAAATAACTGTCAGTCTCACGGTAATTGACCGTTGTAATTAACATAAACACATTTACCATCTCCTGGCTTCCACACCTAAACGCCACTGATGCTGACCTTTGGGACATCCCTTCAAAAAGTCTAGCAAATCTGTAATATAGCCTACACCTTCACAATAAATCCATTAATTATTTCAGACAAGTCTAAAGAAGCATGATATGAAGAAAATGTAGTCTATTTCAGAACAGAATAGCATACTCTGAGTTATCCTTATGTTAGGTCCTGATCTGGCTATGCCATACGGCTGTGGGCTACACTAGCTCATTTAGCAGACAAGATTTGCTTAGAATTCCATGGCATTATTTTATAGTATGAAGAATACAATTGAACAAAGCTAAATAAAATATAAATTATATTTTCTCTAAATGATTTGAGGGAGTGATTTGAGTGGTTAACATAGAAATGCTTAATATGCTTAATTTAGAGTTATTAATGTAACTTTAGTTGTTCTACAAACGTTGGGCTATATGTTTTGATTTTTAATACATTGTTAGGCTGCATGATGTGACTCTAATGATGTACACACTACATCAGTCACTCATTCACAATTTGACAAGCACTTGATAATGCCTAGAATTTCACGGCGGCATCCCCTTTGTGTGGCAGTAATGCGCCCTAAAAGCATTCATGCCTTTTGCGGTCAGTGGCCGTTGTGCCTTTCTCCCTGAGTGCTGCGCGCTCCATTACGTGATCGGGTCTTTCTCACAGGTTACAAGTGAAGACAGACACATTGGGGACGCCACTGCATCCTAATCCAATTCTGAGGTGCATATTGAAGATATTGAAAGAACTGTCCACATTTACTTTGTCAGCCAACAAGATGAGTACCGTAAATTCCGGACTATAAGCCGCAACTTTTTTCCCAGGCTTTGAACCTCGCGGCTTAAACAATGACGCGGCTAATATATGGATTTTTCCCACTTTCAATTTTTTTTCTCCAAAAAACACATTCTGTGACTTGCTAGGTTTTTGGCTGCATTAGACCAATGAAATTGCCGAACGGGTTAAGGTCAAACAACTTTTTTGTTTAGTGTTTAGATTAAATCGAGCGCTCTCAAACTTCCCATCATTCTGATTACGGTAGTCATTTTGTCACCCTCATCATGGCAAAGACACGGAGAAATGCATATGATGCAGCTTTCAAGTTGAAGGCGATTGATCTGGCTGTTGGAAAAGGAAATAGAGCTGCTGCACGGGAGCTTGGTCTTAATGAGTCGATGATAAGACGTTGGAAACAGCAGCGTGAGGAATTGACTCAGTGCAAAAAGACAACTAAAGCTTACTGCTAATGTTTTATTTTTTGTTACAAGCCGTGTTTCATTAAAGCCTATTTATGTTTGTTACAAGCCGTGTTTCGTTAAAGCCAATTTTTTTTTTTTTACAAGCCGTGTTTCGTTAAAGCCTGTGTAAAGTTAATTTGTTTCAATGTACCGGTAGGCACCTGCGGCTTATAGACATGTGCGGCTTATTTATGTTCAAAATTAAAAATAAAATAAAATTCAGTGGGTGCGGCTTATATTCAGGTGCGCTTAATAGTCCGGAAATTACGGTACACCTAATAAACAGCAAAAACACTATGTCAATCTACTATCCCACATAGTACAAAGGTCGACCTATTCCTTTCTGTGCGGGAAATAAATATTCTAAACATAGTCTGGGACCGTCGTGGGATGCGATATATCCCAAATGAATACAACCACTAGCATTAAAAAAACGTTTTTATGCAATGTGGCTGACGTAACAGATCATAACGTTTAGCTTAAAATGTTGATAAACTATTAGGCTATTTCTTCACATTATAAGCGCAGCAATGCACTCATGGTAGTAAGCTATAAGCACAAATGTTCCATTAACGGAAAACACCATGATCAAAAGTGACCGCAAATGCAATTATGCATGCAATGCTTTTATTATAAAGGTGGATTTGTATGGTGAAAATTATCTTCCCAAAACTTGAAACTCACATGCTGCATATGTATGCCAGTTAGGCTCTACACCCCTTGTAAAGCAGATAAATGTACGTACATTTTAAGAAGTTATTTGCCACTTTAGTTGTGATACAAACCTAATTAAAACATATAGGCCTATGGGCTAGGCCTCATGAGGTGTGCTAATATGATTTTGAAAAAGCCGCGAAAAAAAGGCATTGTTTCTTATGCTGGGCATCATTCACAAGTGATAATATATAATTCACAAGTGATAGGATAATATTGTCACGCATCAGACTATTCTTGATTTAATCTTGTCTTTACACATACAAAATAATATACAGTACCAGTCAAAAGTTTGGACACACCTACTCATTCAAGGATTTTTCTTTAATGTTACTATTTTCTACATTGTAGAATAATAGTGAAGACATCAAAACTATGAAATAAAACATATGGAATCATGTAGTAAATAAAAAAGTGTTAAACAAATCAAAATATATTTGATATTTGATATTCTTCAAAGTAGCCACCCTTTGCCTTGATGACCGCTTTGCAAACTCTTGGCATTCTCTCAACCAGCTTCACCTGGAATGCTTTTCCAACAGTCTTGAAGGAGTTCCCACATATGCTGAGCACTTGTCAGCTGCTTTTTCTTCACACTGCAGTCCAACTTATCCCAAACCATCTCAAATGGGTTGACTGGTACTGTGTGAAATTTGTTTTGATTTAGAATGGACCATTATCATGCACCTGTATCGAAACAGGGGCAGCGGGAAAAATACATGTAATATATGCACTTAAATAGTCAATGGAGGATGCTTTTCCCCATGGTTTATTTTCATGCCAGCCAGGTAGGCTATACTCCTGTTGTAAATATAAGCAATGTGCTTAATATTAGGAAAGTTGAAAAATAAACATAGTAGGCCTAGCCTATGGAAAGCTTATTATCCTCTTTTTAGTAGAGGCCGTCACTCTGTTTTCTTGTGCATTTGCAAAGCCTATTGAAATGTTGCGAGAAATGAGCTCATGGGCTCTCATGAAGTGTTTGATTAGATTTTCGAAATACATTTGCATTGATGTCAGAGTGATTCGAGGGACAATAGAGTACTGAGTACCAGGCAGTTAGCAAGTTTGGTAGGCTACTAATGACCATCAGCAGCATCAGAACTTGGAGAAGCCTAATTACCATTACTAAACGAAATTCGAGAAGCCTAATTACCGAGAAGCCTAATTACCGTTACTAAACGGAATTTGACTGCGTTCATGACTCGTGACCGCCGGTGTGGTGGTAACCACAACAACCCTAACAGCCACCACAACAGCCCTAATCCTGCCTTCCGTTGCTTAACTCAGATGTGAGCCTGTACTGAACTTTTCTCAAGGTTTCATGATTAGTAGGCTACTTTCACACTCGAAATGACCTCAAAGCTCTTGGGATTCTGGATAGAAGTTTTAAAAAGTGAAGGAACTTGTTATGGAGCCTAGCTTAGAGTATGCCGGGAGGAAACTAGGGCAACAGACAAATTACAGTGCAGACAGAGGAGATGATCTGATTCTGCTCCAATGCCTCAACCCAAAAATAAGGTGACTATGGGACCTGTAGAGGAGTTTCCATCCAAGTGGAGAGTGAAGGGAAAGCGGGCCAACTTGCATATGCCACAATCCCCCAGTGGAATGTCATGATCTCTGTGTTATGTCTTCTGTGATCCAAGGGTGTGGAGCGGGGAAGATTATTTAGGGTAGAATGTCTGTTTGACTCAGGATAATTTCTGCATAGCTCAAAATGTGTGGGTCAAACCATTTCCCTCAGCCACACACCGGAAATGATGTTGTAGAAATGCTTTACACCCAACAATATTAAAGCCTTTATTGAGCTAAATTTCAGGAACTGGTGAGAAATGTGATGACTTATTATGTGTTTTAAACTCAGCAAAAGATGAGGGAAGAGTCAACCTGATTTGAAAAATAGTTTCTAGTGATTTATGATTGCATCCCCGAGGAGCAGTAAAGAGCTCTGATGAGTGTGCTAGAGAGTTTGGCAACATTAGGAGTAAGTGTACGTAAACCATCACCATACTTAATCTTAAAGACAAATTACTAGCTAAGCTAGTAAACACTGGCTAACAATACTACACAGCTAGCTGTCAGGAGCTACTGCATCTTCAAAACAGACAAACTATGACAGGCAATTTCATAAACACATGAAAAAGTGCGGCTTCACGTTACAACTGTCTACACACCATCCACAAAGTATTGAGCTGAGATGTAATTATTTCTTAATAAAGAATATTATGATCCCTTGGCGAGCCAGAGAGTGCAAAGCATGTTCCTATTCCCTGCAAGCGTCTAACTGAACAGTGTGATTGAGCTTAAAGGACAGAGAACAGAGCTGAGCTTCAAATGAACTGTAGGTGTCTGTTGGCACCATGGCACAAACACTAACTCAAACAGACAGGGTTTGTTTCTACTTTCTACAAGAATTGAAGAGTGATCAGATGAGCCACTAGAAGATTTCATAGAATAGAGAGGAATTAAGGAGTGGATCATGTACACTAACTATTGCTAGATTTCTACAACATTAGTAGCCCTAAATAAGTACAATAAAATGTCATAATGTTACAACCGGCCATGACCAGGAATCCCATAGCACAATTGGCCCAGGCCTTCCCTCATTCCTGATCATGACTTCCCCTTCATTCCACCCAGTACATGTTGGGATTGGGCATGCCGTCTCCTCAGCTGGATACTATACCCCGATGGAGGTTGGAAATGTCACTGGCCTGGAAGAATGACTTCCAGGAGACTCAATCACTCCATCAGTGTTCAGTGTTTTCCACTACAGATCTATAAAGCACACCAGCAAGAGTAGCAGCTGCTATTGCGTCAGCTAATGGGGATCCTAATAAAATATGAAATACCAAGCCTGTGTGAATGTATCATTCTCAAATTGGGCTACAATAGAGTCAAGTTTTAAACTTAACTGGTTCCGGAAAAACACAAAACATTGTTCAGATGAGGATTTGGAGATGTTAGTGAAGATAACTAACCCTGTTAACTGTAATGTTATAATCGTGGTTGTGAGAGACAAGTGGAGAATCCATTTCGTGGATCATCCAATGAGTCTGCCCTTCTTGCTGTACCTGGTCCCACAATGATAAAATATACATCTGCATCATATACTTTCAGTCAGTGCATTCAATATGAGGGCTAAACAACACCATAACTGATTAACGGACCATACAGTATGACTATGTTCAAAGACCTATAAGGGACTTGTAAAAGGCAGTATCTCCACCCATTCCTTGTGTGGACAGCTGTTGACCGTTGCTCCTCACTGATTAGCACAGACAGTGAGCCAGAGACAGCAGCGATCTCTGGACAAGACTAATATTTACAAAGACAGAGACAGGGGAGACGCTATGTTTCCATCAAACAGAGCAGGATAGCAGGATTTTCCTGGCAATTACCAAGGCCCCCTGGAACAAAGGGTTTCCTCTGCGGCCTTCAGTCATGAGACCTGTAATACAGTCTGGCTGGACATAAGGTTTTACTGGCCATAATGTGGTTGTCTGACCTATCTACCTCACTTTTGAAGCAGCAGGTAGCACTAACTGCTGTGGCAGGTAGCCTAGTGGTTAGCGCGTTGGACTAGTAACTGAAAGGTTGAAAGATCAAATCCCCGAGCTGACAAGGTAAAAAAAATCTGTTGTTCTGCCCCTGAACAAGGCAGTTAACCCACTGTTCCTAGGCCATCATTGAAAATAAGAATTTGTTCTTAACTGACTTGCCTAGTAAAATAAAAAGGATAAGCGCCTCTTCCAACTGTGAAATGCAATGTAATAAAAATGTAAAGTGTAATGAGAGAGTATCAGACAGGGTTTCACAGAGACTTGATGCCAATTTATGCACATACAGCACATTTTCTTCCTACCATTAAAGAGACAGGAGAGCCCACCCTGTTCAGAGCTGTGGTGGGCTCTCCTTATGTGTCTTTATGGGTTTCAATTGGAATGTTTGGGATCAACAGACCAATAAGTTTCCCTCGAGGGCATTGATGTCCCTCCAACCAATTACGAGGCAACTTCACCCCACAGCCAATCTCAGCCTGAGGTCATTTTTTCCTCTCTCACCACTAGTCTGCAGGACGTATGACACATGTGCAATGGGATTTTCCCTACTTCCGTCAGGAACCAGTGGTCTTTAATGGGACCATTCAGTTGGGGCTTCCCCTGATTGAAACATAATTTTGTGGGAAATACACTGAGAGCATTGAGGTTTGACTCCCCATTGAGCACCAGATGGCCATCACAGAAACATTTATGTTGGTCTCATCTCATAGAGAACCTCATAGCAATGTTTTTTGCAACATATTGCAATATATCATAAGTATTATCATCCATTTAGAGGGCAGCAGGTCAGTTTGATAGGAAATCCATTGAACCTCCATGGACAGGGTTGGGAAAAGGTGAGTGAGGAAATGTATGCATGGTAAGAAAAATTGCTGTGTGAGATGTTATAGCATACAGATTCACTGTTCACCTTACTACAAGTTTAAGATGATTGAGTGCATGATCAAACAGATACTGGGGAATGGTTCTACATCATTGTTCTATGGTGAAACTTACCTGGAGATCAAAGAATTTGCTGTATCTCCTGTAGATGACATGAGAGGTGGAGTCAGAGTATGTGACATTGATGAGGTACACCTACGGAAGAAAACACACAAGGAAGACTTATTAACAACAAAGTCCCATTCATCAAAGACACATAATATCACTTAGTTTTGACTGTCCCCAAACTGACATAGAGCATTCCCTTCAGACTAAACTTCAAGAGGTCAGTAGAGGTCAAGTTAACTCATTAGGCCGGGGTCATAGAGGGTGTCAACAGGTTTGAATCATTTGCCACTTTATTCTGGGTTTGAAATTCAAACAACTCAAGGAAATAATCCAATATTTACACTTCATTGGCTCTAACTTTGATAGTAACTCTAGCTAGTTAGGTTACATTTCCGAGTATTTTACAATCTTGTTTTGTCAGACTCTAGTCTACAGCCATGGCATAAATTCCACAGGGGGCTATAACTATATGGCTAGAGTGGGAGCTTTCCCTGGCACTCACTATGTGCCACAAACACTTGGGCACACCCTTTCTTCTACTGCAGAAACATATGCTATTGTTCTGCATTTGCATGTGAGTTTTGAGTGTTGTTACACATGGCTACAATCTGTAAAAATGTAAGTGTCCTACCTGAAATCAGGTCTTGATTTTACATCATAGTTCACTACAGAAATAATGTGTTGCAGGGAGGAACAAGTTCCTATGCAATTAATTGAGTGCTGACGGCATGACCAAATGCCTTGGATAATGTGTTTAGAAAACAGTGCCTTAAAGTGTGGTAAATACAGTACCCTTTGAGAATGTCTACGATAATGCATAGAGAGTACATTTTGAGCTGTGCAGTAAATGGTAATGTCAGTTCAGACACCTCATTTGTTTGTATGACATACATTTAGTATATTTATTATGGCAGTGTCTTGGGCCCAACATAGTACTGCTGAATGTACAATACAGATGTAGGATTTTAATTTGAGCCAGTTTGATACAGTAGGAAAATAATACTGCAGCAACAGAAAATGTGAATAATAGACACATTTTTCATAAGGGAAAATCAAGTCCGAAATTTCAAAGTGGAAATTCAAAACTTCAGATGCATTTTTAAACCAGAAATACACGACATGTTTTTCATTCCCTGCATTTCAGGAAAGTTTTCCTGGAACAGGGTGTTCAAATTAAGATCCTACATTTGTAAAAAATAATAATAATTAAAAAAAAAATAATAATGGGTTGCAAACTTGCAATAAAATCCAACATGGTATCTGACCATATCCACATCACTCTGCATGCAAGTCAGCATAATATCTGCATGACTAGCATATTCTCAAGACTTTGTTAGAGGTCAGATTCTACAAAATATCTCCATGATGGCAGGATATTAAGCAAAAACACCTGCCATTAAAGCTAGGGTATGTGGATACTGTTTTACTTATTCTTAGTAGCTAAAAGCCAAAGGACAAAGGACTTTGTCCAAGGCAAGTGAAACAAAGGGTTGTCAATACTTGTCAATGTCCTATTTGATTCATATATAGTATAGAAAATGTTGTCATTTTAAAAACATTTCTTTTTGGACCTATCGCCAAGTTCAGCGGTAATACTGTAGTTTGCAAGGGCTCTCCCAGTTCTTGTGTCCAGTGTCCCTCTCTTGCCCATGCAAGGAAGTCACACTGGAACCTTGGACACAAAAGACAAAGGTTTGCTTCTTTCCTCTCTATAAAACAGGATAAGCATTTTTCAGTTGCTTAGCTCATAGACAATGAGATTTGTTGTATGTTTTCCTCACTGGACTTCCCAGGCTAGCAGCATCTCCTAATGTGACACCCCAGGGGGAAGGATTTGCACTGGGCTTAGGGACCTCAGGGAGTACTGGTTACATTGATCCTCTCTCTGCTTAATTAATTAACTCTGCTTAATTAATCCTATTGGACCTGGTGGACAAATTTATTTTCCTCCATAGAGACTAGCATTGTTCCCACTTGTCCCAGTGCATTAATTCTACAATATGGATAACTGAGGTTCTTACTTATTGACATAAGAATGACCACAAAAGTATAATAAAATAATAAACCTGTGCACGTATTGACAGTAATAGCTCAGACAAAACTTCAATGCATTGTTTATGATCATGAAGCACAAGCCAAGTGTCTGGCACTGGCAGAGACAAATAGAGAACTCACGTAATGTTTAGAGGGATTCCGCCTCTTCTGCACATCCATAACTTTCACTTCGAGGACCGTTCGGACCTGCATCTTCAACTTCTAAAATGATCATACAATCCTGTAATCCAGGGGCTCCTCTTATTGTCAAAAAGAAAGTTTCAGCAGGTCAATCTATCAAAGCGCAAATCTCCCTATAAAGACAATGTAGGCCAAAAAAAACTTCCATGTTAGTCAAGTAAAGTTTGACGTAGCAATGCGCGTACTGGAGCGCTCAGATCCACTACATCCATACAATCAATGCAAGTTGCTAGCTTCCAGTCGCCGGTTATTTTTGCAGAGCAAGAAAAACTGTAAACAACACACTGAACAGATGGAGGATAGCGGATTCGCGAGCGCATAATGCAGAGCACTGCTCAGCTTCAGTCCTCCTTGGAAGAAAAGTAGGTTGGACTTTCTGTTTTTCTTCTTCTTCGGTATCATGGTGTTAGCACATTTTGTTCGTGCAAGCCGCGGTAATATGTGTTCAGTCCCCTTACATTTTGTGATACAAAAAATAAAAATGATGATGCAAAATTGTAATAATAATAATAATAAGTGCACCACCAACTAATCCAGTCGGGAGTTTACATACACTTAGGTTGGAGTCATTATGTATGTCCTGCCATACATACCTACACGTACGCAATGGTCACAAGACGCAGGCCTCCTAACTGTCCCTAGAATTTCTAAGCAAACAGCTGGAAGCAAGGCTTTCTCCTATAGAGCTCAATTTTTATGGAATGGTCTGCCTACCCATGTGAGAGACGCAGACTCAACCTTTAAGTCTTTACTGAAGACTCATCTCTTCAGTAGGTCCTATGATTGAGTGTAATCTGGCCCAGGAGTGTGAAGGTGAACAGAAAGGCACTGGAGCAACGCCGCCTTTGCCGTCTCTGCCTGGCCGGTTCCCCTCTCTCTACTGGGATTCTCTGCCTCTAACCCTATTACAGGGGCTGAGTCACTGGCTTACTGGTGCTCTTCCATGCCGTCCCTAGGAGGGGTGAGTCACTGACGTGATCGCCCTGTCTGAGTTGGTGGCCCCCCCCTTGGGTTGTGCCGTGGCGGAGATCTTTGTGGGCTATACTCGGCCTTGTCTCAGGATGGTAAATTGGTGGTTGAAGATATCCTTATAGTGGTGTGGGGGCTGTGCTTTGGCAAAGTGGGTGGGGTTATATCCTACTTGTTCGGCCCTGTCTGGGGGTATCGTCGGACGGGGCCACAGTGTCTCCCGACCCCTCCTGTCTCAGCCTTCAGTATTTATGCTGCAGTAGTTTATGTGTCGGGGGCTAGGGTCAGTCTGTTATATCTGGAGTATTTCTCCTGTCTTATCCGGTGTCCTGTGTGAATTTAAGTATGCTCTCCCTAATTCTTTCTTTCTCTCGGAGGAGGACCTGAGCCCTAGGACCATGCCTCAGGACTACCTGGCCTGATGACTCATTGCTGTCCCCAGTCAACCTGGCCGTGCTGCTTCTCCAGTTTCAACTGTTCTGCCTACGGCTGTGGAACCCTGACCTGTTCACCGGACGTGCTACCTGTCCCAGACCTGCTGTTTTCAACTCTCTAGAGACAGCAGGAGCGGTAGAGATACTCTAAATGATCGGCTATGAAAAGTCAACTGACATTTATTGCTGAGGTGCTGACCTGTTGCACCCTCGACAACCTCTGTGATTATTATTATTTGACCCTGCTGGTCATCTATGAACATTTGAACATCTTGGCCATGTTCTGTTATAATCTCCACCCGGCACAGCCAGAAGAGAGCTGGCCACCCCTCATAGCCTAGTTCCTCTCTACGTTTCTTCCTAGGTTCTGGCCTTTATAGGGAGTTTTTCTGTGCTTCTACACCTGCATTGCTTGCTGTTTGGGGTTTTAGGCTGGGTTTCTGTACAGCACTTTGAGATATCAGCTGATGTAAGAAGGGCTTTATAAATACATTTGATTTGATTTGAATAAAACTCAGTTTTCAAAAACTCAACAAATTTCTTGTTAACAAACTATAGTTTTGGCAAGTCTGTTAGGACATCTACTTTGTGTATGACACAAGTAATTTTTCCAACAATTGTTTACAGACAGATTATTTCACTTTTAATTTACTGTATCACAATTCCAGTTGGTCAGAAGTTTACATACTGTACACTAAGTTGACTGTGCCTTTAAACAGCTTGGAAAATTCCAGAAAATTATGTCATGGCTTTAGAAGCTTCTGATGGGCTAATTGACATCATTTGAGTCCATTGGAGGTGTACCTGTGGATGTATTTCAAGGCCAACCTTCAAACAAAGTGCCTCTTTGCTTGACATCATGGGAAAATCAAAAGAAATCAGCCAATTCCTCAGAAAATAAATTGTAGACCTCCACATGTCTGGTTCATCCTTGGGAGCAATTTCCAAACGCCTGAAGGTACCATGTTCATCTGTACAAACAATAGTACGCAAGTATAAACACCATGGGACCACGCAGCCGTCATACCGCTCAGGAAGGAGACGCATTCTGTCTCCTAGAGATGAACGTACTTTGGTGCAAAAAGTGCAAATCAATCCCAGAACAACAGCAAAGGACCTTGTGAAAATGCTGGAGGAAACAGGTACAAAAGTATCTATATCCACAGTAAAACGAGCCCTATATCGACATAACCTGAAAGGCCGCTCATCAAGGAAGAAGCCACTGCTCCAAAACCACCATAAAGAAGTCCGACTACGGTTTACATCTGCACATGGGGACAAAGATTGTGCTTTTTGGAGAAATGTCCTCTGGTCTGATGAAACAAAAATAGAACTGTTTGGCCATAATGACCATCGTTATGTTTAGAGGAAAAAAGGGGATGCTTGCAAGCCGAAGAACACCATCCCAACCGTGAAGCATGGGGGTGGCAGCATCATGTTGTGGGGGTGCTTTGCTGCAGGAGGGACTGGTGCACTTCACAAAATAGATGGCATCATGAGGTAACAAAATTATGTGGATATATTGAAGCATAATCTCAAGACATCAGTCAGGAAGTTAAAGCTTGGTCGCAAATGGGTCTTCCAAATGGACATCAACCCCAAGCATACTTCCAAAGTTGTGGCAAAATGGCTTAAGGACAACAAAGTCAACGTATTGGAGTGGCCATCAAAGTCCTGACCTCAATCCCATAGAAAATTTGTTGGCAGAACTGAAAAAGCGTGTGTGAGCAAGGAGGCCTACAAACCTGACACAGTTACACAAGCTCTGTTAGGAGGAATGGGGCAAAATTCACCCAATTTATTGTGGGAAGCTTGTGGAAGACTACCCGAAATGTTTGACCCAAGTTAAACACGTTTTGTTTAGAATTTTTTATTTATGAAATAGAGGTATATACAGTTGAAGTCAAACGTTTACATACACCTTAGCCAAATACAGTCGTGGCCAAAAGTTTTGAGAATGACACAAGTATTAACTTGCACAAAGTTTGCTGCGTTCAGTGTCTTTAGATATTTTTGTCAGATGTTACTATGGAATACTGAAGTAAATACTGAAGGCACTGTTGCCGGACACTCTGGACGGGGCACTGTTGCCAGACACTCTGGACGGGGCACTATTTCCGGACACTCTGGACGGGGCACTGTTTCCGGACACTCTGGATGAGGCACTGTTTCCGGACACTCTGGACGGGGCACTGTTGCCGGACACTCTGGACGGGGCACTGTTGGCGGACACTCTGGACGGGGCACTGTTGCCGGACACTCTGGACGGGGCACTGTTGGCAGACACTCTGGACGGGGCACTGTTGCCGGACACTCTGGACAGGGCACTGTCGTCGGAAGCTCTGGACTGGGCTGACGCACTGGAGGCCTGGTGCGTGGGGCTGGTACTGGATGTACCAGACTGGAGACACGCACCCCAAGGCTAGTGCGAGGAGCGGGAACAGAACGTACTGGACTGGACTGACGCAGTGGAGGCCTGGTGCTGGCTTTGGAGGCGTAACCTACTGTCCCTTCTCTGCTGGAACTGCTAGCTATTCCTTTCACCCTCTTCCATGGCTGTTAGCTAGCTAGCTTCAAACACATTTAGAGTTACAACGATAAATACATAAAGATAACTAGCTAATATGAAGTTAGCTAGCTGGTGATATTGAAATCACTTAGCTAGCTATACAGTATGTAAAGCTAGCTAGCTAGAGATCAACAGCCAATCTGACAAAGCTTGAAGAATTTTAGAAAGAATAATGGGCAAATGTTGAACAATCCAAGTGTGTAAATTTCTTACATGCTGACCAGATGGCTCGCACACATACGTCCGCATGCGCCATCGCATGCATGTTGATTTTGTCCACACACACCAGACACGATCAGGACATACAGGTTGAAAGATCAAAACAAACTCTGAACCAACTATATTCATTTGGGGACAGGTCGAAAAGCATTAAACATTCATGGCAATTTTGCTAGCTAGCTTGCTGTTGCTAGCTAATTTGTCCTTGGATATAAACATTGGGATGTTATTTTAAATGAAATGCACAATGTCATTTACTCAAATAAAAGGGTAAAAGTTTTTTTCTATTAATGTCTCTTCCTGCAGGCTTCTTATTATTCTTTGGACTTTATATGCCAGTTGGCAGCCAACTTTAAAGGTGCATTACCACTACCAACTGGCCTGGAGTGTGGACCTCAGAACATCTTTCAATCACCCACGTAGGTATACAGTGGCTTGCGAAATAATTCACCCCCCTTAGCATTTTTGCTATTTTGTTGCCTTACCATCTGAAATTAAAATAGATTTTGGGGGGGTTTGTATCATTTGATTTACACAACATGCTTACCACGTTGAAGATGCTAAAAAAAATTGGGGGGTGAAACAAACAAGAAATAAGACAAAAAAACTGAAAACTTGAGCTTGCATAACTATTCACCCCCACAAAGTCAATACTTTGTAGATCCACCCTTTGCAGCAATTACAGCTGCAAGTCTCTTGGGGTATGTCTCTATAAGCTTGGCACATCTAGCCACTGGGATTGTTTCCCATTCTTCAAGGAAAAACTGCTCCAGCTCCTTCAAGTTGGATGTGTTCCGCTGGTGTACAGCAATCTTTCAGTCATACCACAGATTCTCAATTGAATTGAGGTCTGGGCTTTGACTAGGCCATTCAAAGACATTTAAATGTTTCCCCTTAAACCACTCGAGTGTTGCTTTAGCAGTATGCTTAGGGCCAATGTCCTGCTGGAAGGTGAACCTCTGTCCCAGTCTCAAATCTCTTGAAGACTGAAACAGGTTTCCCTCAAGATTTTCCCTGTATTTAGCACCATCCATCATTCCTTCAATTCTGACCAGTTTCCCAGTCCCTGCCAATGAAAAACATCCCCACAGCATGATGCTGCCACCACCATGCTTCACTGTGGGGATGGTGTTCTTGGGGTGATGAGAGGTGTTGGGTTTGCACCAGACATAGCGTTTTCCTTGTTGGCCAAAAATCTAAATTTTAGTCCAATCTTCGCTGTGGAGCTTTGCAGCTCCTTCAGGCTTATCTTTGGTATCTTTGTTGCCTCTGATTAATACCCTCCTTGCCTGGTCCATGGGTTTTGGTGGGTGGCCCTCTCTTGGCAGGTTTGTTGTGGTGCCATATTATTTTTTTAATAATGGATTTAATGGTGCTCCATGGGATGTTCAAAGTTTCTAATATTTTTTTATAACCCAACCCTGATCTGTACTTCTCCACAACTTTGTCCCTGACCTGTTTGGAGAGCTCCTTGGTCTTCATGGTGCCGCTTGCTTGGTGGTGCCCCGTGCTTAGTGGTGTTGCAGACTCTGGGGTCGTTCAGAACAGGTGTATATATACTGAGATCATGTAACAGATCATGTGACACTTAGATTCCACACAGGTGGACTTCATTTAACTAATTATGTGACTTGCACATGCCACTTTTCCCAAAAAAATAATAATATCATTTTTTTCATTTTTTTGGAGGCTCCGTGCCATGGATCATCACTGGAGGCTTTGTGCCATGGATCATCTCTACAGGCTCCGGGCCATGGATAATCCCTACAGGCTTCTCGCCATGGATTATTCCTACAGGCTCCGGGCCATGGATTATCACTGGAGGCTTCGTGCCATGGATTATCCCTACGGGCTTCTTGCCATGCATTATCACTTGAGGCTCCGGGCCATGGATTATCACTGGAGGCTTCGTGCCATGGATCATCACTGGAGGCTTCGTGCCATGGATCATCCCTACAGGCTCCGGGCCATGGATCATCACTGGAGGCTCCGTGCCATGGATCATCACTGGAGGCTTTGTGCCATGGATCATCACTGGAGGCTTCGTGCCATGGATCATCACTGGAGGCTTCGTGCCATGGATCATCACTGGAGGCTTCGGACCATGGATCATCACTGGAGGCTTCGTACGTGGAGCCAGAACGGGTCTCACCAGACTGAGGAGACGTACTGACAGCCTGGTACGTGGAGCAGGCACAGGATGTACTGGGCTGTGGAGGCGCACTGGAGGGAGAGTGCGAGGAGCAGGCACATGCTCACCACGATAAGCACGGGGAGTTGGCTCCGGTCTCAACCCTGACTCCGCCAATCTACCCGTGTGCCCCCCCCAAAAAAACTTTGGGGGGCTGCCTCTCCTGCTTCCCCGGCAGGCTTCTGTATCTCTCCAATACTTGCCCCCAAGTCCAGTGTATCCTCTCTCGCAACTCCTCCAGAGACCAGGAATCCATCTCATCCCGGGCACGCTGCTTGATCCAGTTGTGGTGGGTAGTTCTGTAATGGCTATCGTAGAGAGGGGACCAAAGCGCAGCGTGGTGAGTGTTCATGATTTTATTTCACTATGAAACACTTGAACAAAATAACAAAACGAAAACAAGCCAACAGTTCTGTCAGGTACAGAAAAACTAAACAGAAAACAACTACCCACAAACACAGGTGGGAAACGGCTGCCTAAGTATGATTCCTAATCAGAGACAACGATAAGACAGCTGCCTCTGATTAGGAACCATACTCGGTCCAAAACAAAGAAATACAAAACATAGAATGCCCATCCCACATCCTGACCTAACAAAATAGAGAAATAAACCGTCTCTGTTAGGTCAGGGCGTGACACACTTCACCAATTTGGCCTATTTTGTATATGTCCATTCCATGAAACCCAAATAAAAATCAATTTAAATTACAGGTAATGCAACAAAATAGGAAAAATGCCAAGGGGGTGAATACTTTTGCAAGGCACTGTATGCTCCTAAAAACCAATGAGAAGATGGCATGTGGGTATATGCTCATAAAAACCAATGAAGAGATGGGAGAGGCAGGACTTGCAGCGCATCAAGCATCACAAATCGAACAATTTTTAGCGCCTGGCTACGCAGACGTGTTGCGAGCAGTGTGGGTGCAATGATTGAATAACATGTATGTGTACATTTATTTTGCATCGCTCGCGTCGGTGTGGTCAGCATGTTAGAGACATACCCAGAAAGACTCACACCCCTGAGTCACACCCCTATTGACTCAGGGGTGTGAATACTGATATTTTACTGATATTTTCAATTAATTAAATTAGAAAATAATTCTAACATGTTTTCACTTTGTCATGGGGTCATTATGGGGTATAGATGGGTGAGATAAAAATCAATTTAATCATTTTTGAATTCAGGCTGAAACACAAGAAAATGTGGAATAAGTCAAGGTTTACTTTCTGAAGGTATTGTATATTACAGATAGGCATAGCTAACATAAAGTAGTATCTAACTAAACAATTGTGAATACATTCTCCATGAGAAAGATACTTAACAAATAGTGTCATGACATCTCACCTTGTTGTCACACCCTGATCTGTTTCACCTGTCTTTGTGCTTGTCTCCACCCCCTCCAGGTGTCATCCATCTTCCTCATTATCCCCAGGCAGAGGTTCATAAACGGGTCAGAGTCAGGCAGGTACAGAACGGCAGACAGGCTCGGGGTCAGGGCAGGCAGAATGGTCAGAACCGGGGAAACTAGGAAACAGAACTTGAGAAAGCAGGGAGACGGGAAAAACACGCTGGTTAAAGCTGACAAGACAAGCTGAACTGGCAACAGACAAACAGAGAACACAGGTATAACTGCCTGCCGTTCTGTACCTGCCTGACTGACCCGTTTACGAACCTCTGCCTGTCCTGACCCCGAGCCTGCCTGCTGTTCTGTACCTTATTGACTCTGCCCTGGATTACGGACCTCTGCCTGCCTTTGACCTGACTTTTTTCTGCCCCCTGTTTGGGCAATACACATCTTTGGCTCTAGCTGTCTGCATCTGGGTCTTATCCTGAGTTCTGATACTTGTAGACCCTTGTTTTTTTCAATACAGAAAGAGAGCCTCCTAGATTGACAATCTTGAGTTCTTCTTAAACAACAACATAGTGATGACATGTACTGTATATTTGTTTCATTAAATCCAACTTGATCTAATTATGTCTGTACTGTCTTACCTGGCATATAACCATATCAGATTTCACCTTCCTTTCAAAAAACATGGTCAAGGTTTCATAAAACCCCCAAATAGTGTCTATGATATGGAAGTCTGTAGCTTCTTTATTTCAGCTTCCAGAGTCTGGACCAAGACAATGACAACTGAACATATAAAGTATATCAGGTCAGGGTCCTATTATGAAGGTATATTTATTTTGAATACAACATTTAAAAGCAGATGTTTTCACAAATAAATCACACATTTCTGTACTCCTGTTCGTCGTTTAGTTCTTTGGCTTTCTTTTCATACTCTTTATACATTTTATCTTCCTCTTTCCCCTGAATGTCTTGTTTGGATACAAATAACTCAGGCTGAGGCACCTCCTGCATGTTAAAAAGCACAGGGTCAGAAAACACATTCAAATACATCTCTACAATATGTTTACTTCAAATGACTTTTTCCCTTCAGGACAATCCAGTCTAATACATGTTTATCATGTTAACTGTACATTTATTGAATGTTAATTAATATTGGGTATTCAATTCATATTCATATCCATATTTCAAATTCATTAATATTTTATGTTGACCACCACCATACCATTCTCAAGAAGATTTTTTTAGGTTGAGCACTCCACCCACCATTTCATCCAGAGCCCTCTCTCTGATATTGTCACTAAGGAAGAAATATAGTAACCAGAATGTCAGTTTCAATGGGTGCCCAAGAAAATAATATCAACATCAATTCACACTGGATTTGTATTGAGAAAACAGCTCACAGTTTTCACAATTTATCAGTGAGTGAGTAAGACCTTGATTGTGTTAGTAATGGTTAATTAGCTGTTAGAATGACCTGTTAGAATGAACATTAAATAAGTGGGAGATGGGAAAGATTAATTTGGGAGAAGGTAGGAAGCAAGTGACACAGTACTTTGGCCGCCAGCCGTTTTTGTTTCTTCGTGTTCTTCTTCTCCTCTTTCTTTCTCTGTTTTGGGATGAGGTTCCAACTACCTCAATAAAACCAAGTACACATGTCGATCAGGAGCTCTACCCGGGGCAGTCCCGTTTGTTCTCTTATATACAGACAAGTTATATTTGCATGATTTAGCTCATTCATCATTCATAGTTAATTCAACATTAACGTTTGTTTCCTTCATGTGACCAACCAATACTGGGTCATGCATGTGACAGACCAATGCCTCACGTGGCTTCTTCTCTCTAAGCTGAGACCTTGAACCTGAGATATCCCTTTCTCAAAATAAGGTTCTGGGCGTACTGCCAAATTGCAGATAGTGATAGTGAGGATTCGTTCAATCAGTCACTTACATGAACACAGAAATTGGTTATCAGAAAGCACATGAAAAGAACACAGAAATTGGTAGAAAAGCACAAACATAAACATTTCCATCGCAGTACTTTTAAAATTTAATATGGAGACGGGGAGTCACCAATCATAATTTGATGTGAAGTAACTTGTGATTTGGTGGAAATCCAAACCATTAAAGTGGGTCAATAACAAAAGAAAATGTCAGTCCTCCACAGACTGTGCCCTCCCTGGCCCCTTGTTGTCAGACCGGCTGGGCTCCCACAGCTTCCTCTTCAGGTCCAGCTCTGACATGATCTTCATGATACGCATTAAAGTGGGTCAATAACAAAACAAAAATAAACGTTTCAGTCCTCCACAGACTGTGCCCTCCCTGGCCGCTCGTTGTCAGACTGGCTGGGCTTCCTCTTCAGGTCCAGCTCTGATATGATCTCTATGATCCGTCGGTTCTTATCCTTCATTCAGTTGATCTCCTTCTGCTTGTGCACCACGTCAAAATCTGTGTTTTCACTTTGTATATGACATCCTAGAATGTACGTGAAGGTGAGAGGTCATTGTAGAGGTAGGGGTTTGAGCCTCCATGCTGGGCACTGAGGCTACCTGTGAGGGCAGCACTCTCCTTCTCACGGCTTTCCTCTCTCCGGCCGTGATCCTGCTCTTCGTCTCTAAAATGTTGTTTCGGAAGAAGATGAGTGGCATGTAAAAAACAAAACATATAGCATTGGGCAATTGCCAAAGAAGGAGTGCAGAATGTACAAAATCTCTAGCAATTGCACTGTGACTAAAGGGACATACATCACATTCTAACTCATATTGCTGTCAGCTCATTCGATCTTCTTCATACTCTCCATTCTATGATGTCCATCCAGCTCCTGCTAGTTCGCTCCTTCATGGTGTAGCACCTTTGAAAATTATTTCCTTTTGGTTGTGACTCTCAAGTTATAGCTTGCCCTTTGACCTTCATGGAATCCCAGCATTCTCTTGAGGATGCCACGCAGGTAGCATTTGGCTAGGTTCTCCAGCTCAATCTCATTTCAGACCTGTGTGTTTGTGTGTGTTTTACCCTGGTGACCTACTGGTGTTGGCTTCATTCTGTTTAGTATCCGTATACTGTAAGCATATTAGTGGATACATTTATCAGGACTACCTGAAAAACAGTACATTGTTTTGCCAGTATATCTGTCAACAATGACTCACCTGAACTGTATGATGGTTATCATATATTTCACATTACATCAGATATCAAATTACACCCATGTCACGTCCTGACCAGTGAAAAGGGTCATTTGCCATAGTAGAATGGTCAGGGCGTGGTAGAGGGGGGGTTGTTTTGTGTGTTTTGGGTTTTTTTGGTTCTAGGGGAATTTGTTCGAGTTTTCTAGTTCTATGTTTCGTTTTCCATGTTTGGCCGAGTATGGTTTCCAATCAGAGGCAGGTGTCTTTCGTTGTCTCTGATTGGAAGCCATACTTAGGCAGCCTGTTTTCCTTTGGGTTTTGTGGGTGGTTATTTTCCGTTTAGTTGTTATACCTGACGGAACTGTTGAGCATTTGTTATTTTGTTGTTCTGAAGCGCATTCATTAAAAAGTCTAAAATGAGCATTATACACGCTGCACCTTGGTCTAATCCTTTCGACGACTGTGACAACCTGTCACGGTCTGACCAGTAAAGGGGTTATTTGTTATTGTAGTTTGGTCAGGACGTGGCAGGGGGTGTTTGTTTTATGTGGTTCGGGGTTTGTTGGGCTATGTGTTTAGGTAGAGGGGTGTTTGTTTAGAGTGTTCCGGGGTTTTGGTTAATGTTCTATGTTAGTATATTTCTATGTTCTAGTTTAGTCTTTCTATTTCTATATTTAGTTGATGGGGTTGACCTTCAATTGGAAGCAGCTGCTCTTCATTGCTTCTAATTGAAGCTCTTATTTAAGAGGGGTGTTTTTGTCATGGGATTTGTGGGTAGTACTTCCTTGTTTAGTGTCTGTGCACTTGACAGGACTGTTAGTGTCGTTCGTTGTGTTTGTATATGTGTTTTGTTTGTTTTTCCTTCTTTTAACCAAATAAAGAAGATGAGTATACACGTTCCCGCTGCAGCTTGGTCCAATCATTACGACACTCGTTACACAACCCAACTAAATCCTTTACTACTCAACATGATGGGACTTGAATGGAATGCAGAAAACACATCACAAAGAAAAAATGTGCCAACAGCAACACAGCTGCTTTGTGATTCAGTTATTGAAGTATTTGTTAAATGTCAAGGGCATCACCAATGTTTCCCACACCAGTACTGGAGTACAAAGTCTCACAACCAGTCTTTGAATTGGATTAAACTTTGTTCACACGATATGTCAATAGGACTTGACACTTGACTTTCAGATACAAAACACAGTAAACCCTAAATACACTAAAGTTCTGTGACAACAGGGTAGCTCTTAGGTGAAGGGACATCAGCAGTGTTACCAACCGCTTCTAGCTTGTTGTTGACACCTGCTCGGTCACATCAACTATCTGTCGCTTATCACTGGCCTATAGACAGGAGGTGAGGACAAACAAATAATAAAACATAAACGTGACTACAGAAGATTTGATTGATTTGAAATTATCTGCATTACACTAAATACACGGACAAGCCCTGTGTAGCCTCAACTAGGGTTTATTTAGCTGGTGCAGCTCGATGTAAGTGAAGATGGAGGATCTAAAATCTATATGAATGGAAACCTAGGGTACCTCTGCACTGTGTAGGTTTGCTGACACAGGAGGGGACAGGGCCTCTGGGTCCCAGGCAGCCATCATACTGAGAATTGGCTTATTTGATGTCATCACACTCTCCTGAGATTTGCCAGCAACGGTCATTTTCAGCCTTCATGGAGACACAGAGAAATACATAGATGACAATGTAAAAATAAAAGTAGTCCAATGCATTATAACAAGAGAAAGGTTCTCCTTGTAATAGTAGAAATTGTGAAATGTTTTATAATTATCTAACAATCTCCCAATGTTAGTAAGTCAAGTTGGTGTCAAATTTCACATCTCCATGAACTACAGTGCGCTCTGGTGTTCAACACTGCATTGCATTCAGACTTGACCCCGTGCTTTACCTGAGTCTTGTACAGAACAGAGAGCCATCTTTCAGGCCAGTGGTGATCATGGTCTGGCTGCCTAAGGTAAGGGAGAGTGTCCTCACCTCTCCCAGCCAACACGAGTGGCACTGCATTTGAACATTGTACATGACAGTTACAACATACTCAGGTTAATATTGTTATGAGCGGTTATAACATAAACCTAATGCGTTGTTATCATTCCTTTGTTCTCACAGATTTGGTCTTTTAAGATTCTGTCTCTTAAGAACAATACTACATGTATAATACAATAATGTTTTTATGTTTATTAAAACAAATCTGAGTTATATAAAGCTGCATGTTATATTGAACATGAGTGAAGTCAAACAAGGTCGTACCAGACTGGAGATCTCAAGGATGCGCAGCAGTCCGTCTTGGTATACTTGGCCCATAGGGTGACCCTCTACCTCCTCCTCTGGGGTCAAATGGACCACTTCCTGGTCAGAGGAACTTTCTGTGCTCTGGGAGACAACCATGGCACAATAGACAGATTTATTGTGATAGGTTTATCTGAATGTTGTTGGTATTGTGTCATATTTGGTCATGAGTAATTTTCTTCTCCATATTCAGGAAAACGATGTAATCCCCACAGATGTAGCAGGCTGTTTTCTTGTCAACAAATTCAACAATTTGGCTTGTCAAACCCTGAGCCCACCAAAGAAACAAGGCTCCTCATCAGTAAGGGGCTAGGCCTCCTTCTAAGCTGGCATACACTCTTAGAAAAAAAGGTGCAATCTAGAACCTAAAAGGGTTCTTCGTCTGTCACCATACGAGAACCCTTTGAAGAACCCTTTTTGGTTCCATGTAGAACCCTTTCCACAGAACAGAGGATTCTACATGGAACCTAGCCCAACCAGCCGCCAGATGGCGCTATGACAAACAACGTAAAATGAATAATAACGCCATGTGATGGCCTACATGGAACCCGAAAGGGTTCTACCTTGAACCTTGAACATTCTACATAAAACAACTCCTTGTTTAAAAAAATAATAATCTAAGAGTGTAGCTCGTAGTTACTTTAGCTGGCAGCCAAATTCATAACAGCTGTAACGTTAATGTTTTTCTAGTTGTTGAGAAACCCTGCCCTAACAACTAGCTACTACAACTTCCTTTCTACACCTACCCCTTACATGTGCTGAAACCATTGGTTGATTTCTAAATTGGAGCTGAGACAAGACAGGGTAGTCATCTGCTCTGACTCCGGTGCAGCACTGATGAGCTTAAATACATTTTTGTCTTGGACCAGACAGGATGTATTGTAAAAGGTATTTCAGTGCTTGTATAGGGTGAGACAGAAGGGGGTATTTTTGATGTTCCTCTGGGTACCAGCTCATGTGGGAGTAGTGTCACATCTGCTCCTGCCACACCCCCTAGTGGACATCCGGTGTCTCCTTGACCTGCAGCCACTCCTCTAGTACACTCTCTCACTCTCCCCCTCCCTTTCTGTTTGTGTGTGATTGTGTGGTTGGAGACAGGTGTGCTGGAGCTAGAGCGGATCCTCACCAGCTGCAACCCGTTCCATAATCAAGACCTCTACAAATACTCAGTCCTGCCACATCCACTCTGCCAGATTGTAATTGCCGTTCAGTCAGTCATGCGGCTAGCTAGTTGTTATTATTTAAGATCCTGCTGTGCCTGTTTCCTTGCCTGGCGCTGTTACTCCTCTCACTGCAGTTTTGCAGCTCTGACTCTGGTTCCTGTCTCCTGTTCCACATCTTGCTACCCTGTTCTGGATTCAACTCACCATCCCTCCCTTGGATTCCCCTCCGGACATGTTTACCCTGTCCCAACCCAGCTCACTCCAACCTCAGCCTCCACATATGGTTTCCTACAACTCATCTGAGCTTCCCTGGATCTGCACTTCATCTCTCTCTGTGTTACAATAAATATCTTGGTTCATTCATTCCTGTTTCCTGGTCTGAGTCAGCTCTTGGGTTCCCCTGTGCTGCTCATCCTAACAAGTAGAGGGGAATGAGGAGGTGGATGTTATCGCCAAGCAGGCTCTTAAAGATCCTAATGCTGCGATGGAATTGTCCATCAGTAAAGCAGAAGCCAAGGGGTTGATATTTAAAAAAAAAATGTAAATGGTTAAAAACAAATGCCAAGTTGTGGAAAAGGGAGGGAAATTGAAGACCCCTGGAAAAGATGGCGGCAGGGAGGTCACAATGCTGAGACTGGGACACAAGTCGCAATAGCAATTTGAAATTGGTGGAAAAACATCTGACTGGGAGGTGTGATCATTGTCAGGAGGAGATGGAGACAGTGGAACACCATTTTTCAGTGCAAGCAATATGGGAGGGAAAGGGAGAAATTGTTATTAGAATTGCATAATGGGGTTGAAGAGCCAATATTAAGTGAACTGCTGGGGAAATCTTCAGGGGATGTACAGTATTTATGTATTTGTTTCCTTTGGGAGATGAGAATATTGGGTAGGATTTAGACCTTCCCTGTCTCTGGTCCACGCTCCAGTCCAGTTGGTGGCGGTAATGCACCTTAAAATTGGTTGCCAACCGCCATATAAATTCACAGAATAAGAAAAAGCAGAAGAGGCAGAAACGAGTTCTAAATTCGACACACACAGGGAAGTCAGTTACTCGACTTGTCAAATCTACACAGACTTCGAAAACCTAACAAAATAATACCAGAATAGAACGTTACTGAAGAAAATACCTTGGTAAGTATTAAATTGTACAAAACATGTGAACAAAGAGTGTTTGCATTTTATGTTTGTATACAAGACGTGTGCATGAATGTGTCCCTTTGTTTCAGTTAGAGACTGAATAATTGCTCATCTGCCATGGCCTCTGAAAAATGTTTTGCTAAAGGTAAGAAAGACTTTCTAAAATATATTTGTCATGTGTTGGTCATGGCTAGGCTATTCGTTGGAGCTAACGTTAACTGTGTTTTCTACCCTTTCTTGTCGTTGACTCTTTATATTGGTCGTTCTATGAATAGAGTGCCTTATGGGTAGTGTACTTTTGTCAAAATAACTATTTATTAAAATAGTATATTCTGTCATAAAGAGCACATGTTCAACTTTGTCCCATCTCAAGGGGACAGAGTTGACGATTTCATATTTCAGGGGGAATGGAAGCTTGGTTCAAATGATATTTTGCACAGTCATGACAATTTAACGTTTTTCTTTGGGAACAATTGTAATAGGCCATCTACTTCTGGTTAAGGAGGGGCTGTTTACTTTACAAGATATCTTGACGTATGACCTGATTTGGTCCTGGCATTTTGCAAAGTCACCATGATCGTGATGTGCTTCCTGTATGTAGCCTAGTACTCTTAGTTCTACAAAATTACTGTCACTGGATTATAGGGCTCTTGGTTCACAGTATCACTCAAGGGCTTTAAACACTCTATTCACAAGATCATGTAAATACATGACCATATCTGATGATTACAGCCAGGATCAAGTGGGAAAGAGTAGAACCATATGCTGAATAGCCAAGCAGGCAGTGAATGTTTATCAACAGAAGTAAGGAATCTGCAATAAACCTAATCTTAGCTCTTTGTTGGGTTTAATGAGTGGACATGATTTCCTTTTATTTAACAGGAAGCTCTGCTCCTGGCCTGGTTGCCAAAGGTCAAATCAGGCTCTACAGTATGAGGTTCTGCCCCTTTGCCCACAGAACCAGACTAGTGCTTCATGCCAAGGGGATCAAGTAAGTTGCTTCCAGTACCAACACAATTTTAAGGAGTTTGTGTTGTGTTACTGTCGTTTTACACAATAGCCTCCATAAATTTCACTAAGATTATATTAATAATTATCAAGTAACTTTTAATTTTGCCTTAGGCATGACACTGTCAACATTAATTTGAAAGACAAACCTGAGTGGTTCCTTAAGAAGAACCCTCTTGGCCTGGTTCCGACATTGGAGACTTCGAGTGGTCAGGTGATCTACGAGTCACCAATCACCTGTGACTACCTGGATGAGGTTTACACAGACAAAAAGCTGCTCCCAGCTGATCCTTTTCAGAAGGCCCAACAGAAAATGATGCTGGAGAATTTCTCCAAGGTATGCTCAGCTCTCAATACAATAATATTTTACACTCTAAAGCAAACCATGAAAGTATTCCCTTGACTTTTTCCACATTTTGTTACATTACAGCCTTATTGTAAAATTTCAGCATACTTTTTTTCTCATCAATCTACACACAATACCCCATAATGACAAAGCAAAAAGATTTTTGCAAATGTATTAAATCTGATATCACATTTATATAAATATTCAGACCCTTTACTCAGTACTGTGTTGAAGAACCTTTGGCAGTGATTTCTGCCTTGAGTCTTCTTGGGTATGATGCTACAAGCTTGGCACACCTGTATTTGGGGAGTTTCTCCCATTCTTCTCTGCAGATCCTCTCAAGCTCTGTCAGGTTGGATGGGGAGCGTCACTGCACAGCTATTTTTAGATCTCTCCAGAGATGATCGATCGGGTTCAAGTCCGGGCTCTTGCTGGACCGCTCAAGGACGTTAAGAGGCTTGCCCCGAAGCCACTCCTGCATTGTCTTGGCTGTGTGCTTAGGGCCGTTGTCCTGTTGGAAGGTGAACGTTTGCCCCAGTCTGAGGTTCTGAGTGCTCTGGAGCAGGTTTTCATCAAGGATCTCTCTGTACTTTGCTCTGTTCATCTTTCCCTCGATCCTGACTAGTCTCACAGTCCCTGCCGCTGAAAAAAAATCCCTGCAGCATGATGCTGTCACCACCATGCTTCACCGAAGGGATGGTGCCAGTTTTCCTCCGTCACTTGGCATTCAGGCCAATGAGTTTAATCTTGGTTTCATCAAACCAGAGAATCTTGTCTCATGGTCTGAGTCCTTAAGGTGCCTTTTGGGAAACTTAACCTGTTATGGATAGGGGGCAGTATTTTCATGGCCGGATAAAAACGTACCCGATTTAATCTGTTTATTACTCCTGCCCAGAAACTAGAATATGCATATAATTGTTTGATTTGGATAGAAAACACCCTAAAGTTTCTAAAACTGTTTGAATGGTGTCTGTGAGTATAACAGAACTCATATGGCAGGCCAAAACCTGAGAAGATTCCAAACAGGAAGTGCCCTCTCTGACCATTTCTTGGCCTTCTTTAGCCTCTTTATTGAAAACAGAGGATCTCTGCTGTAACGTGACACTTTCTAAGGCTCCCATAGGTTCTCAGAAGGCGCCAGAACGTTGAATGATGCCTCTGCAGTCCCTGGCTGAAAAACAGTAGCGCATTTGGATAGTGGTCGATCTGAGAACAATGAAACGGGTGCACGTGAAGAGTCCATTTTACATTTTCAGTCTTTGAGCGAAAACGACGTCTCCCGGTCGGAATATTATCGCTATTTTACGAGAAATCTCATAAAAATTGATTTTAAACAGCGTTTGACATGCTTCGAAGTACGGTAATGGAATATTTTGAAATTTTGTCACGATATGCGCCGGCGCGTCACCCTTCGTTACCCTTCGCATAGTGTCTTGAACGCACGAACAAAACGCCGCTATTTGGATATAACTATGGATTATTTGGAACCAAACCAACATTTGTTGTAGAAGTCCTGGGAGTGCATTCTGACAAAGAACAGCAAAGGTAATCCAATTTTTCTTATAGTAAATAAATCTGAGTTTGGTGAGTACCAAATTTGGTGGGTGTCAAAATAAGCTAGCCTGTGATGGCCGGGCTATCTACTTAGAATATTGCAAAATGTGCTTTCACCGAAAAGCTATTTTAAAATCGGACACTGCGATTGCATAAAGGAGTTCTCTATCTATAATTCTTAAAATATAATTTTTTTTGTGGACGTTTATCGTGAGTAATTTAGTAAATTCACCGGAAGTGTTCGGTGGGAATGCTAGTTCTGAATGTCACATGCTAATGTAAAAAGCTGGTTTTTGATATAAATATGAACTTGATTGAACAAAACATGCATGTATTGTATAACATAATGTCCTAGGAGTGTCATCTGATGAAGATCATCAAAGGTTAGTGCTGCATTTAGCTGTGGTTTTGGTTTTTGTGACATTATATGCTAGCTTGAAAAATGGGTGTCTGATTATTTCTGGCTGGATACTCTCCTGACATAATCTAATGTTTTGCTTTCGTTGTAAAGCCTTTTTGAAATCGGACAGTGTGGTTAGATAAAGGAGAGTCTTGTCTTTAAAATGGTGTAAAATAGTTATATGTTTGAAAAATTGAAGTTTTCGGATTTGAGGAATTTTTCATTCGCGCCACGCCCTATCATTGGATATTGAAGTGGTGTTCCGCTAGCGGAACATCTAGATGTAAGAGGTTAAAAAAGGCTGTTGTACTTTTTACTGAAGAGTGGCTTCCGTCTGGCCACTCTAAACGCCTGATTGGTGGACTGCTGCAGAGATTGTTGTCCTTCTGGAAGGTTCTCCCATCTCTGCAGAGGAACTCTGGAGCGCTGTCAGAGTGACCATCGGGTTCTTGGTCACCTCCCTAACCAAGGCTCTTCTCCCCCGATTGCACAGTGTGGCCAGCTCTAGGAAGAGTCTTGGTGGTTCCAAACTTCTTCCATTTAAGAATGATGGAGGCCACTGTGTTCTTGGGGACCTTCAATGCTGCAGAAATGTTTTGGTACCTTTCCCCAGATCTGTGCCTCGACACAATCCTGTCTCGGAGCTCTACGTAAAATTCCTCTGACCTCATGGCTTGGTTTTTGCTCTGACATGCGCTGTTGAATGTGGGACCTTATAAAGACAGGTGTGCCTTTCCAAATCATGAATTTACCACAGGTGGACTCCAAGTTGTAGAAACAATTTTCTAAAAACCTGTTTTCGCTTTGGTATTGTGCGTGTGTGTGTGTGTGTGTAGATTGTGGATTTATTTTGATACATTTTAGAATAAGGCTGTAACGTAACAAAATGTGGAAAAGGTAGAGTGTCTGAATACTTTACGAATGCACTGTATGTCTCCGTAACTTCACTACATTATAATAGCTTATTTTTTTGTCTTTTGCTTTTGAACTTAGATATAGACCCAGATACTTTACCAACACTACAGTTTGGATTGCAAATACATTTACCTTATTCTAAATATATTTTTTACAGATAACACCATATTTCTACAAGATACCATTGGGGAAAAAAAATGGAGAAGACATTTCAGTGCTGGAAGCAGAGCTGAAAGAGAAATTTGTGAAATTGAATGAAGTAAGTCAATACAGACCAGGGTTTCCGTTATGATAATGTGGCACTGGACATTTGATCAGCAGCATTTTAATTTACTGGACATTTGAGAAATGTGACGTGTGTCCTTACTGCACTCTTTGAAGACATTAGAATAACTGTCCACATTTACTTTTCCTCAGCCAACAAGATGAGTAATGAACCTCAAAATAACTAGCCTATACATAGGCAGCGTGTGAGTTTCATGTTTGGGGAAGCAAATTTTCACTGTAAAAATTCCATGCATCATTGTAGTTGCAGACTTATGTTAAATAGCCTAATGTGATGAGTGGAGGCCTGGGCTATAGTCTATATCAGATGTTTTCATTGCACAGGAAAAACACATTTCATGCAATTCTACTACACTTCATATGACTGGAGACATTAGCAGAATATTTTTTAATACAACAAATCGCAGGGTAGCCTACTCTGCTGACACTGACAAACTGGAGGAAGGAGTTGTTGTCCAAAAACAAACTTTTCTTAAGTGGCACTGACCCAACAATGATGGAGTGAATGTGCGCACTCACTGGGGATATGGCTGACGCTCTCCGCTGGTGCCAATAAGATAGGCTATATAGGCCATGTGTCAAACGCATTCCACCAACGGCTGAGTGTCTGCGGGTTTTCTCTCCTCCCTTGTACTTGATTGAGGAATTAAGGTCAAGAATTCGTAAGGAACTCCCCTCACCTGGTTGTCTAGGTCTTAATTGAAAGGAAAGACCCAAAACCATCAGACACTAAGCCCTCCATGGAATGAGTTTGACACCACTGCTATAGGTCTACTGTTGTTCGCTCAATTCAGTTGAGAATTAATAGTTAAAATCCAAGTTTTTTTTTTTTCTCCATTGTCTTCTCTTTACAGCAATAGCCATTTGCTTTCCAAACTGTGTTTTCCCGCGATTGAATTTTGAAATATTGCGATATGCCTGGTTGGACCTCTCTATTTTTCACTGACAGTCGCAACTCAACAATTATTTGGTATTTACTGTGTGCACACTGCCTAATTTGCGACCTGCCTTTCCTTCCTACTGTAGTCAATACAATTTTAAAACAATCCACAACTAGGCTAGGGGAAGCTAATGATCCTCTGTGGCCAAATCATGCTTTAGTAGCCTATTTTGAATGATTTGTATTTATTTCTGTATAGTTTGGAGTATGCTAATTAGGTTATATAATTTTGGCAATCTTAATTCAATTTACTTAGGGAAAGCTTAGCTTCCCCTAGCCTTATGGACACGCCGCCTAGGTCAATCTACTATCCCCAATAGTAGAACATTTTACCTATTCTGTTAGTCAGCTTGCCAAGAAAGAAATAGCCCAAACTGACTGTGGAACAGATCGCAAATTCACACAACCAGTAGGCCTAGGCTAGATTATATATATTTCATGAGTCTGACGCGAAGGATGTACTGCTTTGTCAAGACAAGGGCCAAATACCCGTCATCTGTGTGAACACTAACATCAAGGCGGTGACCCGATCCTGTAGGTTCATGCTCTACAACATTCGCAGAGTACGACCCTGCCTCACACAGGAAGCGACGCAGGTCCTATTCCAGGCACTTGTCATCTCCCGTCTGGATTACTGCAACTCGCTGTTGGCTGGGCTCCCTGCCTGTGCCATTAAACCCCTACAACTCATCCAGAACGCCGCAGCCCGTCTGGTGTTCAACCATCCCAAGTTCTCTCACGTCACCCCGCTCCTCCGCTTTCTCCACTGGCTTCCAGTTGAAGCTCGCATCCGCTACAAGACCATGGTGATTGCCTACGGAGCTGTGAAGGGAACGGCACCTCCATACCTTCAGGCTCTGATCAGGCCCTACACCCAAACAAGGGCACTGCGTTCATCCACCTCTGGCCTGCTGGCCCCCCTACCTCTGAGGAAGCACAGTTCCCGCTCAGCCGGGTCAAAACTGTTCGCTGCTCTGGCACCCCAATGGTGGAACAAGCTCCCTCACGATGCCAGGACAGCGGAGTCAGTCACCACCTTCCGGAGACACCTGAAACCCCACCTCTTTAAGGAATACCTAGGATAGGATAAAGTAATCCTTCTAACCCCCCCCCCCCCCCCCTTAAAATATTTAGATGCACTATTGTAAAGTAGTTGTTCCACTGGATATCATAAGGTGAATGCACCAATTTGTAAGTCGCTCTGGATAAGAGCGTCTGCTAAATGACTTAAATGTAAATGTAAGAAAATACAGAGAGGAAGGAGGGTGGAGTGCCTTGTAAAAATTTGCAGACAAGTAGGTAAACCACCACTACCCTCCATATTATTGGCCAATGTGCAGTCATTGGAAAACAAACTAGACAATCTACGAATACCTCATGATAAGCTGTAGACCACACTATCTACCAAGAGTTGTCATCTATATTATTTGTAGCAGTCTATTCACCACCACAAACAGATGCTGGCACTAAGAACTCACTCAATGAGCTGTATAAGGACATAAGCAAGATCATTCTCATCAAGAAGCAGCCCTCCTAGTGGCCAGGACTTAAATCAGTTTTACCTAATTTCTACTAGCATGTCACGTGCAATCAAAGTAAGAACAACTCTAGAACACCTATACTCCACACACAGATGAAAACAAAGCTCGCCCTCCATTTAGCAAATCTTACCAGAAGCAATGGATTACAGGCAACATCAGCATTGAGCTAAAGGCTAGAGCTGCCGCTTTTAGGAGTGGGATACTAATCTGGACGCGTATAAGAAATCCCTCTATGCCCTCAGACGAATCATCAAACAGGCAAAGCGTCAATACAGGACTAAGATTGAATCCTACACCGGCTCTGACGCTCCTCGGATGTGGCAGGGCTTGAAAACTATTACGGACTACAAAGGGAAACCCAGCCGCGAGCTGCCCAGTGACGCGAGCCTACCAGACGAGCTAAATACCTTTTTATGTTCGCTTCAAGGCAAGCAATACTGAAGCATGCATGAGGGCACCAGCTGTTCCAGACAACTGTGTGATCACGCTTTCCATAGTAAATGTGAGCAAGACCTTTAAACAAGTCAACAAAGCCGGGGGGCCAGTCGGATTACCAGGAGGTGTACTCAAAGCATGCGGTAACCAACTGGCAAGGGTCTTGACTGACATTTTCAACCTCTCCCTGACTGAGTCTGTAAAACCTACATGTTGCAAACAGACCACCATAGTCCCTGTGCCCAAGAAAGCTAAGGTAACCTGCCTAAATGATTACCACCCTTAGCACTCACGTCGATAGCCGTGAAATGCTTTGAAAGGCTGGTCATGGCTCACATAAACACCATCATGCTGGAAACTCTAGACCCACTCCAATTTGCATACTGCCCCAACAGATCCACAGATGACGCAATCACACTCTACACTGCCCTTTCCCACCTGGACAAAAGGAACCCCTATGTGAGAATGCTGTTCATTGACTAGAGCTCAGCGTTCCACACCATAGTGCCCACAAAGCTCATCACTAAGCTAAGGACCCTGGGACTAAACACCTCCCTCTGCAACTGGATCCTGGACTTCCTGTCGGGCCACCCCCAGGTGGTAAGGGTAGGCAACAACACATCTGCCACGGTGATCCTCAACACTGGGGCACCTCAGGGATGTGTGCTTAGTCCCCTCCTGTACTTCCTGTTCACCCACGACTGCGTGGTCAAGCATGACTCCAACACCACCATTAAGTTTGCTGACGGCGCAACAGTGGTAGGCCTGATCATCACAACGATGAGACAGCCTATAGGGAGGAGGTCAGAGACCTGGCAGTATAGTGCCAGGACAACAACCTCTCCCTCAATGTGAGCAAGACAAAGGAGCTGATCGTGGACTATAGGAAAAGGAGGACTGAACAGGCCCCCATTAACATTGACGGGCTGTAGGGGAGCGGGTCGAGAGTTTAAGTCCTTGGTGTCCACATCACCAACAAACTATAATGGTCCAAACACACTAAGACAGTTGTGAAGAGGGCATGACAACACCTTTTCCCCCTCAGGAAACAAAGATTTGGCATGGGTCCCCAGATCCTCAAAGTTATACAGTTGGACTATTGAGAGCATCATGATTGGGTGCACCACCGCCCGGTATGGCAACTGCTCGGCATCTAACCATAAGGCGCTACAGAGGGTAATGCGTACAGCCCAGTACATCACTGGGTCCAAGCTTCCTGGCATCCAGTACCTATATACTAGGCGGTGTCAGGGGAAGGCCCAAAAATGTATCAGACTCCAGTCACCCAAGTCATAGACTGTTCTGTCTGCTATGGTATGGCAAGCGGTACCGGAGCACCAAGTCTAGGATCAAAAGGCTCCTTAACAGCTTCTATCCCCAAGCCGTAAGAATGCTGAACAATTAATGAAATGGCTGCCCAGACTATTTACATTCACCCCCCGCCCTTACACTGCTGCTACTCGCTGTTTGTTATACTATGCAGTCACTTTACAAATTACCTCCACTAACCTGTACCCCTGCACAGTGACTCAGTACCAGTACCCCCTGTATTTTGCCTCATTATTGTTATGTAATTTTCTTGTTAAGAAAATATTTACTAAATAAATTAACTCTTTCTTGAACTGCATTGTTGGTTGAGGGCTTGTAATTAAACATATCACACCTGTATTTGGCGCATGTGACGAGAGAGGCTACTGGTCTTTATAAAAGAATTGCCTCTGCATGTGGTCGGATTTGGCATAGGCTACTTTGAAGCAAGGTAAAACATGCCTCATAATATGTAGTAGCGCTGTTCCGACAAAAAATATTGGTTAACCGAAAGTCTTCTGTTTTTGACCAATCAATTGGTTGACATTTAAAAAAAAAAAGAAAAAAAAATGTCTCCATATAGAGACACACCCTATGTGTTTTTTTAATAATGTCAACTATGAGCTTGTCTGAGGCTTAAAGCTTATGGTTTGATGAAATAAGGCAAAGGCCTCACGAGGGCGCCAGAGATGTAGATAACCAGAAGGGGGGGAAAAACTTAACCTGACCAACTATTTTCCTCCTGCTGGTTTTCGCAGATTCTGCCATTACTCTCCTGAAGTTGCCGGTAATAGGTTGCCGACTCCTCGTGTAGCCTTTCTCATGTTGAATGCCAATTTCTTACCATTTCTACTGATCTGCGTGCCAGTTATGGTTTTAATATGGTACATTTTTGTGAGAAACATTTTAAGTTATAATAACATCTTCATATCTCAATCATTGTCATCTGGTTTTAGTCAAAATTCTATTCAAATCTAAATGAAAGTGATACCAACCTAAAAAATAACTTCTATTGCCAACCATGTAGAAATGGCCTACATAAAGCTAACAAATAATAACATTTCAGCCTGCAGGTAGAAAATATCCTGATTTATAGGACATTTATTTTTAAATCACATTGGCTACACATGGCCTGTCAGCAACGAACTTGAAACATTGTATCGACTTAAGTTTGGTCCAGCCCTGACATTTGCGCTAGCAACATTGTATAAAATATTCTTGTCCCTCAAGTTTCCCTGCCAGTGAGCTTGAGACAGACACAGTTGTAGGCTATTTGCACAAGGGATAGGAAGCAGTGCTTGACTTGGGCAGGAGTTCACTAGAGCTTAGTACCGGCAACTCAAGTTTTCTACTGCTTGAGCTCCTGTTCCTCTTATAGAATATTAGTAGAAAGTATTGTGGAACTCCTGCACCTAAATATAAACAGTACCAGCACCCAAAATGAGTACCGGTTCCTATTTCAGTCCAAGTCAAGAACTGATAAGAAGTAATCAGCTAGGCCTATTTTATGACATTTCCACTGGATCAGGGAATGCCATTTTTTTTCTTTCATGCTGAGGGGTTATTGAAAGGGAGAGATGTGTGCACGTCCTTACTCAACATTGACAGGAGCGCTCCAAACAAAAGACAATGACTAAATTTGACAACTTGTAAATGGAATGAAATAAACAAACTTGTTTCTCACAAGTGTAGGATGGGTTGTGCACTCTGCAAACAATGTGTCCACTCAGACCATGAGAACGGGAAGACTGGAATAATGATATTGAATGCATTAAAATAATTACCATAAGCAACAAACATTGCAGATGACAAATTATTGGAATTAACGGTAAATGTAATGGTGAATTGATATGAACTAACAATCAAACACAAACAATTTGCACAATGAAGTTATGAAACAATGAATGTGCACAAGTTGGCGGGAGATCTGGGTGCATGGCCAATTTGACATCTGCATTGGCCATGCAGCATTTACGGTGATATGGCCTCAGCAGAAGTCAGGGCATTCATACTTATTGCGCTTCATGGAGCAGTATAGAGCTGTTGTCAAGGAAGTGAGTTTGGGCGGTACATCCTGTATGAACACATTCATGAATTAGTTCACTGAAATATATATTTATTTATTACTGCTCGACTAAAACAATCTGTCGACCAACAGCCTAACGACCAGTCGACTAATTGGGGTCAGCCCTAATATGTGGTAAAATGTTCAGGTTTCAAACAATGAAGTAGCTACATATTTTCAAAATGCCCACTGCCTCCAGCTCATTGCGAAGTGGTGTGTGTGATGCACTTAAGCCTGCCTACTGTTGCCTAAGCATTTGAATGGCGAATTGGAAGCACACTTCAATTATCAGTTGAGAAATAAAAAGCTCTTTTTAATCATGGCCAAAAATATTTGTAAAATATTGTTGCGCAATGATTGGGCTTATAAAAGCTCTCTGACAGATTTTCCACTCAGCATCTGTCTGTATGCTGTGCACGTGTGATAAATAAGATGCATAAAGAATACACACACACACACACACACACACACGCCAATTTAATTCTACTAACTTGTGCAAATGAAACCATGACTGGGAAAATGCATTTCCATCAATGAATAGGCTAAAAAGCCTTATTTTGCAATGGGATTTTTCTTCTCCCGGTTATCTGGTGACAATTTTATTTATAGGCTTTATTTTTTTTTTACTGCCAAAAGCCGGCTATTACCGGCTAGCAGAAACCCTGCTAGATATAAACATTAACAACATATTACTACTGTTTTAGGGATTTACCTTGATTACATTCAGATTTAAATGTTTTGAAAGTTTAAGTCAATTTATTATCTTAATAGTTTACAATAAGATGGCATTATTCATGTCTCTAAAATACTGAACTTTTGTTTTCAGGATCTAGTCAATAAGAAGTCCAAGTTCTTTGGTGGAAATGCAATCACGATGATCGATTACATGATGTGGCCGTGGTTTGAGAGGCTGGAGATCTTTGAGTTGAAGCAGTATGTATCCATTCTAAATTAAATATAATTTTTTCTTTCAATTTAAGGCATCTCAACCCTAGAAATCCATAGCTATGTGGGAGTTGTGGAACACTCTTGAGACCTAGGCACGTATTCCCAAAGCGTCTCAGAGAAGGAGTGCTAATCTAGGATCATGTCCTCCCTGTCCACATGATCTTATTCATTATGATTTAAAAAATCCCAAATTGATCCAAGATCAGCACTCTTACTCTGAGACACTTTGTGACTACTGGCCCTAGTGTAAGAATAGCTGTCAACAAAGTCCTCCACATTATTGCATCTCATATAGGGTTTATGAGATCGATTAGTCCTCTTACTTGTGAGATTTAGTTTGGTTCACAACCAAAGTGCACTTTGAGTGACACGGACTCATTATTTCCAAAATGCAAATAAATGTCTCATCTCTAATTTCCAGCTGTCTGGATGGTACCCCTGAACTGAAGAAGTGGACAGAGCATATGTCCGAGGATCAAACTGTCAAAGCCACCATGTTCCCCACTGAGACCTACAAGGCATTTTACAAGACCTACGCAGATGGGAAACCCAATTATGACTATGGCCTGTAGATATGTGGCACTTAACCCTTGGCCGTCCAGTTTCCTGATTTTTAAATTACTCTCATTTTATATTCCTGCTAAGGTTATTAGGGCATTAGATGTACATGTCAATACAGTTGTGCATCTCATAAACTTTTCTGAAAGGTTATTTCTGTCTACAAAGTTAAAATATTTTCTGTTTATTTTTCATATGGAACATGGTCTGATTACCAGTGTTTTGAATGGACACAATACAATGTAGAATGATTGTAGTTTGGAACAAGTGATGATAGAGCATAACAAATGTTGATGGAACTATTTGAATGTCTTATGGTTGATTTCAATTATGCATTGTCCACACACAGCGTTTTTTACATGTAAACTATATGAATATCTTTATGTAATAAAGACTGCACAACTATAATCTGATATTTTTATATTGGTGTGCTGAAATCTGGAAGTTAAATCGTTTATATGATAGTCATCTCCATTATTTTCTTTTCACCACTAGTCCTGACATGAACCTATACTGTACCTGGACATGTCTGTGAATAGAGGGTGGAGTACTACTGTGGAATAACATAATCGCTTTGTGGAATTATGAATGCCACTGTCTTGCCTGTCAAGTAGCTAAATCTGTGATGTCACGTAGACTTAATTACTTGCGTTGTGATTTAGATATCATACAAATTGCCAAGACTGCCTTCAAGATTTATGAATAAACACTGCAACATGCAGCAATGCTAAAAGTACACTGTGTTAAAATAGGCAAGTTACAATATGTTCGTATTATAAATTGTATTTTAATGTTTAAGGACTCTTGGAAGATAAGTCCAAATGAGGCCTAAAAGAGAGAAATAAAATGAGAGGTACTGGTAATACAAAACCTGTACAACTTAATTTAAAAGAAAATTACAAATATTGTTGTATACACATTTTAATGTGTATTCCACTCATCCATTTCAAACCATGAATTTCAATTTGCCATTTAGTTATACAAAGACTAAACAGAGGGGAATTGTTTAATTCAGTTATGTTTACCTCAACCTTTACAATATAACAGCTGCTGTGTACATGTGTGTCATTTCTAAGGTTGTCATGCTGAATGGAATAACTAAAGTGATCTTATGTACCCATTTAAAGGAATGTCAACTGAATACCTTTGCTGTAGCCCCCATTTAAAGGTATGTCAACTGAATACCTTTGCTGACATTCTTATCTTTTGGTGAATTACAGCCAAGACGTGTAACAGAGAGTCTTCAATTGGTATTTTGAAACTGTTGCACTGCTTAAAAATTAATATCCTTTGTCAAATAGCAATTGTTGCCAAGTAACTGATAATACTGGATCATAAAAACACTAACACTACAAAGTATGATGTGGTCTTCTCTAGAATACAAATATACAAAAATAATACATATTCATATCAAATATGGAAACAGCAGAGGGTGCACCCCCCTATCTACATCGACGGGACCTCAGTGGAGAAGGTGGAAAGCTTCAAGTTCCTTGGCGTACACATCACTGACAAACTTAAATGGACCACCCACACAGACAGTGTGGTGAAGAAGGCGCAACAGAGCCTCTTAAACCTCAGGTGACTAAAGAAATTTGGCTTCTCACCTAAAACCCTCACAAACTTTTACAGATGCACACTTGAAAGCATCCTGTCGGGTTGTATCACTGCCTAGTACAGCAGCTTAACTGCCCGCAATCGCAAAGCTCTCCAGAGGGTGGTGCGGTCTGCCCAACGTTTTATCAGGGGCAAACTACCCGCCCTCCAGGACACTTACATCACCGATGTCACAGGAAGGCCAAAAAGATCATCAAGGACATCAACCACCCGAGCCACTGCCTGTTCACCCCGCTATCATCCAGAAGGTGAGGTCAGTACAGGCGCATCAAAGCTGGGACCGAGAGACTGAAAAACCGCTTCTATCTCAAGGCCATCAGGCTGTTAAACAGTCATCACTAGCACATTAGAGGCTGCTGCCTATAGGCATAGACTAGAAATCACTGTCACTTTAAGGAATGGAACACTAGTAATTTTAATAATGTTTACATATCGAGCATTACTCATCTCATATGTATATACTGTATTCTATACTATTATACGGTATCTTAATCACTTAATAATGTATACAAATCTTGTACAAATCTTGCTTTGCTCATCTCATATGTATAGTGGCTTGTGAAATGCCTAAAACTTTCAAGATGGAAAATATTTTTTTATTTGAAACAAACAATAAGACAAAAAACTGAACTTGAGCATGCATAACTAGTAAATACTTTGTAGAGCCACCTTTTGCAGCAATTACAGCTGCAAGTCTCTTGGGGTATGTCTCTATAAGGATGGCTTCCACTGGTGTACAGCAATCTTTAAGTCATACCACAGATTCTCAATTGGATTGAGGTCTGGACTTTGACTAGGCCATTCCAAGACATTTAAATGTTTCCCCTTAAACCACTCGAGTGTTGCTTTAGCACTATGCTTAGGGTCATTGTCCTGCTGGAAGGTGAACCTCTATCCCAGTCTCAAATCTCTGAAGACTGAAACAGGTTTCCCTCAAGAATTTCCCTGTATTTAGCGCCATCCATCATTCCTTCAAACCTGACCAGTTTCCCAGTCCCTGCCGATGAAAAACATCCCCACAGCATGATGCTGCTGCCGCCACCATGCTGCACTGTGGGGATGGTATTCCCGGGGTGATGAGAGGTGTTGGGTTTGCACCAGACATAGCATTTTTCTTGATGGCCAAAAAGCTCAATTTTAGTCTCATCTGACCAGAGTACCTTCTTCCATATGTTTTGGGGAGTCTCCCGCATGCCTTTTGGCTAACACCAAATGTGTTTGCTTATTTTTTTCTTTAAGCAATGGATTTTTTCTGGACACTCTTCTGTAAAGCCCAGCTCTGTGGACTGTACAGCTTAAAGTGGTCCAATAGACAGATATTCCAATCTCTGCTGTGGAGCTTTGCTTTCAGGGTTATCTTTGGTCTCTTTGTTGCCTCTGATTAATGCTCTCCTTGCCTAGTCCGTGAGTCTCTTGGCAGGTTTGTTGTGGTGCCATATTCTTTCAATTTTTTTAATAATGGATTTAATGGTGCTCTGTGGGATGTTCAAAGTTTCTAATATTGTTTTATAACCCAACTCTGATCTGTACTTCTCCACAACTTTGTCCCTGACCTGTTTGGTCAGACACTGAAAAACATCTATCTCAAGTCCATCAGATTGTTAAACAGCCTTCACTACCTCAGAGAGGCTGCTGCCTACATAGACTTGAAATCATTGGCCACTTTAATAAATAGATCACTCGTCACTTTAATAATGACACTTTAATAATGTTTACATATCTTGCATTACTCATCCCATATATAAATACTGTATTTTCATACCATCTATTGCATCTTGCCTATGCCGTTCGGTCATTGCTCATCCATATATTTATATGTATATATTCTTATTCCATCCCTTAGATATATGTGTATTAGGTAGTTGTTGTGGAATTGTTAGATTTCTTTTTAGATATTACTGCACTGGTGGAACTATAAGCACAAGCATTTCGCTACACTCGCAATAACATCTTCTAACCATGTGTATGTGACCAATAACATTTTATCTGATCTGAAGTGTACTCAAACTCGTACTTGTGAAAAATCTGTCCCCAGGCTTTTGTCACAGAGATCAGGAACCATTTCATGACCTGGTCCCTGGCCATAGAAGGCGTGTTCTTGGAGCACAGAAGTACGGGACGTGGTCAGCTATGGGCTTTTAATTTTTGCTATGCAGCAAGCATAGCATGTTTTCACCCAGGTTGGCAGAGCCACAGAGACAGCCGTCCTCATTCTACCCAATCCATGTCACCTTGATCCTGCCACAGCCCTGCATGTCCAGGGGCACATCACTGGTGGGGCTGCACCACAGCTGGAAGGAGTACGCCTCCGGTGGGGTGAAAAGGACAATGAGAACCCACATCAGGGGCTTGCTCACCCTCCATGACTCAAACATCCTCCCAACGCCCGAAAAGACCCCACCTCCATGTCAGCCTACCTGTCACACAAACTTCTCAGGGACTTCAGCAGGTCTTCAGTGAAGCCCTTAACAAATTCCTGCAACCTCCAGTTCTCATGGGCTGAGGTGTGGATTGATCTCTCACAGAAGCTGATTAGGACTCCCTTATCGAGCATGAGGGTCTTGGAACTGATGGGTCCACCCTCAACAAACCCCCTGCATCCTTGCTCCCTAGTACTCAGGGAGGAGACCAAACCACAGTGTCACCCTTCACGCCAGCATCTCGTCGACTCTGACAATGCCTCAGCCCAACACCTGAAGAACAATTAGATAAAAAATATGTAATGAAATGTCATTGCAACTTCTATATTGGATATCATAGCTATTCAGCTTGAGAGCTCTTTTACGTCTTCAAACAAGTTGCTGTTGGGTATTGCTATTGTGTACTTTTTGCTGTGCATTGCAAGGTGATCCAGTAGAACCATGAAACACAACCATGTGTTAACTCTGTGAACGTTCTTGAGGCAGCAGTCTGCCCCTCCAAATAGAAAGAGAGCAGAGTGACTCACTGTTGACACAATATTGAACTGTGTGCCATGGAAGGAAGTAAGATAACCTTTTGAAAATGTGTTTTTGAGGGAATGCAACCTTCTCCGATAACCAAACATAGCACTGATTGCATTGTATCTATCAAGAATTTGCTTCCAGTAAACAATTAAAGGAAAAGCCTTACAAACTGATTTAGCAAATGCCCAATTCATTTTACTTAGTGTCAATGATAGTTAAAGTTAATCACTATTGTAGTGGGGTATTAGGTCAGATGATGTATCCTGAAAGGGATAAATAGCTGCACAGTTCATGTAACTTTGACTCTTGTAATTTCTTCATTAAACATTTTGGTTGTGTTTACAGTAGATAGGAAGGAACCACAAAATAAAGAGAATGGATGTAAGCACCCTTTCAAAATGTTCACATTTTTAATAGAACTTCAACATTAACTAAAATTACAAGCATGTACAGTGAAATGCCAAATAAACTGTTAGCCTTTGAGATGTTGAACAACTATTTGGCACTTCCCCTGTAAACTGCAATGTAGCCTACCATTGATACAACTGCCTTTATGCCATGAAGTTGTGTCATCTTGACTAATGAAAGTTGTTAATTAATGGTGGATTTAGTCTGTTCCTTGAAGTCTCCCTCAGACTAAAGGTATGACAGTTGTAGAGCCAGGAAAAACATAATGGAGACAAACATTGTAGGCCTACACCCTGTCAATTTTTTTTTTTAATTCTCCCATGACTGACTTTATTTGGTTATTTTCCATAATTTGGCCTGCATTTCAACAGAATAGCCTACAATGCAGCGCACATGTCTAAGAATACAAGAGATGTGAAGTGGTGTTGTCCAATACTGTTAATAAAGGCTATAGTTGTTGTATTTTTCAATAAAATAGGGCCCATCTTTATTACTACCGGTACAGTATACATCATATGACTTACATGGGTATAAACAAAATACATTGACACAATGGAAAACAATTCAACAAAGACCTTTGCAAAATTACAATAGTTGGCTGCATGACAAATATAAACTGCCTACAACCATACACCACCCAGTGGGCATACAACATGATAAAGACGTATTTTGAGAGTTGAAATCTGGTCGGGACGTCTTATATCCAGATCACAACCAGATTAACACATATTTTTCATGACGTCTTTTTGATGTAAGCATCGAGGAAAAAGCAAAAAAAAAAATCCTTGTCAGAAGGTTCGCAACATACCTCAACTTGCACCTCTTCATTTGTGGGATTGGTCGGAGGAGGCGTGGCAACACACACACACACACCAACTTTGCAGGTCCATTCAAAGACAGAATGTTTCTTGTGCCCGTGGATGCGCATCGCAAGTTAGTGTCTGCAGCTCGAGTCCCAAGAAACTACCTCAGCGGACCAAAGTGGGTTCATGCTAAACTCATTTCTCAGACTGGTCATGTGTACTACACTGTCCAGAATGCAGAGGACGTCATCTGGAAAAGGCACACAGATCAGTTACAGTTGAGTAAAGCAACACCAAAAGAACCACCAGTAAGAGGTTCAGAACTATTACTGGGTGACACCCTGACCCAGCAGGGTCACCTAGTGGCTCAAAGTTCCTTCTCACGACTGTTGCTCCTAATGGTGACAATTTAAGTAGGAGGTGAGGAGATATGGTGTATTGGGTATGTGTTGAGGTGTCATGTTATAGATAAATGGTTGAACTGAATTAAAATCCACGGCCAGACTATTCAATTCTTCCAGGACCTATCTGCAAAGCTGAGAAAAAGACGCATTGGATTACATCCCGATCAGACAGTCACTGGAGGAAAAAGGGATTAAACCTCAGCTCCGCTTCCCAGCAGTGCTGTGGGTATGGAAGGGAAGGTAAAGGATGGAATTCACAAGCACCGACGAAGCCCAAATCAAGCTGCAAGAAACCTTTCCAGTTCAACAAGGAGAGTCCCATTTACTGAGAAGAGAATGAAGCGGGGAAAAAGCGATGAGCACAATGTAGGCTAGATACAATGATGCCTAAAACCAGTTTATCATAAATTGAGACAATATTAATTCCCCCTCCCCCCAAAACAATCTACACTAGACTTTCCCAAGTAACTGTTCTGCTCGGTGAATTAATGATAGAAGTATCCGAAGCCAATGGGCTACATGGACACTGAAGACAATTCAAATGGGATGATATAGCATGCATGTCAATAACTTCTATATGTGTGTCCGTGTGTGTGTGTGCGTGTGTGTGTGTGAATGTGTGTCTGAGAGGAAGAGAGAGTGGGAAAATATGGGCGGTTGGGACAATCTTGGCTTGGGTGGGTAAGGGTGGGAAAGGATGGCCAAGAATGAGAAATAAGGCCAAGCTTGGCTTGGGTGGACAAGGATGGGAGGTTGAGGGAAGCTTGGCTTGGCTGGTGTAAAGGGGAGAGAAACTGGGGTGGTAGAGAGGGATACGTTTGGCTTGGGAAAGAGAGAAGGATTTAACTATTCTAATGTACAATGTAATTTTATTTCCATTTGCTACCTGCAAACCTGCTGACACATTCAACAGTAAGTGTTCCCCAAAACAAAAACAAACGCAACTCAGAACCTTTGACATTGGACAGGAAGTTATTGCCAGAAACTAAAAGAGCCCAAACCAGAAATGGCAAGCTGGCGAGATTGTGTCAAAGACAGGACCCTTGACCTACACTGTGAATGTAGGCCCCAACATGATCTGGCGCACAAATGTAGACCAATTACTGAATGCAACAGCTCAAGGAGTCACAGCACAGGATGAAGCTGCTGATGGCTTTATCTCATCGGGACTCGGGTGAGTTCGTCCCTGCAACAACAGAGGTCTTACCTGTTACTGATGAAACTGAACCTCAAGAGACTGTTAAACCCAGCTATACTGGCATCTTGACTGGCATGAACAGTACTACTAATATTGTATTGGTCACATAAACATGGTTAGCAGATGTTAATGCAAGTGTAGCGAAATGCTTGTGCTTCTAAGGCACTGCATCTGATCCTGAGTTTTTCCCTGTGATGGCATCCTCCTTGTTGCTGATGATAGCCATGATATCCTCTGCCTTGACCTTTTTCTTCATGCGGCGTAGAGTCTGGACCAGTGTCTCAGAGGCTGTGGTCATCCCCTCCTTCTCCACCCAGGCCCTCAGTAGGCTGGAGCATTGCTCCTGGGAGTCATTGGGAAAGTTCAGCTGGTGGGATTCTATGTCGGTATGTGTCATCCCACTGCCCTCGGCCAACTGTTTCATGTCCTTCCACCCCAAGGTCTTAGCGATGTCTGGGAGGTGTGGCCTGAGATCAACACCTGAAACCAACCAAAGAAGAAATAGGGATTATGGGTAATTCTTAGTTGGAAATAACATACAGTATCTCACAAAAGTGAGTACACCCCTCACATTTTTCTAAATATTTGAGTATATCTTTTCATATGACAACACTGAAGAAATGACACTTTGCTACAATGTAAAGTAGTGAGTGTACAGCTTGTATAACAGTGTCAATTTGCTGTCCCCTCAAAATAACAAAACACACAGCCATTAATGTCTAAACCGCTGACAACAAAAGTGAGTACACCCCTAAGTGAAAATATCCAAATTGAGCCCAAAGTGTCAATATTTTGTGTGGCCACCATCATTTTCCAGCACTGCTGGGCATGGAGTTCACCAGAGCTTCACAGGTTGCCACTGGAGTCCTCTTCCACTCCTCCATGATGACATCACGGAGCTGGTGGATGTTAATGACCTTGCACTCCTCCACCTTCCGTTTGAGGATGCCCCACAGATGCTCAATAGGGTTTAGGTCTGGAGACATGCTTGGCCAGTCCATCACCTTTACCGTCAGCTTCTTTAGCAAGGCAGTGGTCGTCATGGAGGTGTGTTTGGGGTCGTTATCATGTTGGAATACTGCCCTGCGGCCCAGTCTCCGAAGAGAGGGGATCATGCTCTGCTTCAGTATGTCACAGTACATGTTGGCATTCATGGTTCCCTCAATGAACTGTAGCTCCCCAGTGCCGGCAGCACTCATGCAGCCCCAGACCATGACACTCCCACCACCATGCTTGACTGTAGGCAAGTCACACTTGTCTTTGTACTCCTCACCTGGTTGTCGTCACACCATCTGAACCATCTGAACCAAATAAGTTTATTGGTCTCATCAGACCACAGGACATGGTTCCAGTAACCTATGTCCTTAGTCTGCTTGTCTTCAGCAAACTGTTTGCGGGCTTTCTTGTGCATCATCTTTAGAAGAGGCTTCCTTCTGGGACGACAGCCATGCAGACCAATTTGATGCAGTGTGCGGCGTATGGTCTGAGCACTGACAGGCTGACCCCCCACCCCTTCAACCTCTGCAGCAATGCTGGCAGCACTCATACGTCTATTTCCCAAAGACAACCTCTGGATATGACGCTGAGCACGTGCACTCAACTTCTTTGGTCGACCATGGCGAGGCCTGTTCTGAGTGGAACCTGTCCTGTTAAACCGCTGTATGGTCTTGGCCACCGTGCTGCAGCTCAGTTTCAGGGTCTTGGCAATCTTCTTATAGCCAAGGCCATCTTTATGTAGAGCAACAATTCTTTTTTTCAGATCCTCAGAGAGTTCTTTGCCATGAGGTGCCATGTGGAACTTCCAGTGACCAGTCAGTATGAGGGAGTGTGAGAGCGATGACACCAAATTTAACACACCTGCTCCCCATTCACACCTGAGACCTTGTGACACTAACGAGGCACATGACACCGGGGAAGGAAAATGGCTAATTGGGCCCAATTTGGACATTTTCACTTAGGGGTGTACTCACTTTGTTGCCAGCGGTTTAGATATTAATGGCTGTGTGTTGAGTTATTTTGAGGGGACAGCAAATTTACACTGTTATACAAGCTGTACACTCACTATTTTACATTGTAGCAAAGTGTCATTTCTTCAGTGTTGTCACATGAAAAGATATACTCAAATATTTACAAAAATGTGAGGGGTGTACTCACTTTTGTGAGATACTGTACATAAGGTTCATATTAGCACGCATGGCACACATCAGTAGTAACATTGATGATGTTCTTACCTCTCAGTGGCTGCATTTCCTGCAAAAAAATAAATACATGTAAAACACATTCATCATTGATATTTAACTCACAAATTATAATAGGTGACATGATATGTAACAGTGATGTAGCACTAGAGATGCATGTCTGTGTTTTAAGCGGTGGCTGTAGTCAGGGACAGAGTGGAGTACTGTGACACTTTCAAGAAGCTGGTGTTTGGAGGATATATTGGCACGGGTGTTGTTAGGCCCAAGACGAAGTCCACAATATATAGTCCCTACACAAATATAGGGTTACTACCCAAGCCGGCTGGTCGTTTGTTTCAAATGTTCCATTGCCATACTGGCTGGCAAAATTCTTTTCACTTGCTTGCTTGCTAGCTAGCCAACTACGGTTAATTTACAGTCACGACAAACAGTGCAGACAGCTGCATTTGCATTTATTTAAGCTGTTTTCTATGAGGATACATCCATGAGTTAACGAGGCACGATTTCGCCTGGCATAGAAAATGTGCTCTCATTAGGACAATGTTGTTCAGAGGAGCTAGCCAACGACACAGCTAACACAATCACTTCAAACTGAAGCTGGGAAGACTGCAAACTAGCTGCACTTCGTTTCGTTTGACCTTTTTTCAATTTATATTCCTTTGTATATATCCATAAAAATGTCAGATGGAACAGAGTAAATAGGCATTTTAATGTCATAGATTTAGCCGGTGATAACTTGTGGAATAGACACCGACTGGAATGTGCTTTTAACCATTCAGGTTCAGACCCACCCCTTGTATAAATTGAAGATATTTACCTCTAAACTCCGGTTGGGCAGTTCTGTCAAACCACCATTTGGCCCTAACAAAGGAAATTGGAGACATGTCAATGCTATTTCAAGGACGACTCAAAACCAGATACTTTTGGAAAGGGAGCTTTTCAACAAGCCAGACTTCTGTGCTCTTCAAACACCTTACTAGCAAAATTAGAGAAGAACCTCTTCTGCCCCCTTTTGGTGATTTAGCATAGCCTACAACTGGCAGAATGACCAACACTTACCAAAACAATATTTATTATTTTTCCACAGGCAAAAGATCACAATCAAAGCGACAAGAAGAACAGTAGTCAGGACCAATACTGCTGCCAAATTGCTTCCTGCAAGAAAGGAAAATAAAAGCCCAATGTTTAGATAAAAAACAACCTTATAACATTCATACTGTAAGTGAAAGCACATCTTCCAAATCATTGTAATGCATTGAAATGTTATGGTTTTGCTCAATTCCCAAACCTTGTTCTTTGAAGGCATTGCATATGGTGTTGTTGGTGGCGGTACAGGCTACCTTGATGCCCTCTTCCCTGCATCTTCAAGAGAAATGAAAAGATTTGATGATAGCACTTTACTGTAGGTGCCCTAACTTTACTGTAGGTGCCCTAATTCATGCATTCTTTATCATGTCTATCTTAATCCTGGTCTTGGGGACCCAAAGGGGTGCACATTTTTGTTTTTGCCTTAATACTACAGCTGATTAAAATGATCAACTCTGCATCAAGCTTTAATGATTTGAATCAGGTGTGTAGTGCCTAGGCAAAAACAAACATTTGCACCTCTTTGGGTCCCCAGGACCTGGATTAAGAAACACTGATATAACACATTACAATATTTACATTTACATGACATATTACATATTTGTCATATGTCATACATTTTAAACAGTTATGAGTAACGGCATAATATTATAAAAAACTTTTTGGCCAAGGAGGTCTTAATCAGGCAATTTGACATCAAATTAAGATGTTTGGTGCAGTATTTCTCAAATGAAAACATTTGCTAGTTGTAGGTCGTTGAATGACAACACTTCATTAAAGAATCCCTACTGTTGACCAATCACGCGTAGACCGTGGCAACCAAACTTCGACTAAGCTCAAATGTCCCTGTTTCGACTGGGAAGTATACTTTAAACTTTATAGACAACTGTTCATCCTGTTGTCATATGGTCTAATGTCAACTGTTAATAACAACGGCTATTACACAGTCTGCCTAACAACTTATGTCATATGTTATTACAAGCTACATAAGTGTCTACACTCCAGATGTTATGACCATGCGTTATATCATTTACCAAACTCTGTGTCACATTATTACATTGAATGGAATGATGGGTGTCATAAACATGTCATATGCCATTAGAGAGTGTGCACAAACAACTTAAAAATGGAATCCTCAGTAGTGGAAACAGCGCCACTGTCTGCCCCACCGCCAATGTTATTGTTTTTGTTTAGTCGACAAAGCAGAGTTGAGAAGGTACATGATAAAAAAAACGGTACATTTCTGATGTTTTATCGCACGTGCAATGATGTCCAAAGGAAACAAAATCTGTAACTTCTTTGTTGTTGTTTAGTCGCAAATGGACATGGCAGTTTCACCATTAAAGATTCCAGCGTTAAGTAAAGTGATATTAATTTGAGGTGTTATAAAACAGTAATGAATGCCTTAATACCACAGAGTTGAGAGTATCACAAAACCATTTAGGATCGCCAAGAAACGTGTATATTGGAGCACTTAGGATTTTTTTATTTAGACAAGACAAACTACTGAGTTGTACAAATTGGACCATATCCAGATTTTAAAAAACATTATTATAATAACAACAACTTGCCAAAAAGCACAACAATTTTGAAACTAAATCAAAGCAAATATTATTCTATAACAAAATCACAGAAGGAATTGTGAAAGCTGTGGAGAAAGGAAGATGTGCAGGCTACAGTAACAATGTACAGTATATTATGAAAAAATAAAGCAAATAGTAACACAATAAAATAACAATAACAAGGCTATACACAAGGAGTACCAGTACCGAGTCAATGTGCAGGAGTACTAGGTAATTGAGGTAATATGTACATGTAGGTAGGGGTAAAAGTAAATTGGCCATCAGGATATATAATAAACAGAGGAGCAGCAGTGTAAGTGAAGTGTGCCTATGTGTGAGTGTGGCATGAATATGCATTTGTGTGTGTTTTTTGTGTGTGTGAGCGTATGTAGTGTGTGTGTGTGTGCGTGTGTGTGTTGGAGTGTCAGTGTAGTGTGAAATCAAATCAAATCAAATTTGATTGGTCACAAACAGTACACATGTTTAGCAGATGTTATTGCGGGTGTAGCGGAATGCTTGTGTTTCTAGCTCTAAGAGTGCAGTAATATCTAACAAGTAATATCAAAACATTTCACAACAATACACACAATAAACACAAATCCAAAGTAAAGGAATGGAATTAAGAATATATACATTTTTGGACGAGCAATGTCGGAGTGTCAGCCACAAAGATACAGTAGAATAGAATACAGTATATACATATGAGATGAGTAATGCAAAATATGTAAACATTATTTAAAGTGACCAGTGTTCCCTTATTAAACTGGCCAGTGATTTCAAGTCTATGTATATAGGGCAGCAGCCTCTAAGGTACCTACTGATGGCTATTGGCCTTGAGATAGAAGCTGTTTCTCAGTCTCTCGGTCACAGCTTTGATGCACCTGTACTGACCTCGCCTTCTGGATGATAGCGGGATGAACAGGCAGTGGCTCGGGTGGTTGTTGTCCTTGATGATCTTTTTGGCCATCCTGTGACATCAGGTGCTGTAGGTGTCCTGGAGGGCAGGTAGTTTGTCCCCAGTGACGTGTTGGGCAGACCTCACCACCCTCGAGAGCCCTGCAGAATGCGAGCGGTGCAGTTGACATACCAGGCGGTGATACAGCCCGACAGGATACTCTCAATCGGTCTATGGTGTCAGGTAAGGTAGAGGTGATATGATCCTTGACTAGTCTCTCAAAGCACTTCATGATGGCATGCATGAGTGCTGTGGGGCGATAGTAATTGAGTTCCTTTACCTTTGCATTTTTGGGTACAGGAACAATGGTGGACATCTTGGAGCATGCGGGGACAGCAAACTGGGATAGGGAGAGATTGAATATGTCCGTAAACACTCCAGCCAGCTGGTCTGTGCATGCTCTGAGGATGCGGTTAGGGATGCCGTCTGGGCCGGCAGCCTTGCGAGAGTTAACACGCTTAAATGTCTTACTCACGTCGGCCACGGAGAAGGAGAGCACACAGTCCTTGGTAGCAGACCACGTCGGTGGCACTGTGTTATTCTCAAAGCGGGCAAAGAAGGTGTTTAGCTTGTTCGAACACAACACCATCGGTGACCACGACGTGGCTGGTTTTCCCTTTGTAGTCTGTGATTGTGGCAGTGTCTACAGACATAAGACTCATGTCTGAGCCGTTGAATTGCGAATCCACTTTGTCTCTATACTGACATTTTGCCTGATTGATTGCCTTACGGAGGGAATAACTACACTGTTTATAGTCGGCAATATTCTCAGTAACTTTGCCATGGTTAAATGCGGTGGTTCGTGCTTCCAGTTTTGCGCGAATGCAGCCATCTATCCGCGGTTTCGGGTTTGAGTAGGTTTTAATAGTCACAGTGGGTACAACATCTCCAATACACTTCCTGATAAACTCAGTCACCATATCAGTGTATTCATCAATGTTATTCTCGGAGGCTACACGGAACATATACCAGTCCGCGTGATCAAGACAATCTTGAAGCGTGGATTCGGATTGGTCAGACCAGCATTGAATAGTCCTTAGCACGGGTATGTCCTGTTTCAGTTTCTGGCAATATGAAGGGAGGAGCAAAATGGAGTCGTGATCAGATTTGCCGAAGGAAGGGTGGGTGAGGGCCGTGTAGGCATCACGCAAGTTGGAGTAGCAGTGGACGAGTGTTTTAGCAGCGCGAGTACTACATTCAATGTGTTGATAGAACTTCGGTAGCGTTTTCCTCAAATTTGCTTTGTTAAAATCCCCAGCTATAATAAATGCAGCCTCAGGATCTGTGGTTTCCAGTTTGCATAAAGTCCAGTGTAGTTCTTTGAGGGCCGTCATGGTATCGGCTTGAGGGGGAATGTGAACTTCTCATCCTTTCCTTTCCTCTCTACTGGCTGTGGTTAATCTCTACCACACATGTGAACTCCTCCTTTTCATTCATAGATTCCTTTCCACCCTTCCTTGCTCCTTTTCCTTTCTTCCTTTTCTAGCTCCCTTTCCTTCTTCCTTTCCTTTCTATTGGACATGATTAATCCCTACCACATTCATGTGAACTCCTCATTTTCTTTCTTAGATTCCTTTCCTCACTCCCTTTCCTCATTTCCTATCTCTGTTTCTTTCTCTCCTTTTCTATATTCCTTTCCTCTTTTCCTCAATTCCTTTCCTCATTTTCAGCTTTCTTTCCTTCCCTACCTCCCTACCACCCTTTCCTCTCCTCTTTTTGCAAATGCGTAACATATTCTATGTTTTGCAAATTTGTAACATATTTACATTTACATTACATTTAAGTCATTTAGCAGACGCTCTTATCCAGAGCGACTTACAAATTGGTGGATTCACCTTATGATATCCAGTGGAACAACATATAATAGGAATTGTAATTTATAACATATCATACGAAATGGGTATTGGACATCCACAAATTAATAAAATACCATGTAAAACATAACATATTGTACTAAATTGAGTGTCTAGGATTTACTTACAGAATAATATGAAATGCTTTGAGACCAGGTTGTCCAGAGAGCTATATGTTGCAATTACTTAGAGCGCTAGCCATTTATGTCATTGTGTCACATCCTGACCAGTATAAGGGGTTATTGGTTATTGTAGTTTGGTCAGGACGTGGCAGGGGGTATTTGTTTTATGTGGTTCGGGGTTTAATGGGATATGTATTTATGTAAGAGGGGTGTTTGATTTATGTGTTCCAGGGTTTTTGGGTAATGTTCTTGTTTTGTATTTCTATGTTTTTCTATGTTGTGTATTTCTTTGTTGGCCTGGTATGGCTCTCAATCAGGAACAGCTGTACATCGTTGTTGCTGATTGAGAGTCATACCCTGTTTTCACCTGTCCCTTCGTGGGAAGTTGTTGTTGTACTGCTGTGTGTTAGCCTGCAACACTGTTCGTTCGATCGTTTTCTTGTTTTGTTTGTTACATGTTCAAATAAAAGTTAAGATGAGCACTCAACCCGCTGCGCCTTTGTCCGTTACGTACGACGGCCGTTACACATTGTTACAGTTGCCTGCACAACTTCCTTTTTTCAGAGCTGTCACAAATCATGTTCTGCCCCAGAGCAGTTTGTTTCATTTGTTGTAAAAAAAATAATAAAAAATAATAATAAAATATATATATATATATATATATATATATTTATATAAAAATCCTAACTACGTATGTATCCATGTTTCTTGGAGATCCTGAATGGTTTTGTGATAGTATAAGCACCTTCATAACTGTTTTATAACACCTCAAATTAATGTCACTTTACTTAAGGTGTCTGTGCACACTCTAATAATGGCATGGTTATGACATCCATCATTCCGTTCACCGTAATAATGTGACACAGAGTTTGGTAAATGATATGGGTCTTTCTATAAACTAGGGTACCAGTGAGGATTTCCTAAACTGGACAACTTCCTACACTTCCAAATGTGTTCATGTCATTACATTAAGATATAAGGAGGGATCATAGCTATATTCAATCAAATTCACAAGTTGATTTAAAACCTATGTTTAATCCTTTATCATGGTTGGTGTCTTGATGGATTTGTCCAAAATCGGGTGACACTTTTCTGTCCTTGCATTTATGGTAATGTAAGCCGTCGCTATATCATATATTTTGTCACTTTCTCATGATAAAAACAGCAATGGTGAGTTTCAAATTGTGAGCTTAATGCTACTGCTATTCATAGATTTCTTATGTGTGCCTGCGTCGGCCACAACAATCCCCATGCATGCATCCATTTAGTCAGGCAATGTCCACATTATTCTCACATATTTAAGAATCTAATAATAATTAACAAGGCTTAAAATAATCGCTATTTTTAAAGTGGTAATGGCCTACTTTAAAAAAATAAAAATCTTTTTGCATGCTTTTTTTTTGGGGGGGGGCATATATTAGGCCATATATAAATTAAACAATTGTACAACATTGAGGTCGTTGAAAATTACAATTAAGCACCTGAAAGTCCTTGAATTTGACTTGCCAATGTATGAACCCTGCTTAAATGATGTATAGAGCTAGGCCTATGTGGTTGTATAGGTGGAGTTATGGGGCAATTTGCATATATTCACTTTTATTCCTCTAAGTACATGTGGAACTGCATGAAAATCTAATTTATTTTTGTTTCAACCATTTAGAAATGTGGATCACAATGTCACACATCGGCCCCATTATTTATAGAAAGCCCCATATAAAGTCCAGTTACAACATATGGTATGTAGACACTTATGTAGCATGTAATAACATATGACATAAATTGTCATGCAGTGTAATAGTAGTTGTTATTAACAGTTGACATTAGAGCATATGACAACAGGATGAACAGTCATCTATAACACCAATTATAACTAGTTTTATAACATCTTATGCCATTACTCATAACTATCCTGAACAAAAATACAAACGCAACATGCAACAATTTCAAAGATTTGACTGAGTAACAGTTCATATAAGGATATCAGTCTACTGAAATGAATTAATGAGGCCATAATCTATGGTTTTCACATGCCTGGGAATACAGATACGCATCTGTTGGTCACAGATACCTTAAAAAAAGGCAGGGGCGTGAATCAGAAAATCAGTCAGTATCTGGTGTGACCACCATTTGCTTCATGCAGCGCGACACATCTCCTTCGCATAGAGTTGATCAGGCTGTTGATTGTGGTCTGTGGAATGTTGTCCCACTCATATTCAATGGCTGTGAGAAGTTGTTGGATATTGGTGGGAACTGGAACATGGTGTCGTACACGTCGACCCAGAGCATCCCAAACATGATCAATTGGTGACATGTCTGGTGAGTATGCAGTCCATGGAAGAATTGGGACATTTTCAGCTTCCCGGAATTGTGCACAGATCCTTCCGACATAGGGCCGTGCATTATCATGCTAAAACATGAGGTGATGGCGGCGGATGAATGGCACGACAATGGGCCTCAGGTTCTCGTCACGGTATCTCTGTGCATTCAAATTGTCATCAATAAAATGCAATTGTGTTCATTGTCGTAGCTTATGCCTGCCCATACCATAACCCAACCGCCACCATGGGGAACTTTGTTGACATCAGCAAACAGCTCGCCAACATTACGCCATACACGTAGTCTGCAGTTGTGAGGCCTGTTGGGCATACTGTGAAATTCTCTATAACAACGTTATGGTAGAGAAATTAACATTCAATTCTCTGGCAACAGTCCTGGTGGACGTTCCTGCAGTCAGCCAATTGCATACTCCCCCAATACTTGAGACATCTATGGCATTGTGTTGTGAGCCATAACTGCACATTTTAGAGTTGCCTTTTATTGTCCCCAGCACAAGGTGCACCTGTGTAATGATCATGCTGTTCAATCAGCTTCTTCATATGCCACACCTGTCAGGTGGATGGATTAGTTTGGCGAAGGAGAAATGCCCAACAGGGATGTAAACACATTTGTGCACAAAAATCAGAGAAATAAGCTTTTTGTGCATATGGAACATTTTTGGGATCTTCTATTTCAGCTCACTAAATATGGGACCAACACTTTACATGTTGCGTTTATGTTTTTGTTCAGTGTATTTAAAACTACTTATGACAGCTTATATGTTTATGTAGCTGTTATAAAGACTTCATGATGAATGCATGAATAAGGACACCTACAGTAAAATGTTACCGATTTAACAACGTGTCTAACCTTTAGAAAACTATAAACCAATATATTTTGATAGTTATTTGGTTAAAGTATCTTGAACTTACGTGGTACATGGGTAGCAGGCCCTGCAGTGCTCCTTCCCCTTGTTACAGTAGTGGCCCTGCTGGCATCGACATACTGAGTCCTTGAAGATGGTGCATCTGTCCTCCACCTCCAGATTGGCTACGAAGGACAAACACCACAGTGGCAGTACATTGGCAAGGTTGGGTTACTGATGTAACCTTGTTTCTCTGAGTAGTGTAACGGGTTGCCAAATGACCTATGGGAACTACTTCACATGATGTGATTGATATGCTTAATATCAAAGATGTTTACAGTCACGCCACACCCTTAGTGTACCCACGTGACCTCACTCCACACCCTTAGTGTACCCACGTGACCTGTCACTATAAAAGGCGGTATGGCGTGACATACTGTCTATTACTTAGATCCTCAGCCCGGGGCCTCCAGCGACGCCTCTCAGCCTGGGGCCTCCAGCAACGCCTCTCAGCCCGGGGCCTCCAGCGATGCCGCGCACCCCAGAGTCTTCTGAACGGGAGCTACGCCCAGAGCCAGAGCCACCTCCGTAGTGGGAGGATTGGGAAGGGGGGGGGGGGGTGTAGCACAGGGACCGTCATTGACGGTGGCCACCCTCCCTTCCCTCCCTTTAGGTTTGGGGTTGTTTTGTGGTTTTTTTTTGTTTTGAGGTGCAGTCGGGGTCTGCACCGTCGGGGGGGGGGGGGGGGGGTACTGTCATGTCCTGACCAGTAAAGGGGTCTTTTGTCAATGTAGTATGGTCAGGGCGTGGCAGGAGGTGTTTGTTTTGTGTGTCTAGGGGATTTCGGTTCTAGTTTTCATTTTCTATGTTTAGTTTTCCAGGTTTGGCCGAGTGTGGTTTCCAATCAGAGGCAGGTGTCTTTCGTTGCCTCTGATTGGAAGCCATACTTAGGCAGCGTGTTTTGCTTTGGGTATGTGGGTGGTTATTTTCCGTTATAGTCTGTGAACCTTACGGAACTGTTTGCTGGCGTTTGTTTTTTCTTTGATTAAGTGTTCTATTTAAATAAACAGGTAAGAATGAGCACTATACTCGCTGCGCCTTGGTCTGTCCTTAACGACGCTTGTGACAAAGAGTTAAAAAAAAAAGCTAACTAGCCAACTTTGAACCTCTGATCATACCCTAGGGGTTTCAAAATCATCTGGTGAGGCGACCTAGTAAATGTGGTTGTTTGAGGCCGGGAGAGAGCCCAGGAGAGAGCACCAGCGGTGTTTGGAGGTGATAAGGATGTCATCTTAGCCGAGTGAAGCTAATTCCGGTTTCTCTGGCAATGTTCAAAGTCCAGATTCCGGGGATGATATGCTATCTCTGGTTGGCTCGAGGTTTTTCAGAGTGTGAATCGGATGACATCAGTCCAGGGCAGCCTGAAGCCCCGGCATTGGATTCGGAGGGGGAGAGTGAACCATTGGGGGTTAACCTCTTGACGGTCGCCTAGGATAGGGGGCGCTACAGCGATTAAAAAAAAAAAATTGTGCCCATTTTAAACGGACTCCTACTCAAACTCAGAAGCTAGGATATGCATATAATTAATAATTGTGGATAGAAAACACCCTAAGACTGTCCCCAGTCTTTACAAAGTGGTTTGAGTCTCTTACTGTGAAAACTGACAGAATGAGAGGCTGTGGAAAGTGGTCACATGAGGAGGGCCATCACCATTATGACGCCGGCGCCCCTGGCTACCCTCCCCTTTCGAAACATTTAGAAAGACAATGCAATCATCCCCCTTGAATCTTATTGGAGCTCTGGTTGAAAAAGACCCTAAAGATTAATGTTATACAACGTTTGACATGTTTGAACGAACCTAAATAAAAATAAAAAAGCATTTTATTGAAAGAGGAGTCCCGCGGCCGACGGAACTTTTGGAGCAGCCTTCAGAATGCGCTAACAAGAACAAGCTATTGGGACGTAAAGGATTAACTTTTTCGAACGAAAATACATTTGTTGTGGAACTGGGATTCCTGGAAGTGCTTTCTGATGAAGATAATCAAAGGTAAGGGATTATTGACATTTAGTATACAAGAGTAGATTTGATATGCGATTGTTCCAAGATGGCGCTGACCTGTAATGGTAGCCTATTTTTCTGAGTATCGCATCCCCTTTTATCGCAAAGTGTGATTACCCAGTAAAGTTATTTTTAAATCTGGCATTACAGGTGCTTTCAAGAGATTTATCTATAAATCTTAGAATGACAATATTACATTTTAAAAATGTTTTCGAATAGTAATTTAGTAAATTGTAGCGCTGTTTCACCGGATGCATTTGAGGGAAAATAGTTAGTCAACGTCACGCGCCAATGTAAAATGCTGTTTTTATATATAAATATGAACTTTATCGAACAAAAGAATGCATGTATTGTGTAACATGATGTCCTAGGAGTGTCATCTGATGTAGATTGTCAAAGGTTAGTGCTGCATTTAGCTGGTTTTTGGTTATTTGTGATGCATGTGGTTGGTCGGAAAATGGCTATGTGGCTACTTTTACGATATACTCCTCTAACATAATCTAATGTTTTGCTTTTGCTGTAAAGCTTTTTTGAAATCGGACAACGTGGTTCGATTCAGGAGATGTGTATCTATAAAACGATATAACATAGTCCTATATTTGAAAAAGAAAGAAAAAAATGTTATGCTAATAGAGATAGGATTTATCGCTGGATGTCCGTCCCGTGAGCCCGCCCAGAGGTTAATGTGTCTTTGATGGAGCTGTGTCGTACGGCGGCAGATCACCTGGGGATGGATTGTCCATCTTCTCCCCCTCAGTTTGGGGGAAGGTATTTACCTCCTGTCCCCTTCAGCGGTGAAAATTTGCTTACCCCTGTTTAAATATTTTGCAGATGAACTAAAGGTAACCTGGGATTTCCCTCATTCATCCAGGCTGCTGCTAGCAGGTTATGGTGAGCTCATGAACGTACGTAGATGGTATGGAGGAGGTGGGGTTCGTTGGCACACCGCCGGTGGATGGAAAGCTGGCAAGTTACTTAGCTCCAGAAGCTAACAAGGGAGCTAATCCGAGCACGGTGCTTCCGAATAAATAGTGCAGGTTCTTGGAATCAGCTGCACAAAGTGTACCAGGCTGAGGGTATGGCGACCCGGTCGTTGAATGTGGTCAAAATGCTGCATACGTACAATATCGATTTGCTGTAGGAGCTGAATAAGACCGTGGAGGCGGAGAAGCCGGTTTTAGAGTTTCTCTACGAAATCCTTGTGGTGGCTGATTTTGTGTTGCGTCTTTCCCGGTTTACTATCCTGGCTATTTGCTATGGCAACAGTGCTCCCAAGTGGCTCGGTCGATAGGGGCAAGTTACTGGTTGCCGAAGTCCCCGAACCCGGTGCAGGCCGGTTATCTGAAAGGTGGTACCACGAGAGCACATTGCTTCTACCCAAGGTTTCTCTGTGTTCAGGTTTATCAAGTGTGTGGTATCGTCCATGTGTGGGCATAATAAGCACAGTTCCTTTCCCACATCTAGACACACAGTTGTCAAGAGTGGTGGATATGAAGCAGTGCACATTTTCTGTTGCTTGGGGCAACGTATCCTCCAGGATCTCTCAATGTGTGTGTGGCTCTACTTCCAGGGGGTCTTATCTCTACCGAGTGGGGACTGCAACCCTTGTGGTTGCGCAGATATAGGACCGGTTCAAAAGGGCCGACGTAGATCTTTACGCATTGCTAGAAAACGTGCATTGTCGTCTCAATGAGGGGTCTGGGCGCTCCATTGGGAATGGATGCTTCGGCGTATCAGTGGCCTCGTACTCTGCTCTATGCTTTTCCTACGGTTGGACCTGAATCAGGCCACCATGGAGAGGCTCCATCAGGAGGGTCTGTTGTTGATTCTGGTGGTTCCCCGGTTGGGCGGGGCCCATGGAGGGTTCTGTGTTGTTGGGATCTATTGTCCCAGGTGCATGGGAGAATTTGGCACCCTTGATCGCAGAAATGGGATCTGGATTTGGCCCCTGAATGGTTGAATTTGATGGTTTGGGGTTTACCCTCAAACGTGATTACGACTATACAGTCGGCGCGTGCACCCTCTATGAGAGGGTTGTATACATATAAGTGGCGTGCGATTGAGGGTTGGTGTCAGATTAAAGGGCTTTCTCCTTTTCAGAGCTCCCTGGTGGACATTTTGATGTTCTCACAAAAGCTTTATTAGCAGGGCCTTATTTTTTACACATTAAAAGTTTATGTGGTGTGTCATGTAGGGATTGACAGCTCTACCCCAGGGTCTCAGCCTCTGGTGGTGCGGTTCCTGAAAGGTGTGCGTCGGCTGGGACCTGGCTTTGGTCCTGGACGCTCTGTGTGAGCCTTCATTTGAACCATTGGAGTCTGTGGACCTGAAGGTCCTTTCCAATAAGACTGCCCTGCTCATGGCCTTGGGGATCTCCACACATTATCAGTACATCCTTCCTGTTTGGCATTTGTGTCTGGTGACTCCGAAGTGATGTTACATTCCCCATGGAGCTTTTGCTCCCAAGGTTATGCATATGTCTTAAAGGTCTCTGGTTTTAAAGTTCCTCTGTTTGTTTGCGGTGACATGAGGTTGCATGGCCTTTGTCAACCATTACGCATGTATATGGATAGGACCAAGGGTATCCGTGTTTGTGACCAGCTTTTTGTCTGTTTCGCTAATCCAACTCAGGGTAGGGCTCTTTCTACCACTGTCTCTTTCATTGGATTGTGAAGGCTATCTCCCTGGCATATGACAGCAAAGGACAAGGGTTGCCTAGCGGTGCACATGCTCAATCCACTATGGGTGTATTCAGGGTCATGACAGTGATATCTATGCTGCAGCGAGTTGGGGTTCCCCACATACCTTTGTGAGGTAATATCACTTGGATGTAACTGCTCCCAGTGTGGTTCATAGTGTTCTTATAGCTTGGCCCGGGAGTGTAAGTTAGGCAACGTGCAGGTTTCACATTTATCCGGGTTACCACAGTTCCCCTGTGGGATTGAGCCCTGTCATTTTGGAGTCACTCTTATTGTGCTACATATTTGTGCATCTGTAACTTTCTCACTCATCATTATTTAAAATTAAATTTAAAATTAATTTAGGATTATCCATAATCATGGTAGCATCCACATTAATGGAGAAGTGTTTAGAAACATATCATATTTGTCACACCTGCGCAGGACGCCAGGCTGCCCAGCACTAAGCACTCCTGCCACCATCATTACGCACACCTGTTTCCCTCAGCGATTCATTGGACTCACCTGGACTCAATCACCTGTTTTCATTACCTATATCTGTTTGTTCCCTAGGTTGTTCTCCACTTCAGCATTAATTGTCGTTATATTACCCGGTTCTGACGCTGTTCCTGTCCTGTTCCATGTCTGTGCTATATTAAACGTTCACTCTCCGTACCTGCTTCTCTACTCCAGTGTCACTTCTTACAATATTCTTATTTACAATAAAAGTGACTCGAAAATGACACAATACATTAGTTACTATTAATTTCCATTGGGCACAAAATATTCTGAAACACAACCAAAACAAACAGCAAATGCATCCAACACAATTGTAGAGTCACAAGCCCTACTCTAGTCATTGTGTGCTATGAATATGCGACATAATACTTAACTTTTAAGTACTCTTAAACACATGGAAAAGTCCACAGACCCACTCCAAAAGGCTTTTGGAGCTATCCTCGACTCAGTGGGTTTTGTTCAACAAGTCTCCGGACCTACTCACTTCCACAGTCATTCTCTGGACCTAGTTTTGTCCTGTGGAATAAATATTGTGGATCTTAATGTTTTTCCTCATAATCCTGGACTACCGGACCACCATTTTATTATGTTTGCAATCCCAACAAATAATATGCTTAGACCCAAACCAAGGATCATCAAAAGCCGTGCTAGAAATTCTTCGGACAACCCAAAGATTTCCAGATGCCCTTCCAGACTCCCTCCACCTACCCAAGGACGTCAGAATACAACAATCGGTTAACCTCATAACTGAGGAACTCAATTTAACCTTGCACAATACCCTAAATGCAATCGCACCCCTAAAAACAAAAAACATTTGTCATAAGAAACTAGCTCCCTGGTATACAGAAAATACCCGAGCCCTGAAGCAAGCTTCAAGAAAATTGGAACGGAAATGGCGCTCCACCAAACTGGAAGTCTTCCGACTAACTTGGAAAGACAGTACCATGCAATATCGAAGAGCCCTCACTGCTGCTCGATCATCCCATTTTTCCAACTTAATTGAGGAGAATGAGAACAATCCAAATTGTATTTTTGATACGGTCACAAAGCTAACTAAAAAGCAGCATTCCCCAAGAGAGGATGGCTTTCACTTCAGCAGTGATAAATTCATGAACTTCTTTGACGAAAAGATCATGATCATTAGAAAGCAAATTATGGACTCCTCTTTAAATCTGCGTATTCCTCCAAAACTCAGTTGTCCTGAGTCTGCAGAACACTGCAAGGACCTAGGATCAAGGGAGACACTCAAGTTTTTTAATCCTATATCTCTTGACACACTCATGAAAATAGTCATGGCCTCTAAACCGTCAAGTTGCATACTGGACCCTATTCCAACTAAACTACTGAAAGAGCTGCTTCCTGTGCTTGGCCCTCCTATGTTGAACATAATAAATGGCTCTCTATCCACCGGATGTGTTTCAAACTCACAAAGTGGCAGTAATAAAGCTTCTCTTGAAAAAGCCAAACCTTGACACAGAAAATATAAACCATCAGCCAATATCGAATCTCCCATTCCTCTCAAAAACATTTGAAAAAGCTGTTGCGCTACAACTCAATGCCTTCCTAAAGACAGACCCCATCAGACCCCATCATAGCACTGAGACTGCACTCGTGAAGGTGGTAAATTACCTTTTAATGGCGTCAGACCAAGGCTCTGCATCTGTCCTCGTGCTCCTAGACCTAAGTGCTGCTTTTGACACCATCGATCACCACATTCTATTGATTGGAAACCCAAATTGGTCTACAAGGATAAGTTCTGGCCTGGTTTAGATCTTATTGGTCGGAAAGATATCAGTTTTTCTCTGTGGAAGGTTTCTCCTCTGACAAATCAATTGTAAGTTCCGGTGTTCGTCAAGGTTCCATTTTAGGACCACTATTGTTTTCACTATATATTGTCATTCAGAGACATAATGTTAACTCTCACTGCTATGCGGACGATACACAGCTGTTCATTTCGATGAAACATGGTGAAGCCCCAAAATTGCCCTCCCTGGAAGCATGTGTTTCAGACATAAGGAAGTGGATGGCAGCAAATGTTTTACTTTTAAACTCGGACAACTAACATGATTGTTCTAGGTCCCAAGAAACAGAGATCTTATATTGGATCTGACAATTAATCTTGGTTGTACAGTCATCTCAAATAAAACTGTGAAGGACCTTGACGTTACTCTGGACCCTGATCTCTCTTTTGATGAACATATCAAGACTATTTCAAGGACAGCTTTTTTCAATCTATGTAACATTGCAAAAATCAGAAACTTTGTCCAAAAGTGATGCAGAAAAGTTAATCCATAATTTGATCACTTCTAGGTTAGACTACTGCATTGCTCTACTTTCCGGCTACCCGGATTAAGCACTAAATAAACTTCAGTTAGTGCTAAACATGGTTAGAATCTTGACTAGAACCAAAATAATGTATCATATTACTCCAGTGCTAGCCTCTCTACACTGGCTTCCTGTGAACCTCTACGGGACCCCTTCCCGTTCTCATCCCGGTAACGGGATTGCTTGACAAGATAGCAAAAATCTAATAATTTCAATTTCTCAAACAATCAACTATTTTACACCATTTGAAAGATAAACACCTCCTTAACCTGTCTGGGCAAGGTGTGATGTTTGCGTCCCACCCTAGTCAACATCCAGTGGAATCGCGTCGCGCGAAATACAAAACCTCATAAATGCTATAACTTCAATTTCTCAAACATGACTATTTTACACCATTTTTTAGATACACCTCTCCTGAATCGAACCACGTTGTCCGATTTCAAAAAGGCTTTACAGCAAAAGCAAAACATTAGATTATGTCAGGAGAGTACCCTGCCAAAAAAAAATCACACTGCCATTTTCAAAGCAACTAGATGCATCACAAATACCCAAAACACAGCTAAAGGCAGCACTAACCTTTGACAATCGTCATCAGATGACACTCCTAGGACATCATGTTACACAATACATGCATTCTTTTGTTCGATAAATTCATATTTATATATAAAAACAGCATTTTACATCGGCGCGTGACGTTCAGAAAATATTTTCCCTCAAATGCTTCCGGTGAATCAACGCTACAATTTACAAAATTACTATTCGAAAACATTGGTCAAATCTAATATTGTCATTCAAAGAATTATAGATTAACATCTCGTGAATGCAACCACATTGCCAGATTTAAAAATAACTTTACTGGGAAATCACACTTTTGTCACGTCCTGACCAATATTTAGGTATTATTTCTATTATATTTGGTCAGGACGTGGCAGAGGTATATTTGTTTTGTATTATGGGGTTTTGTGTGTGGTGTAGTGGGGTGTATTAGTTTGGTATAGGTTCTAGGTTTGTTTTTCTATGTGTAGTTTTGGGTGCTGGACTCTCAATTGGAGGCAGGTGTTTCTAGTTGCCTCTGATTGGGAGTCCCATAAGTAGGTGTGTGTTTGTTTGGTTTTCGTGGGTAGTTGTTTTTGCACTGCGTGTTGTGTGCCTGCAAAACTGTTCCTGTCGTGTATATTGTTTTCCAGTGGATGCGTTACTCTTTTTTTGAATTAAAACATGAGCATCCATATTCCCGCTGCAGTTTGGTCTATTCAACACGGCTCTTTTTGTGACAACTTTGCAATAAACGAGGTGCTATGCTCAGAAAAATAGGCTAGGCGATACATGTTAGCGCCATCTTGGAACCATCTAAAATCAAAAATACTATTGTAAATATTCCCTTACCTTTGATTATCTTCATCAGAAGGCAATTCCAAGAATCCCAGGTCCACAACAAATGTAGTTTTGTTCGAAAAAGTTAATAATTTATGTCCCAATAGCTCCTTCTTGTTAGCACGTTCCGAAGGCTACTCATAATGTACGAGGCGCGCGGGACTTGTCGTCACGAATGTGCAAAAAATATATATTTACGTTTGTTCAAACATGTCAAACGTTGTATAACATAAATCTTTAGGGCCTTTTTCAATCAGAGCTTCAATAATATTCAAGGCGGACGATTGCATTGTCTTACTAAACGTTTCGGAACGAGAGGGTACCCACGGGCGCCCGCGTCATAGTAATAATGGCCCTCCCCCTATGACCAACTTTCCAGGCCTCTCGTTCGGTCAGTTTCTACCAGAGAAGACTCAAACCACTTTGTAAAGACTGTTGACATCTAGTGGAAGCCTTAAGAAGTGCTAAATGAATCCTAACTCACGGTGTGTTTCATAGGCAAAGTGTTGAAGGTGATTCCACAAATCAGATTTCCACTTCCTGCATGGAATCTTCTCAGGTTTTGGCCTGCCATATGAGTTCTGTTATACTCACAGACACCATTCAAACAGTTTTAGAAACGTTAGAGTGTTTTCTATCCAAATCTACTAATTATATGCATATTCTAGTTACTGGGCAGGAGTATTAACTAGATTAAATCGGGTACATTTTTTTATCCGGCCGTGCAAATACGGCCGGATAAACCCAACAGGTTTTAAGGCTAGTACTGATTTCAAGGTTTTACTGCTAACCTACAAAGCACTACATGGTATTTGGTATTTTAATAGGATCCCCATTAGCTGTTGCAAAATCAGCAGCTACTCTTCCTGGGATCCACACAAAACATGAAACAAAATACAGAATTACATAATACAGAACATCAATAGACAAGGACAGCTCAAGGACAGAACTACATGGGTTTTCTCCTACCCATCTCGCCGTTTTGGTCCTGCTGTTGTCATGACGTTGGCCTCTTTTGGTACAGGGAGGACAGTTGACCCCTCCCTTTTGCACACAATCCACCCTGTGTGTAAAGGGTCGTAAAAACTCTAAAATTCCAGGAGACTCTCTGGCCACATGGCCCATAGAGAGACACAGGAAATTCTTCCAACTCATAGAATTGGAAAGCCAAGCGACATTTTGTGTTCTGGAGAAGGTATGGAAGATTGGTGAAGAATCCAGCTACGAACTGATCCGCTTGGTACCATTTTGTGATACTCAGAAGAGACAATATAGCCATATTACCATAAAACTGTTTATATAATAGACTCAGTTTAAGACTTACATCATATGGGTGTATGGAATGTATTAATAAGGATAAAGCTTTTGTAAGACATTGAGATGCTATGTACTGATGTAATGTGATAGATTTGGTTACAGAAATACAATTCTAACTCAGTCATAGGCACGCCCCCAGGGACCCATACAGGACCAGGCGTCATTTGACAAGCTGTCCTATGGGCACTATAAAACACCCCCGGATTTACATTTCCTCAGACCAGGCCTACACTCCGTTGGCTAATAGGTTTTACCTTCCAATTCCTCTACTGAAAGTGAACCATACCACGTGGTTAACTTTTACACTATCGATACTGACAGAATAAGAACAAGTCTTTGATATTAATTATTAGTCTGCAGCTAAGTAAATTATATCATTGAACGCGAAGACCAACGAAGCAACCATTCGATGACGACATTAATGAATGTCGCTCTGAAAGATCCATTCTAACCGAGAGAGAGAGAGAACGCGGACAAAACTCCCCAACAGAACTACTCTCCAACAAGAATCAGAACGACACACTGAGCGTAAATATATATTGATTGCAATTGTTCCCGAATGAGTGAGCCTTCAATTGTCAATTGTTAATATTAAATCACCCTGTGTAACGTCTCAGCCGACCTTTTATGATCCATTGTTCAACAGGCCGACCTGCCTGTTTAGCCAGTAGGGCACATTCCGATACCAATCCTTTGTGACGATAATGACTGTTTGTATGTTTTTCTGTTAATTACTTAGTGTAGTAAATAAATGATTTTAGTAAAGACTGGGTTCGTGCAGATACAACAATTTACGACGTTTTGGAATGAGACTGGACTAGAGGTAAATACACCAATTAAACTAGAAGATAATCTGCCTATACTATAATAGAATATAATATTATAGTACAGGAAAGTTATATTAGGAAAATTATAGCTTTGTAATCTGAATATTCTCCTTGGTGCCCCGATCTCCTAGTTAATTACAATTAAACGATGAATCAGTTTAATCGCGTGATAATAATTACAGGGAGCTAATTGATAAACATATCTTCCGTTTAATGGTACCCCCAAAGACACGACACTGTACATACCTACACGTACGCTACAGTCACAAGACGCAGGCCTCCTTATTGTCCATAGAATTTCTAAGCAAACAGCTGGAGGTATAAGGTCACAAGGCGAGACCCAGATGCAGATGGTTTGAGTCTTTGATACTTATTAAATCAGTCCAAAAGGGGAAGGCAAGAGAATGGTCGTGGACAGGAAAAAAGTCAAAACCAGTTCAGAGTCCAGGTGGTACAGAGTGGTAGGCAGGCTCGAGGTCAGGGCAGGCAGGCGGGTACGGAGTCCAGAAAACAGGCAAGGGTCAAAACCGGGAGGACTAGCAAAAAGAGAATATAAGCAGGAGTACGGGAAAACATGCTGGTCGACTTGAAAGACATACAAGACAAACTGGCACAGAGAGACAGGAAACACAGGGATGAATACACCAGGGAAAATAAGCGACACCTGGAGGGGGTGGAGACAATCAAAAGGACAGGTGAAACAGATCAGGGTGTGACAGGAGGCAGAGCTTTCTCCTATAAAGCTACATTTTTATGGAATGGTCTGCCTACAGTGAGGGAAAAAAGTATTTGATCCCCTGATGATTTTGTACATTTGCCCACTGACAAAGAAATGTTCAGTCTATAATTTTAATGGTAGGTTTATTTGAACAGTGAGAGACAGAATAACAACAAAAAAATCCAGAAAAACGCATGTCAAAAATGTTATAAATTGATTTGCATTTTGATGAGGGAAATAAGTATTTGACCCCTCTGCAAAACATGACTTAGTACTTGGTGGCAAAACCCTTGTTGGCAATCACAGAGGTCAGACATTTCTTGTAGTTGGCCACCAGGTTTGCACACATCTCAGGAGGGATTTTGTCCCAGTCCTCTTTGCAGATCTTCTCCAAGTCATTAAGGTTTCGAGGCTGAGGTTTAGCAACTCAAACCTTCAGCTCCCTCCACATATTTTCTATGGGATTAAGGTCTGGAGACTGGCTAGGCCACACCAGGACCTTAATGTGCTTCTTCTTGAGCCACTCCTTTGTTGCCTTGGCCGTATGTTTTGGGTCATTGTCATGCAGGAATACCCAACCACGACCCATTTTCAATGCCCTGGCTGAGGGAAGGAGGTTCTCACCCAAGATTTGACGGTACAAGGCCCCGTCCATCGTCCCTTTGATGTGGTGAACTTGTCCTGTCCCCTTAGTAGAAAAACACCCCCAAAGCATAATGTTTCCACCTCCATGTTTGACGGTGGGTATGGTGTTATTGGGGTCATAGGCAGCATTCCTCCTCCTCCAAACACGGCGAGTTGAGTTAATGCCAAAGAGCTCCATTTTGGTCTCATCTGACCACAACACTTTCACCCAGTTGTCCTCTGAATCATTCAGATGTTCATTGGCAAACTTCAGACGGGCATCTATATGTGCTTTCTTGAGCAGGGGGACCTTGCGGGCGCTGCAGGATTTCCGTCCTTCACGGCGTAGTGTGTTACCAATTGTTTTCTTGGTGACTATGGTCCCAGCTGCCTTGAGATCATTGACAAGATCTTCCCGTGTAGTTCTGGGCTGATTCCTCACTGTTCTCATGATCATTGCAACTGCACGAGGTGAGATCTTGCATGTAGCCCCAGGCCGAGGGAGATTGACAGTTCTTTTGTGTTTCTTCCATTTGCAAATAATTGCACCAACTGTTGTCATCTTCTCCAAGCTGCTTGGCGATGGTCTTGTAGCCCATTCCAGTCTTGTGTAGGTCTACAATCTTGTCCCTGACATCCTTGGAGCCCTCTTTGGTCTTGGCCATGGTGGAGAGTTTGGAATCTGATTGATTGCTTCTGTGGACAGGTGTCTTTTATACAGGGTAACAAACTGAGATTAGGTGCACTCCCTTTAAGAGTGTGCTCCTAATCTCAGCTCGTTACCTGTATAAAAGACACCTGGGAGCCAGAAATATTTCTGATTGAGAGGGGGTCAAATACTTATTTCCCTCATCAAAATGCAAATCAATTTATAACATTTTTGACATGCGTTTTTCTGGATTTTTTTGTTGTTATTCTGTCTCTCACTGTTCAAATAAGCCTACCATTAAAATGATAGACTGATCATTTCTTTGTCAGTGGGCAAACGTACAAAATCAGCAGGGGATCAAATACTTTTCCCCCTCACTGTATGTGAGAGACGCAGACTCGGTCTCGAACTTTAAGTCTTTATTGAAGACGCATCTCTTCAGTAGGTCCAATGATTGAGTGTAGTCTGGCCCAGGGGTGTGAAGGTGAATGGAAAGGCACTGAAGCGACGAACCGCCTCTGCCTGGCCGGTTCCCCTCTCTCCACGGGATTCTCTGTGTCGGGGGGCTAGGGTCAGTCTGTTATATCTGGAGTATTTCTCCTGTCTTATCCGGTGTCCTGTGTGAATTTAAATATGCTCCCTCTAATTCTCTCTCTCTATCTCTCCCTTCCCTCCCGGAGGACCTGAGACATGGGACCTTGCTGTCCCCAGTCCACCGGGTCGTGCTGCTGCTCCAGTTTCAACTGTTCTGCCTGTGGCTATGGAACCCTGACCAGTTCACTGGACGTGCTACCTTGTCCCAGGCCTGTTGTTTTCGACTCTCTCTCTCTACCGCACCTGCTGTCTCTAACTTTGAATGCTCCGCTATGAAAAGCCAACTGACATTTACTCCTGAGTTGCTGACCTGTTTCACCCACTAAAACCACTGTGATTATTATTATTTGACCCTGCTGGTCATCTATAAACATTTGAACATCTTGGCCATGCACTGTTATAATCTCCACCTGGCACAGCCAGAAGAGGACTGGCCACCCCTCAGAGCCTGGTTCCTCTCTAGGTTTCTTCCTAGGTTCTGGCCTTTCTAGGGAGTTTTTCCTAGCCACCGTGCTTCTACATCTGCATTGCTTGCTGTTTGGGGTTTTGGGCTGGGTTTCTGTATAGCACTTTGCGACATCGGCTGATGTAAAAAGGGCTTTATAAATACATTTGATATACAGTACCAGTCAAAAGTTTGGACACGCCTACTCAATCAAGGGTTTTTCTTTATTTTTACTATTTTCTACATTAAAGAATAATAGTGAAGACATCAAAACTATGAAACAACACATATGGAATCATGTAGTAACCAACAAAGTGTTAAACAAGTCAAAGTACATTTTATAAATTACAGTACTTTTTGTACATAGTCCCCCCATTTTGTACATAGTCCCCCCAGGCTCATGTGGACAGTACATCAGTGTCATCCGATTCAAAAACCACACTATGTTCAGAGGTAGGGGTTTATACCGGCAGGGGAAGCCTGGCCAGGATGAGGGCAGACTCAGTTGCCATTCAACTGTCCAGTGACTTAATCTCCTTGAACATCTAAGTGAGTCAAGATTTGTGCCTTGGTAATGGTGTTTATTGGATGGTGGATCACAAAGGGAGTGAGACCCATCATTAGGGAAAACCTAGTCAATTGCACAACAGAATGCATCGAACTGAAAGGTTTCTTCAGCATTTAACCCAACCCCTCTGAATCAGTGAGGTGCAGGGGGGGCTGCCTTAATTGACAGGGAGCAGTTGTTGTTGGTTAACTGCCTTGCTCAAAGGCAGAATGGCAACTTTTTCCACCGTGCCAGCATGGGGATTTGAACCAGTGACCTTTAAGTTACTGGCCCAACACTCTTAACTGCTAGGCTACCTGGAGCGCTTGGAACAATCTGCAAAGGAAGGTCTATGCTGTTGGATTCTGGGAACATTAGTTACAAAAGAGACATGAGGGGTGCAATAATGAAGCTTGGGAGGGGCTGAATGCAGGGAACACGATTGCATGTGACAGTACTGATAAGGGGAGAAACCGTTGAAGGCCCATATCACTTAGCTCCCTGCTTAGCAATAATGATGCAAGGAGGAGACTCCACCCAAAGTGAGGTACGAATACTACCATGGTGGAAGCCATGTCTGTGTCTGAATTACAGCTGTATCGACCCTTTGGGAAGAATTAAACTTGGTTAAGCTTCTCTAGTGTCCGTGAGTTATTTACTCAAAAAATTTGAACCTAACAATGCTCATTGATCAGTGTGGTTCAGCTCCCAAGTAAATAAAGTTTTTTGCTCATCCGAGACTGCGAGTTGTTTCTCACACTGTTGACACCAGTGGAATGACAACTGTGTACAGCACTAAATCAGTCTGCTAAGAATGTATTTCCACACAAGAGAAAGTGTGTTCCAAGTAAAGGTTATTAATAAAATTAATAGATTTTTGTCTAGGTGTGTCTCGGTGTCTGCTTCGATTGCCTTGGCATCAGCGAGAGAATAGTTACACTTACCGTCAACTCCGATCCATTATGCTTTGGAGTCGAGACTCTGTCCTAAATATGTATCAAGGTCCCGGCTTGAAACTCCCTTCTATATAAAGTTATCTAACTGGCACAGTCAAGTATGGACTGTCAGTCTCGGTCAAGCGAGGACTGATAGCCCACAGCATTGCTGGGCTCTGTGATCCCAGCAAAACTCCAAGTGAGCGAGTGGTAACGCCAGATCAACGGGCTGACGTGCCAGTCAAGTGAGGACTGGCATGACACCGCGGGCAAACAAGTGCCAACAACAGTTGCCAACAACAAGCTAATTAAGGTAGCTATGTGTGGCTTATTTAGCTAGCTACGAGCTAACTTCGGAGGTAACAGGACAGACCCGAGGGCTAATTAGCTAGCTAACACACAACGGATGGATGGATGCTCCCGAGTGACGCAGCGGTCTAAGCCACTGCATCTCAGTGCAAGAGGCGTCACTACAGTCCCTGGTTCAAATCCAGACTGTATCACATCCGGCCATGATTGGGAGTCCCATAGGGTGGTGCACAATTGGCCCAGCGTCGTCTGGATTTGGCCGGGGTAGGCCGTCATTGTAAATAAGAATTTGTTCTTAACTGACTTGCCTAGTTAAATAAAGGTTAAATAAATACAATTTAAAAAATCCTGACAATAAGCAATTCAAGTTAGCTAGTATGGGCACAATAATGAGAGAAGGGAAGAAGATTATATTAAAATCAACTACTCACAGCACCTCCTCGACTTGTTGAAGAATCGTAATTCCGTAAAGAAGTAATCTGAAGGGGATTAATAGCAATCTTTTTATAGTATATTTAAGATGCATTATTGACATGAGTCTGTTCCAGGAGCGTGCAAATGAACGCACCTGTCGGTCTTTACCCTTAACGAGCCCACAATAAAGAAGCACACCTTCAGAGGAGACAAGAATAACACTGACAAAGGCTTAAAATGACACTTTTGTCAATCTACCTATCCCTGAATGAAATAAATACTCAAATGAAACTTTGAATCACCTTTTTGAGTACGGACCAGCTAACCAACTTTAGAATTCTATTACATTTTGGCTATCGCACATGTTCTGAGCACAGTGGTCATGCAAACTTTCAGAATCTCATAATGTAAAACACAAACGTGAGATTGAACCATACAGTCAATGGATAATAAAATAAACGAACTACGATCACGTATATCCTACCAACGGGATATTAAAAACTGTAATATCTTATGTTTCACCGAGTTGTGGCTGAAAGACAACATGAATAATATAAAACTGGCATGTTTTACACTTTTTCGGCTGGATAGAACAGCGGCCTCTGGTAAGACAAGGGGTGGCAGTCTATGTATATTTGTAAACAACAGCTGGTGCACGAAATCTAAGGAAGGTTTTGCTCGCCTGAGGTAGAGTATCTCATGATAAGCTGTAAACCACACTATTTACCAAGAGAGTTTTCATCTATATTCTTCGTAGCCGTCTATTTATGACCACAAACCGATGCTGGCACTAAGACCGCACTCAATGAGCTGTATACGGCCATAAGCAAACAGGAAAACGTTCATCCAGAGGCAGCAGGGACCTTAATGCTGGGAAACTTAAATTGTAGGATGTGGCAGGGCTTGCAAACTATTACAGACTACAAAGGGGAGCACACAAGCTAAATTACTTCTATGCTCGCTTCGAGGAAAGTAACACTGAAACATGCATGAGAGCGTCAGCTGTTCCGGACGACTGTGTGATCACGCTCTTCATAGCCAATGAGAGAGTAAGACCTTTAAACAGGTCAACATTCACAAGACGGATTACCAGGACATACTCCGAGTATGCGCTGACCAACTGGCAAGTGTCTTCACTGACATTTTCAACCTCTCCCTGACTGAGTCTGTAATACCAACATGTTTCAAGCAGACCACCATAGTCCCTGTGCCCAAGAACACTAAGATAACCTGCCTAAATGACTATAGACCCGTAGCACTCACGTCTGTAGCCATGAAGTGCTTTGAAAGGTTGGTCATGGCTCACATCAGCACCATTATCCCAGAAACCCTAGACCCACTCCAATTTGTATACCACCCCAACAGATCCACAGATGATGCAATCTCTATTGCACTCAACACTACCCTTTCCCACCTGGACAAAAGGAACAGCTATGTGAGAATGTTATTGACTACAGCTCAGCGTTCAACACCATAGTGCCTCTCAAGTCCTCAGATCCTCAAAAGGTTCAACAGCTGCACCATCAAGAGCATCCTGACTGGTTACATCACACCTGGTATGATAACTGCTCGGCCTCCACTACAGAGGGTAGTGCGTACGGCCCAGTACATCACTGGGGCCAAGCTTCCTGCCATCTAGGACCTCTATACCAGGCGATGTAAGAAGAAGGCCCCAAACATTGTCAAAGACTCCAGAGACCCGTCAGAGATTGTTCTCTCTGCTACCGCACGGCAAGCGGTACCAGAGCACCAAGTCTAGGTCCAAAAGGCTTCTTCACAGCTTCTACCCCCAAGCCATAAGACTCCTGAACAGCTAATCAAAGGGCTACCCAGACCCCTCTTTTATGCTGCTGCTACTCTCTGTTTATAATCTATGCATAGTCACTTTAACTCTAACTACATGTACATATTACCTCAATTACCTTGACTAACTGGTGCCTCTGCACATTGACTCTGTACCGGTATCCCCTGTATATGGCCTAGCTATTGTTATTTTACTGCTGCTGTTTAATTATATTTGTTATTTGTTACTTTTTATTTTCAATGTTTTAGTTATCTATTTTTTACTTAACACTTATTTTTCTTCAAACTGCATTGTTGGTTAAGGGCTTGTAAGCATTTCACTGTAAGGTCTACACCTGTTGTATTCAGCGCATGTGACAAATATCATTTGATTTCATTCGATTTGAAGAAAAGACAGAACAAAAGACAGCATGCCACGCCACACTGCGTTCTATAGTGACAGGTCAGTAAGGGTGAGGCGTGACTGTAAACATCTTTGATATTAGGCATCGCAATCATATCGCATGAAGGGAAAAGAGTTCCCATAGGTTGTTTGGCGACCCCATTACGAAAACAACAGAGAACCTAATTTGCTACAGTAGGTAGGCCTACCTATAAGGTGTCAGTTCTACCTGTTGTGTGTGTAGGCCTACCTTTAGGGTTACAGGAAGTGCAGGGCTCACAGGAGTCCAGGGAGTTGGGGTCACTGTTGTAGGTCCTATCTTTCTCACAGTTAACACAGGTTCCATCCTCTGGGCTCACACTGCAGTGTCTCTCCAGATGTTGGCCTGGACACATAGAGTACCAAGACATAATCAGAGGGAAAGACATAGGCCTACATAGCATACATTAATTTTATTAATGCAATTTATAGGAGTTGACTAGAACAGTGCATGTTAATTAATCAACATTTCAGGTCTCACTCCAATGTAAATGTGCTTGCGCAATTATTATGGTGTTGAGCTGTCATGGTGGTGACCAAAAGAATGCTAATGTGAGATAGTTTAGTACAAATAATGTTAAACATTAGATGCTTACCAGCCGCACAGAGACAGCATGCCATTCCCTCATGCTGGTAAGTGCCATCTTGACAACTCTGCCTTTTGGTGCGCAATTTGCTAGTGATTAAGATGTCTTGGGAACTCCGCTCTGCTTTCAATGGTGTAGTTAAACGAACGGTACACTGTTAAATGCAATTACATTATGGAGTGTTATTAAAACAGACAGCAGTAGGCAGTTACAGTAGCTGTGTGTGTGTGTGTGTGTGTGTGTGCGTGCGTGCGTGAGACTTATCAGTGATATAAGTATGAGACATTGGAAGGTCAATAATTATTATTAAGGAAAAGTGCTTATGTGTGGTAAGTGTAACATAGTAAAGGTAAACCTGTATTAATTTGTGGATGTCCATCATCCATTTCGTGTAATATGTTATGAATTACAATTCTTACAGTATGTAAAAAATGTGCCATATGTCTGATATGTTGTTTTTACCATGCTTCTAGTCACTGTATATTATCTATACATAGTCAATTTACCACTACCTACATGTACAAATTACCTTGACTAACCTGTACCCCTGCACATTGACTCGGTACCCCCTGTATATAGCCTCATTATAGTTATTTTGTAAATATTTTCTGAATTCAATTTTTTTTAAACTGCATTGTTGATTAAGGGCTTGTAAGTAAGAATTTCACGGTAAGGTTGTATTCGGTGCATGTGACAAATCAAATTTGATTTCTTTTTATGTTAACTAGGTGGCTAACACTTACGTTAGCTAGGTGGCTGAAGTTAGCTAGGCTAGGGACTAGGGTTAGGGGTTAAGGTTAGGGTTAAAGCTGCAATATGTAACTTTTTGGGCGACCTGACCTAATTCACGTAGAAATATGAGTTATAGATCTGTCATTCTCATTGAAAGCAAGTCTAAGAAGCAGTATCTGTTCTATGTGCACTACTTCTATGCTTCCCATTCATAAGTTTTGTTTTTGCGTCTTTTCCTTTTGGTTTTGTACACCAGCTTCAAACAGCTTAAATAAAATCAAAAAGAAAGGAGGACCAAGGCACTCTTCATATAATTCATTAAAATGCCTTTATTCGTATGGCATGTTCAATAGAAACAATGTTTTTAAAAATCCGACGCGTTTTGGCTGCATGGCCTTCGTCAGGGAGTACAAAGAAATAATACAATGTTCTCTTTTTAACAGCTTTTCCAATTAACCCTAATTTGAAGAGGGAGTGGTTAAAATTGATTGGACACACCTAGTAAGCAATACTATACACACTTTAAAGTGAAATACTGCAGCTATGTTATCATAAAAATGTAACTCCAAGCTAGAAGTATCAGAACACTTAGAAAGGTAGTTCTAACCTTAAATATGGCTGGGAGAAGTGTCAAGAATAAGAAAGCAATATATTCCATAGTACACTAGAACATAGCAAAACATGAACAACAAGAGTAAACATAGCTGAGGGCAATTGAGCAAAATGTCCACTAGATGACAGCAAATGGACCCACCACAACCCTACAGGAAGGGTGAGAAATCCATATCTTCATTTAAACCCGGGTATTTAGTGGCCTGTAGTTTGTAAATCCAAAAACTTTCCCTTTGGTTTAACTGTTTAAGACGGTCCCCTTTTCTAATAGAGGCCAGGATATGATCAATACCCATAGCCTGTAGGGAGGCAGGGTTGCCATGGTGTAAGGAGTTGTAGTGCTTACACCAGCTTAAATAAAATACAATGATTCTTTACACTATACTTGCTTGTTTTGTGACATAAACAGAAATTAGGCAAACTATTAGACTTTTAGCAACCAGGAATGGGCAGAGAGATTTCTGCATATTGCACATAATGGAAATCTCCAGCCAAATCTGGTATTTGTTTCATTAGTCCATTGTTGATATAGTCACAAAATGTTTTGCATGTCAGCAATCAAGCTTTCAAGATATACAACTTTCAAAATACAGAAATACAACTGATATAGTGCATTTTGTAGTTACAAAGTAGCTACAAAAGTAGTAAGTAGTTGCATAGTTGCTATTTAGTTAAAATGCTGAAGGTGTCCTTGATGAGATTCGAATACGCAACTTTTGCGTTGCTATGTTTACATCTAGTCTATGAGACAAGGCTGGAGTGGCAAGTCCCAACAAGTCAAAATCAAAAGTGAAACTACTTCAGCACAGACAGTTTAGGAACTTTTACCTGTCGATTAAATAAAAAATATCAGATATTTATACATCGTGTTTGGTAGATATATATACTGTATTTCATCCATGCAATATACCAGAGCAGAGTTGAGACTGACTTGACAAATATGGGAAAGTTAGCTTAGCTAGCCCAAGTTCTGACAATAATTAAATATCTGAGTTTAACCTATACAAAGTGTCAACAATAAGAATGTTGATAGTCAACTCACCAAAATGCACAGGCTATATAAAAAAGTATATTTGTTCATTTTCCGAATTGATGCCTCCAAGAAGAGATTGCTGCGCCCTGTGTGATGTTTGAAAATCTGCCCTCTGTTTGAGGTTTGGAGGAATTACAGAGACAGTACGTTGGCCACAATTGCACAATGACCGTCAAATTGCTGCATGTTTGTAGGGCGCATAGACAAGCAATGCCAAACCGGCAATGCGTGCGGGTTTTATTCCAACCGTTTTATTCAAGAAAAACATCCAGTAAAAATATGTTTCACAATTGAAAATGGTTATCTTATGAGATACATACAATGAGTTGTTGGAGTAAGTTTATTAGATACTGTACATGTATTGTATTCGTCATTGTTCTATGAGACAGGCCTATCTCTCCATGTACCACTAGGGGGAGCGAATGGCCTTTGCGCGGGCCCGCCTGAGTTGCTCCTCTTTCTACAACTTTTCTGGGGTCCGTTATTGCGGCGATCCGTCAGGACTGGATGTGTGTAATGGTCATTTTCCAAACACTCCAAGCTCCGAGGCAGATTGTTTCATATTATAGTGTCAAGTTCTCGTTCTATCATGCAGTGCAATAGAGATCATTGCTTGGTGATCTTCAAAAACGGTAAGGACTTTTAGGAACTGCATCTCAGTGCAAGAGGCATGCGTCACTGCAGTCTCTGGTTCAGATCCAGGCTGCATCACATCCGGCTGTGATTGGGAGTGCCATAAGGTGGCATTGTGCATTTACTGTAGCCACGACTCTAATCACTATATCACATGCTATCACAGTAGAGATGCAATGATCATGCTGTTTAATCAGCTTCTTGATATGCCACACCTGTCAGGTCGATGGATTATCTTGGCAAAGGAGAAATGCTCACTAACAAGGATGAAAACAAATTTGTGCACAAAATTTGAGAGAAAGTTTTTGTGCTAATGGAACAATTCTGGGATCTATTCTTTCAGCTCATGAAACATGGGACCAACACTTTACATGTTTCCGTTTATATTTTTGTTCAGTATAAATAAAAAACTGAGCTACATGGTATCACCCCTGCCCTTCAATCGCTTATTGCCATTTTTGTGAAAGGGAAAGCAGATAGATAGACAGTGAGCATGAGAGAGAGTGGGTGAGAGGAAATGTGCTCATTCACATTGGTTTCCTGTGAGTCCCATTCAGATAGATGTGACAGGAGGGAGTGGAGGCTATTTGTGGAAAGTGTACAATGTGTGGGATCACTGAAAGGATACAGAAATAATGGATAGTCCAAGAGTGATCAGTCAGGTTTGAAATACAGAGTAGACATGATAAGTGCACAGCGGTGCACTTCAATGCACACCTGGGGCAGCTGTGCTGTGTCCCTCTGTTAGACCTCTGGATTACTTTATATTCAGCAGTTAATTGAGATACTAGTTTGATGGCCAGCAGTGGATACTTGGAGTCTCCATCAGCATCAAAGGACAAGCTATTGAATCAGAAAAGAGGTAGAATCTTCAATTCTTCTCATAGAAATAGTATTGAACAAATGGACACAATGGTTGTCTGATTGAATGCCTCTGGGGAGGGGGTTTCCCATAAAGCTATGAACTAAGATCAGCTATACAATCATCTAGGTATGTTGCAGTGAATTCTTTCAATGTCTCCTGGTACGTAAAGAAAATTACAAGCATAAAAAAACTAAGCATATGTTTGATCTCTGCAAAGTGGTCAACGAGGGCTTCCTCATTTCCACAAAAAGGCTTGTTAAATTCTCTTAAAATATAATTTTGGGCTGGAGAACTTCCTTCAAGCAGACATCCTGTGGGATTTGATTGTTTTATCCAAGAGTATCAAATTTCAGCTTTTTTGTAGTTTCACTGATTCTTGGAAGTGCAGACAGCTTTGTGCTAGCCTACAATGTCTGTTCTTATGGGCCTACCTGTGCAGCTGATGAACATTTGTAATCAAATATCTATATACATTTCTGTAAGGAAATATTTGTAATATTTTCAAGCAACCACATCTATTGGATAATAATGTATCTGCCCTTGGCACTTCACCACACACTCCCTGATGAAGGCGGACATCTGATATTAATTTTGTCAATTGACAGTGACATCATGGCTACAAGGTCAGATTAATTGTAGCATCTCATCATCAGCTTTAAGCACAAGCTGTGTGTATGTGTGTTTGGTGTAGCTACTACATATTCACCATGAATGATTACCTTTAGGTAGGCCAATAGCCCACACAGACATATCATTTGGATAGTACTGTTAAGCAGAGTGGAACAGGGGACACAAAGAGCAGACTCAGACGAGGAGATTGGGATGAAGTAATCAAGGTATTTATTGAAACACAGGGGGAAGATGGAGTGCAGGCCAGGGGAAGCTTGGGTGGGTTGCAGGAAACCAGGTGCGGAGGCTGAGGCTGGAGCGAGAGGGGTTGGGACAGGGTAAGCAGGCTGGAGGACGGGAGCTTGGAGAGGGGAGTGAAGTGAGCCATTTTTTTGAAAACCTGTCATAAATGGTGAGAATGATGGAGTTACTGTCAGATGGGGGAAGGCCAGTGACGAAGTCCAGAGCTATGTGTGACCAGGGGCGACTGGGTATGGGAAGAGGGTGGAGTAGACCGGAAGTGGGTTTAGTGGAGGTTTTGTTCTGGGCACAAATCGAACAGGCTGACACAAACTCCCTGACATCCCTCTCCATGGTAGGCCAACAAAAGCGCTGACGCAGGAAGGCGAGGGTCCAGTTCATACCAGGGTGACAGCTGAGGTGGGTAGAATGGCCCCACTGAAGAACATCAGAGTGAACACAATCTGGAACAAACAGAGAATTGCTAGGACCGTTACCCAGGTAAGGCTGGTTCTTCTGAGCCTGGCGGATACAGGACTCGATGTCCCAGGTGACGGCGGAAGCGATGCAAGTGGATGGCACAATGGCTTCTGGCTCCGTACCCATGTTGTCGGTGGTGAACTGGCAACAGAGGGCATCAGGCTTGATATTCTTAAACTGGGGCGAGAGAGGTTAAACAACCGGCTACTGGGGAGAGGATCTCCAGGCTGGAGTTCAATGGCGCAGTTGTACGGCCGATGACGCGGCAGCGACGGAGCGTGGTGCTTGCTGAACACAGGCGCTAGATCGTGATACTCGGGAGGAAGTGATGACAGGTCCGGAGGTTCTGGAATGGACTGGCGCGCAGACAAGGCAGGGGCAAGGGCAGAATGTAGACAATTCGAGTGACAAAATGAACTCCAAGTGGTTACCCTTCTAGTGGTCCAGTCAATCTGTGGGTTGTGTAGCTTTAACCATGGATGGCCAAGAACCAGGGGAGAGTGAGGACAGTAAATTATGTGGAAACTGATATTTTTCTGGTGGTCTCCAGGTACATGCAGGATGACAGGGATAGTTCTCACAAACACAGGCGAGGAGCTGTCCGTTGAGAGCGCTGGCATCGAGAGGTAAATCGAGTGGGACAGTGTCCAGGCCCAACTGGGTAATGACACCTTGGTCCAGGAAGCTCTCGTCAGTGCCCGAATCGATGAGAACAGACAGAGGAAAAGCCTGGCTCTGCCACACAATGTGGCCTTCAAGCAGGGGTCTGGGGGAAGATGGGCCTGCGATTTGGCTCAACAGTATATCCCTTTTCTTTGCTGGACGCAGGGAACAAGTGGAGACATAGTGACCAACCTGGCCACAGTATAGGCAACTCCTAGTGCCGATTTGCCACTGCCTCTCCTCTGGAGAGAGACGGGCCCAGCCGAGCTGCATGGGTACCGGATCTGGGAGAGCTTTGGAAAGGGTTGCAGTCAGAGAAGGAGGACAAGGCACTGAAGCAGATGTTATGAGGCATGCAACCCTACCTACACTCTCCCTCCGATGCTGACGGAGACGATTGTCAATGCGGATAGCGAGAGAGATGAGTTCATCAAGTCCATCAGGCTCATCCCTGGACACCAACTCGTCCTTGAGGGTCTCAGTGAGCTCATTCCGGAATACTCGCTGAAGGGCATCCTCATTCCAGCCGCTCTTAGTGGTGAGGGTGTGACACTCACATGCCATCTCAGCAGCACTATGGGAGCCTTGACGGAGGGACAGGAGTCGATTAGTGGCATCCTTATCGCAGACCGGGTGGTTGAAGACGTTTTTCATCTCCTCCGTGAATCTGGAGTAGGAGAAGCAGATGGGGGACTATCTCTCCCACACCGCCGTGGCCCAGGAAAGCGCTGCTCCACGGAGGCAGCCAATCAGGAAAGAAATCTTGGCCCATTCGCTATCATAAGAGTAGGGCTGTTGCTAAAATACTAGCAAACATTGTACCAAAAAGGCTCTGCAAGCTCTGAGGTTGCCATCGTAATGCTCGGGAGTCGGAACAAACGGCTCCCGGAGCAGACAAGAAGGGCTTGGGACTGGTTGTGAGCTCTGGGTTAAGGTTCAGTCCTGTAGGTCAGACAGGTTCTGTTGGCTGTCCCCATAGGGGAACCCTTTTTGGTTCCAGGTAGAACCCTATTTGGTTCCAGGTAGAACTATTTTTGGTTCAGGTAGGATCCTTTTGGGTTCAATGTAAAACCCTCTGTGGAAAGTGTTTTACATGGATCCCAAAAGGGTTCAACCTGGAACCAAAAGGGTTCTACCTAGAACCAAAAAGGGTACTTCAAAGGGAAAGGGAAGAGGGGATACATAGTCAGTTGTACAACTGAATGCCTTCAACTGAAATGTGTCTTCTGCATTTAACCCAACCCCTCTGAATCAGAGAGGTGCGGGGGGGGGGGGGGGGGGGGTGCCTTAATCGACATTAATCGACGTTAACTGCCTTGCTCAGTGGCAGAACGACAGATTTTGGGTTATCCAATTGGGACAGCTGGAGTACCCTTTTAAGTTCTAGATAGCACCTTGTTTGGTTCCAATGATTCAACAGAATGATGATTTTTCCTCTTGCACTAGCTTTGCTATTCCACAGAGAGGGATTCATTATTTTAGCTTTGTTCTCTTTCAACTAAGCTATCAATGTTACCACATAATATTAATGTTAATACAAATTTTTGCAAAACGTTATGCTTCAACCAATTGATGCTTAAGTCAACTGGCCATGCTCCCCGCAGGCCTTGCGGTGCCAATAGAAAAAGATGAGCATCAACCAATTGATGCTACTGTCAATACATTGCAGTCAATGGGAAAATATGAGTGACACAGGGTTGACGCTTATGTCAGTACATTGCATTCAATGGGAAAAGATGAGTATCACAGGGTTGATGCTTATGTCAATACATTGAAGTGAATGGGAAAAGAGAAACATCAACCAATTGACGGTTCTGTTAAGCAGCACTTGGGACATTGAAAAATTGCCTCCTTCAACTTAAAAATAGTCTAGAATGTATAAAATGTACTTTGAAGTCTATGTCATTATGCTTCTATTATCATGAAGGCATACAAATGATAATACTTTTGAAATTTGATCCAGTGTATATTTTTTATATACAATTTTGAATGATTTATCTTGAGGACAAAAAATAACAATTTTAGGGATATTGTCCCAGTAAAGAAATCATGTAATTGTGAACATAAAGAAAGCCAATGGCTGTAAAGAGTCCTCATTTATAATTCAAAGGTGTCGTCGCAGGCAGAGAAATGAGAAAGGACGCGTCTGTCTGCATAACACGTGTTGCCTCATCATTGCATTATCCTCCTGTGTGTTTGGTTTTCAGAACTTTAATAGGTTCCCTATCAGTTGTGTTGCTGCTCAGGCTCAGATACTTGCCATTGAGTTGCTTCGAAACCCTGTCTGGTCACATACTGTGTGTGGCCATTTTGTGTCAATTTATGGTTAAAATACATCTTTGAAGATTAGTGTAGTACGGTTGTTGTGTGTTAGAATGTTAACATCTGACAGACTGAGTATGTACTGCTGCTTTACATGACTATTTTGTCTTTAAGTGGTATTCACACACATACGCACACATGTGATAGATAACACAAGGCCTCTACTCACTGTCATATCAACCCAACCCCCATCCCCCATACACACACACATGCACAACCGTCTCACTACACAAAGGAACCGTGCATGTGTGCAGTCTTTCCCACGCGTGCGCAAACGCACGCACACACACAGCTGGCTGCTGGTCTGTCTGACCTATTTAGTTGTGTGGGCTGCTCTAATGGAGAGAGCTGGCCCTGGTGGATTATAGGGATGCAGCTGATTTGCATTTCTGCCCTGTAACTCGCATGTGGCACAGGAGGTCGGCAGGAGAACTGGAGAGGTCCCTCTTCAGTCTACACACACTACACTTACATATACTGTATATGTATAGCATATGTATGCAGGGTCCCTATGCACATACTACAATACTTCACTAAACCAGCACACACACATATATGCACAGAAGGGGTGGAAAGAGTTTACACCCTGTGCTCTTGCGCTATTCATGCTCAATAGGAAGGAAGTGAGGAATCACACTCATTTATTTGTGGTCGTGGGCGTTCAAGTGCAGGTCTTAAGAATTCCTCTCTTTCACTAGTTCTTTTGTTCTCTCTCACGCTCTGCTAAAATCACAGAGGAAGTGAACAGACCTGAAACCTCAGCACATTGTTGTGTACACTGAGTGTACAAAACATTAAGAACACGTGCTCTTTCCATGACATAAACTGACCAGGTGAAAGCTATGATCACTTATTGATGTCACTTATTAAATCCACTTCTATCAATGTAGATTAGGGGTCAACAACCGGTCAAGTGGTCAATGTCTAAGGTATTCGTAGTTGACCACCAAACATTTCTGTAAAAAACAACAGTCTTGTTCCTTTTTTTGTTTTGTTTTTGTTGTTGTCGGTTGGTGACCTTGATTCAGCAGCCTTAGTGCCAGAAAGGCAAAGTGTTCCCATTTTGAACCATTTCATTTGTCTGAAGGTAGAACTCTGACTACCCAGCAGGCCCAGAGAGCAAATCAAGTGCACCTTTAGGCCTACCGCTGGCCAATCAGATAGCTTTGATCACCGTGTCTGTCACGACTTCCGCCAAAGTTGGTCCCTCTCCTTGTTCGGGCAGCGTTCGGCGGTCGACGTCACCGATCTTCTAGCCATCGCCGATCCACTTTTCATTTTCCATTGGTTTTGTCTTGTCTTCCATCACACCTGGTTCCAATTCCATCAATTACATGTTGTATATTTAACCCTCTGTTCCCCCCCATGTCCTTGTCCGTAATTGTTTTCTTGTAGTATATGCTGGTTTGTACCGGGTTTTGTTTGACCCATTTCATGTATTGTTCTGTTGACGGTGGTTTATTGTCTATTAAACGACACCGTTGTAAATCAGTTTTCGCTCTCCTGCGCCTGACTTCTCTGCCGCCAGTCCGCACCTCACTACAGTGTCTGCACACCTCGAGCCATAGGCTGTAAAAAGAAGCCTCGAGTGCACAGCACAGTTGATACTTCTACTTCTACATATGCACTATTGAGAGCATTCTGTCTGGCTGCATCACCGGCAACTGCACTGCCCTCGACCACAAGGCTCTACAGAGGGTTGTGCAAATGGCCCAGTATACCCCCCCCCCCCCCCCCCCCCCACTGGCCTGAGACAATTGAAGTTCAATATGTAGCCTAGATGTATTTAACCCAACCCCTCTGAATCAGGAAGTTAGGCTAGCAAGTATTTTAGCAAGATACCCTTTTACAACATAAACTAAATGTGTACTGTATGATAGAGCCATAGACCATTTTGCCAAGATGAAAGAGAGGAGGAAGGCATTGGTGTTCAACTAGTCTACAGTAGGGTGAGTAATAATGTTTTGTTTTACTTGCAAGCACACACAGACAGAAATCAGTACCATGGATAGCCACATGATATTTAGCAACATTGATTGGAAACATTTTTGGGGTATCTTTAGGTTTGTTTTCAGTTCATTAAACTGAGCATGTAGTGCATACACAGGGTGTACCGGTACAGAGTCAATGTGCAGGGGCACAGGTTAGTCGAGGATAATTTAGGTAATATGTACAGTTGAAGTCAGAAGTTTACATACACCTTAGCCAAATACATTTAAACTCAGCTTTTCACAGTTCCTGACATTTAATCCTAGTAAAAAGTCCCTGTCTTAGGTCAGTTAGGATCACCACTTTATTTTAAGAATGTGAAATGTCAGAATAATAGTACAGAGAATGATTTATTTCAGGTTTTATTTCTTTCATCACATTCCCAGTGGGTCAGAAGTTTACATACACTCAATTAGTATTTGGTAGTATTGCCTTTAAATTGTTTAACTTGGGTCAAACGTTTCAGGTAGCCTTCCACAAGCTTCCCACAATAAGTTGGGTACATTTTGGCCCATTCCTCCTGACAGAGCTGGGGTAACAGGTTTGTAGGCCTCCTTGCTCACACACACACCTTTTCAGTTCTGCCCACAGATTTTCTAGAGATGAGGTCAGGGCTTTGTGATGGCCACTCCAATACCTTGACTTTGTTGTCCTTAAGCCATTTTGTTCACAACTTTGGAGGTATGCTTGGGGTCATTGTCCATTTGGAAGATCCATTTGCAACCAAGCTTTAACTTCCTGACTGATGTCTTGAGATGTTGCTTCAATATATCCACATAATTTTCCTCCCTCCTGATGCCATCTATTTTGTGAAGTGCACCAGTCCCTCCTGCAGCAAAGCACCCCCACAACATGATGCTGCCACCCCCGTGCTTCACGGTTGGGATGGTACTCTTCAGCTTGCAAGCCTCCCCCCTTTTCCTCCAAACATAACGATGGTCATTATAGCCAAACAGTTCTAATTTTGTTTCATGAGCCCAGAGGACATTTCTCCACAAAGTACGATCTTTGTCCCCATGTGCAGTTGCAAACCGTAGTCTGGCTTTTTTTATGGCGGCTTTGGAGCAGTGGCTTCTTCCTTGCTGAGCGGCCTTTCAGGTTGTTTTACTGTGGATATATGATACTTTTGTACCTGTTTCCTACAGAATCTTCACAAGGTCCTTTGCTGTTGTTCTGGGATTGATTTGCACTTTTCGCACCAAAGTACGTTCTTCTCTAGGAGACAGAATGAGTTTCCTTCCTGAGCGGTATGACGGCTGCGTGGTCCCATGGTGTTTACTTGCGTACTATTGTTTGTACAGATGAACGTGGTACCTTCAGGCGTTTGGAAATTGCTCCCAAGGATGAACCAGACTTGTGGAGGTCTACAATTTTTTTCTGAGGTCTTGGCTGATTTCTTCTGATTTTCCCATGATGTCAAGCAAAGAGGCACTGAGTATGAAGGTAGGCCTTGAACTACATCCACAGGTGCACCTCCAATTGACACAAATGATGTCAATTAGCCTATCAGAAGCTTCTAAAGCCATAACATCATTTTCTGGAATTTTCTAAGCTGTTTAAAGGCACAGTCAACGTAATGTATGTAAACTTCTGACCCACTGGAATTGTGATACAGTGAATTATAAGTGAAATAATCTGTCTGTTAACAATTTTGGGAAGAATTACTTGTGTCATGCACAAAGTAGATGTCCTAACCAACTTGCCAAAACTATAGTTTGTTAACAAGAAATTTGTGGAGTGGTTGAAAAACAAGTTTTAATGACTCCAACCTAAGTGTATGTAAACTTCCGACTTCAACTGTATATTGCACTGGTCATCCCCAAAGCCAACACTTCCTTTGGCCACCTTTCCTTCCAGTTCTCTGCTGCCAATGACTGGAACGAATTGCAAAAATCTCTGAAGTTGGCGTCTTATATCTCCCTCTCTAACCATCAGCTGTCAGAGCAGCTTACCGATCACTGTACCTGTACACAGCCAATCTGTAAATAGCACATCCAACTACCTCATCCCCACATTATTACTTACCCTCTTGCTCTTTTGCACCCCAGTATCTCTACTTGCACATCATCATCTGTACATCTATTACTCCAGTATTAATGCTAAAGTGTAATTATTTCGCCTCTATGGCATATTTATTGCCTACCTCCCTCTTCTACATTTGCACACACTGTACATTGATTTTCTATTTCTTTTATTTTGTGTTTATTGACTGTGCGTTTGTTTATGCGTAACTCTGTTGTTGTTTTTGTCACACTGCCTTGCTTTATCTTCGCCAGGTAACAGTTGCAAATGAGAACTTGTTCTCAACTGGCCTACCTGGTTAAATAAAGGTGAAAAAAATAAAATAAATTGGAACACAGGAGTGATGGTTGCTGATAATGGGCCTATGTAGATATTCCATAAAATATTCCATAAAATCAGCCGTTTCCAGCTACAATAGTCATTTACAACATTAACAATGTCTACACTGTATTTCTGATCAATTTGATGTTATTTTAATGGCCGAAAAATTTGCTTTTCTTTCAAAAACAAGGCAATTTCTATGTAACCCCAAACTTTTGAATGGTAGTGTATATTTTATATTGTAGATTTTCCAAAGTAGCCACCCTTTGCCTTGATGACAGCTTTGTACACTCTTGGCATTCTCTCAACCAGCTTCATGAGGTAGTCACCTGGAATGCATTTCAACTAACAGGTGTGCCTTGTTAAAAGTTAATTTGTGGAATTTCTTTCTTTCTTAATGCGTTTGAGCCAATCAATTGTGTTGTGACAAGGTAGGGGTGCTATACAGAAGATTGCCCTATTTGGTAAAAGACTGTAACGGCTGTCTGAAGAGAGAGTAGACCAAGGTGCAGCGGAGTTAGAGTTCATCTTCAGGAATTTATTAAACAACGTGAACACTATACAAAAACAAGAAAACCGACAGCCAAACACGAAACAGAAACAATCCCCCACAAAACCCAACTGAAAAACAGGCTCCTTATGTGTGACTCCCAATCAGCAACAACGAACGACAGCTGTGCCTGATTGGGAGCCACACACGGCCCAAAACAAAGAAATACAAAACCATAGAAAAATGAACATAGAACGCCCACCCAATGTAACACCCTGACCTAACCAAAAATAAAGAACAAAATCCCCTCTCTATGGCCAGGGCGTTACAGTACCCCCCCCCCCAAAGGTGCGGACTCCGGCCGCAAAACCTGACTCTGAAGGGGAGGGTCCGGGTGGGCCTTCTTACGGCGGCGGCTCAGGTGCGGGACGTGGCCTCCGCTCCACCCTCGGCGTCGCCCACTTAGGTGGCACCCCTGGCCGAGCCGGAGGACTGGTGGGTGAACCTGACTGTGCCCGGCTGGCGGGCGATTCTTGCTGCGCCCGGCTGGTGGGCGTCCTTGGCTGTGACCGACTGGCGGGCGTCCCTGGCTGCACCCGGCTGGCGGGCGACCCAGGCGGCTCTGGCGGCTCCGGGCTGGCGGGCGGCTCTGGCGGCTCCGGACTGGCGAGACACACTGGAGGCCTGGTCCTAGGAGGAGGCACAGGACAGACCAGGATGGGGAGACCCACTGGAGGCCTGGTCCTAGGAGGAGGCACAGGACGGACCAGGATGGGGAGACCCACTGGAGGCCTGGTCCTAGGAGGAGGCACAGGACGGACCAGGATGGGGAGACCCACGGGAGGCCTGGACCGAGGAGGAGGCACAGGACGGACCAGGATGGGGAGACCCACTGGAGGCCTGGTCCTAGGAGGAGGCACAGGATGGACCAGGATGGGGAGACCCACTGGAGGCCTGGTCCTAGGAGGAGGCACAGGACGGACCAGGATGGGGAGACCCACTGGAGGCCTGGTCCTAGGAGGAGGCACAGGACGGACCAGGATGGGGAGACCCACGGGAGGCCTGGACCGAGGATGAGGCACAGGATAAACAGGGCTGTGAGGGAACACTGGAGTTCTGGTACTTAGGCTATTTACCCACACTCCAGGCTGAATGCCCACTTTAGCCCGGCATGGGCGGAGCGCAGGCATTGGGCGAACTGGACCCTCCCAGCGCCCTGGAGACACAGTGCGCAGAGCCGGTGCAGGATAACCTGGACCGAAAAGGCGCACTGGAGACCAGACGCGCTGAGCCGGCACAATCCGTCCTGGCTCAATGCCTGCACTTGCATGGCAGTTGCGGGGGGCTGGCCTGTAGCGCACCGGGCTATGCACGCGCACTGGAGACACCGTGTGCTTCACAGCATAACACGGTGCCTTACCAATACCACGCTGCCTGCCATAAGCACGGGGAGTTGGCTCAGATCTCCAACCTGACTCTGCCACACTCCCCGTGTGCCCCCCCCCCCCATTTTTGGGGGGGGCTGCCTCTCGTGCCTGTTGCGCTCCCTTGCCTCATACCAGCGCCTCTCCGCTCTCGCTGCCTCGATCTCCCACTGCGGGCCGCGATACTCCCCAGCTTGAGCCCATGGTCCTTTACCGTCCAGTATCTCCTCCCATGTCCACGAGTCCTGAACGCTCTTCTCCTGGTGCTGCTCCTTCCTCCGCTGCTTGGTCCTTTTCTGGTGGGGGATTCTGTAACGATCGTCTGGAAGAGGGGACCAAGATGCAGCGTGGTAAGTGGTCATAATGATTTTTAATGAGACACTTCAAAAACAAACAGGGAAAACGAAAGCCAACAGTTCTGCCAGGTGAACACACACAAGACAGAAAACAACTACCCACAAAACCCCAAAGGAAAACAGGCTGCCTAAGTATGATTCCTAATCAGAGACAACGATAGACAGCTGCCTCTGATTAGGAACCCTACTCGGCCCAAAACAAAGAAACACAAAAACATAGAAAAAGGAACATAGAACGCCCACCCAATGTAACACCCTGGCCTAACCAAAAATAAAGAACAAAAACCCCTCTCTATGGCCAGGGCGTTACAAAGACCAAGTCCATATTATATCAAGAACAGCTCGAATAAGCAAAGAGAAATGACAGTCCATCATTACTTTAAGACATGAAGCTCTGTCAATGCGGAACATTTCAACAACTTTGAAAGTTTCTTCAAGTGCACACTATTAAGCGCTATGATGAATCTGGCTCTCATGAGGACCGCCACAGGAAAGGAAGACCCAGAGTTACCTCTGCTGCAGAGCATAAGTTCATTAGAGTTAACTGCACCTCAGATTGCAGCCCAAATAAATGCTTCATAGAGTTCAAGTAACAGACACATCTCAACATCAACTTTTCAAAGGAGACTATGTTAATCAGGCCTTCATGGTCAAATTGCTGCAAAGAAACAACTAGTAAAGGACACCAATAAGGACACCAATAAGAAGAAGACTTGCTTGGGCCAAGAAACAAGAGCAATGGACATTAGACCAGTGGAAATCTGTCCTTTAGACTGATGAGTCCAAATTTGAGGTTTTTGGTTCCAACCGCCATGTCTTTGTGAGATGCAGAGTAGGTGAACAGATGATCTCCGCATGTGTGGTTCCCACCGTGAAGCATGGAGGAGGAGGTGTGATTTAATTTGTTCAATTAACTTGTATTTAACTAGGCAATGCATTTGGTGGTGATACTTTGCTGGTGACACTGTCAGTGATTTATTTAGAATTCAAGGCACACTTAACCAGCATGGCTACCACAGCATTCTGCAGTGATACGCCATCCCATATGGTTTGCGCTTAGTGGGACTATAATTTGTTTTTCAACAGGACAAGGACCCAAAACACACCTCCAGGCTGTGTAAGGGCTATTTGACCAAGAAGGAGAGAGATGGATTGCTGAATCAGATAACCTGGCCTCCTCAATCACCTGACCTCAACCCAATTGAGATGGTTTGGGGTGAGTTGGACTGCAGAGTGAAGGAAAAGCAGACAACAATTGCTCAGCATATGTGGGAACTCCTTCAAGACTGCTGGAAAAACATTCCAGGGTAAGCTGGTTGAGAGAAGCTGGTTGAATACGTTTTTTATGGAGAAAACCCATCAATGCAGCACTATGTACATTCAAAGGGTCACAACTAAGCATATATCTAAGGTTACTTAGATTTTGTATACGGTCATACCTAGTTATAACCAGTTATAACCATAGGAGAGTTCATAAGGTGCTACATCTTTGCAGGTGATCTAAAGATTACTCCAACAAGCCCCACTCCACACTCTGAGGATATGTATACCCACAGAAACTTGGATTCAAATATACTTTTTTCAATTTTTGGATTTAGATTTGCCCTAGAATAACTCCTTTATGAAGGAAACACACCCCAATACAGCTCCCTTTGTAGATTCAGAGTATATCTGAATTCTGTATTGCAGTTCTATCAAGCATTTATACAAGCATTTGTATACAGCTTTCTTTTTTTTATGCACAAAATAAGGTCATTTTGGTTTTGTACACAGCCATATAACACATGGTATAGAAAAGTACAATTTTAGTTGAATACATGGGGAGCTATATGTTTGCAGATGATCTGTCTATCTGGTCAAAATATGGTGGTTTGGATAACTTGTTATTATTTCTGCAGAGAAACCTAGATTCAAATAAAATGTCCTATCAACCAAGCTACCGTAGGCGGAAGTAGGTGTTTTTGGCTTAGGTCAAAATGACCCCAAAGGACTTTACATTTTTTTTAAGTCCATACTGATAAAGAAACACTAAACAATTATTTCGATTTATTCAAAACAAGTTCATTGACAAAGTCATGAAAAATCTGACGAATTGAATAAATCACTTTTGGGCTATGATAAAAAAAATATGACTCTTGGGTCAAAATGACCTGACAGTAGTTTGAGGGTTAAATGCATTGATGATTTGTCTTTGTCAGGGTTCATACTTGATTGAACAGAGTTATTGTCTAGAGAGAGCCATTAGAGCTGGTCTTGTCTATCAGGGTTCAGTGACTGAGAGTAGAATCGGCTGAATAGTTCTGTAACAGGTCTGTAATCAATAGAGCCGATATCTGTAACTGGTTTGTCTGGATCCAGGTCATGCTAGAGGGATGGTAGTTCTTCAGTCAGAGTAATTCAAGCCTATGTCTATCAGTCCATGTTATTCATACAGACGTCTGGGTCCTCAACCTCACCCTCTGCTTCATTGGCATTTTGGTACTTTACTGTTGAAATGTAGTCTCTTCAAATAATCAATGTGTTATTTGCTTAAAAACATATGATAGTGTGTGTATGTGTGTGTGTGTGTGTGTGTGTGTGTGTGTGTGTGTGTGTGTGTGTGTGTGTGTGTGTGTGTGTGTGTGTGTGTGTGTGTGTGTGTGTGTGTGTGTGTGTGTGTGTGTGTGTGTGTGTGTGTGTGTGTGTGTGTGTGTGTTTGGGGTTAGAAGTCCCGGTCTCTGTGGGTCATGTCGATCTGCTGCAAAGTAGTTTGAGAGGCAGGCAGCGTAATCTGTAGGCTGGCTTTGTGCTGCTCTCAGATTAAAGACATTATGTTTCAAACCTTTCTCACGGCAGTAATATGCCTTCAACTCTCTCCCTGTCCCTCTACCTGTGTCTGTGTGCCTGCGTGCATGCCCATGTGTATGACAGTAGAATGTGTATGACAGTGGATTCACACAGCTGGGTTCAAGAAAAGGACACATTTCTCATTATTTATGAATCGGCTGGGTTTTAGCATTATCTGAGACGACACACGCATGTCCTATTCGTCTATTAATTTGCCGTCAGCAGCACAGCGTAGACGTGGCGTATCGCCTCGTGTTTAAGGGGAAACAGCTGCTAATCCTAATCCCCCTTCCCCCCTCGGGATTCTGTCAAATCACAGGCCCATTAAAAAGCCCTGGCTGCCTAGCTGGCTGGCTCCAAATGAGAAGACACATGCACACTGTCGCGTGAGTGTCATGCATAGTACAGTATAGCCTATGCACACATGTAGCACCTGGAAGTTGTGGTATTTACGTAATACAACCACTCACATGCACAGACCCATAGTACTTTTCTTTTCAAATAAACACTTTTCAAAGAAACATAAGTAATATTACACAGAAACAAACATGAACAGTGCATTATTTCAAAGAAACATGAATGATAACAGAGAAATATGAACACTACCCACTAACGCACATTCACAAACATACCACCACACGCATACAGTCACATGCACAATATCCTACCATAGACTTATTGATGTACGCCCACTAAAATTCTCAGATGCTTGGTACAGTATATCTTATTTAGAGGCCTCATGCTATTACCCATTCTCACACACATAACCCACTTCACTTCCCCTTATACATGTCCATGATTTAAATATCTAACAAACATCTATCTCTTTCCTATAACTCTCTGCATATCAACCATGTCAAATAGCGACACTCATAAGTGGTCAGGACACCTTTATAGAGTGAGGGGAAGGATATACTGTAGCTATCGTATGAGCACACGCACACACTGCTGCTCTCCTCTCGGTATGGGGATGAGACTACAGCGGGTGGGTAACAATCAGTTATCAGTGTAAGGATTAGGGGCTGTCATCAGCAGCCATATGCCTCATATTACCTTCTGCTGACACTTGATAAAGTGGGAGAGGAGAGAGGGAAGATTACACCGGCTCTAAGATTTCAGAGTAAAAGTCAGGTAGAGGGACATGTCACAGTAAAGGCTGATAAATGTGGTCTTTATTCCCCTAGAGGGTGCAGGCCAACACAACTTAGCAGAGAGATGCTTTACCACCACACCCCTGAGCCAAGCCAAATGCAAGTTCCTGTGTGTGGAGACTATTTCTGTGTGAATAATTTATACTGTAATTGTACACTGTTTATGGACATGTACGTATGTACATGCCTTTCAATATGCAATGGGCATTGGACACCAGTCAACTTTACTTATAACACACTTTAGGGAATGGATGGGCACGCACTAGGCTAGTGTGTGTTGGCTAGGGCAGTGTTTTCCAACACACCTCATTCAACTAATTGAAGGCTTGATGATTAGTTGAAAAGTTGAATCAGGTGTGCTTGTTCAGGGTTACAACAAAAATGTGCTCCCACCCCTACACTGCGGTATGGGGTTAGTGGCGGTGACAGCAGCAACTGTTTCCATGTGATCCTCAAATGCATAGGCCTACATTGAAACACACACGCAAACTACACACACACACACACACGATTTATACAACAGATGCACCTATGATGTATGTCACATGTCAAACTCATTCCACAGAGGGTCGAGTGTCTGCAGGTTTTCGCTCCTCTCTTGTACTTGATTGATTAATTAAGGTCACTAATTAGTAAAGAACTCCCCTCACCTGGTTATCTAGGTCTTAATATAAAAGGAAAACCAAAATCACGAAGACACTAGGCCCTCCATGGAATGAGTTTGACACCCCTGGTTTATACAATAGATTAATGGAAAGAAAAGGCCCAACATCCTGAGATGTTGTCAGACCTTCCTTGGAGTTAAAAGGGAGGGTGGGAACAAGACACATCACCACATATTTCTAGGGAAAGCAACCAATTTTAGGGTCAGTTTTTTGTTTAAATATACTTTTTTAAAGTATTTGTAAATTTATTGGATAGAGACAAAAGGAAGCATAGGGTGCTGAAAGAGCAGTGGGCTGGATTTAAACCCAGGCTGGCAGCGGTACATCGTAAATGCACTCCAGAGGCAGCGGCTTAGACCGCTAGGCCACCCCAGGCCACTTAGGATAAGTTCTAAAGTTGTAATTTAACCTTTGTGACCTCTTATTAAACCCATGGCCTGCCTTTCCTAATATGGTATATCACAGGAGATTTCTGAAGGGAGGACGGCTCATAATAATGGCTGGAACGGAGTAAATGGAATGGCATCAAACACATGGAAACCATATGTTTGATTTTTTGATACCCTTCCACTAATTCCGCTCCAGCCATTACCACGAGCCCGTCCTCCCCAATTAAGGTGCCACCAACCTCCTGTGCGGTATATTGTGTATAAGCCTAATACATGTACACATGTATCTCTGACTTGTCACCTACCAAATGTCAACTCTAAAGCTCCCATTTGGTATTTTATTAGGATCCCCATTAGCTGTTGCAAAAGCAGCAGCTACTCTTCCTGGGGTCCACACAAAAAATGAAACAATACAGAATGTCATAATACAGAATATCATTAGACAAGAACAGCTCAAGGACAGAAATCAACTCAGCAAAAAAAGTAACGTCCCTTTTTCAGGACCCTGTCTTTTAAAGATAATTTGTAAAAATCCAAATAACTTCACAGATCTTCATTGTAAAGGGTTTAAACACTGTTTCCCATGCTTGTTCAATGAACCATAAACAATTAATGAACATGCACCTGTAGAACGATCGTTAATTAAGACACTAACAGCTTACAGACGGTAGGCAATTAAGGTCACAGTTCTGAAAACCTAGGACACTAAAGAGGCCTTTCTACTGACGCTGAAAAACACCAAAAGACGCTAAGACAGCACTCACAGTACGGACATTGCAATTTATTGCCCTGGCCACATCTGCAGTCCTCATGCCTCCTTGTAGCATGCCTAAGGCACATTTACGCAGATGAGCAGGGACCCTGGGCATCTTTCTTTTGGTGTTTAAAGTAGCTAAATTACACATTTTGTATAAAAAAGAAAAACAAATGCATTATTTGAAGCTCTGAGCCTCTCTGTTAGGAAGAACATTCAGGGAGAGGAGAGTGATATTCCACAGATGTTTCTACCATTTATTATTTTGAGCATCTTTCAGCTGCAATACCCCTCATCAGCTACTACAATAAATGACCAAAAGGGGGGGGGGGGGGGGGGGGGCAGTGAGGCACTTCGCATGTGGACCATACTGTATGGGGTGTGAAATGTGTCAGACTAAATGTATCTAATTGTGTTCACATTATGACTGAATATTACTTTCAATGTTCTTGAAATGTTCTGCATTGACAGAGCTTCATGTCTTAAATGAATGATGGCCTATTGTATCTCTTTGCTTATTTGAGCTGTTCTTGCCATAATATGGACTTGGTCTTTTACCAAATATGGCTATCTTCTGTATACCACCCCTACCTTGTTACAAGTGGCTCAGGTAGTGCAGCTCATCCAGGATGGCACATCAATGCGAGCTGTGGCAAGAAGGTTTGCTGTGTCTGTCAGCGTAGCGTAGTGTCCAGAGCATGGAGGCGCTACCAGGAGACAGGCCAGTACATCAGGAGACGTGGAGGAGGCCGTACGAGGTCAACAACCCAGCAGCAGGACCGCTACCTCCGCCTTTGTGCAAGAAGGAGCAGGAGGAGCACTGCCAGAGCCCTGCAAAATGACCTCCAGCAGGCCACAAATGTGCATGTGTCTGCTCAAACGGTCAGAAACAGACTCCATGAGGGTGGTATGAGGGCCCGACGTTCACAGGTGGGGGTTGTGCTTACAGCCCAACACCGTGCAGGACATTTGGCATTTGCCAGAGAACACCAAGATTGGCAAATTCGCCACTGGCGCTCTGTGCTCTTCACAGATGAAAGCAGGTTCACACTGAGCACATGTGACAGACGTGACAGAGTCTGGAGACGCCGTGGAGAACGTTCTGCTGCCTGCAACATCCTCCAGCATGACCGGTTTGGCGGTGGGTCAGTCATGGTGTGGGGTGGCATTTCTTTCGGGGGCCGCACAGCCCTCCATGTGCTCGCCAGAGGTAGCCTGACTGCCATTAGGTACCGAGATGAGATCCTCAGACCCCTTGTGAGACCATATGCTGGTGCGGTTGGCCCTGGGTTCCTCCTAATGCAAGACAATGCTAGACCTCATGTGGCTGGAGTGTGTCAGCAGTTCCTGCAAGAGGAAGGCATTGATGCTATGGACTGGCCCACCTGTTCCCCAGACCTGAATCCAATTGAGCACATCTGGGCCATCATGTCTCGCTCCATCCACCAACGCCACGTTGCACCACAGACTGTCCAGGAGTTGGCGGATGCTTTAGTCCAGGTCTGGGAGGAGATCCCTCAGGAGACCATCCGCCACCTCATCAGGAGCATGCCCAGGCGTTGTAGGGAGGTCATACAGGCACGTGGAGGCCACACACACTACTGAGCCTCATTTTGACTTGTTTTAAGGACATTACATCAAAGTTGGATCAGCCTGTAGTGTGGTTTTCCACTTTAATTTTGAGTGTGACTCCAAATCCAGACCTCCATGGGTTGATAAATTGGATTTCCATTGATTATTTTTGTGTGATTTTGTTGTCAGGACATTCAACTATGTAAAGAAAAAAGTATTTAATAAGATTATTTCATTCATTCAGATCTAGGATGTGTTATTTTAGTGTTCCCTTTATTTTTTTGAGCAGTATATTTTGATTTCTTTAATATTTTTTGGTTACTACATGATTCCATATGTGTTATTTCATAGTTTTGTGGTCTTCACTATTATTCTACAATGTAGAAAATAGTACAAATAATGAAAAACCCTGGAATGAGTAGGTGTCCAAACTTTTGACTGGAACTGCATATATTCACAAATAAATAACTCATACAATTCTAAAACCTCACGTTTACAAGGCAATCATATCACAATAACGTATCTTCTGATCACAAAGGTCATCATGATGCATTCAGATAGGAAAATTGACATTTCTATAACTATGTGGGTGTCCTTGTGCAGCAATGTACAGTAATGGGTAAGTAGAGTGCAGGGCAGAAGGGTTGTGATCACTAGTGTAAAAGTTGGAGTTGACTGTGTGAGGGCGAGAGGCCGAAAGGACTGGAGCACTCCTATCAAGCAGGGCCCACATGTGGGTGCACTCGGAGAATCTCCATAGCTTGACCTGCATGTATTTATAGAGGCCAAATTATATTGAGATCATTGCAAATGTTGGGCTTAACTCTCCTACAGCCCCAGTTGAATCACATGGAATATTCAACATATCAAACGTAAGGGTAAAGAGGACACTGCCTCGACAGACAAGGAAATTCTTGTTTGGATAAGTTACAATTGGTTACATGATTCCATGTGTGTTATTTTATAGTTTTGATGTCTTCACAATTATTCTACAATGTAGAAAAATTGTAAAATAAAGAAAAACCCTGGAATGAGTAGGTGTGTCCAAACTTTTGACTGGTACTGTATGTGCTTTCAATATGATACAGTAAATGTGTGTAGTGTTTATGTCTGTGCTCTTTTTCCACAGGCTGTCAGTTGTGCCGCTGAGTCTTTGGTAACTTTACAGCTCCTGTGTTTTTTTTAAAGCTTTTGTTTATTTTCGACTTCCTGATTTATTATTGGCCTAATCCAAACGCAACACAGCTGTTCAGCCAGGCAGAGGGGTGGGGGGAGGATTGCCAGGTCCTGCTGTGCTGAGCCATACTTTGCAACTGCCCTATTTAATCATAATAGTGTGTTTGAATCTATATATTTGATGTGTGCTCTACCCCTCACATTAACAGCTAGTGCTGTGAATGTATATAAGATGGTGAAACCAGAGAGATACAAGGAAATACCATGAGAAACCCAGTATATTAGAAGAGCTATTCGCTATACCAACATCATGCTGCTTATTTATTTTATTTATCTATATATCACTGCGATTAAGGCCTAATTAAAAACAACATGTGGGTTGGCAGCTTGAACTGGAATCTTCCAGAGCCCAGTGTATTAAGCTTCAGTCTTTATTTGCCCATCGAAGGCTGAGGCATCTCTCCCAACCCAACCCATTCAGTAATAATCTAACATACTAGGGACTCTACTCTCCACCACTCTAGCCAATTACAGTAAGGCCCTAGCGACTCCTGCCAGACTCTTTGATGAGACCGGGGGAGCAACTCTTAATAGAGCAGAGGGGGATTATGTGACTGACTGTCCCTGGGGTGGGAACACTTTTTTTTTTTTTTTTAAATACTTTATTCATATTCTATTTTGTTGTCAGAGGACAAGTGGTCTTGCTTTAGCCAGGGTCCTGCTTCCTATCAGTGACATGGTACTTAATCCTGTTCCTCTTTCATTTGGGGAGCCACAGAAGTGTGGGGAGCGGAGTAAACTGCTTTACCCAGGCACAGGCAGCTCTCTCTCTCTCCAGGGCTGCATCTCAATTACCAAGAGTTTACTATGTTTCAGCTGCTGGGATGGAGAAAACCTGGAAAAGCAGACAGGCAGACAGCCCACTGGCATGATAATGATAGCTGGGTATGAAATCAACTGCTTATAGTTGAAAAAATTGGCATCCACTACACGACTATGATGCTTGCCTACAGAGCAGCAAGCGCCCCTTCCTATCTTCAGGATACCTATACTCAAACCCTACACCCCAACCCGAGCACGCCATTCTGCCACCTCTGGTCTCTTGACCTCCACCCCTTACGGGAGGGCAGCTCCCACTCAGCCCAGTCCAAGCTCTTCTCTGTCCTGGGACCCCAATGGTGGAACCAGCTTCCCCCTGAAGCTTGGAGAGCACAGTCCCTGCCTATCTTCCGAAAGCACCAAAAAAAACTACTTCTTCAAAGAGTATCTTAGATAATGCCTCCCTCCCCCCAAAGGAGGGATGTAAACAAATGTCTACACAACATTTGAGAGAAATAAGCTTTTTGTGCATGTGTAACATTTCTGGGATCTTTTATTTTAGCTCATGAAACAACACTACATGTTGCCTTTATATTTTTGTTCAGTGTAGTTGCATGTGAGTTAGACCTCTATAATGGTAGCCCAGTGTGGGACAAGATCAAGGGATCCAAGAGCTCATGTCTGTCATCAGTGGTGGTCCACACTGCATTGCAATTGGATGAGCTTTCATGTCATATTCTACTCTCCCCCCTCCATGATGCAATTCACCCCAAAAAGACCAGTCAATCCACAGGATAACCTGAGCGCTTAATACATTGGAAAACGTGTTTCTGCAAGAAAAGACAACATTGCATACATTTATTAGGGATGGACGCTAAATTCCAATACATGCACACTGCCACAGTCCTTTAAATGTATATAAAGTGTTGACATTGCAACGCTTGTCTCCCTGCTGTTTCGTGTATTATATTTTTTATTTTAGGATAAAATAAAAATACATTGACAATTAAATGGGATGCCTTGTTCTGCATAATTTAAACATATACACAGTGGGAAAAGGAATGGCAATGCTTTAGACATTAGCCTCTTCATAACTCAACCACGCCCCCAACGCACCGCCTTCATGCAGCTTCAAAGGCCAAAAGTCCTCGTCGCGTGACAGCCTGCAAAGGGCACGAGAAGCATTCACAGTAAAGGAGGATGAGTGAAAAGGTGTGGTGGAGGGGGTAGGAGAAGGAAAAGGGGAGGGAGAAGACAGGAATAGAAACAAAGTGACTGCAGCACTGGCCTTGGTTTTGACAGAAGGAGCGTAGTCCTCCTGATTGTTACTCGTTTCCATTGTCTTTGACACAAAGTTTGTTCACACACACACACCTTAATTTGTAAATCGGGAGGTGCCGGAACAAAAACAGAGAGAGGGGGGTGACCTAGGGAGTTCAGAGGTTCTGGAACGCATGAGAAAAAGTGCCACAGAGCAGAGGCACTTACAGAAGTTGCACACATGGAGAACATTTTTAGTAGCCTAGGGTCTTAGAAAAATTTGGCCTTTCATAAACACATTTCATGCAATTCTAAGTAAATTTTACATGACTGCAGACTTTGGCATAATATTTTTTAATACCACACAAATGCTAAAAATGTCAGGCTACTTAGACACCGACAAACTGAGAATCTGAGCTCAATAAAAACGACCCTGCCTTAAATCCATCAATAGCCTAGGCCTAGGTGTGTGGAGACACATTGTAGGCTACAATATAAGGAAATTATAGTCCTAAAAATGCTTTCCAGTGTTACTGACTCACTCACCCAATGTTGCACAGCTCACTCCCTGGTGATGGCTGAAGCGCTCATGCCAAAAGCCTCTCTCCCCTTTTACTTTGTAAAACAATATTTGGAAGTTGATCAAATATTTTGGTAGCCTACAGCATAGTCTCCTATTTTCACCATGAGCCATTTGTTTTCCAACTTGTGTTTTTCCTCGATTGTATTTGAAATATTGTGAAAGGCCTGTTTTGTCTGCATGCGTTTTTTTCACTGACAGATTTGCTGCACGTTCCCGACTGTAGGCTATTCGTTGTTATTGGGCTACAATCCACAGCTAGGTTATTTTTTTAAAGAAGCTATTGATCCTCTGTAGCTAAATAATAGGCCTTCTCGTGGTGTAGTAGGCTGATCTGAATTATTTCATTTATTTCTGAACAGACAGCAGTAATTATATAATTTTGGCAAATATATTTAAATTTATCAAGGGTGCTGCAGTTGCTTCAGAACCCTTCGTACAATTCTATAAGGAAATAAATGATGAAGTGCAACAATGGAGAGATGAGTTGCAGGCTCACATCTATCACGGCAGAGAGATCATATAAAGTTAATCTCATTGTAGTTATGTAAGAGACACTGGCCTGCTTCTCATGGAGCCACTGCCACGCGGTTGTCTCAAACATAGGTTACAATGTTGCACAAACCATAAACCCTGGCCGGCCCAAACCTTAGAATATTAGGCCGGAGCTGAAAATCTTCTTTTTCACATTACGTTTATTGTGGGGGCAGGATAATTAACGAATTGGCAACTCGGATGAACTTAGCGCTTTTTGTTCGAATTTTAACATTGCAAAAATGTACAATTATTTGTCATGCAACTGAGAGTTACCGGATCCGGCCAAATATTTTCCAGAAACAAAACAGTCCAAAACAGAGTGGATCCAGGGCAAATTAAGCACTGCACACACAATATATACAAAAGTATGTGGACACACTTTCAAATTAGTGGATTCGGCTATTTTAGCAACGCTTGTTGCTGACAGGTGTATGAAATAGAGCACATGGCCATGCAATCTCCAGAGACAAACATTGGCATAAGAATGGCCTTACTTTAGAGCTCAGTAACTTTCAACGTGGCCCAGTCATAGGATGCCACCTTTCCACCAAGTCAGTTAGTAAAATGTTTGCCCTGCTAGAGCTGCCCCCGTCAACTGTAAGTGCTGTTATTGTGAAGTAGAAACGTCTAGGAGCAACAACGGCTCAGCCGCGAAGTAGTAAGCCACACAAGCTCACAGAACAGGACCGCTGAGTGCTGAAGCGTGTAAAAAGCATCTGTCCTGGGTTGCAACATTCACTACAGAGTTCCAAACTGCCTCTGGAAGCAACATCAGCAGAAGAACTGTTCGTCGGGAGATTTATGAAATGGGTTTCCATGGCCAAGCAGCCGCACACAAGCCTAAGAATACCCTGCGCAATGCCAAATGTTGGCTGTGGGGTGGGGTAAAGCGCGGCACCATTGGACTCTGGAACAGTGGAAAAGCGTTTATCTGGCAGTCTGATGGACACATCTGTGTTTGGAGAATGCCAGGAGAACAGTAGCTGCCCCAATGCATATAGTGCCAACTGGTAAGTTCTGTGGAGGAGGAATAAGGTTCTGGGGCTGTTTTTCATGGTTCGTGCTAGGTCCCTTATTTCCAGTGAAGAGAATATTAATGCTACAGCATACAATGACATTCTAGACGATTCTGTACTTCCAACCCCATCGAACACCTTTGGATGAATTGGAACGCTGACTGCGAGCCAGGCCTAATCGCCCAACATCAGTGCCTGACCTTACTAATGCTCGTGGCTGAATGGAAGCAAGTCCCCGCAGCAATATTCCAACATCTAGTAGAAAGCCTACCCAGAAGAGTGGAGGCTGTATTAGCAGCAAAGGGGGGACTAAATGTATATTAATGCCCATTATTTTGGAATGAGATGTTCGATGAGCACGTGTCCACATACTTTTGGTCATGTAGTGAGAGACATACAGTACCAGTCAAGTTTGGACACACCTACTTATTCAAGGATTTTCTTTATTTTTACTATTTTCTACATTGTAGAATAATAGTGAAGACATCAAAACTATGACATAACACATATGGAATCATGTAGTAACCAAAAAAAGTGTTAAACAAATCAAAATATATTTGAGATTCTTTAAAGTAGCCACCCTTTGCCTTGATGAAAGCTTTGCACACGCTTGGCATTCTCTCAACCAGCTTCACCTGGAATGCTTTTCCAACAGTCTTGGAGTTCCCACCTACGCTGAGCACTTGTTGGCTGATTTTTCTTCACTCTGCGGTCCAACTCATCTCAAACCATCGCAATTGGGTTGAGGTCAGGTGATTGTGGAGGCCAGGTCTTCTGATTTTTTTATTTTATTTAACCTTTATTTAACTAGGCATGTCAGATAAGAACAAATTCTTATTTACAATGACGGCCTAAGAACAGTAGGTTAACTGCCTTGTTCAGGGGAAGAACGACAGATTTTTACCTTGTCAGCTTGGGGATTCGATCTAGCAATCTTCCGGTTACTGGCCCAACGCACTAGCCCAACTAGGCTACCTGCCGCCCCTGGTGCAGCACCATCACTCTAATTCTTGGGCAAATAGCCCTTTTTGACCTGGAGGTATGTTTTGGGTCATTGTCCTGTTGAAAAACAAATGATAGTCCCACTGAGCCCAAACCAGATGGGATGGCATATCGCTGCAGAATGCTTTTGTAGCCATGCTGGTTAAGTGTGCCTTGAATTCTAAATAAATCAGTGTCACCAGCAAAGCACCCCCACACCGTCACACCTCCTCCTCTATGCTTCACGGTGAGAACCACACATGCAGAGACCATCCGTTCACCTACTCTGCATCTCACAAAGACACGGTGTCTGGAACCAAAAATCTCCAATTTGGACTCCAGACCAAAGGACAGATTTCCACCGGTCTACTGTCCATTGCCCGTGTTTCTTGGCCCAAGCAAGTCTCTTATTCTTATTGGTGTCCTTTAGTAGTGGTTTCTTTGCAGCAATTCGACCACGAAGGCCTGATTCAGTCTCCTCTGAACAGTTGATGTTGAGATGTCTGTTTATTTATTTTATTTAACTTTTATTTAACTAGGCAAGTCAGTTAAGAACACATTCTGTTACTTGATCTCTGTGAAACATTTATTTTGTCTGCAATCTGAGGTGCAGTTAATTGCCGATTTCTGAGGCTGGTAACTCTAATGAACTTTTCCTCTGCAGCAGAGGTAACTCTGTGTCTTTCTTTCCTGTGGCGGTCCTCATGAGAGCAAGTTTCATCATAGCGCTTGATGGTTTTTGCGACTGCACGTGAAGAAACTTTAAAAGTTCTTGAGATTTTCCAGATTGACTGACCTTCATGTCTTAAAGTAATGATGGACTGTCGTTTCTCTTTACTTATTTGAGCTGTTCTTGCCATCATACGGACTTGGTCTTTTACAAAATAGGGCTATCTTCCGTTTACCAACCCTACCTTGTAACAACACAACTGATTGGCTGAAACGCATTAAGGAGGAAAGCAATTCCAGAAATTAACTTTTAATTTCTTTAACACTATTGGTTACTACATTATTTCATGGGTTATTTCATAGTTTGATGTCTTCACTATTATTCTACAATGTAGAAAACAGTAAAAGAAAAACCCTGGAATTAGCAGGTGTGTCCAAACTTTTTATATATACGTGTATGTATGTATGTATGTATGTATGTATGTGTGTGTGTGTGTGTATATGTATACACACACACACACACACACACACACACACACACACACACACACACACACACACCACACACACACACATATATATACAGTGCCTTGCGAAAGTATTCGGCCCCCTTGAACTTTGACCTTCTGCCACATTTCAGGCTTCAAACATAAAGATATAAAACTGTAATTTTTTGTGAAGAATCAACAACAAGTGGGACACAATCATGAAGTGGAACGAAATTTATTGGATCTTTTTAACTTTTTTAACAAATAAAAAAATGAAAAATTGGGCGTGCAAAATTATTCAGCCCCCTTAAGTTAATACTTTGTAGCGCCACCTTTTGCTGCGATTACAGCTGTAAGTCGCTTGGGGTATGTCTCTATCAGTTTTGCACATCGAGAGACTGAAATGTTTGCCCATTCCTCCTTGCAAAACAGCTCGAGCTCAGTGAGGTTGGATGGAGAGCGTTTGTGAACAGCAGTTTTCAGTTCTTTCCACAGATTCTCGATTGGATTCAGGTCTGGACTTTGACTTGGCCATTCTAACACCTGGATATGTTTTGTGAACCATTCCATTGTAGATTTTGCTTTATGTTTTGGATCATTGTCTTGTTGGAAGACAAATCTCCGTCCCAGTCTCAGGTCTTTTGCAGACTCCATCAGGTTTTCTTCCAGAATGGTCCTGTATTTGGCTCCATCCATCTTCCCATCAATTTTAACCATCTTCCCTGCCCCTGCTGAAGAAAAGCAGGCCCAAACCATGATGCTGCCACCACCATGTTTGACAGTGGGGATGGTGTGTTCAGGGTGATGAGCTGTGTTGCTTTTACGCCAAACATAACGTTTTGCATTGTTGCCAAAAAGTTCCATTTTGGTTTCATCTGACCAGAGCACCTTCTTCCACATGTTTGGTGTGTCTCCCAGGTGGCTAGTGGCAAACTTTAAATGACACTTTTTATGGATATCTTTAAGAAATGGCTTTCTTCTTGCCACTCTTCCATAAAGGCCAGATTTGTGCAGTATACGACTGATTGTTGTCCTATGGACAGAGTCTCCCACCTCAGCTGTAGATCTCTGCAGTTCATCCAGAGTGATCATGGGCCTCTTGGCTGCATCTCTGATCAGTCTTCTCCTTGTATGAGCTGAAAGTTCAGAGGGACGGCCGGGTCTTCGTAGATTTGCAGTGGTCTGATACTCCTTCCATTTCAATATTATCGCTTGCACAGTGCTCCTTGGGATGTTTAAAGCTTGGGAAATATTTTTGTATCCAAATCCGGCTTTAAACTTCTCCACAACAGTATCTCGGACCTGCCTGGTGTGTTCCTTGTTCTTCATGATGCTCTCTGCGCTTTAAACGGACCTCTGAGACTATCACAGAGCAGGTGCATTTATACAGAGACTTGATTACACACAGGTGGATTCTATTTATCATCATTAGTCATTTAGGTCAACATTGGATCATTCAGAGATCCTCACTGAACTTCTGGAGAGAGTTTGCTGCACTGAAAGTAAAGGGGCTGAATAATTTAGCACGGCCAATTTTTCAGTTTTTTTATTTGTTAAAAAAGTTTGAAATATCCAATAAATTTCGTTCCACTTCATAATTGTGTCCCACTTGTTGATTCTTCAAAAAATTACAGTTTTATATCTTTATGTTTGAAGCCTGAAATGTGGCAAAAGGTCAAAAAGTTCAAGGGGGCCGAATACTTTCGCAAGGCACTGTATATACACATACACACACACACATACAAACACACACAAGCACCTTTCCCCACGGGCCAACAGTGTCAATACTTTGTGCATGGAACACGGCCGCGCCAAAGAAAATAAGAAAAACATATTGGTCAGGATAATATTTTTTTTTACAAAAATTGGCATTTGACATGATGATGCTCTATTGCCATTTTGGGGAAGGTAGGGGGACAAAGGTTCTTCTTTTGAGTTCATATTCAAGTTCTCTCCTGTTTTTTCCTGATAAAAAAAGTTCACACTTTTGTGATTTGCGTGTGCTGTTCCTCGTCAAAAGGTTCATTTTCCGGATCAGAGTCAGTGGTGTCGGAATATCGATAATGGTCAGGCTCATTGTCGCTAACGTCCGGAGTGACGGATGTCGAAGTGCTCACCTCGGAATTCAAAGAATCTTCCACGGTTTTTGTGAAATACAACTTCACCTAAAGCAGCGAGAGAGAAAGGGTAAGCCATTATCAGAAAAGGGAACCTTGTAAAAGATTTGTATTACCTTCCTCATTAATTAAACCACGATAATCCATTACAACCATTAGTTTGAATGGCTCACCTTGAAATTAGGTGAGAAGTAGCGGTTAGCTTTGTCTTTGTTGGCCTTGTCCAGGTCATTCTTGGTCAGCGCGAGGATGAGGTAGTCCCCGTCACTGTCTTTGCTGCTGTCCCTGCGCTTGGCGCTCTGGGGGGGCTGGGCATAGGGAGGGGGGCCGCCCGGGGGCTGGTTCTGGACCCCTTCCATGTCGTTCACCACCACCGACCCGTTCTCCACCTTCTCCATGCTCTCCTCCGATGGCCCGGGAATGAAGAAGGTGTTAACCCAGAAGTGGAACATCTTATCCTGAATAGTGGAGGGAGAGGGTGAGGTACTGACTAACTGTAATGGAGTCTGTCTGAAGTCTAAAAAAAATATATATATGTATGTGACATTGCTGCATAGCCTACAAGGATAGACATTTACATTAAACATTTTCATAAAACAACAATTGAGAGTTTTTTTGAGTGCGCCCCATAAAAAAAAAGAGGCACCACTAGCCTTCACACGTGTAGCTTGTTCGTCAGTCAATCAAAGCGGCGCTACAGTCAGAGGCTCCATGTGTAGCAAGTGGAAGACTTCGAATCAATTCATTACGTTAGATAAATGAGAAGAAGTAGGCTATAATGATCAACCAACTCAGGGGTTTGTCTGGGGCCAAGTTAACCTCCCTTTTCATGTAAGAAAGTCATGACCATCATGCCTTTAAAGATAGAGGATAATTTTGTACATTTATTAAACAGTGAGTTTGACAAATTACAGTCCCCTTGCTTAGGAGGTCCAGGACCCCAGATCATTTTTTTATGTAGGACTGAGGTCAGTTCTGGTGACTTTAAAAAAGGACATTCTACTCCCAAAATGTATAAAAATAAAATGCTGACACCATCTAAAATACAATTTCCACCTACAGAAATGGGCCCAATAACATATTGGTAAACATTTTTAAATAATTTAACATATTGGACCATGCATATAGCCTAGGCATGGTCTATATTATCAGATACACGATTAGCAATAAGCATGAGTAAGACATTTAAAATGTGTTAACCCTCGCAAGGCTGCTGTCCCAAACGGCATCCCTAGACGCGTTTACGGACATATTCAATCGCTCCCTATTCCAGTCTGCTGTCCCCACATGCTTTAAGATGGCCACCATTGTTCCTGTACTCAAGGCGGCAAAGATAACTGAACAAAATTACTATCGCACCATAGCACTCACTTCTGTCATCATGAAGTGCTTTGAGAGACTAGTCAAGGATCATATCACCTCCACCTTACCGGCCACCTTAGACCCACTTCAGTTTGCATACCGCCCCAATAGGTCCACAGACAACGCAATCACCATCACACTGCCCTATCCCATCTGGACAAGAGGAACACCTATGTAAAAATGCTGTTCATTGACTACAGCTCAGCATTCAACACCATAGTACCCTCCAAACTCATCATTAAGCTTGAGGCCCTGGGTCTCAACCCCACCCTGTGCAATTGGGTCCTGGACTTTGACGGCCCGCCCCCAGGTGGTGAAGGTAGGAAACAACATCTCCACTTCGCTGATCCTCAACACTGGGGCCTCACAAGGGTGCATGCTCAGCTACCTCCTGTACTCCCTGTTCACCCATGACTGCGTGGCCATGCACGCCTCCAACTCAAATCAGCAAGTTTGCAAACGACACAACAGTAGTGGGCTTGATTAACAACAACGACGAGACAGCCTACAGGGAGGAGGTGAAGGCACTCGGAGTGTGGTGTCAAGAAAACAACAGCTCACTCAACATCAATAAAACAAAGGAGATGATCGTGGACTTCAGGAAACAGCAGAGGGAGCACCCAACTATCCACATCCACGGGACAGCAGTGGAGAAGGTGGAAAGTTAAGTTCCTCTGTGTACACATCACGGACAAACTGAAATGGTCCACCTACACAGACAGTGTGGTGAAGAAGGCGCAACAGCACCTCTTCAACCTCAAGAGGCTGAATAAATTTGTCTTGTCACTCAAAACCCTCAAACTTTTACAGATGCACAATTGAGAGCATCCTGTCATGCTGTATCACCGCCTGGTACGGCAACTGCACTGTCCACAACAGCAAGGCTCTCCAGAGGGTGGGGGGGTCTGCACAACACGTCACCGGGGGCAAACTATCAGGAAGGTAAAAAAGATAATTAAGGACAACAACCACCTGAGCCACTGCCTGTTCACCCCACTACCATCCAGAAGGCAAGGTCAGTACAGGTGCATCAAAGCTGGGACCGAGAGACTGAAAAACAACTTCTATCTCAAGGCCATCAGACTGTTAAACAGCCATCACTAACACAGTAGAAGCTGCTGCCTACATACAGACTTGAAATCATTGGCCACTTTAATAAATGGATAACTAGTCACTTTAAATAATGTCACTTTAATAATGTTTACATATCTTGCAATACTCATCCCATATGTATATACTGTATCTTATACCATCTATTGCATCTTGCCTATGCCGCTCGGTCATCGCTCATCCATATATTTATATGTACATATTCTTATTCCATCCCTTTAGATTTGTGAGTATTAGGTAGTTGTGGAATTGTTAGATTACTTGTTAGATTTTACTGCACTGTCGGAACCAGAAGTACGAGCATTATGCTACACTCACATTAACATCTGCTAACCATGTGTATGTGACCAATAAAAATGTATTTGATTTGATCCAACACCTGTAGCCCAACTGATGCAGAATAGTGACAGTAAATAAATATGCTGAACCATGGGGTTTATCCATCTGCATTTACCCCATTGGACACAACATCCGGATTGTTGTAATTATTATTACTTTAAATAATTTTTCTTCACTCAAAACATTCAATTTTTTACAAAGTATGAAATTTCCCTTTTAAGATGACATTGCCCCTTTTAAGAGCTCTGTTGCGCAGCTGTGCCTAAACCATGCTTGGAACTCTGGTTGCTAAATATATATAAATAAATAAATAAATATATATATTTACATAGTAGCAATGTAAAACTGGGATCCCATCTTAACAAATGCCAAACCTGCTTTCAAAATTCATTTGCCAAAACTGCTTTTACATTTTTTTCATACGACTGAAATAAGAATTGTTGTGTATTAACTGCTTGTCAGAATACATGTTTCCCTCCCTCCTGGCTCTCGCAACTTGAATGCGCCTCAAGGAATATTTATCACGCATAGAACACACCGACTAGGTAAATAGGTAAACTATTCTACTATGAGGTTGTCTGATTTTGTTTGAATAACATTACATGGCAAAAATCAGTGGTGTAAAGCACATAAGTAAAAATACTTGAAAGACTACTTAAGTCATTTTTTGGGGGTATCTGTACTTTACTATTTATATTTTTGACAACTTTTACTTCACTACATTTCTAAAGAAAATTATGGCACTTTTTAACACCATACATTTTCCCTGACACCCAAAATAACCCATTACATTGTGAATGCTTAGTAGGACATGAAAATGGTCTAATTCACACACTTATCAAGAGAACACACCTGGTCATCCCTACTGCCTATGTTCTGGCTGACTCACTAAACACATGCTTCATTTGTAAATGTCTGAGTGTTGGAGTGTGCCCCTGGCTATCCGTACATTTGCTGTCTGGTTTGCTTAATATAAGGAATTTTAAATTATTTACACTTTTACTTTTGATACTTCAGTATAATTAAAACCAAATACTTTTAGACTTTTACTCAAGTAGGATTTTACTGGGTGACTTTCACTTTTCCTGAAGTCATTTTCTATTAAGGTATCTTCACTTTTACTCAAGTATGACAATTGGGTACTTTTTCCACCACTGGCAAAAATAGCAGCACTGGAAAGTTACACCATGAGTGATAAAGTATAGGCTTTGAATTACTTTGCCAGCAGCTACAGTAGGCTACACACTGCTGTTGGAGATGAGCGCTGCTTTGGTGCGCATCAACAATCATTCATGTCAGTTCAGTGGACACAGAATAAGAGAAAATAAAATATTTGAGAATATCAAGAACTTTCAAAGTTTCTTCAAGTGCAGTCGCAAAAACCATCAAGCGCTATGATGAAACTGGGTCTCATGAGGACCACCACAGGAAAGGAAGACCCCGAGTTACCTCTGCTGTAGAGGATAAGTTCATTAGAGTTAACTGCACCTCAGTTAACTCTTTTGGGAACAGACATGCTTCTGTCTGTAGTAGGCTATGTCATCTCCAAACCAGAGATTTTTATTGCGGCTGTACACTGATCTCAAAAACAACCTCTCCAGAATCCATATGATGGAAATCCGTAGCAGTTATGGGGAACTTTAACCCCTGGGTAGGCTGTTGTTTCATATGTTGTAGACAAGTATGGGGAGAACAGGGAAATAAGCCTCAATTAGCCTTGCCTCTTTAGCTAGCTAGCTGGCTAATTTAGCAGGCTATTGTAACTAGCTAACTTCAAGACAGGCCCAACCAGATAGTATGATAGATAACCTATGCCAGCAACAAGTTTGTCTAACGAGTCGGTTTAGCTACTTTCTCTCTCACTCTCTCTCCCTCTGTGCCACACAGTCTGTCACACACACCCGCCCCTCCCGCTGATACAAGCAGAGCACCGGCTCTCTCGAGTCGCGGGATTAAAAAATATGTATACTTTCTTTAAAACATGTATTTCGACTCTGCGCATATCGGTAAAAATATGAAATATTATTAAAATAGTGAAATCATTTAAAATGCTCATCTCTATTAACCACAATTCATTGAAAAAACAGCAATTGAAAACGGCTGAAGCCAAGGAAAGCCAGGGGGAAACTAGGGACACTCATGTGATGGGTGGAACAAACCAACCAACCTTCTTCATCATTTTGTTTTGCTTGTGAAAGAACTCCACTTTGATGTCTCCACACACGGGCAGCGGTTGGGGAAACTCAAATAGCATGTGCTTTTCTTCCCTCCGTGTGTGAGCCGGGTTGGACGTGTGGATCTTGACTTTAAGTTGATACACCACAAACTGAGGATCTAGAGAGGCGTGAGTGTTTCAGAGACAAAAGGGTAACAGAGGTAGAGAAAGAACAAGACAGTATACAAATGTTAGTTTCTTGGAGTTGCTGCCATGTCCACATTGAAGAACAGTTGGACAGTTAAAGAAAACCCTAGTTGTGAGTTCTTGAAAACAGTGTAATCCCATAAAGAAGGAGTGAGGGAAAGAACCAGACCACAAATAACACCCAAAAAGAACCAAAACCAAAGCCATGGGACCCTATTCTGATGACTGTTGCGCTTCCGTCAATAACAAACGGACTGCATTACATTTGTGAGAGTTTTAAACTACTCATAAAGGGAGTAGGGTGGTTGGTTGGTCTTTATATGCCTCCACACTGCAATGTCTTAACACTACACCTTCTTCTAGCCTTCATTAGAAGAGCATCTACCTGGTTCTTGTTGGGACTGGGTCCAGATGAACAGTATATGAGGGAAGTACATCAAAATGGATGAAAGGCTCATTTACCCCAATGCCAATTCCCTTTCTTGAAACCCAGAGGGATCGGCTCGCTCCTGTTTTTAATGGTACTGTCCCCTTACAGAGAGAGAGAAGGAGATTAACACACAGCCTGGCTGGGCTGGCACTGGCTGCGCCTTCAGAACACAGCAGGAACACTTCTATCAGTAAATATATAGGCAACTGCCAAAATAAGGGAAACACTTCAGTGAATGAGGGATACAAAGTATATTGAAAGCAGGTGCTTCCACACAGGTGTGGTTCCTGAGTCATGTATAAAAATGCTGGGCAGGCCATTATTTTGGCTACCATGGCTATACCTCCATAGAATGACAATTCCACCATCCACAGGGCACGAGTGGTCACTGAATAGTTTGATGAGCATGAAAACTATGTAAACCATGTCCTGGCCATCTCAGTCAACAGATCTCAACCCAATTGAACACTTATGGGAGATTCTGGAGCTGCACCTGAGTTTTCCACCAACAAAACATAAAATTATGGAATTTCTCGTGGAAGAAAGATGTAGCATAACTCCAATAAAGTTCCAGACACTTGTAGAATCTATGCCAAGATGTATCGAGGCTGTTCTGGCTCGTGGTGGCCCAACGGCGTATTGAGAAGACACTTTATATTGGAGTTTCCTTTATTTTGGCAGTTACCTGTATATGCTAGATTATCAATTATGTACATACGCAGCCACACATCTAGAAACAACATACTTGGCATTCAAATGGAGATAACTCAAAACTAGTTAACAAGACACAGGACACATGGTGCGGTACATTAATAATTCACAGGAAGAAAAAAAACGTGGGAACTTCAGACTAACGTTAGATAGTCCAAGAACGTCTCAAATCCCCATTGTAGAAGGCTGCATCTAGCCTGTTTGTTTCTAAAATGCGCATTCACCAATGAGAAATGTCTTATATGTTAGTATTATATGCTAGTCCCATTGAAAGTCTAGTTCTCAAAATTAGCTTCTCACTCAATACACCTCAGCATTTAGCTGACACTTTAGATTGAGTGCTAACAAGTAACATGATGTAAGTATCTAGGTCTACGTAAAAAGGGAACATCAAACTCAGAATAGGGCCCTCTTTAGGGAGTGTTAGAGGGAAAGAGAAGGGTGAGTGCAGAGCAGTTGAGCACATTCAGGTGTTAGGTGAGAACATCAAAGAGAACTCAAAGAGGAAACAAGTGACGCATTGATAAACACCAAAAGGAAAGATGATCTGTGACTCAGGCACATTAAACCAGAAACAGGACCAAAATGGAAAAATATTCAAATAATTGTTTCACAGAGAAGTTTAGCCAAGCAAAATACATACAGTAGCTGCACATGCATAGCAATGCACATTTCAATTTGATGAAAGACATAGGATAGATCATTTGAGTTGTTTGACTAAAGATTGGTGGTGAAAATCTGTCTACTTGAGCTAGGAGTTGTGCGAACAAACTTGTGCAGTTTCTGAAAATCCTTGAACATCAATAATAAATGCAGTTCTTTTACAAGAAGATTAAGTATTGAGAATAAAAAAAACTATCAAAAATAATCTCTGTGAGAGGTCCTTGGTGACTTGTTATTTTGAAACAAATTGAGACGTACTGCATTCATCCTCTGAACTGCAGAAAATAACATACAATTCGGATACGCAGGTAAAACCCAGCCTTGATGAATGCAGCTGAGAGTAGAGATTGTCATCTATTTTGTCTCTCATTAATAACTAACCATTTTTCTTAAAGAGCACAAGCAACTGATCAAGAGCTTGGCTTCAATGTAAAGTATATAATGACTCTCTACTAATGTGGGTGACCGTATGCACACTCAGAGCCTGCCAATTCGTTTAAAGAGTTACGCCCTGGGTCAGAGGTGAAGTTAAACATGAAAGTGACTCACTGCAGGTGCCTCCGCTGAACATTGGCAGCGTTTCAAACACCATTTTATGGAAGAGCAGAGCCACTGGCTTGTAGTCCAGCTTGTTCTTCAGCAGGTGGCTGTAGTAGTACACATAGCGCCGTTGGCTCGGGATTGTCACTCCCTGAAAAGAAAAACAACAAAAAACAGTCTATGCTAGGGAATTAACTCATCATTTAATAATTACCACACAGTAGGATATACAGATTGTAAAAAATATAAAATATGTCTTGGAAATTAAGTATTGAGATCAAGGCAGGTCTAGGACAAAACAAAGAAGATCTAGACCTATTCTGCTTTTATGAGATTTCACGCACTGAGTACTAGCGTAGTCTCCAACCATGGCAAGTCACTGACCTTCTTGTCCCTTGTCCGCACTTCCCCATAGAAGTCGAGGGCCTCCTGGGGCTCTTGGAACTTGCTGCGGTGCAGGAGGTAGGCGCAGATCATCACCCCAGTGCGCCCCTTCCCTGCCTTGCAGTGGATGGCCGCCACATGATTGTCATCCTCGCTCAGCCACTGGTCCAGATCTTCACAGAATGGCTTGATGAGCTCTAGCTGAGGTGGATTGTGGTCTTCAAAGGGGTACTGTGCAACTGGAGGGTGGAGAGAGAAAAATATAAATAAATACACAAAGTTCCCTTTCAGCCACCTGGCTCTAAAAACTTAAATGTGATAGGTGACAGTGAAGTGTCAGGGATGTTTTTGATGGCGTACCTCTGCAGTTAAATTTGGCAGCATCATAGTGTCGTTCTACACAACTGAAATGGGAAGGATTTGAGTCAGTGGTCATGAAGGAGCAATTTATTTGTAAACAAAACATTGATATTAGCATGTAAGCGTTTTGTGGTATACTTACAGATTGTAAATCTTATAATGGCTTTTATGTTTTGAGTCAAGAAACCTGTTGAGGCGCAGAGTTACATTCAGAACATTATACAACTAGAGAAATTGACAATGTAATGCATGTAATGACACGCTACAAAATAGACAACGGCGCAAAATATTTGACACTACACCTCAGGATACTTTATGAACTTGTATTGCTTTGTCTAATGTTAGTCACAAAATACATTCTAGACGCAATCATTACAGATTCCTCACCAGACGAGGTCATGAGCGGCCATTACTCACCGTACAACGTCGTCTATATTGTTTCTGTACACTCCTTCAAGTCGTTCTGCAGGAAAGCCCATAGCAATGATGTTTGGATAGATATCTGTGGTCACCAGTGTGTCAAGGACACATAAAACATACATAGAAGAAAATCATATATATATATATATATATATATATATATATATATATATATATATATATATATATATATATATATATTTACATTACATTTAAGTCATTTAGCAGATACACACACATATACATACATACACACACACACACATATACATATACACACACATATACATATACACACACAGAACAAAAATATAAAACGCAACAATTTCACCAATTTACACTTCATAGAAGGAAATCAGTCAATTAAAATAAATTCAATAGGCCTTAATCTATGGAATTCACATGACTGGGAAGGAGCAGAGCCATGGGTGGGCCTGGGAGGGCATAAGGAAAGGGGCCCATCCACTTCAGAGCAATGCTCACCCACTGGGGAGCCAGGCCCAGCCAATAACAATAGTTTTTCCCCACAAAAGGTCTTTATTACAGACAGAAATACTCCTCAGTTTCATCAACTGTCTGGGTGGCTGATTTCAGACGATCCCCCAAGTGAAAAAGCCAGATGTGGAGGTCTTGGGCTGGTGTGGTCACACGTGGTCTGTGATTATGAGGCCGGTTGGACATACTGCCAAATTCCATAAAATGACTTAGTCAGATTATGGTAGAAAAATGAACATTACATTTTCTGGCAACAGCTCTGGAGAACATTCCTGCAATCAGCATGCCAATTGCACGATCCCTCAACTTGAGACATCTGTGACATTGTGGTGTTTGACAAAACTGCACATTTTAGAGTGGCCTTTCGTCCCCAGCACAAGGTGCACCTGTGTAATGCTCACGCTGTTTAATCAGTTTCTTGATATGCCACACCCGTCAGGTGGATGGATTATCTAGGCAAAGGAGAAAAGCTCACTAACAGGGATGTAAACAATTTTGTGCACAAAATTGAGAAATAAGCTTTTTGTGCATATGGAACATTTCTTGGATCTTTTATTTCTGCTCATGAAACATGGGACCAACACTTTACATGTTGAGTACACACACACACACACACACACACACACACAACCAGTACCAGTCAAAAGTTGACACCTACTCATTCAACAGATTATTTTTTTTACTATTTTCTACATTGTAGAATAATAGTGAAGACCTCAACTATGAAATAACACATATGGAATCATGTAGTAACCAAAAAAGTGTTAAACAAATCATAATATATTTTACATTCTTCAAAAGAGCCACCCTTTGCCTTGACAGTTTTGCACTCTTGGCACTCTCAACCAGCTTCACCTGGAATGTTTTCCAACAGTCGAAGGAGTTCCCACATATGCTGAGCAATTGTTGGCTGCTTTTCCTTCACTCTGCGGTCCAACTCAACCCAAACCATCTCAACTGGGTTGAGGTCGGGTGATTGTGGAGGACAGGTCATCTGATGCAGCAATCCACCACTCAACTTCTTGGTCAAATAGCCCTTACATAGCCTGGAGGTGTGTTTTGGGTAATTGTCCTGTTGAAAAACAAATGATAGTCCCACAACGTGCAAACCAGATGGGATGGCGTATCGCTGCAGAATGCTGTGGTAGCCATGATTTGCCTTGAATTATAAATAAAACACTGACAGTGTCACCAGCAAAGCACCCCAACGCTTCACTGTGAGAACCACACATGCGGAGATCATTCGTTCACCTAATATGCGTCTCACAAAGACACAGCGGTTGGAACCAAAAACCTAAAATTTGGACTCATCAGACCAAAGCACAGATTTCCACCAGTCTAATGTCCGTTGCTCGTGTTTCTTAGCCCAAGCAAGTCTCTTCTTCTTATTGGTGTCCTTTAGTAGTGGTTTCTTTGCAGCAATTTGACCATGAAGGCCTGATTCACAGTCTCCTCAGAACAGTTGATGTTGAGATGTGTCTGTTACTTGAACTCTGAAGCATTTATTTGGGCTGCAATTTGTGAGGCTGGTAACGGTAATGAACTTATCCTCTGCAGCCGAAGAAACTCTGGCTCTTCCTTTCCTCTCGCGGTCCTCAAGAGAGCCAGTTTCATCATAGCGCTTGGTGGTTTTTGCAACTGCACTTGAATAAACTTTCACATTTCTTGATATTTTCCAGATTGACTGACCTTCATGTCTTTTTTATTTGAGCTGGTCTTGCCATCACATGGACCTGGTCTTTTACCAAATAGGGCTATATTCTGTTTACCAGCCCTACCTTGTAACAACACAACTGATTGGCCCAAATTCCAGAAATTAACTTTTAATGCATGACTGTTAATTGAAATGCATTCCAGGTGACTACCTCATGAAGCTGGTTGAGAGAATGCAAAGAGTGTGCAAAGCTGTCATCAAGGCAAAGGGTGGCTACTTTGAAGAATCTCAAATATAAGATATATTTTGATTTCTTTAATGCTTTTTTGGTTACTACTTGATTCCATGTGTTATTTCATAGTTTATGTCTTGACTATTATTCTACAATGTAGGAAATAGTAAAAATAAAGAAAAATCCTGGAATGAGTAGGTGTCCAAACTTTTGACTGGTACTCTGAGTGTGTGTGTGTGTGAGTGAGTGAGTGAGTGAGTGAGTGAGTGAGTGAGTGAGTGAGTGAGTGAGTGAGTGAGTGAGTGAGTGAGTGAGAGAGATATATACTCAAATAAATAACTCATACAATTCTAAAACCTCAAGTTTACAAGGCAATCATATCACAATAACATATCTCCTGTGCAAAGATCATCTACAGAAATTTCTACAACTATGTGGGTGTCATTGTGCAGCAATGTACAGTAATGGGTAAGTAGAGTGCAGGGCAGAAGGGTTGTGATCACTAGTGTAAAAGTTGGAGTTGACTGTGTGAGGGCGAGAGGCCGAAAGAACCGGAGCACTCCTATCAAGCAGGGCCCACATGTGGGTGCACTCGGAGAATCTCCATAGCTTGACCTGCATGTATTTATAGAGCCCAAGTTATATTGAGATCATTGCAAATGTTGGGCTTAACTCTCCGACAGCCCCAGTTGAATCACATGGAATATTCAACATATCAAACGTAAGGGTAAAGAGGACACTGCCTTGACAGACAAGGAAAGTCTTGTTGGGATACATTACAGTATTTGGTCAAACAGTAGCCTGAAGTGCATGATTTTCCTTATCTCTGCATGAAAGTGTCTGCCCTGCCCCTGTGCCCTTTCTCTCTGTGCGCTCAGAGTAGGCTTGTGGAAGAGCAGATGGAAAGAAATGCGTTCTGATTAGAGCTGTGGCGGTCATGACATTTTGTCAGCCGATGATTGTCATTCAAATAACTGCCTGTCTTACATTAATTGACAGTTAATTAACAAACACATTACGCATCTCTGGCTTCCACGCGTACCTACAAGCCACTGATGTGGCTTGTACACCATCACAATAAATAATTTAATTTTAAGCAGGTCTAAAGAAGCATAATATGAAGAAAATGTAGCCCATTTCAGAAGAACATATTCTGAGTCGTACTTACTGTATTATTTAGTATATGTAAAAAAACTAATACCAGTGCTTAATTTGGGGGGGGGGGGGGGGGGGGGGGGCTGGGACCTGGGGAGCTCTGAGGGACCAGAACGCATGACAACAAAAAAAGAATAAAAACAACTTATATTGCAATTACGTAGTGGCATTGAGCAGCAGAATTGAGGCACTTACAGAAGTTGCAAACATTTTTAGTAGCCTAGGATCCCGGAAAAATGTGTCCTTTTTATAAACACATTTCATGCAATTAAGTCATTTAACATGACTGGAGACTAGCAGAACCTTTTTTAATAAAGCACAAATGATATAAATGACGGACTACTTTGACACTGAACTCAATAAAAACGACCTTGTCTTAAATCCATCAATGGCCTAGGCCAAGGTGTGCGTGCAGAGACACATTGTAGGCTACAATATGAGGAGGAAATTATTGTCCTAAAAAAAATATACACACAGCGGCTTGCGAAAGTATTCACCCCTTTGGCATTTTTCCTATTTTGTTGCCTTACAACCTGGAATAAAAATAGATTTTTGGGGGATCTGTATCATTTGATGTACACAACATGCCTACCACTTTGAAGATGCTAAATATTTTTTTAATTTTTATTGTGAAACAAATAAGAATCTTTATTTTTTTACAGAAAACTTGAGCGTGCATAACTATTCGAGTCAATACTTTGTAGAGCCACCTTTTGCAGCAATTACAGCTGCAAGTCTGCAAAATCTGGATCCCTACAAATCAGCTGGGCTAGACAATCTGGACCCTCTCTAAAATTTTCCGCCAAACTTTTTGCTACCCCTATTACTAGCCTATTAAACCTCTTTCGTATCGTCTGAGATCCCCAAAGATTGGAAAGCTGCCGCGGTCATCCCCTCTTCAAAGGGGGAGACACTCTAGACCCAAACTGTATAGACCTATATCCATCCTGCCCTGCCCTTCTAAAATCTTTGAAAGCCAAGTTAAAAAACAGATCACAGACCATTTCGAATTCCACAGTACCTTCTCCGCTATACAATCAGGTTTCCGAGCAGGTCATGGCTGCACCTCAGCCACGCTCAAGGTCCCAAACAATATCATAACCGCCATCGATAAAAGACAGTCCTGTGCAGCCGTCTTCATCGACCTGGCCAAGGCTTTCGACTCTGTCAGTCACCGCATTCTTATCGGCAGACTCAATAGCCTTGGCTTCTCAAATGACTGCCTCGCCTGGTTCACAAACTACTTTTCAGATAGAGTTCAGTGTGTCAAATCGGACGGCCTGTTGTCCGGACCTCTGGCAGTCTCTATGGGGGTGCCACAGGGTTCAATTCTCAGGCCGATTCTTTTCTCTGTATATATCAATGATGTCGCTCTTGCTGCTGGTGATTCTCTGATCCACCTCTCAGCAGACGACACCATTCTGTATACATCTGGCCCTTCTTTGGACACTGTGCTAACAAACCTCCAAACGAGCTTCAACGCCATACAACTCTCTACTCAGCAAACAGGATGTAGTCTATCACAGTGCCATCGGTTTTTATCACCAAAGCCTCCAACTGCTTTTAAATGCTAGTAAAACTAAGTGCATTCTGTTCAACCGATTGCTGCCCGCCCCTTCCCGCCCGACTAGCATCACTAATCTGGACGGTTCTGACTTGGACAAGAATACTTGGGCAACTACAAATACCTATGTGTCTGGTTAGACTGTAAACTCTCCTTCCAGACTCATATTAAGCATCTCCAATCCAAAATGAAATCTAGAATTGGCTTCCTATTTCACAACAAAGCCTCCTTCACTCATTCTGCCAAACATACCCTCGGAAAACTGACTATCCTACCGATCCTTGACTTCGGCGATGTCATTTACAAAATAGCCCCCAACACTCTACTCAGCAAACAGGATGTAGTCTATCACAGTGCCATCGGTTTTATCACCAAAGCCCCCCCACTGCGACCTGTACTACCCACCATTGCGACCTGTATGCTCTTGTTGGCTGACCCTCACTACATATCCATCGCCAAACCCACTGGCTCCAGGTCATCTATAAGTCTTTGCTAGGTAAAGCACCGCCTTATCTCAGCTCACTGGTCACCATAGCAATACCCACCCGTAGCATGCGCTCCAGTAGGTATATCGCACTAGTCATCCCCAAAGCCAACACTTTCTTTGGCCGCCTTTCCATCCAGTTCTCTGATGCCAATGACTGGAACAAATTGCAAAAATCTGAAGCTGGAGTATTATATCTCCCTCTCTAACTTTAACCTCACTAGGGTAGGGGGCACTATTTTCACCTCTGGATGAAAAGCGTGCCCAAAGTAAACTGCCTGCTACTCAGGCCCAGAAGCTAGGATATGCATATAATTAGTAGATTTGGATAGAAAACATTCCAACGTTTCTAAAACTGTTAACCTGTTAGGGCTAGGGGGCAGTATTTACACCGCCGGATAAAAAACGTACCCGATTTAATCTGGTTACCACACCTACCTAGTAACTAGAATATGCATATACTTATTACATATGGATAGAAAACACCCTAAAGTTTCTAAAACTGTTTGAATGGTGTCTGTGAGTATAACAGAACTCATTTGGCAGGCAAAAAACTGAGAAGGTTTCATGCAGGAAGTGGCCTGTCTGACAAGGTGTCGTTCTTCTTGTCTCTGTTTATTGAAGAGTGAGGATCTTAGCTGTCCCGTGACACTTCCTACGGCTGCCATAGGGTCTCAGAAGGCGGTAAAAAGCTGAATCGTGGCTTTGCAGGCTCTGGCTGAAAAAAAGTAGCGCGTTTGGGTAGTGGCTGGTTACAGTACTGTGAGACTCAGGCTCGTGCCCGCGTCGACCGAAAGCTTTGTTTACTTTCCTCTGTTTAGCTAAATGCACATTCCCGGTCGGAATATTATCGCTTTTTTACGAGAAAAATGGCATAAAAATGGATTTTAAACAGCGGTTGACATGCTTCGAAGTACGGTAATGGAATATTTAGATTTTTTTTGTCACGAATTGCGCCATGCGCACGACCCTGATTTACCATTTCAGATAGTGTCTGGGACGCACGAACAAAACGCCGCTATTCGGATATAACAATGGATTATTTTGGACCAAACCAACATTTGTTATTGAAGTAGCAGTCCTGGGAGTGCATTCTGACGAAGACAACAAAAGGTAATCAAAGTTTTATAATAGTAAACCTGATATTGGTGAGTGCTAAACTTGCCGGGTGTCTAAATAGCTAGCCCGTGATGCCTGGGCTATGTACTTAGAATATTGCAAAATGTGCTTTCACCAAAAAGCTATTTTAAAATCGGACATATCGAGTGCATAGAGGAGTTCTGTATCTATAATTCTTAAAATAATTATGTTTTTTGTGAACGTTTATCGTGAGTAATTTAGTAAATTCACCAGAAGTGTTCGGTGGGAATGCTAGTCACATGTCTGTCAGACATATCAGTGTGGATGACGGATCACCAGCTCAAGCTGAACCTCGGCAAGACGGAGCTGCTCTTCCTCCCGGGGAAGGACTGCCCGTTCCATGATCTCGCCATCACGGTTGACAACTCCCTTGTGTCCTCCTCCCAGAGTGCTAAGAACCTTGGCGTGATCCTGGACAACACCCTGTCGTTCTCCACTAACATCAAGGCGGTGACCCGATCCTGTAGGTTCATGCTCCACAACATTCGCAGAGTACGACCCTGCCTCACACAGGAAGCGGCACAGGTCCTAATCCAGGCACTTGTCATCTCCCGTCTGGATTACTGCAACTCGCTGTTGGCTGGGCTCCCTGCCTGTGCCATTAAACCCCTACAACTCATCCAGAACGCCGCAGCCCGTCTGGTGTTCAACCTTCCCAAGTTCTCTCACGTCACCCCGCTCCTCCGCTCTCTCCACTGGCTTCCAGTTGAAGCTCGCATCCGCTACAAGACCATGGTGATTGCCTACGGAGCTGTGAAGGGAACGGCACCTCCATACCTTCAGGCTCTGATCAGGCCCTACACCCAAACAAGGGCACTGCGTTCATCCACCACTGGCCTGCTGGCCCCCCTACCTCTGAGGAAGCACAGTTCCCGCTCAGCCCAGTCAAAACTGTTCGCTGCTCTTGCACCCCAATGGTGGAACAAGCTCCCTCACGACGCCAGGACAGCGGAGTCAATCACCACCTTCCGGAGACACCTGAAACCCCACCTCTTTAAGGAATACCTAGGATAGGATAAAGTAATCCTTCTAACCCCCCCCCCCCCCTTAAAATATTTAGATGCACTATTGTAAAGTGGTTGTTCCACTGGATATCATAAGGTGAATGCACCATTTTGTAAGTCGCTCTGGATAAGAGCGTCTGCTAAATGACTTAAATGTAAATGTAAACATGCTAGTCACATGCTAATGTAAAAAGCTGGTTTTTGATATAAATATGAACTTGATTGAACAAAACATGCATGTATTGTATAACAATGTCCTAGGATTGTCATCTGATGAAGATCAAAGGTTAGTGCTGCATTTAGCTGTGGTTTGGGTTTATGTGACATATGCTAGCTTGAAAAATGGGTGTCTGATTATTTCTGGCTGGGTACTCTGCTGACAATCTAATGTTTTGCTTTCGTTGAAAAGCCTTTTTGAAATCGGACAGTGTGGTTAGATTAACGAGAGTCTTGTCTTTAAAATGCTGTAAAATAGTCATATGTTTGACAAATTGAAGTAATAGCATTTCTAAGGTATTTGAATAACGCGCCACGGGATTCCACTGGCTGTTAAGTAGGTGGGACGCAAGCGTCCCACTGGCCCAGAGAGGTTCAAATGTTCTCTCTTAGCTACTTCATGTTGGTAACATTTGTGCTTCGCCTAATCCTCTATGGTTTAGAAGATACTGTTGCACAAAACATGCTGATTTAGGCTTAAACCATCACTGGTATCAGGTTGTATAGCTAGCTACGTTTGCTCTGACAGTACATTTATTAGCTAGCTAGCCAGATAACTAGGAATTAGCATTAGCCGCTAACACGATTTAGCCACAACTTGCTAAGAAAATAAACTAGTTGTTTGCAGATGTAAACAAATACAAATGAAGTGTAATTATATAACACTTGTGGATTTATATTAACCTCTATGGGCTAGGTGGGACGCTAGCGTGCCACCCGTGGTGCACTCCATCAACAGCAGGTGCATTTCAAGAGCGGCAAATTTGAATCCAAATAAATGTCAAAATTCAAATTTTTCAAACATACAACTATTTTACACCCTTTGAAAGAAACATCTCCTTAATCTAACCACGTTTTACGATTTCAAAAAGGTTTTACGGCGAAAGCATAAATTTAGAGTATGTTAGGACAGTACATTTACAAGAGTTGTGTGTAATGTTTTGTCAAGTCAAAGACAGGGTCACCAAAACCATAAAACCAGCTAAAATGATGCACTAACCTTTTACAATCTCCATCAGATGACACTCCTAGGACATTATGTTAGACAATGCATGCATTTTTAGTTCTATCAAGTTCATATTTATATCCAAAAACAGCGTTTTACTATGGCATTGATGTTGAGGAAATCGTTTCCCTCCAATAACCGGCAGTCAAGTCAGCGTCACAAATTAAATAATTAAAATGAGAAAACATTGGTAAAATATTATATTGTCATTTAAAGAATTATAGATTTACATCTCTTGAACGCAATCAACTTGCCAGATTTAAAAATAACCTTACTGGGAAATCACACTTTGCTATAATCTGAGCACTGCGCCCAGAAAAATACGCGTTGCGATACAGACTAGACGTCATGTTGGGGAGATCTAAAATCGAAAATACTATGTAAATAATCCATTACCTTTGATTCTCTTCATCAGATGTCACTTCCAGGTATCACAGGTCCATAACGAATGTAGTTTTGTTCAAAAAAGCTCATCATTTATGTCCAAAAACCTCCGTCTTGTTAGCACATGATCTAAGCCAGCCGGACTTCTCGTCATGAACGAGGGGAAAAAATATATTTACGTTCGTTCAAACATGTCAAACGTTGTATAGCATAAATCATTAGGGCCTTTTTTAACCAGAACATGAATAATATTCAAGGTGGACAAATGCATACTCTTTTATAACGTATTGGAACGAGGGTACCCAACATGAACTCGCGCGCCAGGTGTCTAATGGGACATCATCGTTCCATGGCTCTTGTTCGGTCAGATCTCCCTCCAGAAGACTCAAAACACTTTGTAAAGGCTGGTGACATCTAGTGGAAGCAATAGGAAGTGCCAAAATATTCCTCAGCCCCTGTGTTTTTCAATGGGATAGGTTTAAAGTCAATACAACACATCAGGTATCCACTTCCTGTCAGAAAATGTCTCAGGGTTTTGCCTGCCAAATGAGTTCTGTTATACTCACAGACACCATTCAAACAGTTTTAGAAACTTTAGAGTGTTTTCTATCCATATATAATAAGTATATGCATATTCTAGTTACTGGGTAGGATTAGTAACCAGATTAAATCGGGTACATTTTTTTTTATCCAGACGTGCAAATGCTGCCCCCTAGCCCTAACAGGTTAAGACGCAGAGTGGAAACAGCATCATTGTCATCAACATTGTTGCATATGCTGCATTGACCATGCAGACTGAAAGCAAGTGTCTCGTGGTCAAGCAACAACAAATGTGCTCCTTCAGTGACACAGGCGGGGTCTAGGTCTGTGTGGAAAGCAACATGGAGAGAGAGAGCGGAGAGCGATGACTCAAGTAGCGGAGCAAAAGATAAAAATGGACCTTACACACGGCATATCACATTTAACAAACCAAACATTCAAATACCGTTATAGAAGGTCAAGTAAAACACAAACCGGTCCCTGCATCAATACCGGTATATCGTAAAATACAGTATACTGCCAAGCCCTAGAAAGTGCCATTTGCGGTGAATGCATAGGCCAATACAGGCATGCTGCAAGGTTTTTAGGACATTACATTTACTATTAGATTAACCAATCTAACTAGCAGCATATTATATTTAGCGATCTAGCTAACATTTTTGTTTCCACTTCCTCACGTGGTGAATTGGCCAGAAATGAATTAGCCTATGTGATAGCCTATTTGTAGCGTACACACAAAATATGTAAGCAAATCAATCTCTATTGAATAAAAGACAACTGCATTCTGGAGCCCTATTTTGAAAGTAAAATATAGCAAAAATATGGTAATTGTAACCCCAAGATTCATGACAATCACTGGTTTAGATTAAACATTTTCTTGAATCATACCATCTCAGTAGCACTGTGAATGTCTTTATAAGATGATGGCTCTTTTTTCCATTTTGTGATGTCGCAACAATTTTGGTGGGACCAAATAAACAGGCTGGTGCTACCAACTGAAAATGTGATGGGCTACAGTGCCATCAGGGGGAAAATGTGTCTGGAGTACTGCTAAACCAACACACTCCTTGAGTGCAAATTAAAAGACTTAAAGCTCGAATCCGCATTTAGTTAAACTGTCATTTTTGTTTTGTTGATGAAACAGAGCCAAAGAACGTCAGGTAGAGTGGTTGCAGTACATATTCTGCTGTTCTATTGCGCGTTCAATGATGTACATTTTTTTTTATAAAAACTGTTTGTTGTTTGCAGTAACCTCTGTTGTAATATCACAAACGGACGCGGCAGTTTCACCAAATAAGGATTTTAGCTTTTAACCTCTCTGTGCTAGGCGGGACGAATTCGTCCCACCTACGTAACAGCCACTTGCAGCCTGTGGCGCGATTTTCAAAACCTTAAAAATCCTATTACTTCAATTTCTCAAACATATGACTATTTTACAGCTATTTAAAGACAAGACTCTCGTTAATCTAACCACACTGTCCGATTTCAAAAAGGCTTTACAACGAAAGCAAAACATTAGATTATGTCAGCAGAGTACCAAGCCAGAAATAATCAGACACCCATTTTTCAAGCCAGCATATAATGTCACCAAAACCCAGAAGACAGCTAAATGCAGCACTCACCTTTGATGATCTTCATCAGATGACAACCCTAGGACATTATGTTATACAATACATGCATGTTTTGTTCAATCAAGTTCATATTTATATCAAAAACCAGCTTTTTACATAAGCATGTGACGTTCAGAACTAGCATACCCCCCGCAAACTTACGGGGAATTCGCTAACACTTTACTAAATTACTCACGATAAACGTTCACAAAAAGCATAACAATTATTTTAAGAATTATAGATACAGACCTCCTCTATGCACTCGATATGTCCGATTTTAAAATAGCTTTTTGGTGAAAGCACATTTTGCAATATTCTAAGTACATAGCCCAGGCATCACGGGCTCGCAATTTAGACACCCGGCAAGTTTAGCACTCACCGTAATCATATTTACTATTATAAAAGTTTGATTACCTTTTGTTGTCTTCGTCAGAATGCACACCCAGGACTGCTACTTCAATAACAAATGTTGGTTTGGTCCAAAATAATCAATCGTTATATCCGAATAGCGGCGTTTTGTTCGTGCGTTCCAGACACTATCCGAAATAGTAAAGAAGTGTCGCGCGCATGGCGCAATTCGTGACAAAATTCTAAATATTCCATTACCGTACTTCGAAGCATGTCAACCGCTGTTTAAAATCAATTTTTACGCCATTTTTCTCGTAGAAAAGCGATAATATTCCGACAGGGAATCTCCTTTTCGGCAAACAGAGGAAAAAAATCACAAAGGCGGGGGCGGTCGGGTCACGCGCATAAGCCCAGAGTCCCTTGATCGGCCACTTGAGAAAGGCGATAATGTGTTTCAGCCTGGGGCTGGAATGACGACATTCTGTTTTTTCCCGGGCTCTGAGCGCCTATGGACGACGTGGGAAGTGTCACGTTAGAGCAGAGATCCTTAGTAAATGATAGAGATGGAAAAGAAGTTCAAGAAATGGTCAGACAGGCCACTTCCTGTAAAGGAATCTCTCAGGTTTTGACCTGCCATTTGAGTTCTGTTATACTCACAGACACCATTCAAACAGTTTTAGAAACTTTAGGGTGTTTTCTATCCATATGTAATAAGTATATGCATATTCTAGTTACTGGGTAGGAGTGGTAACCAGCTTAAATCGGGTATGTTTTTTATCCAGCCGTGTCAATACTGCCCCCTAGCCCTAACAGGTTAAATGTCTTACTCACGTTGGCCACGGAGAAGAAGTGCCCACTGTCCTTGGTATCGGGCTGCGTCTGTGGCACTGTGTTATCCTCGACGCGGGCGAAGAAGGGGTTTAGCTTGTCCGGAAGCAAGACGTCGGTGTCCATGACGTGGCTGGTTTTCCCTTTGTAGTCTGATTTTCTGTAGACCCTGCCACATATGTCTTGTGTTTGAGTAGTTCAATTGCGACTCTACTTTGTCATTGTACTGATGTTTTGCCTGTTTGATTGCTTTACAGAGGGAATAACTACACTGTTTGTATTCGGCCATATTCCCAGTCACCTTACCATTGTTAACCTCTCTGGGTAAGGTCCCACCCTAGTCAACAGCCAGTGGAATCGTGTCGCGCAAAATACAAAACCTCATAAGTGCTATAACTTCAATTTCTCAAACGTATGACTATTTTACACCGTTTTATAGATACACCTCTCCTGAATCGAACCACGTTGTCCGATTTCAAAAAGGCTTTACAGCAAAAGCAAAACATTAGATTGTTAGGAGAGTACCCAGCCAGAAATAATCACACAGCCATTTTCAAAGCAACTAGATGCATCACAAATACCCAAAACACAGCTAAATGCAGCACTAACCTTTGACAATCTTCATCAGATGACACTCCTAGGACATCATGTTACACAATACATGCATTTTTTGTTCGATAAAGTTTCATCAGACCAGAGGACATTTCTCCAAAGAGTACAATCTTTGTCCACATGTGCAGTTGCAAACCGTAGTCTGGCTTTTTCATGGCAGTTTTGGAGCAGTGGCTTCTTCCTTGCTTAGCTGCCTTTCAGGTTATGTCGATATAGGACTCGTTTTACATGGATATAGATACTTTTGTACCTGTTTCCTCCAGCATCTTCACAAGGTCCTTTGCTGTTGTTTTGGGATTGATTTGCGCTTTTCGCACCAAAGTACGTTCATCTCTAGGAGACAGAATGCGTCTCCTTCCTGAGCGGTATAACGGCTGCGTGGTCCCATGGTGTTAATACTTGCGTACTATTGTTCATTTACATTTACATTTTAGTCATTTAGCAGACGCTCTTATCCAGAGTGACTTACAGTAGTGAATGCATACATTTCATACAATTTCATGCATTTTTTTTGTGTACTGATGAACATGGTACCTTCAGGCGTTTGGAAATTGCTCCCAAGGATGAACCAGACTTGTGGAGGTCTACAATTTTTTTCTGAGTTCTTGGCTGGTTTCTTTTGATTTTCCCATGATGTCAAGCAAAGAGGCACTGAGTTTGAAGGTAGGCCTTGAAATACATCCACAGGTACACCTCCAATTGACTCAAATTATGTCAATTAGCCTATCAGAAGCTTCTAAAGCCATGACTTCATTTTCTGGAATTTTCTAAGGCACAGTCAACTTAGTGTATGTAAACTTCTGACCCACTGGAATTGTGATACAGTAAATTATAATTGAAATAATCTGTCTGTATACAATTGTTGGAAAAATGACTTGTGTCATGCACAAAGTAGATGTCCTAACCGACTTGGCAAAACTATAGTTAATTTACAAGAAAGTTTTAATGACTCCAACGTAAGTGTATGTTAACTTAGCAAGCGTCCCACCTAGCCCATAGAGGTTAAGTGTGTTCACCCTCGCAAAGCTGCCGGCCCAGACGGCATCCCTAGACGCTTCCTCAGAGCATGCGCAGACCAGCTGGCTAGAGAGTTTATGGACACATTCAATCTCTCTCTCCTATCCCAGTCTGCTTTCTCCACTTGCTTAAAGATGTCCACCATTGTTCCTGTACCCAAGAATGCAAAGGTAACTGAACAAAATGACTAGAGGCTAGTTAAGGATCATATCACCTCTATCTCACCTGACACCCTAGACCCACTTCAATTTGCTTACCACCCCAATAGATCCACAGACGATGCAATCGCTATCGCACTGCACACTGCCCTAACCCATCTGGACAAGAGGAATACCTATGTAAGAATCCTGTTCATTGACTATTGCTCAGCATTTAACACCATAGTACCTTCCAAGCTCATCCAGGCCCTGGGTCTGAACCTTGCCCTGTGCAACTGGATCCTGGACTTCCTGACGGGCTGCCCCCAGGTGTTGAAAGTAGGAAACACCTCCACTTCGCTGATCCTCAACACAGGGGCCCCACAAGGGTGTGTGCTCAGCCCCTTCTTGTACTCCCTGCTCACCCATGACTGCGTGGCCACGCACGTCTCACACTCAATCATCAAGTTTGTAAACGACAGCAGTAGTAGGCCTGATTACCAACAATGACGAGACTGCCTACAGGGAGGAGGTGAGGGCCTTGGGAGAGTGGTGCCAGGAAAACAACCTCTCACTCAACGTCAATAAAACAAAGGAGATGATCGTGGACTTCAGGAAACAGCAGAGGGAGCACGCCCCTATCCACATCGACGGGACCGCAGTAGAGAAGGTGGAAAGCTTGAAGTTCCTTAGCGTACACGTCACTGACGATCTGAAATGGTCCACCCACACAGACAGTGTGGTGAAGAAGGCGCAACAGCGCCTTTTCAACCTCAGGAGGCTGAAGAAATGTGGCTTGGCCCCTAAGACCCTTTTACAGATGCACAATTGAGAGCATCCTGTCGGGCTGTATCACTGCCTGGTATGGCAACTGCATTGCCCGCATCCGCAGGGCTCTCCAGATGGTGGTGCGGTCTGCCCAACACATTACCAGGGGCAAACTACCTGCCCTCCAGGACACCTACAGCACCCGATGTCACAGGAAGGCCAGAAAGATCAAAGGACATCTATCATTCGAGCCACGTCCTGTTCACCCCGCTATTGTCCAGAAGGCGAGGTCAGTACAGGTGCATCAAAGCTGGGACAGAGAGACTGAAAACAGTTAAGATCTCAAGGCCATCAGACTGTTAAATAGCCATCACTAGCCGGCTTCCACCCGGTTACGCAACCCTGCACCTTAGAGGCTGCTGCCCTATATACATACACTTTTATAATGTTTACATACTGCTTTAGTTCTCATCTCTATACACTGTATTCTATTCTACTCTATTTTAGTCAACACCACTCCAACATTGCTCTCTCTAATATTTATATTTCTTAATTCCATTATTTTACTTTCAGATGTCAAATCAAATTTTATTGGTCACATACACATGGTTAGCAAATGTTAATGCGAGTGTAGCGAAATGCTTTTGCTTCTTGTTCCGACCGTGCAGTATTATCTAACAATTTCACAACAACTACCTTATACACACAAGTGTAAAGGAATGAATAAGAATATGTACATATGAGGCCTCCCGGATGGCGCAATGGTCTAAGCTGTGCCAACAGAGATTCTGGGTTCGAGCTCAGGCTCTGTCGCAGCCGGCCGCGACCGGGAGGTCCATGGGGCGACGCACAATTGGCCCAGCGTCGTCCGGTTTAGGCCGGCAGGGATATCCTTGTCTCATCGCGCACTAGCGACTCCTGTGGCAGGCCGGGCGCAGTGCACGCTGACCAGGTCGCCAGGTGTACGGTGTTTCCTCCGACACATTGGTGCGGCTGGCTTCCGGGTTGGATGTGCATTGTGTCAAGAAGCAGTGCGGCTAGGTTGGGTTTCGGAGGATGCATGGCTCTCGACCTTCTCGACCAAAACTACTACCAATTGGATATCACGAAATTGGGGAGAAAAAACGGGTAAAATAAAAGAATATGTACATATAAATATATGGATGAGCGATGGCTGTGCGGCATAGGCAAGATGCAGTAGATGGTATAGAGTACAGTATATACACATATGAGATATACTGTGACTAGTGATACATGTATTACATCCAATTTTTAATTATTAAAGTGGCTAGAGATTTGAGACAGTATGTTGTCAGCAGCCACTCAAGCCACTCAGTGATGGCTGTTTAACAGTCTGATGGCCTTGAGATAGAAGCTGTTTTTCAGTCTCTCGGTCCCAGCTTTGATGCACCTGTACTGACCTCGCCTTCTGGATGATTGTATTGTTGCGAATTGTTAGACACTACTGCACTGTTGGAGCTAGGAACACAAGCATTTCACTACACCCGCAATAACATCTGCTAAATATGTGTGAGTCAGTATCAATGTGTGTACATATTGTGTGTGTTGAAGTGTGTAGAGTCCTGTGAGTGAGCCTAGAGACAGGCCAAAAATGTAAATAACATACAAGGATCAACTCAGTCTGTGTAGCCATTCTGTTAGACTCCAGCCACCTAAGCCTAACAATTTTTCCGGCCTTCCTTTCACACCCCGGATATAATGTCCGGGGTTACAACCTACGTCTCAGGTCCTACGGGCAAAATCATTGCACTCTGACTAAGTATTTAAAAAGCTCCCAGGGTAGTTACATCCCAGGGAACAGGGGGGCATGGCGTTCCGCAGCTGCGACGAAACTCACATGCGGGACCTCAGATGGAAACGCTCTGGTGTTTTCAGCGGTCTTGCCTCAGCTCTGCTCTAGTAGGGCCCTATAAAATCTCTTTTAATTTCTGCCGGATTACGTTTTAGTTTTTCGCCAACCAGCAAGAGACCGTTGTTTGGTTAGCAATTTTTCTGTTGTACTCATGTGACTGCAGAGTTTTCAAAACAAATGGACACTGGATTGATGCAAAAAAATCATGATATCATTCTGCCAGGTAGGTATAGGCTACATTTAATTGAGAAAGTTTTTTGGAAAGCCTTTGCATGTTTACCAGAAGACTGATATCATTAGCATCAATCGTTAATGGCTACACAAAGTGTAGACATGCGCACACATTCTGTGCAGTTTCAAAACTTTGCAGGAAAATACAATTCACTGATGCATTTTTTTAATGTCTTATGATAAAGCAAATTAATTCATTTTCTAATAAGGTCAATACATTAAGTTAATTACCTACAATACATATTGAATATTGTTGAATTTTATAGGGCCCTACTCTAGCCAACTCCACAGCTGGAAGCACCAGAAAAAAAGTGAGAGTAGTTGGGGAGAGCGTGGAAAAGAGAGGAGCGGGAAAGAGAGCAAATGATATGGGAAGTATTAGGGTGGTTAAGAGAAGAGAATGCAGGAAAGAAAGGGTGCAATGGAAAAGTGGTGGGTTAGAGAGGAGCCTGCGCAGACAGCATTGCTGATACAAGATCACTGCTGCTTTAAGGATTGTTCCCAGAACTCATACTGCATTACATAACTGCAAAACGCCTATATTGCTTTAAGACAACATGCCAAAACCGATAAAATGTTACAGCAACATGGTCTCTTTACATTTGAATACTACATTGCTCAAAAAAATAAAGGGAACACTTAAACAACACAATGTAACTCCAAGTCAATCACACTTCTGTGAAATCAAACTGTCCACTTAGGAAGCAACACTGATTGACAATACATTTCACATGCTGTTGTGCAAATGGAATAGACAACAGGTGGAAATTATAGGCAATTAGCAAGACACCCCCAATAAAGGAGTGGTTCTGCAGGTGGTGACCACAGACCACTTCTCAGTTCCTATGCTTCCTGGCTGATGTTTTTGTCACGTTTGAATGCTGGCGGTGCTGTCACTCTAGTGGTAGCATGAGACGGAGTCTACAACCCACACAAGTGGCTCAGGTAGTGCAGCTCATCCAGGATGGAACATCAATGCGAGCTGTGGCAAGAAAGTTTGCTGTGTTTGTCAGCGTAGTGTCCAGAGCATGGAGGCGCTACCAGGAGACAGGCCAGTACATCAGGAGAAGTGGAGAAGGCCGTAGGAGGGCAACAACCCAGCAGCACGACCGCTACCTCCGCCTCTGTGCAAGGAGCAGCAGGAGGAGCACTGCCAGAGCCCTGCAAAATGACCTCCAGCAGGCCACAAATGTGCATGTGTCTGCTCAAACGGTCAGAAACAGACTCCATGAGGGTGGTATGAGGGCCCGACGTCCACAGGTGGGGGTTGTGCTTACAGCCCAACACCGTGTAGGACGTTTGGCATTTACCAGAGAACACCAAGATTGGCAAATTTGCCACTGGCGCCCTGTGCTCTTCACAGATGAAAGCAGGTTCACACTGAGCACATGTGACAGACGTGACAGAGTCTGGAGACGCCGTGGAGAATGTTCTGCTCCCTGCAACATCCTCCAGCATGACCGGTTTGGCGGTGGGTCAGTCATGGTGTGGGGTGGCATTTCTTTGGGGGGGCTGAACAGCCCTCCATGTGCTCGCCAGAGGTAGCCTGACTGCCATTAGGTACCGAGATGAGATCCTCAGACCCCTTGTGAGACAATATGCTGGTGCAGTTGGCCCTGGGTTCCTCCTAATGCAAGACAATGCTAGACCTCATGTGGCTGGAGTGTGTCAGCAGTTCCTGCAAGAGGAAGGCATTGATGCTATGGACTGGCCCGCCCGTTCCCCAGACCTGAATCCAATTGAACACATCTGGGACATCATGTCTCGCTCCATCCACCAACGCCACGTTGCACCACAGACTGTCCAGGAGTTGGCGGATGCTTTAGTCCAGGTCTGGGAGGAGATCCCTCAGGAGACCATCCGCCACCTCATCAGGAGCATGCCCAGGCATTGTAGGGAGGTCATACAGGCATGTGGAGGCCACACACACTACTGAGCCTCATTTTGACTTGTTTTAAGGACATTACATCAACGTTGGATCAGCCTGTAGTGTGGTTTTCCACTTTAATTTTGAGTGTGACTCCAAATCCAGACCTCCATGGGTTGATAAATTGGATTTCCATTGATTATTTTTGTGTGATTTTGTTGTCAGCACATTCGACTATGTAAAGAAAAAAGTATTTCATAAGATTATTTCATTCAGATCTAGGATGTGTTATTTTAGTGTTCCCTTTATTTTTTTGAGCAGTGTATAAAACGCAACATGAAACAATCTCAAAGATTTTACTGAGTTACAGTCCATGTTCATAAGGAAATCAGTCAATTTAAATATTTTCATTAGGCCCTAATTCATGGATTTCATGTGACTAGGAATAGAGATACAGGTATATGTTGGTCACAAATACCTAAAAAAAAAAAAGTAGGGGATAGATCAGAAAACAAGTCAGTGTCTGGTGTGACAACCATTTGCCTCATGCAGCACAACACATCTCCTTTGCATAGAGTTCATCATGCTGTTGATTGTGGCCGGTGGAATGTTGTCCCACTCCGCTTCAATGACTGTGCGAAGTTGCTGGATATTGGTGGGAACAGGAACACGGTGTTGTACATGTTCATCCAGAGCATCCCAAACTTGCTCAATGGGTGACATGTCTGGTAAATATGCAGGCCATGGAGGAACTGGGACATTTCAGCTTCCAGAAATTCTGTACAGATTCTTGCGACAGAGCCATGCATTATCATGCTGAAACATAAGGTGATGGCGGCAGATGAATGGCAATTGGCCTCAGGATCTCGTCACGGTATCTCTGTGCATTCATGTTGCCATCAATAAAATGCAATTCTGTTCATTGTCTGTAGCTTATGCCTGCCCATACCATAACCACATACCACATCACAACGTTGATATCAGCAAATACATGCCATACACGTGGTCTGTGGTTGTGAGACCGGTTGGATACACCGCCAAATTCTCTAAAACGATGTCGGAGATGGCTTACGGTAGAGAAATGAACATTCTCTGGCAACAGCTCTGGTGGACATTCCTGCAGCCGGCATGGCAATTGCACACTCCCACAAAACTTGACACATCTGTGGCATTGTGTTATGTGACAAAACTGCACATTTTAGTGGCCTTTTATTGTCTCCAGGACAAGGTGCACCTGTATAATGATCATGCTGTTTAATTAGCTTCTTGATATGCCACACCTGTCACGTGGGTGGATTATCTTGGCAAAGGAGAAATGCTCACTAACAGAGATGTAAAAAATGTGTGCACAACATTTGAGAGAAATAAGCCTTTTGTGCATATGGAACATTTCTGGGACCTTTTATTTCAGCTCATGAAACATCTAACACTTCACATGATGCATTTATACTTTTGTTCAGCGTAAGTTGTTCTGAAAGGCATCACCATTGCATTGCAAATATTAAAATTGCACAAAATTCTCCAAATAAACATTGTGCACATTATCCATGTCAACAGAGAAAACTATGAAATGCAATACTTCAGTCGTTTGACCAGAGTTCAATCTGTGTCCTCCCTTCCCACTGTCTCGCCCCCATTTGCCTGTCTCCCCTTCCAATTTCCAACATGAACTCAAGTGTCAAAACACATTAAAATTAAAAAAAGCCAGGTAGGAGATGTCACAACTTGACCTTTGATGTCAGCTTGTAAGACAGTCTTCATTCGTTGCTCCAGCATTTTCCTCTGCCAAGGTATTTTACCATACCGAGCAGATTCCAAGCACACACCCGTTCAGTGCACTCGCTTGAACTGGTCTTCAATATCAGGGTCAGGTTTGAGATGTGCTGCAAGGGACTACCATCCTATGGGTTAACAAAATGGATATAGGCCTAAATCACAAACTTCACTTGACAGTATATATGCGCATGTTCTGAAGTTAACCTCTAGAAATGATTAGTGTGAATGTGGGGTGGCAGGTAGCTTAGCGGTGAGCCAGCAACCGGGATGTTGCCTATTGGATTCCGGGTCCGACTGGAAAAATCTTTTGTGAAATGAGCTTGCAACCGGAGGTTTGCTAGTATCAAATCCTAGATGTCATTGCCTACTGTTGTGCCCTTGAGCAAGGCACTTAAACCCCCCGCAAATCTCCAAAACCTGTATATGTAGGTGTGTCTTTTGGAGGGGGTTGGGTTAATTTCCTAAAGATCTTTTCAATTATAACATTTACATAAAGATAACTGCATTGAGGCCCTTTTGGAATTCACTAGTGTTCTTCAAATATTTTCTAACCAAGGATACCAGATAAATTACCATTACCCTAATTTTGATCACATTTGACAACTAGCAGCACATGGCGCAAGATTGACCAATTCATGACACCATATTTTGTTTCTTTCAATCCGGATAGCAAGACATTTGAAAGGTGCATTGCACGGTCAACCTCTTACATCTAGACGTTCCGCTAGCGGAACACCTGCTCCAATATCCAATGATGGGCATGGCGCGAATTACAAATTCCTCTAAAATCCGAAAACTTCAATTTTTCAAACATATGACTATTTTACAGCATTTTAAAGACAAGACTCTCGTTAATCTAACCACACTGTCCGATTTCAAAAAGGCTTTACAGCGAAAGCAAAACATTAGATTATGTCAGCAGAGTACCCAGCCAGAAATAATCAGACACCCATTTTTCAAGCTAGCATATAATGTCACAAAAAACAAAACCACAGCTAAATGCAGCACTAACCTTTGATGATCTTCATCAGATGACAACCCTAGGACATTATGTTATACAATGCATGCATGTTTTGTTCAATCAAGTTCATATTTATATCAAAAACCAGCTTTTTTACATTAGCATGTGACGTTCAGAACTAGCATACCCCCCCGCAAACATCCAGTGAATTTACTAAATTACTCACGATAAACGTTCACAAAAAACATAACAATTATTTTAAGAATTATAGATACAGAACTCCTCTATGCACTCGATATGTCCGATTTTAAAATAGCTTTTCGGTGAAAGCACATTTTGCAATATTCTCAGTAGATAGCCCAGCCATCACGGCTAGCCATTTAGACACCGACCAAGTTTAGCCCTGATCAAACTCCGATTTACTATTACAAAAGTTTCATTACCTTTGTTGTCTTCGTCAGAATGCACTCCCAGGACTGCTACTTCAATAACAAATGTTGGTTTGGTCCAAAATAATCCATCGTTATATCGAAATTGCAGCGTTTTGTTCGTGCGTTCCAAGACACTATCCGAAATGGTAAATCAGGGTCGCGAGCATGGCGCAATTCGTGACAAAAGATTTCTAAATATTCCATTACCGTACTTTGAAGCATGTCAACCGCTGTTTAAAATCCATTTTTATGCAATTTTTCTCATAAAAAAGCAATAATATTCCGACCGGGAATCTCCGTTTAGCTAAACAGACAAAGGAAAAGAAAGCTTTCAGTCGACGCGGGCACGAGCCTGAGTCTCACAGTACTGTAACCAGCCACTACCCAAACACGCTACTTTGTTTCAGCCAGAGCCTGCAAAGCCACGATTCAGCATTTTGCCGCCTTCTGAGAGTCCATGTGAGCCGTAGAAAGTGTCACGTAAGAGCAGAGATCCCCTGTAATTGATAGAGATAATCAACAAGGCCAAGAAATGGTCAGACAGGGTACTTCCTGTACAGAATCTTCTCAGGTTTTGGCCTGCCAAATAGGTTCTGTTATACTCACAGACACCATTCAAACAGTTTTAGAAACTTTGGAGTGTTTTCTATCCAAAGCTAATAATTATATGCATATTCTAGTTTCTGGGCAGGAGTACTAATCAGATTAAATCGGGTACGTTTTTTATCCGTCCGTGAAAATACTGCCCCCTAGCCATAACAGGTTAAACATTCAATAGATTGCTTCCCAACATGCGCAATAATTAAATCCATGATAAAATTGGCCTCTGGGCCATAGTGCCATAACTGTCAGGCTGCATTTACACACTAGCCAAATTCTGACCCATTGCCCATAATTGGACAAAATATCAAAATTGGGCTGCCTGTGTAAATGCAGCCTCTATGTGTTATTGATTACCTGATCAATAGCTAGGTGCGCTAGTTAGTTGGATGCCTCATAGCTAGATAAGAAAACATGAATAACGCAGCCAACCATCTTCCCTGCACTGTCAAATAAGAAGCCGCGTTTTACTTTAGCAACCTACAGTAGCTACCTAATGGCAAAGTAGTCATGTCTTGAGATGGACTATTTGTAACCAATAAAGTTGTGTAATATTGACTGGCTGCTAATCGGAACCAAGCGCTTGAAAACCCTTCTCTGTATGTAGGGTTTTCTGCGGTTACATTCGCCCACGGTTGGCTCCATGTGAACTACAATTCCGACACTGTTTTAACGTTTAGATGAATCAATAATCATCGCTTTCTAAAATGCTTTCGAAAGACGCTTATATGCCCCTTATCTTTCATGTGTGCGAGAAATAAAAAAAATAAAAACTGCTACAGTAAGTGTTGCACAGATCCATACACTACGTGTGCCTTCAGTTGAGGAAATACACTTCCTTCCCAGTTTATCTTGCACACTAGATAGCTAACTAAATTAGAAAAGGTGGCCGCCTAGGCTATGTCCGTCTGTCTAATGTAAACAAGTACTGTAACATGGAGATATGGCTGTGGGAACATTAACCCTATAAAGATGTGTAGTAACTTAACCTCATGACATTTGACAGCTCCACACCACCTTTCAAACATGCTTTCTATTCTGTCGTATCAATAAATTAGCAAACATTAGCCAGCTAGCTACCTTAACGTTAGTTAGCAATCAACGATATTCCATTGGCAACAGTAGGTATACTAACGTGGCTAGTTAGCTAGTTTACTGTATGACTGTTTACTGTACTGTATGACAAAATGTATGATAACGTTAGTTAATTAAGAAAAGGATACACGTTAAGTCCAAGTCGAACCCATCCTCCTGGTATCTCCTTTTGTTCCGGCTGACCATTTCTTTTATTATCGCAGCCATTGTAGCTAACTAGTTTGCTGGCTAGTGACAGGAGTCTGTGGGTTTCAAATTATGAAAAGTTAGCTAGCTGCCGTTGCTTTTGCTTCGGTTTGCAATGGCTTTGCTTCACGATCGCCCTTTGCTCTTTTGATTTTGCAGCTCCTTCCTCGCAGTGAGACAAGCCAACAGTGGTCGTCGTCGTGAGTAGGATTAACGCGTTAGCTAGCTAGAATGGCTTTTTCTCTGGATCATAGAGACGGGCCTTGCTCTGCTCTTCCGCGCAGGCCAAACTTTCCCAATAATGGAATTTGTCTTGCAACTCCCCCTTGAAAAACACATACAATTATCCTCCCGTCTAACCGTAAGGTAGAAGACGGTCCGAATCTCTTGATCTACCGAAGCCGCCGTGATGACCGACCAGCGAGGAGATAACTCTCCGGCGCTCGCTCGAATTTGAAGACTACCGGCCCTTGGAAAGCCCAGTAGTAATTAGTTACCGTATCCACTCAGACTTAGCTAGCCATCTAGCGAGCTGCAATAGCTACCCACTTTTTAAAAAATCCAAAAACCTCCTAGCGAATCAACATCTTCGCCGATGGATTGCCAAAATACACGCGAAAAAGTGTCCGGCTCCAACGTGCATGTATAATAGCTATACAAAGACCAAATATTTGCACAGACTCGTTTGACATATGTCCCGGGAAGCATCTTCTTTTTGCGTTTCTCTCAAGCTTCCATCATGGCTTCCAACGGAAGGGAAAAACATATGTAGAGGTTTAAAATATATATCCTACCGCGGCAAATATATACATCTAGAAATAAAAAAGTTTATATCAAATAAATACATGTGAATTCTTAGAATAGCTGTTTCCTTGCAGAAGATTTACAGTGTACGTTTTTCCCGACTGACGTTTTTTGTAGTCGGCTAGCTAGTTCTTTTGTTGGCAGCGGAAGGACACATCAGAGCACATGCAAGTCTCTCCTCTGTCAAAGTGATCACGTGTTTTTTGTAATTATGAAAGTTTCCAACATGTCATTTTTTCGCTTCTAGTGTACCTTATTGCATTTATCCATGTGGGCCAATTGAGTCCTTGAATTAACAGGGGGGATATCTCTGTTTGTGTGTGTGTGACTAGAGTGGGGTGTGGAAGTAGGGTTGTCTGTCAGTTGTATTCCTAGATACAAAAAATGGCGAACATATTATCGAACATATTATCTGCTCAATTCAAAGGCTTAGACCAACTCTCCCTGCCTGAAGTTTAGGATGAAAGGCCAATTGATAGGTAGAAAAACTGTTCTGATGGCTAAGACTTTAGGGGAAACGTCCTCCGCTTCCACTCAATCTCATGGGGGTGTCAGGACAAGACCGATAGGCCTACAGTGTAATTTTTATTTTTTCAAAACAACATATTGTCACTCACCAGAGTGTCTCAATTTGACTGGATCAAATGGAACAAACTGTTCACCTGATGTTTACAATGGGGATGATGATGACTTATATTTGATGTATACACTTTTTTAGACAGGGTTTGGTTCAGATTCTGGTGGTGTCTCAGAAGAAACGGTGCCCTTGAATTGAAATGTCTCCTCTTCTGAGGTGATAACTTTGACCCAGACATACTTTGCATAAGTTTTCCCCACATAGCCATTGACAAGACATTACATTGCACATTTTGTCCCGTTTTCCTTTTTGGACATAGACATACTTTTGAGTAAGGCACAGTGAATGTGTTCAGTTAGAATAAACTACACATGTTTTAGATTAAACCTATGAGGTTCTATTAACTGTAAATAATGCTTTTTCTCATGACACTCAATGCACTTCACATCTGGCTTCTTATTCTTCTGTATGTTAAAGAGAAGCAGATGGCAGAGGTGAGGATTTGGAACCTGAAAGTGAAATGAGGTTATCTATGGCAGTGTGTATTTTTGGATATATGTTTGGCCACCAGAAATGTGGCAAAGGAACAATGATTCACACTTTGAGAAGAAATCTGTAATACATGTATGTGGGAATAAATGTTATCACAACTGTATTTGACTGTAGCAATTAAGCCACCTCACTTGGAAAGGCCACATCACTTTGGAAATGAAATGAGTCAATCTCAGGTGGTAGGCAAGTGGAAAATAATTGTGTTAATTGTTCTCTGCAGCGGCGTCATGCCCCCTCATATTTGTCCTTTTAATGTTTGTGTTGTTGTTGTGTTATGAAGTTGGCTTTGACTAACCCAGACAGGTTCCCGATCTCCCAACCTCATAACTAGCTACCAATAAGCCATTTCAGGCTATCAATCAAGTTAGAGTAGCTAACTTGTCTAACTATTTTAGCTGGCATGCCTGCTGGCAGGGTTGGTAAAATAGAAAAGCAAACAATAACAAAATATACTGAATAAGACTCACATTCCTTTCATTCCTTTACTCAGAATTTAGCAGTGATGCAGAGAATCATATTTAGTTTCTTTAAAATAAGAACCACCAGTCAGGAGGATACAGACTAGAGGTCGACCGATTAATCGGAATGGCCGATTAATTAGGTTTTCATAGCAATCGATAATCGGTATTTTTGGCCACCGATTTGCAGATTTCTTTTATTTCTTTTTAATATATATATTTTTTTACACCTTTATTTAACTAGACAAGTCAGATTAAGAACACATTCTTATTTTCAATGACGGCCTAGGAACGGGGGTTAACTGCCTTGTTCAGGGGGGATTCGGGCATTCGTTTTTGCAACCTTCCGTTTACTAGTCCAACTCTCTAACCACCTGCCTTACATTGCACTCCACGAGGAGCCTGCATGGCAGGCTGACTACCTGTTACGTGAGGGCAGCAAGAAGCCAAGGTAAGTTGCTAGCTAGCATTAAACTTATCTGATAAAAAACAATCAATCTTAACATAATCACTAGTTAACTACACATGGTTGATGATATTATTAGTTTATCTAACGTGTCCTGCGTTGCATATAATCGATGCGGTGCCTGTTAATTTCTCATCGAATCACAGTCTACTTCGACAAACGGGTTGTCATAAGTCTCGTCGTCTGAGGAGTAAGAAATATCGGACCAATACGCAGCGTGGTAAGTGTCCATACTTAACTTTTATTTTTTAAACGTGAACACTAAACAAAACAAGAAAAACGAACGACAGTCCTGTAAGGCTACACAGCTATACAAAGAAACAAGCACCCACAAACACAAGAGAAAATAAACCCACTTAAATATGGCCTCCAATTAGAAGCAACGACAACCAGCTGCTTCTAATTGGAGGTCGTTCCCAAAACTAACATAGAAATAGACAAACTAGAAACCCCACATAGAAATAGAAAACAGAACATAAACCAAAAACACCCAACAAACACACCCCTGCCACGTCCTGACCAACTACAATAACAAAATGACCCCTTACTGGTTAGGACGTGACAGTATTCCCCCCCCCCCCCCCCAAAGGTGCAGACCCCGAATGCACCTGAAACAAAAAATACCAAAACAATAAACCCAAACTAAAGGGAGGGTGGCCACCGTCATCGACGGTTCCTGTGATACATCCCCCTTCCCAAACCTCCCCCCACGGAGGTGGCTCTGGCTCTGGGCTTAATCCCCACTCTAACCTGTCCACCCCCGCTGAAGGATTAGGGGCGTAGCGCGTCGCTGGAGACCTCGGCTGAGGTGCGTCTCTGGCTGCGCCGGACTGGCGGGCCGACTCTGGCTGCGCCGGACTGGCGGGCCGACTCTGGCTGCGCCGGACTGGCGGGCCGACTCTGGCTGCGCCGGACTGGCGGGCCGTCTCTGTTGGTTCCGGACTGGCGGGCCGTCTCTGTTGGTTCCGGACTGGCGGGCCGTCGCTGGAAGCACTGGACGGGGCACTGTCACCGGAAGCTCTAGACGGGGCACTGTCGCCGGAAGCTCTAGACGGGGACTGCGCACTATAGGCCTGGTGCGTGGGGCTGGCTTTGGAGGCACCAGACTAGGGACGCGCACCACAGGGCTAGTGCGAGGAGCAGGAACAGAACGTACTGGACTGGGCAGGCGCACTAAAGGCCTGGTGCGTGGCGCTGGCTTTGGAGGCGCCAGACTGGTGACACACACCTCAAGGCTAGTGCGAGGAGCAGGAACAGGACATACTGGACTGGGCAGGCGCACTAGAGGCCTGATGCGTGGGGCTGGCTTTGGAGGCGCCAGACTAGGGACACGCACCGCAAGGCTAGTGTGAGGAGCAGGAACAGGACGTACTGGACTGGGCAGGCGCACTAAAGGCCTGGTGCGTGGGGCTGGCTTTGGAGGTGCCAGACTGGTGACATGCACCTCAAGGCTAGTGCGATGAACAGGAACTGGATACACAGGGCCTTGACTACACACTGGAGGTCTAGAGCGCACAACCTACACAACCCATTCTGGCTGGATTGTTACCGTAGCCTGGCACGAACGGAGTGCTGGCACAGGGCGAACTGGGCTGTGCTGCGGCATGATGGCTGCCGTGCGTATTTCCGCATAGCTCGGTGCATTCATGATCCGTTGCTCCCCATAATAAGCACGGGGAGTTGGCTCAGGTCTACGACCTGACTTAGCCATACTACCCGTGTGACCCCCCCCAAAAAATATTTTGGGGCTGCCTCACGTGCTTGCCCATCCTTGCGAATAACGCCTCGTAATGGCGCCACTCCGCCTTAGCTGCCTCCAGCTCCTCCTTAGGGCGCTGTTACTCCCCCGCCTGGTGCCATGGTCCTGCCCCATCCAGGATCTCCTCCCAAGTCCATGACTCTTTATAGCTCCTCTGCTGCTCCTTACTCCGCTGCTTGGTCCTGGTTTGGTGGGTGGTTCTGTCATAAGTCTCGTCGTCTGAGGAGTAAGAAATATCGGACCAATACGCAGCGTGGTAAGTGTCCATACTTAACTTTTATTTTTTAAACTTGAACACTAAACAAAACAAGAAAAACAAACAACAGTCCTGTCAGGCTATACAGCTATACAAAGAAACAACCACCCATAAACACAAGAGAAAATAAACCCACTTAAATATGGCCTCCAATTAGAAGCAACGACAACCAGCTGCTTCTAATTGGAGGTCGTTCCCAAAACTAACATAGAAATAGACAAACTAGAAAACCCACATAGAAATAGAAAACATGAACCAAAAACCCCGAAACACACAAAACAAACACACCCCTGCCACGTCCTGACCAACTACAATAACAAAATGACCCCTTACTGGTCAGGACGTGACACGGGTGATGACTTAACAAGCGCATTTGCGAAAAAAGCACTGTCATTGCGCCAATGTACCTAACCATAAACATCAATGCCTTTCTTTAAAATCAATACACAAGTATATATTTTTAAACGTGCATATTTAGTTAATGTTGCCTGCTAACATGAATTTGTGTCACTTCTCTAGCGTTCCGTTCAAGCAGTCAGGGTATATACAGCAGTTTGGGCCACCTGGCTCATTGCGGACTGTGTGAAGTCCATTTATTCCTTACAAAGGCCGTAATTAATTTGCCAGAATTGTACATAATTATGACATAACATTGAAGGTTGTGCAATGTAACAGGAATATTTAGACTTAGGGATGCCACCCATTAGATAAAATACGGAACGGTTCCGTATTTCACTGAAATAATATACATTTCGTTTTCTAAATGATAGTTTCCGGATTCGACCATATTAATGACCAAAGGCTCGTATTTCTGTGTGTTATTATGTTATAATTAAGTCTATGATTTTATATTTGATAGAGCAGTCTGACTGAGCGATGGTAGGCAGCAGCAGGCTCGTAAGCATTCATTCAAACAGCACCTTTGTGCGTTTTGCCAGCAGCTCTTCGCAATTCTTCAAGCATTGCGCTGTTTATGACTTCAAGCCCATCAACTCCCAAGATTAGGCTGGTGTAACCGATGTGAAATGGCTAGCTAGTTAGCGGGTGCGCACTAATACCGTTTCAAACGTCACTCGCTCTGAAACTTGCAGTAGTTGTTCCACTTGCTCTACATGGGTAACGCTGCTTCGAGGGTGGCTGTTGTCGATGTGTTCCTGGTTCGAGCCCAGGTAGGAGCGAGGAGAGGGGCGGAAGCTATACTGTTACACTGGCAATACTAAAGTGCCTATAAGAACATCCAATAGTCAAAGGTATATGAAATACAAATCAAATAGAGAGAAATAGTCCTATAATTCCTATAATAACTACAACCTAAAACTTTTCTGGGAATATTGAAGACTCATGTTAAAAGGAACCACCAGCTTTCATATGTTCTCATGTTCTGAGCAAGGAACTTAAACGTTAGCTTTTTTACATGGCACATTGCACTTTTACTTTTTTCTCCAACACTTTGTTTTTGCATTATTTAAACCAAATTGAACATGTTTCATTATTTATTTAAGGCTAAATTGATAGTATTTATGTATTATATTAAATTAAAATAAGTGTTCATTCAGTATTGTTGTAATTGTCATTATTACAAAAAATAATAATAATTAAATCGGCCTATTAATCGGTATCGGCTTTTTTGGTCCTCCAAGAACCGGTATCGGTATCGGCGTTAAAAAATCATAACCGGTCGACCTCTAATACAGACAGCTCAAGAGGTATGCTTAGATATGCAGAAAAAATATACATTTTTGGCATAGAATTAAGGATAATGATTATAGCTCTAGATTGCAGGAAAAAGCTGTTTCAGGTGTTTGAAAAATGAAAAAATGAGCTTACATAGGCCCCTCTCCGGGCCACCCCCTAGCTATCCTTATGTATTTTGTGCCCCCTAAGACTTATGGGGTACATCACGCACTTGGTTTTCTGTATTTGAGTTCAGATTATTTTCACTGTTGTATTGTATTGATCATATACTGTGAAACATTTGTGAGCCCGGTGTGAGTAGGTGTCTGGTGTGAGTAGGAGCAGGTAGACACCGACACATGCTTTCCCATGGAAAGAGGAAAACGATATGTTAGCACTATTTTTAGTTGATAAGTTTAGGACTACTGTTTGATTTGAATACTACTGTTTCATGTGATTGAGAAACAACGATCCTTTGATTTCTGTCATTCCTTTATTACAGTTTTATAACTATTTAACAGCTGATGTTTATAACTTTGTAGCAGGTGATGAAGGTCACTACCTTATTTGGATTTCCTCTAAGTCTCTATAACCATTTGTTGATGATAGAACAGCAGTGTTTTCAGGTTAGGATAAAAGGGCCTGCTTAGAGAAGGCTATTTGGCATTTTCTCTGATTCTGTGCTAGATGCTTTATCCCTGTTGCAACTTGTAAACTATAATTTCCCAAATGTGGATGCATTTTGGTGTTACACCCTTAAAACTGAAACTGTGGCTGATCAACCATCCTGATCAACTACCGGTAATCAAAAACCATTGTGGAACATTTGTCACGAACCGCCTCGAATTCCGTAACAAAAAGGGAGACAATGTGGAGATAAGGAATAACAAAAATATATTTATTAACTGAAGTAACTTAAATACAATTAACAATGGTGTGTGTAGTCAGTAATCAGTAGTATAAGTGAGTGGTTGCGTGCATACAGTAGATGTGATAATGAGGGGTGTTGAAAGGTGCCAACGCAGACCAACAAAACGAACACAAAAATGCCACAACCAAAATCTGACAGTGTGTCTGCATGGAGAGAGTCTCCTCAATGAATGGGGAAAATGTGTATTTATCCCGGGACACACCCGAGCCCAGGTGTGTCCCATTTCGCTGACAACCCTTCCAGCTCCGCCCACCGACATCCTATTAAGGAAAATATTCCAAATCCTTCTGGCTTGTGATCAAAACCCTGCAGCACTGCATATTATAAGGGCTCAGGGCCTGACCCAGATGCAGACACTGGAGGCAGATGGTTTGAGTGTTTGATATTTATTAGTTCCAAAAGGGGTAGGCAGGAGAATAGTCGTGGCCAGGCAAAAGGTCAAAACCAGATCAGAGTCCAGGAGGTACTCAGGCAGGCTCGAGGTCAGGGCAGGCAGACTGGTCAAGCAGGCGGGTACAGAGTCAAAGAAAACAGGCAAGGGTCAAAACCGGGAGGACTAGAAAAAGAGAGAATAGCAAAAGCAGGAGCACAGGAAAAACACATTGATTGACTTGAAACAGACAAGACGAACTGGCACAGAGAGACAGGAAACACAGGGATAAATACACTGGGGAAAATAAGCGACACCTGGAGGGGTGGAGACAATCACAAGGACGGGTGAAACAGATCAGGGCGTGACACACTATACAGGATTTCAACAAGCAACCCAATCATTGCTGACAGCTGGGCTATAGTCCTCATTTGGACTGGACATGGTATATACATTTTGATGTGCAGTTCCCCTGTTGAAAGTCCTACAAAATACTGACGGTACAGTTAGCAGATCTAAAATGGAGTTACCTGGGGCATAGCAGATGAAACAATCCGATCCACCTATAATGCTAACTGGAAATCCTCTTCTTATAGACTGGGCCTGCAGTACCAAAAAAAACAGACATTATGTCCAGTCAAAGGTTTCTCAGTGGATTATGCTTGTCTAACCTCTATTGTTGCGATTAAGCTTTAGGGCCACCCTGGATTTGCCTGTTAATTGAAATGCATTCCAGGTGACTACCTCATGAAACTGGTTGAGAGAATGCCAAGAGTGTGCAAGCTGTCATCAAGGCAAAGGGTGTCTACTTTGAATAATCTAAAATCTAAAATGTATTTTGATTTGTTTAAAACTTTTTTTGGTTGCTACATGATTCTATATGTGTTATTTCATAGTTTTGATGTCTTCGCTATTATTCTACAATGTAGTAAATAGCAAAAATAAAGAACAACCCTTGAATGAGTAGGTGTGTCCAAACCTTTGACTGGTACTGTATATTTCATCAATAGGATGCCAACTAGTTAAAATATTACATTTGGAATCTAGCTAATGATTAACACAATTGTGTAAATGCAGATAGGCTGTCACACCTGCTCCGGCCCAACATTATGCACACCTGTCACCATCGTTACGCGCATCAGTGCTTCATTGGACTCACCTGGACTCCATCACTTATTGATTGCCTCCCCTATACAGTATCTGTATATTCCTCAGTTTCATCCCCGTGTCAGCATTAATGTCGTTTATGTTCCCCGTCCAGATGCTGTCCTTGTTTTGTTTCATGTCAGTTATTTATTAAATATTCACTCCCTGTACTTGCTTCTCATCTCCCAGCGTCTGTCCTCACAGAATGCTGACACCACAATATTGGAAGCATCAGGGAGTTTTCTGTTGGTGACGTCGGATCCGGGTGTGTCTGCCGAAGGAACCGGGGATGCCTCAGCTGGCTCGAGAGGTTTTCTTGCCTCGGTTGGCTCGGCAGGCTCCCGTCCCAAGTCATACCTCAGCCGTCTCATCGGGCTCCCACGCCTCAGCCGTCTCGTCGAGCTCCCAAGCCTCAGCCGTCTCGTCGGGCTCCCACGCCTCAGTCGGTTCGTCGGGCTCCCACGCCTCAGGTGGCTCGTCGGGCTGGGACATCGGGTGGTGCCCCTAGAGGAGGGGTACTGTCACGCCTGCCTTCACCCCTCTCTGGCTCTTGAGGGCGCCAGGCGGCCCATCGTTACGCACACCTGTCACCATCGTTATGCGCATCAGCGATTCATCGGACTCACCTGGACTCCATCACTTATTGATTGTCTCCTCTATATCTGTCTATTCCTCAGTTTCATCCCTGTGTCAGCATTAATGTTGATTTTGTTCCCCCTGTCCAGACGCTGTCCTTGTTTTGTTTCAAATTGGTTATTTATTAAACATTCACTCCCTGTACTTGCTTCTCGTCTCCCAGTGTCTGTCCTCAGAGGCAACCTCACCCCTATTTATTTATAGCAACTATGATGCATCAGTTGGGCTACAGGTGATAATGCTTATTGACAATAGCATACCTGGTAATATGGGCCATGGCCAGCCTATGGATGGGCTATATTTATGGTCCAATATGTATAAATCATTTTACCTATTTTGGGGTAATTTCTAGAGGTGGAAATTATATTTTCATTCATTTTGGAGTAGAATGTCCTTTTGAAAAGTCACCAGAACTGAGCTTCTCAGTCCTTAAAAATACAAATGATCTGGGGGGTCCCTGGATCCCCTTCACCCCAAGATATTTGGCATGCCACCCCGGGTCCTTCCAAATACTACCGCTGCACCATTGAGGGCGTCTTGACCGGTTGCATCAGCCTGGTATGGGAATTGCTCCATCCACAGTGGCAAGGCCCTCCAGCAGGTGGTGAAAATGGCCCAGTGCTTCAATGGGGACGTGTTCCCACCCATCTAGGATATCTTCTTGAAACGGTGCCTGAGGAAGTCCCGCACATCATCAAGGACTCCACACACTCCAGCCACGAGCTGTTCACTCCCTTACCATCGGACAGACAGTATCGGAGCATGAGGTCTGATGCCAACAGGCTCAGATACAGATTTTATCGAACACTTGAACTGGTCTGACCACCTGCACTGGAAAAAACAACTTAGCACTCACTCACTCACTCACTCACTCACTCACTCACTCACTCACTCACTCACTCACTCACTCACTCACTCACTCACTCACTCACTCACTCACTCACTCACTCACTCACTCACACACACACACACACACACACACACACAGTACATTCATGCTACACACATATCACAACTGCTTACTATTATTATGATTGCTAAATACTGCACAATTTAAACACTTTCCCCCCCAATCCCCCGTCCCCAGAACTTGTAAATATTGGAATATAAAACTGTGCCTTCCTGTATTACCCATACAGTGCATTCGGAAAGTATTTAGACCCCCTGACTTTTTCCACATTTTGTTTCGTTACAGCCTTATTCTAAAATGTATTAAATTATACATTTTTCTGATCAATCTGCAGCATTGAAGGTCTCAAAGAACACAGTGGCCTCCATCATTGTTAAATGGAAGAAGTTTGGAACCACCAAGACTCTTCCTAGAGCTGGCCGCCTGGCCAAACTGAGCAATTGTGGGAGAAGGGCCTTGGTCAGGGAGGTGACCAAGAACCCAAAGGTCACTCTGACAGAACTCCAGAGTTCCTCTGTGGAGATGGGAGAACCTTTCCAGAAGGACAACCATCTTTACAGAACTCCACCAATCAGGCTTTTATGGTAGAGTGGCCAGATGGAAGACATTCCCCAGTAAAAGGCACATGGCAGACTGCTTGGAGTTTGCCAAGAGGCACCTTAAGAACTCCCAGACCATGAGAAACAAGATTCTCTTGTCTGATGAAATCAAGATTGAACTCTTTGGCCAGAATGTCAAATGTCACGTCTGGAGGGAGCCTGACACCATCCCTACCATCCCGCATGGCGGTGGCAGCATCATGCTGTTTGGATGCATTTCAGCGGCAGGAACTGAGAGACTAGTCAGGATCGAGGGAAAGATGAATGGAGCAAAGTACAGAGATCCTTGATGAAACCTGCTCCAGAGTGCTCAGGACCTCAGACTGGGGCGAAGGTTCACCTTCCAACATTACAATGACCCTAAGCATACAGCTAACACAGGAGTGGCTTCGGGACAAGTCTCTGAATGTCCTTGAGTGGCCCAGCCAGAGCCTAAATTTGAACCCAATCGAACGTCTCTGGATAGACCCCATCCAACCTGACAGAGCTTGAGAGGATCTGCAGAGAAGATTGGGAGAAACTCCCGAAAGACAGGTGTGCCAAGCTTGTAACGTCATACCCAAGAAGACTTGAGGCTGTAATTGCTGCCAAAGGTGATTCAGTAAAATACTGAGTAAAGGGTCTGAATACTTATGTAAATGTGATATTACTGATTTTTTGTTTTCAATACATTTGGAAAAAATTCAACAAACAATTTAATCAATTTTAGAATAAGGCTGTAACGTAACAAAATGTGGAAGAATTCAGGGGTCTAAATACTTTCCGAATGCACTGTGTGTATACAGTTGAAGTTGGAAGTTTACATACACCTTAGCCAAATACATTTAAACTAAGTTTTTCACAATTCCTGACATTTAATCCTAGTAAAAATTCCCTGTCTTAGGTCAGTTAGGATCACCAATTCATTTTAAGAATGTGAAATGTCTGAATAATAGTAGAGAAAATGATTTATTTCAGCTTTTATTTCAACACATTCCCAGTGGGTCAGAAGTTTACATACACTCAATTAGTGTTTGGTAGCATTGCCTTTAAATTGTTTAACTTGGGTCAAACGTTTTGGGTAGCCTTCCACAAGCTTCCCACAATAAGTTGGGTGAATTTTGGCCCATTCATCCTGACAGAGCTGGTGTAACGGAGTCAGGTTTGTAGGCCTCCATGCTTGCACACGCTTTTTCAGTTCTGCCCACAAATTGTCTGTAAGATTGAGGTCAGGGCTTTGTGATGACCACTCCAATACCTTGACTTTGTTATCCTTAAGCCATTTTTCCACAACTTTGGAAGTATGCTTGGGGTCATTGTCCATTTGGAAGACCCATTTGCGACCAAGCTTTAACTTCCTGACTGATGTCTTGAGATGTTGATTCAATATGTCCACATAAGTTTCCAAACCTCATGATGCCATCTATTTTGTGAAGTGCACCAGTCCCTCCTGCAGCATAGCACCCCCACAACATGATGCTGCCACCCCCTTCCTTCACGGTTGGGATGGTGATCTTCAGCTTGCAAGCCTCCCCCTTTTCCCTCCAAACATAATGATGGTCATTATGGCCAAGCAGTTCTATTTTTGTTTCATCACACCAGAGGACATTTCTCCACAAAGTACGATCTTTGTCCCCATGTGCAGTTGCAAACCGTAGTCTGGCTCTTTTATGGTGGTTTTGGAGCAGTGGCTTCTTCCTTGCTGAGCGGCCTTTCAGGTTATGTCGATATAGGACTCATTTTGATATGTGGATATAGATACTTTTGTACCCGTTTCCTCCAGCATCTTCACAAGGTCCTTTGCTGTTGTTCTGGGATTGATTTCACACCAAAGCACGTTAATCAATCTCTAGGAGACAGAACTCGTCTCCATCCTGAGTGGTATGACGGCTGCGTGGTCCCATGGTGTTCATACTTGCGTACTATTGTTTGTACAGATGAACGTGGTACCCTCAGGCATTTGGAAATTGCTCCCAAGGATGAACCAGACTTTTGGAGGTCTACAGTTTTTTTCTGAGGTCTTGCCTGATTTCTTTTAGATTTTCCCATGATGTCAAGCTAATTGGTACTGAGTTTGAAGGTAGGCCTTGAAATACATCCACAGGTACACCTCCAATTGACTCAAATTATGTCAAGCCTATCAGAAGTTTCTAAAGCCAGGACATCATTTTCTGGAATTTTCCAAGCTGTTTAAAGGAACAGTCAACTTAGTGTATGTAAACTTCTGACCCACTGGAATTGTGATACAGTGAATTATAAGTGAAATAATCTGTCTGTAAACAATTGTTGGAAAAATGACTTGTGTCATGCACAAAGTAGATGTCCTAACTGACTCGCCAAAACTATAGTTTGTTAACCTGTTTAGGATAGGGGCCAGTATTTTCACGGCCGGATAAAAAAACGTACCCGATTTAATCTGGTTATTACTCCTGCCCAGAAACTAGAATATGCATATAATTATTTTATTTGGATAGAAAACACCCTAAAGTTTCTAAAACTGTTTGAATGGTGTCTGTGAGTATAACAGAACTCATATAGCAGGCCAAAACCTGAGAAGATTCCATACAGGAAGTGCCCTCTCTGACCATTTCTTGGCCTTCTATAGCCTCTTTATGGAAAATAGAGGATCTCTGCTGTAACGTGACATTTTCTAAGGCTCCCATAGGCTCTCAGAAGGCGCCAGAACGGGGAATGATGACTCTGCAGTCCCTGGGCGAAAAACAGTAGGGGTTTTGGAAAGTGGTCGATCTGAGAACAATGACACGGGTGCGCGCGTGCATGTGACGACTCCATTTTACTTCGTTCAGTCTTTGAATGGATACAACGTCTCCCGGTCGGAATATTATCGCTATTTTATGAGAAAAATCGCATAAAAATTGATTTTAAACAGCGTTTGACATGCTTCGAAGTACGGTAATGGAATATTTTGAAATCTTTTGTCACGATATGCGCCGGCGCGTCACCCTTCGGATAGTGTCTTGAACGCAAGAACAGAACGCAGCTATTTGGATATAACTATGGATTATTTGGAACCAAAACAATATTGGGTGTTGAAGTAGAAGTCCTGGGAGTGCATTCTGACGAAGAACAGCAAAGGTAATAACATTTTTCTTATAGTAAATCTGAGTTTGGTGAGTGCCAAACTTGGTGGGTGTCAAATTAGCTAGCCATGATGGCCAAGCTATCTACTCAGAATATTGCAAAATGTGCTTTCACCGAAAAGCTATTTTAAAATCGGACACCGCGATTGCATAAAGGAGTTCTGTATCTATAATTCTTAAAATAATTATGTTTTTTGTGAACGTTTATCGTGACTAATTTAGTAAATTCACTGGAAGTTTTTGGTGGGTATGCTAGTTCTGAACGTCACATGCTAATGTAAAAAGCTGGTTTTTGATATAAATATGAACTTGATTGAACAAAACATGCATGTATTGTATAACATAATGTCCTAGGAGTGTCATCTGATGAAGATCATCAAAGGTTAGTGCTGCATTTAGCTGTGGTTTTGGTTTTTGTGACATTATATGCTAGCTTGAAAAATGGGTGTGTGATTATTTCTGGCTGGGTACTCTCCTGACATAATCTAATGTTTTGCTTTCGTTGTAAAGCCTTTTTGAAATCGGCCAATGTGGTTAGATAAAGGAGAGTCTTGTCTTTAAAATGGTGTAAAATAGTCATATGTTAGAAAAAATGGAAGTTTTGGGATTTTTGAGGAGTTTGTAATTCAGGCCACGCTCTATCATTGGATATTGGCGAGGCGTTCCGCTAGCGGAACATCTAGATGTATTAAGAAGAAATGTGTGGAGTGGTGACTCCAACCTAAGTGTATGTAAACTTCCAACATCAACTTTATATATGCTGATCAAAAAAATAAACGCAACATGTAGCAATTTTAATGATTTTAATGAGTTACAGTTCATATAAGGAAACAAGTCAATTGAAATAAATAAATTAGGCCCTAATCTATGGATTTCACATGACTGGGCAGGGGCACAGCCATGGGTGGGCCTGGAAGGGCATAGGCCCATCCACTTGGGAGCCAGGCCCACCCACTGGGGAGCCAGGCCCAGACAATCAGAATGAGTTTTGCCCCTCAAAGGGGCTTTTTTACAGACAGAAATAGTTCTCAATTTCACCAGTTGTCCGGTTGACTGGTCTCAGACAATCCCGCAGATGAAGAAGCCGGATGTGGAGATCCTGGGCTGGCATGGTTACACGTGGTCTGTGGTTGTGAGGCCGGTTGGACGTACTGACAAATTCTCTAAAAAAATGTTGGAGACGGCTTATGGTAGAGAAATGAACATTACATTCTGGTCACAGCTCTGGTGGACATTCCTGCGTTCAGCATGCCAATTGCACACTCCCTCAAAACTCGAGACATCTGTGGCATTGTGTTGTGTGACAAAACTGCACATTTTAGAGTGGCCATTTGTCCCCAGCACAAGGTGCATCTGTGTAATGATCATGCTGTTTAATCAGCTTCTTGATATGCCACACCTGTTAAGTGGATGGATTATCTTGGCAAATGAGAAATGCTTACTAACACAAAATTGTGTGCACAACATATGAGAGAAATTAGCTTTTTGTGAGTATGGAACATTTGTGGGATTTTTTATTTTGGCTCATGAAACATGGAAACCAACACTTTACATATTGCGTTTATATTTTGTTCCGTATAATAGGCACATTACCTTTAGCTACAGAATATCTCACCACTGTGTGTTTCCATCTCCTCTCTCTCATTCATTCCTTTTTTAAGCTCACAGAGAAATGGGCTGTCAACAGTTTAATTAAATACTATGTTTAGTTGTGAAAACGATCAATGTTTCCCAACATATTTCACTTGGTTTCCCAAATTAAGCACTGGTTAGCTGCAGGAACATGGTTTGGGAGCCCATTGCATACAGAGTTGAGGGAAAGCGGCCTCCATTCGCTATTCGACTGCATTCATTTTTCCCTGTTCCTACGCATTTGATAATAGGCCATTCTAAATTGAAACAAATGTAACATAATAGTTAAGACATTAAGACAAGATTAAATTGAGAAATTGAGTCTGATGGGTGAAAATATGATCACTTGATGAGAGAACAGGTGTGCAGCCTGAGGCAAGGAACAGAGTGCAAGCTTTTTTTGCAACTTTTTCAAATCATCAATAGTCTATAGTCGCATCATGCAGCCCATATATGTTTTGATTTCTAAGCCATTCTAAGGTTTGTATAATTCACAACTAAATTAGCCTAATAACTTTAAATCTAATGTATAGGACCTGTTTCAAATGATCACTTTTACGCTCAACATAGCCACTTCATATGCACATGTTTATTCAGCTAAGTTCAATTATATTTTTCTTAATATAAAATCATATAAAATTATGGCATGGGACTTATAAGCATATCTTGTCTGCTAAATACACTAGCCTATAGCCTATGGCATGGCGCATAGCCAGATAACATACAGTCGGCCGACTACTATTCGTTTGATTTTCTTGAGATCATAATGTTTCTTTAGACCTGCCTAAAATAAATAATGGATTTATTTTGGTGTGTATTAAATGGATTTATTAGACTATATTTTAAATGTATATGTTCCTAAGGCGTGCATCAGCTGCTTGTATGCGTAGAGGCCTGGAGATGCTAAACATGTTTCTTAATTAACGGTCAGTTACTGTGAGACTGGCAGTGATTTGCAATGTCATGACCGCCACAGCCCTAGACCTACCAATTAGTTTGTGTTTTTACTGATAACAATTTGGTTTCAAATAAAATTTTATTTGTCACATACACATGGTTAGCAGATGTTAATGTGAGTGTAGCGAAATGCTTGTGCTTCTGACAGTGCAGTAATATCTAACAGTAATCTAACAATTCCCCAAAAACTACATAATACACACCAATCTAAAAGGGTGATATATATTTTTTTAATATATATATTTTTTAACCCCTTTTTCTCCCAATTTCATCATATCGGAATTATCATCTGCCGTGGTCATCGTGGCGATCGTCTTCTTGGAGCTGGGGTGTGAAGTACAGCAGACTGAACACCCTGTAACCCAGGTCAAGTGACGGGTGGGAGAGCGCATGAGATTTCCTGAAGTTGTGATCTTCTGAAAGAAAAGATGGCGTCGCATCATGTCACCAAGCTAGTGCTGTTCCCTTCACTTGTAGGACTCATATCAGTCAAATCCCAGTCCAACTGGCTAGGACTGTGACCCTAGTCTTACTTTAGCTATCTAAATCATTTTCTTCTGGAAAAGGTTTTTGAAAACCTAGAGCACTACTTTGATCATCTATTTTTTTCTTGGGACACTTTGCAATTGCTGCTTTGTCAGCAGCAGATCTGGCTAATATTTCAATATAATATTTAAATTATTTTGTTCGGTTTGACCATGGCTGTAAGAAATAGTTTAGACTTTTTGTAATTCTGGTCCAATAAGGTCTACCAAATGCAAATGATGTCGCTGAAATGTTTTACTTGATAATCAAAATGCCATACACTATCTTGGGGTGTCAGCGTAGCCTAGTGGTTAGTGTGTTGGACTAGTAACTGAAAGGTTGCAAGATCGAATCTCTGAGCTGACAAAATACAAATCTGTTCTTCTGCCCCTGAACAAGGCACTTAACCCACTGTTCCTAGGCTGTCATTGAAAATAAGAATTTGTTCTTAACTGACTTGCCTAGTTAAAAAAAGGTGAAATATATCTTGGAGAGCTTTAGATGAAAATCATTATTTATTTTTTAACAAATTACTTTTTTGTAAACTAAAACTTGGCAACAGTGCAATTTCTTGGGGACTTGTCTAACTATTTCAACAACTGTATTTTTCAAAACGAATGATGGCCCAAAAAATATTTTTAGATTTTTACCTTCTTCAAGATGGAACACTAAAAGCTGAAGAATCTGTGGAATTCAGAATTGTTCCAATGCCTACCTTAGATGGCAGTCCACAAGGTGGCTTGAGGCGGTTCCTAATGATCGTTCAAGTCTTGTTCGCATGAATGTAAGAATAATAATGCCAGTCTTATGTGATAATTGGTCTCCCCAAAACAAAAAACTGTGAGACGAGTGAAATGTCCTGTCTATTTATTTATGTTTTTATATGTAATATTTTTTTCCACAGCTGGTCAATGCTGTTATAGCAATTAACAAAGGACTGTTAAGTTGTATGGTGATGTCCTAATAATTTCCTCATCCTTAGCCAACCTTGATTGTGTTCTAATCATTTTCCAATCCTATTCCAACCATGTCCCTGCAAGACTGTGGTGCATAACTGCGGTCCCAGAAAGTTTTCAAGCCTTTGTAACATGTCATTAACACTTTAAAGCTCATTGGCTTGCTAATCACCTCATCAAAGGTCTAGATTACTTGCTAACTTTGACAGAATGATGAAAACCAGAAAACCCTCTGGCCCTCAAGGACTGGAGTTGTGCAGCACACATACAAATCTTTGTAAGATACTGTCAGAATGTCTTACTGATAAAAATAAACTTCTTGGGATTATTTATTGTCTCTTATCTACCTGCATATGCTATTTGTTCTAATAATGAATGTCTTGAACTCAATTTAAATTTTGCCGGTGGTTGTTGTCTTCGAAACAAAGTTTGTGACACCTTAGTTGAAGGGGTATAAGACCATCTGTTTATGACTATATTAAAAGTACATCAACATTAATGAGTTTAGCATGTACCCATGTGACATCAAACGCTGGTCTCTCATTGACAGCTAAACCATTGTCAGGAAAGTTTACGAATATATATTTTACCTTTTTTTAACTAGGCAAGTCAGTTAGGAACACATTCTTATTTACAATGACAGCTTAGGAACAGTGGGTTAACTGCCTTCTCAGAAGGACAGATTTTTACCTTGTCTGCTCAGGGATTTGATCTAGCGACCTTTCGGTTACTGGCCCAATGCTCTAACCACTAGGCTACTTGCTACTCCAGGATTATATATCTCTATGTATATATTGATGTAAACCAATCTAATGCCATCTACAGCGCCTTCAGAAAGTATTCACAACCTTTGATTTTTTTCTCCAGATGTTGTGTTACGGCCTGAATTTAAAAAGGATTAAATTGAGATTTTGTGTCACTGGCCTACACACAATACCCCACAAAGTAAAAGTGGAATTATGTTTTTAGAAATCTTGACTTCATTTTTAGTTAATTAAGTATTCAACTTTGTTATGGTAAGGGTAAATACGTTCAGGAGTAGAAATGTGCTTAACAAGTCACATAAGTTGCATGGACTCACTCTGTGTGTAATAATAGTGTTTAACATGATTTTTGAATCTCATCTCTGTACCCCATACATACAATCATACAAGAGATGCATACAAGAGGATTATATCTGGGAGATAAAAGAGTTTGCTATTCAGTATTTTAGCAGTGTCCTCGGTCCATTATTGGAAGCTGTGGCCGAAGACGGACCCCAGTAGAAGAAGATTGTTGCGGTCTTATGTCCCATCTGGACAAAGATTGGGGCGTAACAGACCTTGGGTGAAAATTTTGCAATGCACTGAAGGTGGTGCTATAGCACAAATATTCAGATAACTTTTCAACATCCAGTACTTCCACAACCTATGGGCTTTCCTCTTTAATGATTGTGTACATTTCTATGAATAATGGGTGTGGTCTTAAGAACAGATGGTATGGATTTGTTTGGGGATGAGATTTAGACCTTATTGCTGAGCAACCCTGTTCTTTGGGGTGATGATAAAATAACCCTGACCGTATGATGTATATGCCCATCAGAGTGAAATAAATTGATTTGCATAACCTCCAGTGTAGTTCTAATGGTTAGTGAAAAGCTGAAGAACTCTAAAGTGTAATTCGTTGAACGAAAAAAGCAGCAGATTATATTTATCTCAAGTGCTGGGTCCTCGGCTCACTCAGGCCAGAGTGACCATGGTCTTTGGGAGTGTTGGAGAGTGTTAATCTCTTTTAGAATGAAGGCTTGTACATTCATAAATGTCTGTGTGCTCTATTTACTATGAATCCTCTGCATGTATAAGCTGCAAGACGTGAAATATTAAGAGAAACTGTCCTTAAAGACATTGTGTATTTTCTGGCAGAATGGGCCAATCTGTCCTCCAATCTGCCCTCTACTGTCCACTGTTGTCAAGTCATCTACCAAAATATACAGTAATTCTACACATATACTGTATATGGTTTACCATCTCAAAAGCTATGCTGTCTTCACCCATAGTTGCAAATCATCTTGAATGATACAAAGATTGCTTAAAAGTGCTCTGTTACACAATGCTACAATCACAACATGATCAACAGGTGTCAAACTAACTACTAGAGAGTACAATTACATAACCTGACCCTAAAACTGTCTGATACTAACATAGCCATAATAAACCAATACTAAAAACAGGCTAGATGAAGCCATTACAGTGTGCTGTCAGATCTGCCCTTCCTTTCATCAAGATGCTGCCAAGGCAAACATCACTCTGATGGAGGAGTTCACAAATACATTCTATTCCAAGTAGTGGTGCATTCTCAAGCCGTCATACCAAACATAGACTGGGACCATGTTCTTGGAGTGCTAATGGAGAGAGAAAACTATTCATGGATGACTGGAAAGAAGGCGTCATTTGTGGGTCAAAACTTCCATGGGGCTACTTTAGTGACCCCCTCCCCCCCTCTCAAGGTGGGCCCCACACACCTTGCGAGCAAAACTGCCCCTCTTGACAGTGAAGAGAAAACATTTAAGAGTTAATTTCCTGCAATTCTACACATTTTACCAGGGGTTGTAGAGAAAATGTTGAAGTTTCACAGCAAGTTTGCTGCTATTCTACACATTTTGCCATGGGGCGGAAATAAGATTTTGCAATTTTATAACTAATTTCATGCAATTCTACTCGTTTCCATGAGGAGGAGAAAACAATGAGCAGTTCTACAGCCAATTTCCTGCAATAAAAAAAAAACATAGGATGGAGACAAATGTTAAGCAGTTTTTAATATGATATCTGATGATCAATGGGGGGCAGGTCAATAATTAAACCATTATTAGATAGCTGGCCGCTATACTAATTAACCAATCTAATTGAGTGACAGTCAGTAGCTTGGTTTCCATCCAATTGGCGACAGATGTTAATGCAAATATTCTAAAATCCGCATAAAAGCAATAAGCATTTTCCCACCAGAGATGTGTTTCCATCACATTGACATGTTGCTGATAAAATGCTGTGCTCGATGACGTGGTGCACATAAAAATACCTTTTGCGATTAAATTCCAGTGAAACCGACAAATAAAATACAAATTAAATGGGTTTCCATCACATTTTCAACTCTACTGATGGTTTTCTCTCAAAACATGTTTCGTTAAATAGCAAGTGTGCCACAGCGCGCTGGGCTACTGTATCTGCACGCTTATGACAAGAGCGCACACATAAACATACATTATGAGATTATTATGGCCAAAAATTGAATTTGTCAAACGGCAGGTAATCATCGATGTCACCAGAATAAGACCCTCGATATTTATTGGAAAGGAGCATCAGGTTCATCACATTGCAAATTCACCACCCTGTGAAGTTCATCATAATTTATTTCATCTGTAGCCTAATAAACTGCATGCTTTCAACACCTGTTGTGCCGAAAAGCTCCCCCCTGCCAGAATCCCCCCCACTTTACACGTGAATGTGTACGCACTCAATTCTTCATTGTTGTGACTTGCTTGCTAGTTGAGATTTCTGATCAGTTAGGCTGCGTTTCATTTTATTTTTTTATGTCATTTTGATCTCAGGGGAGGCACTAGTAATGTCTGCAGTTTTCGGTTTGGCTATTTGTTTCAAGTGTATTAGTCTATGAAAAAACCTTTTGACAAAAGCCGGCATCTCTCCCATGTCTTATTTGACTAGTAGTTGTTCTGAATTGTTTATTGTTTGCCTACATTTTATTCCCTCCTCTATGTTTAATATGACACACATACATTAATGGGTATGTGGGACGCTAGCGTCCCAGCGGCGGGACACACTGCCAACAGCCAGTGAAATAGCAGGGCGCCAAATTCAAAACAACAAAAATCTCATAATTCACATTTCTCAAACATACAACTATTTTACACCATTTTAAAGATGAACTTCTCGTTAATCCAACCACATTGTCCGATTTCAAAAAGGCTTTACGGCGAAAGCATAGCATTAGATTATGTTAGGACAGCACCTAGACAAGAAAAACCACACAGCCATTTTCCAAGCAAGGAGAGGTGTCACAAAAACCAGAAATACAGCTAAAATTAATCACTAACCTTTGATAATCTTCATCAGATGGCAATCATAGGACTTCATGTTACACAATACATGTTTGTTTTGCTCGATAAAGTTCATATTTATATCCAAAAACCCCATTTTACATTGGCGTGTAATGTTCAGAAATGTTTTGCCTCCCAAAACTTCCAGTGAATGAGCACATCAATTTACAGAAATACTCATCATAAACGTTGATAAAATATTAAACTGTTATTCAAAGAATTATAGATACACTTCTCCTTAATGCAACCGCTGTGTCAGATTTCAAAAAAACTTTACAGGGAAAGCACACTTTGCAATAATCTGAGTACAGCGTTCAGACACGAAACCAAACCCGCCATTTTGTGGAGTCAACAAAACTCTGAAATAATATTATAAATATTCACTTATCTTTGATGATCTTCGTCGGAATGCACTCCCAGGAATCCCAGTTCCCCAATAAATGTTCATTTGTTTTGATAAAGTCCATATATATGTCAAAATACCTCCTTTTTGTTTGCGCGTTTGGTCAAGTACTCCAAATGCGCTGTGCTCGCGCATTAAGTTCAGACGAAAAGTCAAAAAAGTTATATTACAGTTCGTAGAAACATGTGAAACGATGTATAGAATCAATCTTTAGGATGTTTTTATCATAAATCTTCCATAATATTCCAACCGGAGAAGACCTTTGTCTTCAAAAAAGAAAAGGAACTCAGCTAACTCTCATGTGAGTGCGCGCCACTGAGCTCAAGTCATTTTCTCACTCATCTACTTCCAGGAGCTCTTATTCTCTTCCCATTCACAGTAGAAGCATGAAACAACGTTCTAAAGACTGTTGACATCTAGTGGAAGCCTTAGGAAGTGCTAAATTAACCCTAAGTCACTGTATACTGTATAGGCAATCACTTGAATAACTACAAACCTCAGATTTCCACACTTCCTGGTTGGATTTTCTCTCAGATTTTTGCCTGCACTTTGAGTTCTGTTATACTCACAGACATCATTCAAACAGGTTTAGAAACTTCACAGTGTTTTCTATCCACATCTACTAATGATATGCATATCCTACCTTCAGAGCCTGAGTAGCAGGCAGTTTACTACGGGCACGCCTTTCATCCGGACGTCAAAATACTGCCCCCTACTCTAGAGAAGTTAATTATTAATTTTGGTTGCCTATCCTGACGTGAAGTTTGTTCTATAGAAAGTATTTGACTCTGATGTGTACCACAGAAAGTATTTGACTCTAGCCACAAAATTAAGGAAATTAGAAGGGGGAGAGGATTTACACAAGGCTGTTTTCTTGCCTGCCGTAATTCTCCCCCCCTTCTATCTTGGGATTGCAAGGCCTGGCACACTTCTGAATAATTTTGGTAGCTCATGGTAGGATTTCAGCAAGGCTATTTTCAATATTGGAGTATAAAGAAACATAAACATTTATTTTAGAAACATTTAGTAATGTTTAAGAAAATAATGATAACACACAAATATTACTACACAATAACACAAAAACATCACAGAAAGTTAGGTTTGTTAACAAACATTTAATAAGAAATACAAATTTCGATCTTTGCATAATAAGATATAAAATGACAATAAATCAATATAAAACGAAAATAAATAACAAATATTGGAAAGCTGCAACAGCTCGACTGAACAACAAGTTTTCCAGGTGATACCGTCACCTGGAACTCAGCGCAGACATAATCCTCCAATGATGGGATGGTTTTCATACAGGACTGTTGGAACCATTGTGGGCAGCATTCACAACCAATCTGAAATGTATAATGAAAAATGTTAATATACTTAAAACATAAAATACATTTTCTTGAATTACAATTATTTAATTGTTAGACAAAGCGGATGAAACTACCTCTAGAAATATTACCGCTTATACAAATTTGTACTCCTACAAATGTGCCTTTAGAAGTGAACAAGCAATTACCCAGTTAGTGTCTTCCTCATTATATTAAAAAAAAAAAAAAATTATTATTGTCCACCTCCCCACAGAAGTGGCACAGTTGGCTCAGGTCATCTAGCAAAACATAATGTCAAGTAGTCTATACATCTTTACATGTATTTTTCTGAGCAAACAGGGAACATGGGAATAGTATAGGTTTCTTGTAACATAATTATTTAAATACATGTGTTTTATTCAGAAGTTGGATCAAAGATAACCTTGAAAGATCCATAAATGTTTTTTTTAAATCAACAATTATATTAAATTAGAAATTGAACATACCAGTGTTTTGGAGGAGAGTGACTGCTATTTTTTCTCTCATAATGTTAACATCTTTATCCATATTTGAAAAGACAATTGACTCCTCCTTCAGAACACATTCAGCAAACTGGGAAAAAAATTGATGGGGATTTCAGTTTTCCCCAACAAAATTATGTTACACTTAATTAGGGCTAGGCCCCTTTTTTCTCCACTTGCTGTCTGAATGACGTGCCCAAAGTAAACTGCCTGTAGCTCAGGCCCTGAAGCCAGGATATGCATATAATTGGTACCATTGGAAAGAAAACACTTGGAGGTTTGTAGAAATGTTAAAATAATGTAGGAGAATATAACACAATACATATGGTAGGAGAAAATCCAAAGAAAACCCAACCGGATTGTTTTGTTTTTGAAAGACCATCCTCTTAGAAAGGCAAGAGAAAGGTCATATTGAAAATTAGCTCCATGGATGCAAATCATATGGCTTCCACAGCGTGTCAGCAGTCTATGTTCAAGGTTTCAGGCTTTTAACTTCAAAAACGAATAAGAAATATCAGTTTTAGCAGAAGGACACAGTCTTGGAAATTCGTGTTGGCGTGCGCATGAAGACATTACACACCTGCTAAAATCGGTTTCCTATTGAACATACTTCTTTCCGTAAGAAATATTATAGTTTGATTACATTTTAGGGTATCTGAGGAGTAAATAGAAACGTATTTTGACTTGTTGAAAAAGTTTAGGGGTAGATTTTTGGATTCCTTTCTCTGCATGTTGAACGAGTGGATTACTCAAATCAATGGCGCCAACTAAACAAACTTTTTGGGATAAAAAGAAGGATTTTATCTAACAAAATGACACTTTTTATCCTACAGGTAGGGCCTACTTTACTTGCATAAAAAGGTTGGATGGAAACCTGGTTATTGACTGACAAGAAAAAAACGTCTGATGCACAACCAAGTATAGATATTACACTTTTCCAAAAATAAAAAATATATACAGTACCAGTCAAACGTTTGGACACACCTGCTCATTCAAGGGTTTTTCTTTATTTTTACTATTTTCTACATTGTATAATAATAGTGAAGACATCAAAACTTTGAAATAACACATATGGAATCATGTCGTTACCAAAAAAACTGTTAAATCAAAATGTATTTTATATTTGAGATTCCTCAAAGTTGCCACCTTTGCATACTCTTGGCATTCTCTCAACCAGCTTCACCTGGAATGCTTTTCCAACAGTCTTGAAGGAGTTCCCACATATGCTGAGCTCTTGTTGACTGCTTTTTCTTCACTCTGCGGTCCAATTCATCTCAAATCATCTCAAATGGGTTGAGGTTGGGTGATTGTGGAGGACAGGTCATCTGATGCAGCACTCCATCACTCTCCTTCTTGGTCAAATAGTCCGCCTGGAGGCGTGTTGGGTCATTGTCCTGTTGAAAACAAATGATAGTCCCACTAAGCGCAAACCAGATGGGATGGCGTATCACTGCCGAATGCTGTGGTAGCCATGCTGGTTGTGTGCCTTGAATTCTAAATAAATCACTGACAGTGTCAACAGCAAATCACCCCCACACCATCACACCTCCTCCTCCATGCTTCACGGTGGGAACCACACATGCGGAGATCATCCATTCACCTAATCTGCATCTCACAAAGACACGGTGGTTGGAACCAAAAATCTCAAATTTGGGCTCATCAGACCAATGGACAGATTTCCACCGTCTAATGTCCATTGCTCTTGTTTCTTGGCCCAAGCAAATATCTTCTTTTATTGGTGTCCTTTAGTTGTGCTTTCTTTGCAGCAATTCGACCATGAGGGCCTGATTCACCGTCTCCTCTGAACAGTTGATGTTGAGATGTGTCTGTTACTTGAACTCTGTGAAGCATTTATTTGGGCTGCAATCTGAGGTGCAGTTAATTGCCAATTTCGGAGGCTGGTAACTCTAATGAACTTATCCTCTGCAGCATAGGTAACTCTGGGTCTTCCTTTCCTGTGGCGGTCCTCATGAGCGCCAGTTTCATCAGAGCGTTAGATGGTTTTTGCAACTGCACTTGAAGAACTTTCAAAGTTCTTGAAATGTTCTGCCTTGACTGACCTTCATGTCTTAAACAGATGATGGACTGTCGTTTCTCTTTGTTTATTTGAGCTGTTCTTGCCATAATATGGACTTGGTCTTTTACCAAATACAGCTATCTTCTGTTTACCACCTGTCATCTGTCACAACACAACTGATTGGCTCAAACGCATTAAGAAGGGAAGAAATTCCACAAATTAACTTTTAACAAGGCACACCTGTTTATTGAAATGAAGTCCTACCTCATGAAGCTGGTTGAGAGAATGCCAAGAGTGTGCAAACCTGTCATCAAGGCAATGGGTGGCTACTTTGAAGAAACTCAAATGTACAATATATTTTGATTTGTTTAACACTTTTTTGGTTCATAGTTTTGATGTATTTCATATGTTCTCCAATGTAGAAAATAGTAAAAATAAAGAAAAATCCTTGAATGAGTAGGTGCATCCATACTTTTGACTAGGATTGTATATATTACAATTTATGGGGAAATTGATCCACAGGCCTACAGTTGCCCATCCCTGGTCTAGAGTCTTGAGTGGCCTCCTGTCCTCGTCTCCTTCAATTTGTCTACACTGATCTGGAAACACAGTAGATTGGAAGCAATGTCAGCACAGTAGCCAATGGTGGAACTTGATTTGACCACTCCAATATCAGATCTGTGTCCATGAAGTAAAGGGACAGAGGAAAGGAAGCAAAACCATTTGGACATTTGCAACAGAATTTCTCACTCCCTTTCTTTCTCTCTCTGGTTCACTCATTATTGTTAGCACCTTTTATGAGTGGTTTTGGTGAACATGAGTATGATTGCATTCACTAAACAATATTTATTTTGATGGCCATTGTCCGGAGCTCAGTAGATGCTGTTGAAAGATGTGCTGTGCTGTTTTGCGGTAGTGGCCTAATTTGCTACACGCAACAATGAATATAAATGCTTAATAACATGAAAAACTCTAAAACCATGAAACGCTAAATAAAGACTTCACAGGAGTCAGAATATGTTACATTGTTTTTGACACTGAATTATTTAGAAAAGAGACAAATTCAAAAATAACACTTTCAGGATGTTAGAGGGCATGTCAAAGCAAGTCTTTCAATTTGAATATCCCTTTGGCTGAGACTAAGATACAGTAGTATGTATCAATGCGCTTCGGGCTCTCACATGGAATTCAGCCAATGAATATGCTGTGTTCTCCACGCGATCATCAGTGGCAGTGCATCAGAGTGGGTGACCCTCAGGGAGCTGCAATCTAAAGATTGTGGAGCCAACTAGGGGTTAAATCACAAGACCATGATTGTCTCCGAATAATCATCACAGGCACCAGGGTCTGACAGAGCCTAGAGTTAACAGTCACTGATCTTATGATGCTCTGTCAAGTCCACTATACTTTCACTAGGGAGATTATTTGGTTTCATGATGCTTGTCATAATAGTTTATATAACACTACAGTAGTGGAGTTACTACTAAGTAGACCTGAGGTAAGTGTCCCCCCTGTAGTACTAGCTCGATAGCCATTTAGTTTAGTGGTTGGTGTTATGTAGGTATTATGACCACTTCAAGCACAACTTCAACACCAAACATTACAGTAGACTACAAGTGTTAGAGTTCGTAGGCTCTACAGTAGAGTCACTTTTACATTGCAGGTTCTCAGCATTAAATATCCTTCTGTCCTCCACAATTGTATGGTGCCAAGGAAAGTGACTTCTATACATCATCCTTTACCCAGAAATAAACTGTTTTAATCTCTGGCTTTTAGTAGGTTTATTTTGGTCGGGGTAGGGTGGAAATGGAACATGTTTCTGACAGTGTCTGAGCAGATGTTAGAATGTCTGACTGGTCTTTAGCGACGCCTGTCAGAGCATGTTTGTCAGAGAGTCACATGACATGCTCTTTAACTCAACTCATCATAGTAGCTCTTCTGTATGGATTAATCATGGTCATATGGATTTTAGTAGCGGCTACAGTTGACACCTGTCTGTCTCATACTGTATGTACTGTATGTATGTAGGCCCTGGAATAATAATCAAACACTTGTGACATAGCCGTGGACTAGTGAGGTCATGCAAGTAGAAACTACGCACAAGAAGGATAGAAATTTATTCAAATAGATGTAGGAGCCTATAACTGTTTATGATCATGAAGCTACCAGGTCCATTAAGCCAATGCTTAGAGGCTTTCAAATCTTGGTGAAACATCTGAATCCATATACCATTCCTTTGTACTAATATTCCACATGCTGTATTCCACATGACTACTGTCAGACACCCCTATCTGACCTTTCAAGGCATCACAAGTGCCATTCCGGACAAATTCAGTATGAGTGTATTAATCAATAATTTGCACATGCAGCTGCCCAAGGAATCTCCCTCTTTCTTCTATCCCTCCCTTCCCTATGTCTTTATCTCATCTCTCATGGTATTTTTAATACTCTTTCTCACAGTCTTACCCCTCTCTCTTCAAACGTTGAATAATATTCAATTAACTATGAAATGTTCCCTTTTGTATTTTCAGTCATGTTTATAACTGCTACCAGTTAGAGGTGGTAGTAAATGCTGAGGGGAAATAGTTAACCCTGGGTCGTTAACTCCTGGGTTGTTGACACAGCTGGACACTGCTGAGTGTCCAGCTGACCCAGGAATGTGGAGCCCCTGTGGGTACGGGGTAGCTGAGATCAACTTCACAGCCTGGGACAGGAAGGGTGAAGGGGGAGCATTACTAAAATACAGTGTTTACTTTACACACAGTGCATCCACACTTGGCACAGGAGCGAGACAAAAAAGGACAACCAAAGAAATATGGTAATGTGTATTATGTTCACTGTTTCCGGGTCCCACAAGTGACGTTCAATTCAGCTTTCAGCAATGCAAACAACATTTCAAAGTGCAAAAACAACGTTTTGACAGACATTGTCTTCATCAGGGAACTAGCCTATATAACTCAACAAACATAAATATAGGCAACCTACACTGTCACTGTGGAATGAGCAGTCCAAGATGACACCAGTTCACTGGAGACAGAGGAACATTAAAGCAGAGTTATGACCTTCGTTCAGCAGTAGAATAGAGGTACACGTAAGCGCCTGGGTTTTAGCTCACTAATGCACTGCAGACAGGTTAAAGAGACTGGTTCAGCTTAGCAGAGGTTGAGGGTCAGAGGAACACTCTCTCCCCCATCAACGGGTACTTCCCGGCAGCAGCAAGGCCCTAAGGCCATCTGATTTGTGGGTGTCCTTTTGACTGCCTGTGTCTATCTTTAACCAGGCAAACTTTTATGAGAGTTCTGTGGCAGTGAGGGTAGGCAGGCCAAAACCCAGCCACTCGTGACAGGTCCTTCGCCGTGACTGACGTTATTTCCTACCTTTGCATAAACATACCCGGGATGCCTGTCATGGTGAGCATGTTTGGATGGCCGGAGGAAGGCGTGCTCGGAATGCCCGGTGCCAAAAGAGATCTGCATGTGCTGGAGAGGAACAGAAGTATTTTATATGTAATAGCTGTTGGTTTAACTAGCTAACTCCTGTGGCACAGCTGCAAGGACTTTTCAGGTTTACTTATGAGGAATGCGTTTTTAATTGTGCTGTTCTTTAAAGCCAATTTTGCTCACAGGACCTCCTGCAAATGATGTTTTTCTTTAGTCTTATGTTTGAACATACAAGATTACTTCCTGCTTTTGCAAGAATATTTGCAATTGACTACAACTGAAATGGAATTCTGCCTGCTGGAACCCAGGTGTTCAGTGATCATGTTGTTTACTCACATAAAGAGTTGTTTGAAAGCACATGTTTCTATATATCTTCCACACTTTTCAACAGAGATTCATAATTCAACCATAGCAAACACACAGAACACAGCATGTTACCTAATGCTCCATGAGTCATCAGGTGTGTTCACGCCTTATTAAGTAAAAACATCTCTGGAGATAAGAAGTATTCTCCACCAGTGTTGCCAGACGTTTCCTTCTCCCAGTAAAATACACAGCAACTCATCTTCCCTGACAGCTTTGTTCTCTGTGACTAAAACAGTGTGGTATGGGTGGTGACCTTTTCAAACAGCTGCTTATCCTGTCTAGACAGACATTTACACATGTGCACGCACGCACACACACACACACACACACACACACACAGAGGTAAGGTGGCGATGTCAACGGGGTCAATGCATTTTGTACGTAACCCCAATTACATCCAGTTATCCTGTGTATGTCTGGCTGTGTGTCTGACAGTATCACTGCATTAGTTTGCTGTTATGCGGTCTGCTACAAACCCAGTGGATGAGAGAGCCTGTTTGTTGTCTTAAGCCATAGTTGGAGAAGAGGGATTGAGTCCTGCTTACATAACAAATCTTGTCATTTCAAATACATTGGACTCTGTCAGTCTACTCCATCAGTCCGTATCAGAATCATCTATTCGATTGGGTTGTTACTGAACGTTTTTTTTAAGCTGCCAAATAAGCAACAGAGTATTCAGATAGAATACCCAGACCTAGACACAGATTTAAGAAATAGTAATAGTACAACCATAGAATTAGGATAACATTTCTCTGAATAAATTCCCATGCATTAGGCCAATAGTGCCGTCTTAAAAGTCTACAACATAGCAATTTAAGAGTTCTGTTTTTGAGGGAACATCTTAGCAGAAACAGATGGACAAAGACCAATATTAGGACCATAGTGTCACGTATACTCTCTCTCCGGCTCTCGAGATCACCAGGCTGCTCATTATTACGCACACCTGTCACCATCATTACGCGCACCAGTGCCTCATCAAACTGAGCTGGACTCCATCAGCTGCCTGATTACCTTCCCTATATATGTCACTCCCTTTGGTTATTTCCCTGTTTCAGTGTTTCATGTCTGAACGCTGCCTGTGTTTTCTTGTTTTGTTCTATGTTAATTTATTTATTAAATACACTCCCTGAACTTGCTTCCAGACTCCCAGCGTACACGTTACACATAGATAGAGCAGTCCAAGATTACTTTTTTTTACTGCATCTACGACAGCATGGAAGAGATGGAGTAAAAGCTTGTTAGAAGCATACAGTAAAAGTACACTTAAAGGATGATTGTCCTGAAGAAACCTAGCAAATTGCCCTGAAAAGGACACAGAATCTTCCATTTCAGGGAAATGTTCCCTCAAAAACAGAACTCTTGAAATCACTGGTCACTTTAGTAATGAAACGCTAGTCACTTTAATAATGTCTACATATTTTTGCATTACTCATCTCATATGTATTTACTGTATTCTATTGTACTGTATCTTAGTCTATACTCACTGCCACAGTCATACTCTGGACCTAGTTTTGTCCCATGGAATAAATATTGTGGATCTTAATGTTTTTCCTCATAATCCTGGATTATCGGACCACCATTTTATTGCGTTTGCAATTGCAACAAATAATCTGCTCAGACCCCAACCAAGGAGCATTAAAAGTTGTGCTATAAATTCTCAGACAACCCAAAGATTCCTTGATGCCCTTCCAGACTCCCTCTGCCTACCCAAGGACGTCAGAGGACAAAAATCAGTTAACCACCTAACCGAGGAACTCAATTTAACCTTGCGCAATACCCTAGATGCAGTTGCACCCCTAAAAACTAAAAACATCTGTCATAAGAAACTAGCTCCCTGGTATACAGAAAATACACGAGCTCTGAAGCAAGCTTCCAGAAAATTGGAACGGAAATGGCGCCACACCAAACTGGAAGTCTTCCGACTAGCTTGGAAAGACATTAAATCAAATCAAATCAAATTTATTTTTATATAGCCCTTCGTACATCAGCTGATATTCTCAAAGTGCTGTACAGAAACCCAGCCTAAAACCCCAAACAGCAAGCAAAGCATGTGAAAGAAGCACGGTGGCTAGGAAAAACTCCCTAGGAAAAACTCCCTAGAAAGGCCAAAAACCTAGGAAGAAACCTAGAGAGGAACCAGGCTATGAGGGGTGGCCAGTCCTCTTCTGGCTGTGCAGGGTGGATATTATAACAGAACATGGTCAAAATGTTAAAATGTTAAAATGTTCATAAATGACCAGCATGGTCAAATAATAATAATCATAGTAGTTGTCGAGGGTGCAACAGGTCAGGGTTCCATAGCCGCAGGCAGAACAGTTGAAACTGGAGCAGCAGCACGGCCAGGTGGACTGGGGACAGCAAGGAGTCATCATACCAGGTAGTCCTGAGGCATGGTCCTAGGGCTCAGGTCCTCCGAGAGAAAGACAGAAAAAGAGAAAGAGAGAATTAGAGAGAGCATATTTAAATACACACAGGACACCGGATAAGACAAGAGAAATACTCCAGATGTAACAGACTGACCCTAGCCCCCCGACACATAAACTACTGCAGCATAAATACTGGAGGCTGAGACAGGAGGGATCAGAAGACACTGTGGCCCCATCCGATGATACCCCCAGACAGGGCCAAACAGGCAGTATCGAAGAGCCCTCACTGCTGCTCGATCATCCTATTTTTCCAACGTAATTGAGGAAAATAAGAACAACCCGAAATTTATTTTTGATACTGTCGCAAAGCTAACTAAAAAGCAGCATTCGCAAATGGAGGATGGCTTTCACTTCAGCAGTAAAAAATTTATGAACTTCTTTGAGGAAAAGATCATGATCATTAGAAAGCAAATTACGGACTCCTCTTTAAATCTGCGTATTCCTCCAAAGCTCCATTGTCCTGAGTCTGCACAACTCTGCCAGGACCTAGGATCAAGGGAGATACTAAAGTGTTTTAGTACTATATCTCTTGACACAATGATGAAAATAATCATGGCCTCTAAACCCTCAAGCTGCATACTGGACCCTATTCCAACTAAACTACTGAAAGAGCTGCTTCCTGTGCTTGGCCCTCCTATGTTGAACATAATAAACGGCTCTCTATCCACCGGATGTGTACCAAACTCACTAAAAGTGGCAGTAATAAAGCCTCTCTTGAAAAGCCGAATCTTGACCCAGAAATTATAAAAAACTATCGGCCTATATCGAATCTTCCATTCCTCTCCAAAAATTTTGAAAAAGCTGTTGCGCAGCAACTCACTGCCTTCCTGAAGAAAAACAATGTATACGAAACGCTTCAGTCTGGTTTTAGACCCCATCATAGCACTGAGACTGCACTTGTGAAGGTGGTAAATGACCTTTTAATGACGTCAGACCGAGGCTCTGCATCTGTCCTCGTGCTCCTAGATCTTAGTGCTGCTTTTGATACCATCGATCACCACATTCTTTTGGAGAGATTGGAAACCCAAATTGATCTACATGGACAAGTTCTGGCCTGGTTTAGATCTTATCTGTCGGAAAGATATCAGTTTGTCTCTGTGAATGGTTTGTCCTCTGACAAATCAATTGTACATTTCGGTGTTCTTCAAGGTTCCGTTTTAGGACCACTATTGTTTTCACTATATATTTTACCTCTTGGGGATGTCATTCGAAAACATAATGTTAAATTTCACTGCTATGTGGATGACACACAGCTGTACATTTCAATGAAACATGGTGAAGCCCCAAAATTGCCCTCGCTAGAAGCCTGTGTTTCAGACATAAAGAAGTGGATGGCTGCAAACTTTCTACTTTTAAACTTGGATAAAACAGAGATGCTTGTTCTAGGTCCCAAGAAACAAAGAGATCTTCTGTTGAATCTGACAATTTATCTGGATGGTTGTACAGTCGTCTCAAATAAAACTGTGAAGGACCTCGGCGTTACTCTGGACCCTGATCTCTCCTTTGAAGAACATATCAAGACTGTTTCAAGGACAGCTTTTTTCCATCTACGTAACATTGCAAAAATCTGAAACTTTCTGTCCAAAAATGATGCAGAAAAATGTATCCATGCTTTTGTTACTTCTAGGTTGGACTACTGCAATGCTCTACTTTCCGGCTACCAGGATAAAGCACAAAATCAACTTCAGTTAGTGCTAAATACGGCTGCTAGAATCCTGACTAGAACCAAAAAATGTGATCATATTACTCCAGTGCTAGCCTCCCTACACTGGCTTCCCGTTAAGGCAAGGGCTGATTTCAAGGTTTTACTGCTAAACTACAAAGCATTACATGGGCTTGCTCCTACCTATCTTTCCGATTTGGTCCTGCCGTACATACCTACACGTACGCTATGGTCACAAGACGCAGGCCTCCTAATTGTCCCTAGAATTTCTAAGCAAACGGCTGGAGGTAGGGCTTTCTCCTATAGAGCTCCATTTTTATGGAATGGTCTGCCTACCCATGTGAGAGACGCAGACTCAGTCTCAACCTTTAAGTCTTTACTGAAGACTTATCTCTTCAGTAGGTCCTATGATTAAGTATAGTCTGGCCCAGGAGTGTGAAGGTGAAAGGAAAGGCTGGAGCAACGAACCGCCCTTGCTGTCTCTGCCTTGCCGGTTCCCCTCTCTCCACTGGGATTCTCTGCCTCTAACCCTATTACAGGGGCTGAGTCACTGGCTTACTGGTGTTCTTCCATGCCGTCCATGGGAGGGGTGCGTCACTTGAGTGGGTTGAGTCCCTGACCTGTTCACCGGACTTGCTTGTTGCACCCTTGACAACTACTATGATTATTATTATTTGACCATGCTGGTCATTTATGAACATTTTAACATCTTGACCATGTTCTGTTATAATATCCACCCGGCACAGCCAGAAGAGGACTGGCCACACCTCATAGCCTGGTTCCTCTCTAGGTTTCTTCCTAGGTTTTGGCCTTTCTAGGGAGTTTTTCCTATGGAGTTTTTCCTAGCCACCGTGCTTCTTTCACATGCATTGCTTGCTGTTTGGGGTTTTAGGCTGGGTTTCTGTACAGCACTTTGAGATATCAGCTGATGTACGAAGGGCTATATAAATACATTTGATTTGATTTGATTTTGATTTTATGCCGCTCTGACATTGCTCGTCCATAGATTTATATATTCTTATTTCCATTCCTTTACTTAGATTTCTGTGTATTGTTGTGAAATTGTTAGATGTTACTTGTTAGATATTACTGCACTGTTGGAGCTAGAAACACAAGCATTTCGCTACACCCGCAATAACATCTGCTTAACACGTGTATGTGACCAATAAAATGTCATTTGATTTGAATGACACTCTAGTGTACCATTTCCCTGATGGGGTAGCGACAAAAATGAATGTCCTTTCAACCCTAGCAACAGCATAGATATACTGATGCCCTAGATATACAGTATGCACAGAACATTTACCAGTGTGATAAAGTGCACAGTTAGGATCTATTCTACGATTGATTGATCTGCGTTGCCCAATGCACTGTTCCAGTTACAATCCTATCACCCAGAGCCTGTCACATCCAGTTGGATCACAATTCATAAAAAATTTGAAAAATTTGGAAAAAATCAAGGGGTGTGAATACTTTCTGAAGGCACTGTATGATGGACTTGGGAAGGGGAGCAGGAAAACAGAGGCATAATACTATGAACACCACTTGCAAATTCTGGATCTCCTGGCTCTATTTTTAACAGCCAAAAAATATCTTTCAATGAAAAAACAGAGAATGACACTCGCAGTGTACCATTGCTCTGATGGGGCAGCGTCAGACAGTTTGGGACAGGCGAGAAAAGCGATCCAGGAATAAATGGAGAAACAGGATCTAAAATAATCCTGCTTCAGCTCAGCAGACACATAGAGGAAACTCACCTCTCCTCAAAAATAAGACGATATGTGACTAACCTGGTGCTGAGTGGGGAGAATGACAGGGCATAATCAGACTGATTTGGCTGTCACTTCATATGACCTCCTCTGAGGTTACGCTGAGGTGTCCTTGTCAGAGGAGGCTAGCATCAACACAGACTGACTACATACAGCAGTGGCAAAGTGAAATCAGAATTTAGGTTATTGACTTTTCCATGGCAATACGTCGCTTCTTAATACTCACAAATGCCTCCTAAATATGATGTTTTTAAGCAGCTAACAGGCAGAGAGGCCATAACATTGCTTTATCTCAGCCTTACAGAGCATACGCTTAAAATTCCAAGAATTGCATAAGGACTATTTTAAAATAAGTATTTTTCGAAGTAATATTGCCATCACATATAACCCAACACTGAATTGACCTGAAATAAACAGAGTATAGAGTAGAACATTTACTCTGTTGTCTTGTTTGTCCCCATCCCCCATCTGTCTGGATCCTATTGGGCTTGCAGTCACATGATCTGGGTCACTTAGCCAGTCAACTCACATGGCACACCTGGATAGTGAGGGGAGGAGAACATTCCAGCCTATGACCTCTGACCTGTTGCTAATCTCACATGCCTGTTCCCTGTGTGTGTCTCTCTACACACCCATCTAGTACAACTGTTCTGTAAATACTGTAAAAGGGGATCTGCCCAACCTCAAGCTGATTATGATGAAAAACATAATTTTGCCAACCCAATTTCCAATTTTAACAGATCAAAGAATTTCTAAGAGAGGAAAGCACTAAGGCACTATGCTCTCAAATTCCAGAGGAGGGAGAACACTGGTTCCACTTCCAATAATCAGTCCATTTTTTTGTTGTTGCTGTGGTGTTATATGATGATGTGGGTATTGAGGCTCAGAGACAGGTGGTCCTCGTCCCCTCTTCAGACTCCTCTGAAGCAGACGCCCCAGGCCTGCAGCCAGCTGCTGGCATCACTGCATCACAGACACCTGAGGCACCAGCAGCAACTCTATCAACCACCACCCCCACCACCACCACCCTCTGAGTCGCAACCCCTCTAGGGTCTCCATACGGGCAGCAGGCAGCCATGAGGGTGTGTGTGTGTGAGGTTGTGTACTGTATTAGTGAACATTTGTGGTAGGGGGTGGATAAGGATTGATAGGGATGTGTGTGCCGGTATAAACGTGTGTGAGTTTGTATGGATGTGTAAAGTTGTGTCTATGTCTATATGCATCTGTGCATATGTGCATATGTGTATGCATCCGTGTGTGTGTCTGTGTGTGTGTTACAGGAAAGCTGTGACTAACGTCTGCCCCTGCTCATCTGTAACCTGATCTGTCCCAGGGCTTAGTCTGCCCTGACGGTTTGGGCGCACTGCAAAAACATTGACTAATGCAATGGCTCGATGTGAAATCACTTCATAACAACGGAGCCACTCACATCCAGTCATACTCTCTGAGCCAAACAATGAAAGTAAACCAGGGCTACTCAACACATTCAGAACTGATTTTCAATGCTTTAAATCACAGGCCTTTGTGCAAATGTAATTGGATAAACATCCTTTCAACTCTAGAACAGTATAGATATACTGGTGCCCTAGATATACAGTACCCCTTGACTTTTTCCACATTTTGTTACGTTACAGCCTTATTCTCAAATTGATAAAATAGTTTTTTTACCTTCATCAATCTTTTAAAAAAATTATTTAACCTTTATTTAACTACGCAAGTCAGTTAAGAACAAATTCTTATTTACAATGACGGCCAAGGAACAGTGGGTTAAGTGCCTTGTTCAGGGGCAGAACGACAGATTTTTCTAGGGATGGTTTTACATTGTTTTTGCAACAAAAAAAATGACTTTACTCTGTACTTTGTTGGCAGCGATTACAGGATCAACTGTGTGGAGTTTGAAGTTTGTGACAGCAACTATGTGATCTTATTACAGTAATAGAGTGCCTTTGGAAAGTATTCAGACCCCTTGACATTTTCCACATTTTGTTTGGATATAGCCTTATTCTAAAATTGATTGAATAGTTTTTTTCCCTCATCAATCTGCACACAATACCCCATAATGACAAAGCAGAAACTGAAATATTACATTTACATAAGAAATCAGACCCTTTACTCAGTGCTTTGTTGAAACACCTTTGGCAGCGATTACAGTCTTGAGTCTTCTTGGGTATGACACTACAAGCTTGGCACACCTATATTTTGGGAGTTTCTCCCATTCTTCTCTGCAGACCTTCTTAAGCTCTGTCAGGTTGAATGGGGAGCGTCGCTGCACAGCTATTTTCAGGTCTCTCCAGAGATAGCCAATCGGGTTCAAATCTGGGCTCTGGCTGGGCACTCAAGGACATTCAGAGACTTGTCCCGAAGCCACTCCTGCATTGTCTTGGCTGTGTGCTTAGGGTCGTTGTCCTGTTGGAAGGTGTACGTTTGCTCCAATCTGAGGTCCTGAGCGCTCTGGAGCAGGTTTTCATCAAGAATCTCTCTGTACTTTGCTCCATTCATCTTTTCCTTGATCCTGACTAATCTCCCAGTCCCTGCCACTGAAAAACATCCCCACAGCATGATGCTGCCACCACCATGCTTCACCGTAGGGATGGTGCCAGGTTTCCTCCAGACGTGACGCTTGGCATTTAGGCCAAAGAGTTGTCTTGGTTTCATCAGACCAGAGAATCTTGTCGTTAGGTGCCTTTTGACAAACTCCAAGTGAGCTCTCATGTGCCTATTACTGTGGAGTGGCTTCCGTCTGGCCACTCTACCATAAAGGGCTGATTGGTGGAGTGTTGCAGAGATGGTTGTCCTTCTGGATGGTTCTCCCATCTCCACAGAGGATTTATGGAGCTCTGTCAGAGTGACCATCGGGTTCTTGGTCATCTCCCTGACCAAGGCCCTTCTCCCCCGATTGCTCAGTTTGGCTGGGCGGCCAACTCTAGGAAGAGTCTTGGTGGTTCCAAACGTCTTCCATTTAAAAATAATGGAGGCCACTGTGTTCTTGGGGACCTTCAATGCTGCAGAATCTTTTGGTACCCTTCCCCAGATCTGTGCCTCGACACAATCCTGTCTTGGAGCTCTACGGAGAATTCCTTTGACCTCATGGTTTGGCTTTTGCTTTGACATGCACTTTCAACTGTGGGACCTTATGTAGACAGGTGTTTGCATTTCCAAGTCATGTCCAATCAATTGAATTTACCGCAGGTGGACTCCAATCAAGTTGTAGAAACATCTCAAGGATGATCAATGGAAACAAGATGCACCTGAGCTCAAAGTCTCAACGCAAAAGGTCTGAATACTTATGTAAACAAGGTATTTCTGTTCAAATTTCTAAAAACCTGTGTTTGTTTTGTCATTATAAGGTATTATGTGTAGATTGTTGCGGAAAAAAATGTAATTTAATCCATTTTAGAATAAGGCTGTAATGTAACAAAATGTGGAAAAAGTCAAGGGGTCTGAATACTTTCCCGAAGGCACTGTATGTAAAGAACATTTGTTAGTGGGATAGAGGATACAGTTAGGATCTAAGCTATGATTGATTGGTCTACGCTGCCCAAGGCACTGTTCCAGTCATGACCCTGTCACCAGGGCCGGCTGCAGGCATAAGCAATCATAAGTGGTCACTAGGGGTCCCCTGAACGAATTTTAGGAACTCCTTTGGGGTCTTAACTTACTCTTGAGAGTTAGAATAGTAGAATATACAAGGAGTAAGTTCAACATTTGGTTGTGCATCAGCAAATTTTAGCTATGTCAGCTAACAATTGCTTGAATAGTAAGTTTGTCTAGCCAGTTATCTAAACTTGTAGAAATTATGGCCAGAAAACCGTCCGGGCATGCAGGGCACGTGCCCAGGGGCGCTGACCTCCAGGGGGCCCCCATTGATTTTGTAAGTCACTCTCACTCAGGTTTCATCAACATGGCATAAGTCATGGCACAATGTGTAGAATTGCAGGAAATAAGCTTTAAAACTGCTAAACTTTCTCTCCACCCCACGGCAAAATGTGTAGAATTGCAGGAAATTAGCTTTAAAATTGCAACATTTTCCCTCTGCCCCATGGCAAAATCTGTAAAACTGCAGAAAACTTGCTTTAAAACTGCTACATTTTCTCTATGCCCCATGACAAAATGTGTAGAACTGCAGGAAACGTGCTTTAAAACTGCAACATTTTCTCTATGCCCCATGGCAAAACGTGTAGAATTGCAGGAAATGTACTTTTCCTTTTAATTTTCTCCCCCATCAAGAGGGTGGGCCACTAACCAAATCTCGCTTAGGGCCCTCAATAGGCTAGAGCCTGCCCTGCCTGCCACCCAGAAGCTGTCACATCCAGTTGGATATCACATTCCATAAACCATATCAAGTCTATTGAGACAGCTTTACCACATGTAGTGAAGGCTGGATGTCTGTAAAGATGTGACCCTCAAGCCAAGATAATTTCTCCTGTGGCCAAGGTCTCAAGCATGTCTCTAAGTGATCTCTTGCACAGCACATCAAAAGGTATTGATTATCTTCAAAGCTTAGCCTTTCCGTGTGAGTCATTTCAAAACGAAAATGGTAGGGATTCTAAATTGATGAGCAAATGTGGCTATGTATGTGGTAGTAGTCGGAAAGGCAGCTTACTTTTCAAATCAAATCAAATCAAATTGTATTTGTCACATGCAGATGTTAATGTGAGTGTAGCGAAATGCTTGTGCTTTTAGTTCCGACAGTGCAGTAATATCTAACAAGTAATCTAACAATTCCCCAACAACTACCTGATACACACAATTCTAAAGGGGTGAATGAGAATATGTACATGTAAGTATATGGATGAGCGATGGGCAAGCAGCATAGGCAAGGTGCAATAGATGGTATAAAATACAGTATATACATGTGATATGAGTAATGTAAAATATGTAAACATTATTAAAGTGGCATTATTTAGAGTGCATTGTATAAAGTGACTAGTGATCCATTTATTAAAGTGGCCAGTGATTGGGTCTCAATGTAGGCAGCAGCCTCTCTGAGTTAGTGATTGCTGTTTAGCAGTCTGATGGCCTTGAGATAGAAGCTGTTTTTTTAGTCTCTTGGTCCCAGCTTTGATGCACCTGTACTGACCTCGCCTTCTGGATGATAGCGGGGTGTACAGGCAGTGGCTCGGGTGGTTGATGTCCTTGATGATCTTTTTGGCCTTCCTGTGACATCGGGTGCTGTAGGTGTCATGGAGGGCAGGTAGTTTACACCCGGTGATGCGTTGTGCAGTCCGCACTACCCTCTGGAGAGCCCTGCAGTTGTGGGCGGTGCAGTTGCCGTACCAGGCAGTGATACAGCCCGACAGCATGCTCTCGATTGTGCATCTGTAAACGTTTGTCAGCGTTTTGGGTGACAAGCCAAATTTCTTCAGCGTCCTGAGGTTGAAGAGGAGCTGTTGCGCATTCTTCACCACACTGTCTGTGTGGTGGACCATTTCAGTTTGTCTGTGATGTGTACGCCAAGGGACTTCTCCACTGCTGTCCCTTCGATGTGGATAGGGGGGTGGTCCCTCTGCTGTTTCCTGAAGTCCACGATCATCTCCTTTGTTTTGTTGACGTTGAGTGAGAGGTTTTTTTCCTGACACTTTTATTGATTTTGAGACACCCAGATATGATGGACTATTATGAACTCCACTTGCAAATGTTGGCTCTATTTTTATCTCAGAATCTTAATGAAACATTCCCCCGGCAGCCCAAGTCGCTCTTTCAATTAATTAATTGAGCTGAAATGGATTTAGTCAGAGGGCTCAATGTGTGTGTGGGTGTATGCCTGTGTGTATGACAACATTGGCCTCTCTTTACCTTTACCCAATGCAAACTCAACATACAGATGAAGGATTTCAATTTCAATTTGATCACTCTGTTGTAGGAGAACTTTCAAGCAATGCAGGAAATGTACAACTTGTAGTGTATTTGAGTTTTAAAAAGGGTTCTAAAGTTTGTAATTTCCACTTTGAAATTTCAGAATTGATTTTCCCTTATGAAAAATGTATCAACCCCTACAAAAATGTCCAATAATTATAATCCACATAATAATTCCAATTTCCTGTTGCTGCAGGAATATTTTCCTGCTGTAGAAAACTGGCTCAAATTAAGATCCTACATATGTAGCCTACTACTCAGCTAGAGACCACCAAGGATTGAGATAGTGATGTGCTGCTTGAACAGTTTAGTTTATATATTACCGTTTTTTTATACGAAACATTGTTAGGTTGGTGGGACATCTCTAATGGAACCACAAGTTCCATGTGTAAAGAACAGGTAACTGCCAAATTAATGGAAACACTTGAGGGCTACAAAGTAGCTGCTTCAACATACATGTGATTCCTGAGTTAATTAAGCAATTAATATCCCATCATGCTTAGGTTCATGTATAAAAATGCTGGGCAGGCAATTATGTTGGCCTTTATTTTGGCTACCATCAGAGATCTGTATATAAGAATGAGATGCTCATGTACTCTACCGGTCAAAAGTTTTAGAACACCTACTCATTCAAGGCCTTTTCTTTATTTTATGATTTTCTACATTGAAGAACAATAGTGAAGACATCAAAACTATGAAATAACACATATGGAATCATGTAGTAACCAAAAAAGTGTTAAACAAATCAAAATATATTTTATATTTGAGATTATTCAAATAGCCACCCATTGCCTCGATGACAGATTTGCATACTCTTGGCATTCTCTCAACCAGCTTCATGAGGTAGTCACCTGGAATGCATTTCAGTTAACAGGTGTGCCTTCTTAAAAGTTAATTTGTGGAATTTCTTTCCTTCTTAATGCGTTTGAGCCAATAAGTTATGTTGTGACAAGGTATGGTTGGTATACAGAAGATAGCCATATTTGGTGAAAGACCAAGTTCATATTATGGCAAGAACAGCTAAAATAAGCAAAGAGAAATGACTGTCCATCATTACTTTAAGACATGAAGGTCAGTCAATACGGAACATTTCAAGAACTTTGAACGTTTCTTTAAGTGCAGTCGCAAAAACCATCAAGCGCTATGATGAAACTGTCTCTCATGAGGACCACCACAGGAATGGAAGACCCAGAGTTACCTATGCTGCAGAGGATAAGTTCATTAGAGTTAGCAGCATCAGAAATTGCAGTCCAAATAAATGCTTCACAGAGTTCAAGTAAAAGACACATCTCAACATCAACTGTTCAGAGGAGACTGTGTGAATCAGGCCTTCATGGTTGAATTGCTGCAAAGAAACCAATACTAAAGGACACCAATAATAAGAAGAGTTGCTTGGGCCAAGAAACATGAGCAATGGACATTAGACCGGTGGAAATTTGTCCTTTGGTCTGGAGTCCAAATTGGAGATTTTTTGTTCCAACCGCTGTGCCTTTGTGAGACGCGGTGTGGGTAAACGGATGATCTCCGCATGTGTATTTCCAACCGTAAAGCATGGAGGAGGTGTGATGGTGTGGGGGGCCTTTGCCGGTGACACTGTCTGTGATTTATTTAGAATTCAAGGCACACAACCAGCATGGCTACCACAGCATTCTGCAGCGATACACCATCCCATCTGGTCTGGGCTTAGTGGTACTATCATTTGTTTTTCAACAGGACAATGACCCAACACACCTCCAGGCTGTGTAAGGACTATTTGACCAAGAAGGAGATTGATGGAGTGCTGCATCAGATGACCTGGCCTCCACAATCCCCCGACCTCAACCAAACTGAGATGGTTTGGGAAGAGCCGGACCTCAGAGTGAAGGAAAAGAAGCCAACAAGTGCTCAGCATATGTGGGAAATCCTTCAAGACTGTTGAAAAAGCATTCCAGGTGAAGCTGGCTGAGAGATTGCTAAAAGTGTGCAAAGCTGTCATCAAGGCAAAGGGGGGCTATTTGAAGAATCTCAAATATAAAATGTTGTTTAACACTTTTTTTGCTTACTACATGATTCCATATGTGTTATTTCATAGTTTTGATGTCATCACTATTATTCTACAATGTAGAAAATTGTAAAAATAAGGAAAGACCCTTGAATGAATACGTGTTCTAAAACTTTTGACCGGTAGTGTATATGCCCTAACAACCTGTTCTGGCTCGTGGTCGCCCAAGGCCCTGCTATGACACTTTATATTGGTGTTTCCTTTATTTTGTCAGTTACCTGTAATTGTGTGGGTTGTTATAGCCTAAATGAGTTTCATATAGTCTAATGAGACAACAATGGGGTGAGTGTTTCTGTCTAACAGGCTCGTGAATCAGATCACTAGCCAGATCGAGTTTCACTGGGCTGCGTTAGCTGCTCGGATGAAAGGGTGTTCGCTGCCATTCCAGAAGCTTTGTGTTGATGATTTCAAGACGGTGAACATTTGTCAATGCAAAAACAATCTCCCTACATGGCTGCAGGAAGATGTTTTGGGGTGGGAGTGCTCTCACACAGGAGTAATAATAAATCACTAATTTGGTGGGTATTATTTGTATTTATTTAAAAAATATTATTATTATTTATTTTAGATTTATCAGGGGATGCTGAGCAACCTCAGCACCCCTACGTCCTGCTTCTATGTCTCCCTAGCTTTGGGACACAACATCAGCAGTCTATGTATTGGTTGGACTTCCTCAGTTGTGAATGAATGGTTTCTAGGTGAGTGGCTACAACAATATAGTAGGCTACACCAAACAAAAACGTTCCCTGTCAACAAAGGAATCATGTCTAGGAACTCTACTTGCTATATATAAAGTGAACTGTGACCCTCCCTATCAAATAAAGGTCTGAATCCAACTTTTTGTTGAACTGCACCATATTCCTGCTGTGTAGACAGTACATTTCATGGTAGGAAGTATTGAGTAAAGTGCGTGGTCTAATTGGCAGCCCACAGTCTAACTCAACAGGAATATGCTGCTGTTCGGACAAAAGTTGGATTCAGACGTTTATTTGATAGCGACGGACACTTTTCATTTTACATCTGGTAAGTCGTTTTTCTAGAGATTGTAAAAATGCATTTGTTGACAATAAACCTTTTTTTTGTGAGAAGCCGGCTATATTGTGGAAGGTTTACTTTCTGTCGCCAGCCACCAGAACGATGCATAACTCATGGAGTCCAACCAATACACAGACTACTGATGTTGTGTCCGAAAGCTACAATCTTCCACACTATGACAGTCTAGCATATGGCTTGCCTCCCCAAAGAGGAAGACTGCTGTATTGGTTTCTCAATGAAGGATCATCAATAGGTCCCTGGAGGGTCAGGGTATATGTCTGTGGACCAGCAGCCCAGCGGACCAGCGCTGCGGATCTATCAACCGCCCGCTCGGCTGTTTAAACGCCGATTTAAATCCTCTCCTTTCAATACCAAACGAAACAAACACGTGGATTGCAAAGGGATCCTTCTCAATACGCACGGTGGAGCCCGTGTACGCATTGGAAACAACGGAATTCTGACCACAAGAAACTGTTTAAATATAGGAGTTGTGTTTTTCGAGAGTAAACAACGGTGAAGTTTCCGCAGATTTCAAAATGAGTGACCTCGAGGAGGATTTTTCCAAGATTTTAATGTTGAAGGAGGAGAGGATACGAGACTTGGAGATGCGTCTGGCGGACAGGGAGGACGAGATCCAAGAACTGAAGAGGAAACTGCACAAATGTCAGTCCGTTTTGCCCAGCGCTCAACTTATTGGACCGAGGACCAGGACTCGGGCGCAAGGCATCTCGGCGGAGCCTCAAAACTACCAAGACCTGTCGAGGCAAGCCTTTCGGAAATATGACAAGTCCGAGTGGTAAGAGTTTGAACCTGGTGTTATTGGTGTCGAATTATTTAGGGTTTTTATACAGCAAAATATGTTTGTTTATCCATCGTGTGCAGTTGACGAGGTAGGCTATAGAAAACATATAAAACAAAAATGTAGCCTAATGGTTTGAGTTGCATTTAGACTACTTTAAACAGATAGGTGTGATGTCAGGCCATTGAATGTCAATCATTCACAATGACAACAGGGCTGACCACTAGTTCTACTGTGGAGATGGAGACGCGCTTCCATGAATGGGGCAGTGCGAGCGCGTTCATTCTTGGGGCCGATGACGTAGCTCCAAGACAGGCTTCCAGGAGGAGTTTATGGATCCGATCCATCATTGCATTCCCACCGGAGGTAAAGTGGAGGAAGCACGAAGCATTATTGGCTTTTAGTAGCTGGATGCTAAGCGCCCGAAGTATAGTCTGAGGATATTTAATACTCCATTAGAAAAAGCTTTTTTGACCATATGCTCTCCTTATCACCATCCGTTTCACCTTTGTAGCTTCAGTGTTGGATGTTCTAAATTATTAGGGTTCATTCTTTGTAGGACCGACTCCCTTGGCCTGGTAACTGGATGAAATTTGATTACAGATGTCACATCATGAAAGCAAACACAGAGGAAATGAATGGATACAGAGCTGTTATTTTTTTAAGGAAATGAATGCCTCATCTTTAGGCCTAATCAGATTGAGTCAATGGTATCCGGCCTAATGAGTTACTAAACATACACTTCAGAAAAAGTGTTTATCAAAAGATTCAAATATATTCCTGATGATTTAACAATGGCAGTTCAACATACCAAAGTCATGCACAATAAACACCAAAATGGCCATTTGCAGTAGGTAGTGTGATCAATTAGGTTTCTTTTAACTCAACACAAGCCCATTCATAAAGTCTTCACTGTGGATTTCACTGTAATTTCCATTTTACTCTAAAGGTTTTTCCTGTGAGACTGACACAGCAACTCATCTTCCCTGACAGCTTTGTTCTCTGTGACTAAAACCGTATGGTATGGGTGGTGACCTTTTCAAACTGCTGCTTACCCTGTCTAGACAGACATTTACACACGTGCACGCACGCACACACACACACACACACACACACACACACACACACACACACACACGGTCTGAATTAGATTAGAAACTGTACCCACTGCACGCACAGTAAAAGGCCAATATGAGCTGATTGTCAGGTAACCAGATAGCACTAAAATAACTATACAAGGAGAAGATTAGTGTTATTAATAATTCAGTGTTCTACTGTTATGTCAGGCCATAATGATCTGTTGGAAATTTAGAAATTTTTCAAATTATGTTTTCAGCCCTGCTGGTGTTCCATAGTGAGTCATGGGAGAGCGCAGTGATTTTCAGAAGTTAGGAACTAGTGTCACGTGAACGAACAAAATCTTAATTTTTAAAAATGAGTTCCAAGACAGCTGGCTCCTGGCAACATGTGTCGGTTTAGCATGACGCCATCTGTCGGAAGACAATGGTATTATCCATAAAGAGTAATGCCATTAAAGTGCAAAATAATTGCTTTCATGTCCTCTGGTATTTGTTCTCTTTCTATGGAAAATGATCCCTTTCGGGATACTAGTACAGTGGTGGTCCAAGGCCACAGGCAGCTGATGAAAAGGATGGAATGTCTTGATTCCTGGTTAAAAAATGGGATGTGTGTCGTTATTTAATGGATCTGGTTGTGCACTTGCTTGTGGCTCTGTTAGGGGTCAGAGACATTGAGACATAGTGACCTCAATTCGTGTCAGAACCAGGTACCAACGGACAGCCTCCTGATCATCGGATTACAGAACCATGGAGCAATGGATCCTGTTCCTATTGATCGCCATAGGAAAGGGCTGAGCTGGAAGTATAGCGAGGTGAAATGTAAGCCTGTCTCCAACACAGAGGTGGTTTAAAGGGCACAGGGAGGATGGGAGGGATGGAGGATAAGAAGGGGATGTACTTATCTGGTTGTTGAAAGTTGACCTATTGACTTTTATTTGGGAGTGGAAGTGTACCTAATGGTTCATTGTCAGTAGATTTAAGCAATGCCCAGGGCCAGGAGTTTATGTGATCAGTGCCCTACTCCCCACAAATGTAAAATTATTGGTTTAAGCATGGGCTAGACTGAGTTTCCATCCACTACACTGTTTATACCAGTCCTTTTTAAATCCAGGAAAGGAAAGTATCGGGATGCAGGGCATGTTTTCCTGGTCAAATCACTTGGTCAGGAACAAATCCTGGACCTAGAATGCCTCATTGGTCAGTAGGTTTGTGTAATGAGGTCTCCAGGAAAGTATTTTGTTTAATACTAATACCTTATCTCACGAATTACATCTCAAGCTAAAAGGGAAAAGAGTATAAACTTGCCTCTTAAACTGTTCTTCCCCTTGCAGAAGTGATTAGCATTCTCGTTTTACCAAATCATATATTATGTCAGAGTTGTTTAAACTTTGTTGTCCCTAAAGCACCCATTAAAAGGTTCAGGGTCTTGATCTTCAAGCCAGCTCTCATTGCCACACTATTACAGCCAATATTATATATCACTGTCACCATATCATAGCCAGACTTACAGTGTGATAATAGAGCAGTAATAGCATTGTAATAACAGCTGTTGAGTGGTTGGGCAACATAAACTCTCCTATCCAGACCTTTTGAAAACACATAGAAGGATCCTTCAGACAATGTTTTTGGTCACAGTTTGCTGTCCTCTGTAGCTTAGTTTAGTATGGCGCTTGCAACACTAGGATTGTAGGTTAGATTCCCGGGACCACTTGTATGTAAAATGCATGCGCATGACTGTAAGTCATTATAGATAAAAGCATCTGCTAAATGGCATATATTATTATTATTATTATTATCATATATATTACAGTTAAGCATGATTAAGGTCCAATAATGGTATTTCTCTAGATCACTGGTTTCTGAGTTTCATTGATCAAAAAGTTTGTGTGCACCAGACATTCTATTAGTCTTCAGATATTCTCCCTAACTGCTCAGTCACTGTTAACACATACCACAAGAGGGCAGTTTTGATCTTTTTTTCAAGTCATCATACTGTCTGGTGACTGGCTATGGACAGAGCTACAGCACTTTCTTACCACATGCGATTCTAACCACTAACCCTAACCTTGAACTTAGCCCTGACCCTACCTCTACATTAAGAATAAAAAGCTCATGTAGGCTACTTGCTTGTCGTTAGTGACGTTAATGCCACTGGCGTTTCTAGTGACTACTGTCCTTTGATCTTACAATATCACACATCACTGTATTTTGATTTAACATAAAAGGTGATTAAAAACGGGCCGCGATAAGTGGCGAAGGTCTCAGACTTCAATTGGAGTAGGGCAGAAAAACACAAGGAGTTTTGCAAGATGCACGGTTCGTGGTGCTCACTCCCGTGAGCGGTGTTGCTGGCTCGGCGCTCGAGGTGGCAAAATATTAGCTGAAGTCTTGAGCAGTCGCCGCGCATGGTTGACCAATGAGCAGAGTTCATCTTGTCAACCAATCAAACAATGTTTTAACCTGTTGGAGGTAGGGGGCAGTATTGACACGGCCGGATAAAAAACGTACCCAATTTAATCTGGTTACTACTCCTGCCCAGTAACTAGAATATGCATATAATTATTGGCTTTGGATAGAAAACACCCTAAAGTTTCTAAAACTGTTTGAATGGTGTCTGTGAGTATAACAGAACTCATATGGCAGGCAAAAACCTGAGAGGATTCTATATGGGAAGTGGCCTGTCTGACAAGTTGTTGTTCATCTTGGCTCTTTTTATTGAAGACTGAGGATCTTTGCTCTAACGTGACACTTCCTACGGCTCCCATAGGCTCTCAGAGCCCGGGAAAAAGCTGAACGATATCGAGGCAGCCTCTGGCTGAAACACATTATCGCTTTTTGCAAGTGGCCGATCAGAGTACTATGGGCTTAGGCACGTGCCCGAGTCGACCCCATGCTTTATTTTCTTTCGTCTGTTTACCTAAATGCAGATTCCCGGTCGGAATATTATCGCTATTTTTACGAGAAAAATGGCATAAAAATGGATTTTAAACAGCGGTTGACATGCTTCGAAGTACGGTAATGGAATATTTAGAATTTTTTTGTCACGAAATGCGCCATGCTCGTAACCCTTATTTACCCTTTCGGATAGTGTCTTGAACGCACGAACAAAACGCCGCTATTTGGATATAACAATGGATTATTTGGGACCAAACCAACATTTGTTATTGAAGTAGAAGTCCTGGGAGTGCATTCTGACGAAGAACACCAAAGGTAATAACATTTTTCTTATAGTAAATCTGACTTTGGTGAGTGCTAAACTTGCTGGGTGTCTAAATAGCTAGCCCTGTGATGCCGGGCTATCTACTGAGAATATTGCAAAATGTGCTTTCACCGAAAAGCTATTTTAAAATCGGACATATCGAGTGCATAGAGGAGTTCTGTATCTATAATTCTTAAAATAATTGTTATGCTTTTTGTGAACGTTTATCGTGAGTAATTTAGTAAATTCACCGGAAGTTTGCGGGGGGTATGCTAGTTCTGAACATCACATGCTAATGTAAAAAGCTGTTTTTTGATATAAATATGAACTTGATTGAACAAAACAGGCATGTATTGTATAACATAAAGTCCTAGGTGTGTCATCTGATGAAGATCATCAAAGGTTAGTGCTGCATTTAGCTGTCTTCTGGGTTTTTGTGACATTATATGCTAGCTTGAAAAATGGGTGTCTGATTATTTCTGGCTGGGTACTCTGCTGACATAATCTAATGTTTTGCTTTCGTTGTAAAGCCTTTTTGAAATCGGACAGTGTGGTTAGATTAACGAGAGTCTTGTCTTTAAAATGGTGTAAAATAGTCATATGTTTGAGAAATTGAAGTAATAGCATTTCTAAGGTATTTGAATAACGCGCCACAGGATTCCACTGGCTGTTACGTAGGTGGGACGATTTCGTCCCGCCGGCCCTAGAGAAGTTAATGACAATATTCGAGCTGACAACAACCGGGGAAGGAGGGTGGGAAGGGTAAACTGGAGGTGAAGATGAAGATGGAGGACAAGGGGAAAAAGGAAGAAACTGGAACATATTATGAATAAATATAAAGTGGGGGATTGTACAAACCCTCAGGAAGACTTGGTGAAGGAGAAGATGGCGGACAAGGGAAACAGAAGAAAAGTGAAATATGTCCTGAGTGAATATGGAATGGAGGTTTGCACAGAACTTCTGGAAGAGCTAGATAAGGACATTGAATATGACAAGAGTAAGGGTGAATCAATTGTGGTGGCAGGTGTAGTGATGACAGTCAAGAATGAGTTGAGTGTAGAGGGAAGTGTAAATTAGGGATACGTGCTCTAGTAGCTCGGAGATGGAACCTTACAGGAGCCTGAAGTATCCGCGGTGAGGACTGCCGAGTTTTGGACTTGTTCCGAGGATGTAAAGGATGATTCTGGCCCAGTGGGAGGGAGATTGGTGGAGAGATTGGATCCTTGCAGTTTGGCTGAAGAGTGGAGGACTGTGATGAAGAAAAATTTAACAAAAAGTGCAAACGTTGTTAATGAGTATAGGTTTTTGGTTGGAGTAAGGTACACTAACAATTATGCTTTTTTGGGGAGATGCATTTGAAGTATCAAGGATGGTAAGGGATGCATTGGGAAAGGTGGAGACGGTTAGAGTGACCAGAAGTGGTTTTGTTTTGTTTTCTTGTGTGTTGAAAGAGCAGATGGAAAAGGCGTTAAGGATCGACAAACTATCGACTTATGAAGTGGAGAGTTTAGATTTTTGTAGCAGAGCACTGTTAAAAGGTCTCATCTCTGGTGTTGCGTTGGATGTGGAGGCCTTGTGATTTATGAGGAGCATACCAGGAGTAGTTGGAGCATGTCGGCTGAACCGTGTAGTGGATGGGGGAAAAGAAGAAAGCCTGTCGGTATTATTGATGTTTGATGAAGTGTTTCTCCCTTCACATGTGAAAATGGGATATGTTAGATATGCGGTGAGAGCTTTTGTGTCCAAGCCGTTGTTTTGCCAGAATTACAAAAGGTATGGACATGTATGAAGTGTGTGCCGAAGGAATGTTGTTAAGGAATCTGAGGGTGTACGATGTTGTAATTGTGATGGCAACCACATTTCAAATTCCTTGGAGTGCCCGGTTAGGGTAAAGGTGTCACGTCCTGACCAGTAAAAGGGGTTGTTTGTTATTGTAGTTTGGTCAGGGCGTGGCAGGGGGTGGTTGTTTGCGGTTTAGTCTGTGCACCTTACTGGACTGTTATCGTTGTTATTTTGTTTAAGTGTGGTTACCTTCAATAAATCGAAGATGAGCAATATACCCGCTGCATATTGGTCCGATGATTTCTCCTCTTCAAACGACGAAGATTAGGACAGAACCACCCACCATAAGAGGACTAAGCAGTGGAGGAGGGAGCAGCAGCAGGAGAGCTACTTAGAGTCGTGGACATGGGAGGAAATAATGGATGGAAAGGGACCCTGGAGGCAGGCAGGGGAGTACCGGCGCTCGAAGGAGGAGCTGGACGCAGCAAAGGCTGAGCGACGGAGATACGAGGCACTATATCCTCCATTTCAGGAGGTGAGGAGGCAGCCCCAAAACATTTTTTGGGGGGGGCACACAGGGAGTTGGAGTAAGTCAGGCAATAGGCCTGAACCAACTCCTCCTGCTTATTATGGGGAGCGTTTGGCGTTGAGAGCACCGTGCTATGCGGAAGTGCGCACGGTCTCGCTCATCCGCACGCACAGTCCGGTACGGTTGATACCAGCCCCCCGCAAGTGCCGTGCTTGAGTGGGCATCCAGCCAGGGAGAAGTGCGCCGGCACAGCACATCTGGCCACCAATGCGTCTCCTAGGCCCACACTACCCTGCGCTTGCTCTACGCATGGCAGCCACTATGCCTCAGCACAGCCCAGTTTGCCCTGTGCCAGCACTCCGCCCGTGCAGGGCTACAGTGACAATCCAGCCAGGATGGGTTGTGCAGGCAGTGTGCTCCAGACCTCCAGTATTTATTCAAGACCCAGTGTATCCTGTTCCTGCTCCTCGCACTAGCCCTATGGTGCGTGTTACTGTTCTGGCGCCTCCAAAGCCAGCCCCACGCATAAGGCCTCTAGTGCGCCTGCCCAGTCCAGTACATCCTGTTCCTGCTCCTCGCACTAGCCCTGAGGTGCGTGTCATTAGTCTGGCGCCTCCAAAGCCAGCCCCACGCATCAGGCCTTCAGTGCGCCTGCCCAGCCCAGTACGTCCTGTTCCTGCTACTCGCACTAGCCCTGTGGTGCGTATCACTAGTCTGGCGCCTCCAAAGCCAGCCCCATGCATCAGGCCTTCAGTGCGCAGTCCCCGTCCAGAGCTTCCGGCGACAGTTCCCCGTCCAGAGCTTCCGACGACAGTTCCCCGTCCAGAGCTTCCGGCGACAGTTCCCCGTCCAGAGCTTCCGGCGACAGTGCCCCGTCCAGAGCTTCCGGTGACAGTTCCCCGTCCAGTGCTTCCGGCGACGTCCTACAATCCGGAACCGACAGAGACGGCCCACAGTCCGGAGCCTGCAGAGACGGCCCACAGTCCGAAGCCTGCAGAGACGGCCGACAGTCCGGAGCCTGCAGCGACGCACCTCAGCCCGAGGTCTCCAGCGACGCACCTCAGCCCGAGGTCTCCAGCGACGCACCTCAGCCCGAGGTCTCCAGCGACGCACCTCAGCCCGAGGTCTCCAGCGACGCACCTTAGCCCAGAGCCTTCAGCAGTGGTCTACAGCCATGAGCCTTCAAGGGGGGTGGGCAGGTTAGAATGGGAACTAAAGCCGGAGCCTGAGCCACCTCAGTATTTGGAGCATTGGGGAGTTGGGTGGGGGGGGTTGTAGCACGAGAACCGTCGGTGACGGCAGCCACCCTCCCTTTAAGTTTGGGGTTATTTTTGTGGGGTTTTTGTGTTTCGGTGCTTCCGGGGTCTGCACCTTTGGGGGGGGGGGGGGGCGGTACTGTCACGTCCTGACCAGTAAGAGGGGTTGTTTGGTCAGGGCGTGGCAGGGGGTGGTTGTTTCCGGTTTAGTCTGTGCACCTTACTGGACTGTTATCGTCGTTATTTTGTTTAACCTCTCTAGGGTCGGCAGGACGAAATCGTCCCACCTACTCAACAGCCAGTTGAATCCCGTGGCGCATTATTCAAATACCTTAGAAATGCTATTACTTCAATTTCTCAAACATATGACTATTTTACACCATTTTAAAGACAAGACTCTCGTTAATCTAACCACACTGTCCGATTTCAAAAAGGCTTTCAACGAAAGCAAAACATTAGATTATGTCAGCAGAGTACCCAGCCAAAAATAATCAGGCACCCATTTTTCAAGCTAGCATATAATGTCACATAAACCCAGAAGACAGCTAAATGCAGCACTAACCTTTGATGATCTTCATCAAATGACAACCCTAGGACATTATGTTATACAATACATGCATGTTTTGTTCAATCAAGTTCATATTTATATCAAAAACCAGCTTTTTACATTAGCATGTGACGTTCAGAACTAGCATACCCCCCGCAAACGTCCGGTGAATTTACTAAATTACTCACGATAAACGTTCACAAAAAACACAACAATTATTTTAAGAATTATAGATACAGAACTCCTCTATGCACTCGATATGTCCGATTTTAAAATAGCTTTTCGGTGAAAGCACATTTTGCAATATTCTCAGTAGATAGCCCGGCATCACAGGGCTAGGTATTTAGACACCCACCAAGTTTAGCACTCACCAAAATCAGATTTACTATAAGAAAAATGTTATTACCTTTGCTGTCTTCGTCAGAATGCACTCCCAGGACTTCTACTTCAATAACAAATGTTGGTTTGGTTCAAAATAATCCATAGTTATGTTAAAATATCCTCTGTTTTGTTCGTGCGTTCAAGACACTATCCGAATGGTAAAGAAGGGGGACGCGCACGACGCATTTCGTGACCAAAAAATTCTAAATATTCCATTACCGTACTTCGAAGCATGTCAACCGCTGTTTAAAATCCATTTTTATGCCATTTTTCTCATAAAAAAGCGATAATATTCCGACCGGGAAAGCGTGTTTAGGTTCAAAGACGAAAGAAAATAAAAACATGGGGTCGACTCGTGCACGCGCCTCAGCCCATTGTCCTCTGATAGAGCACTTGCCAAAAGCGCTAATGTTTTTCAGCCAGTGGCTGGAATTACATCATTCAGCTTTTTCCCGCCTTCTGAGAGCCTATGGGAGCCGTAGGAAGTGTCACGTTACAGCAAAGATCCTCAGTCTTCAATAAACAGAGTCAAGAAGCTCAAGGAATGGTCAGAGAGGGCACTTCCTGTACAGAATCTTCTCAGGTTTTTGCCTGCCATATAAGTTCTGTTATACTCACAGACACCATTCAAACAGTTTTAGAAACTTTAGGGTGTTTTCTACCCAAAGCCAATAATTATATGCATATTCTAATATGCAGTAGTAATAACCAGATTAAATCGGGTATGTTTTTTATCCGGCCGTGTAAATACTGCCCCCTACCCCCAACAGGTTAAGTGTGGTTACCGTCAATAAATCGAAGATGAGCAATATACCCACTGCATATTGGTCCGATGATTTCTCCTCTTCAGACGACGAAGATTATAACAAAAGGAGTATGAAGTGCCAAGGGTCAGGAATATACAGACAAAAGACTTTACAATTTACATACAGTACCAGTCAAAAGTTTGGACACACCTACTCATTCAAGGGTTTTTCTTTATTTTTACTATTTTCTACACTGTAGAATAATAGTGAAGACATCAACACTATGAAATAACATGTTGTCGTGCCCTCTTCACAATTGTCTTGGTGTGTTTGGACCATGATAGTTCGTTGGGGATGTGGACACCAAGTAACTTGAAACTTGACCTGCTCCACTTCAACCCTTTCGATGTTAATGGGGGCTTGTTCGGCCCTTCTTTTCCTATGGTCCACGACCGGCTCCTTTGTCTTGCTCACTTTGAGGGAGAGGATGTTGTCCTGGCACCACACTGCCAGGTTTCTTACCTCCTCCCTATACAGTGAGGGAAAAAGTATTTGATCCCCTGCTGATTTTGTACGTTTGCCCACTGACAAAGAAATGATCAGTCTATAATTTTAATGGTAGGTTTATTTGAACAGTGAGAGACAGAATAACAACAAAACAATCCAGAAAAGCGCATGTCAAAAATGTTATAAATTGATTTGCATTTTAATGAGGGAAATAAGTATTTGACCCCCTCTCAATCAGAAAGATTTCTGGCTCCCAGGTGTCTTTTATACAGGTAACGAGCTGAGATTAGGAGCACACTCTTAAAGGGAATGCTCCTAATCTCAGTTTGTTACCTGTATAAAAGACACCTGTCCACAGAAGCAATCAATCAATCAGATTCCAAACTCTCCACCATGGCCAAGACCAAAGAGCTCTCCAAGGATGTCAGGGACAATATTGTAGACCTACACAAGGCTGGAATGGGCTACAAGACCATCGCCAAGCAGCTTGGTGAGCAGGTGACAACAGTTGGTGCCATTATTCGCAAATGGAAGAAACACAAAAGATCTGTCAATCTCCCTCGGCCTGGGGCTCCATGCAAGATCTCACCTCGCGGAGTTGCAATGATCATGAGAACGGTGAGGAATCAGCCCAGAACTACACGGGAGGATCTTGTCAATGATCTCAAGGCAGCTGGGACCATAGTCACCAAGAAAACAATTGGTAACACACTACGCCGTGAAGGACTGAAATCCTGCAGCGCCCGCAAGGTCCCCCTGCTCAAGAAAGAACATATACATGCCCGTCTGAAGTTTGCCAATGAACATCTGAAAGATTCAGAGGACAACTGGGTGAAAGTGTTGTGGTCAGATGAGACCAAAATGGAGCTCTTTGGTATCAACTCAACTTGCCGTGTTTGGAGGAGGAGGAATGCTGCCTATGACCCCAAGAACACCATCCCCACCGTCAAACATGGAGGAGGAAACATTATGCTTTGTGGGTAAGGGGACAGGACATCTTCACCGCATCAAAGGGACGATGGACGGGGCCATGTACCGTCAAATCTTGGGTGAGAACCTCCTTCCCTCAGCCAGGGCATTGAAAATGGGTCGTGGATGGCTATTCCAGAATGACAATGACCCAAAACACACGGCCAAGGCAACAAAGGAGTGGCTCAAGAAAAAGCACATTAAGGTCCTGGAGTGGCCTAGCCAGTCTTCAGACCTTAATCCCATAGAAAATCTGTGGAGGGAGCTGAAGGTTCGATTTGCCAAACGTCAGCCTCGAAACCTTAATGACTTGGAGAAGATCTGCAAAGAGGAGTGAGACAAAATCCCTCCTGAGATGTGTGCAAAACTGGTGGCCAACTACAAGAAACGTCTGACCTCTGTGATTGCCAACAAGGGTTTTGCCACCAAGTACTAAGTCATCTTTTGCAGAGGGGTCAAATACTTATTTCCCTCATTAAAATGCAAATCATTTTATAACATTTTTGACATGCGTTTTTCTGGATTTTTTTGTTGTTATTCTGTCTCTCACTGTTCAAATAAACCTACCATTAAAATTATAGACTGATCATTTCTTTGTCAGTGGGCAAACGTACAAAATCAGCAGGGGATCAAATACTTTTTTCCCTCACTGTAGGCTGTCTCATCGTTGTCAGTGATCAGGCCTACCACTGTTGTGTCATCGGCAAACTTAATGATAGTGTTGGAGTCGTGCTAGGCCACGCAGTCGTGGGTGAACAGGGCGTACAGGAGGGGACTAAGCACACACCCCTGAGGATCAGTGTGGCAGATGTGTTGTTGCCTACCCTTACCACCTGGGGGCGGCCCATCAGGAAGTCCAGGATCTAGAGGGAGGTGTTTAGTCCCAGGGTCCTTAGCTTAGTGATGAGCTTTGTGGGAACTATGGTGTTGAATGCTGAGCTGTAGTCAATGAACAGCATTCTCACATCGGTGTTCCTTTTTTTCTGGTGGGAAAGGGCTGTGTGGATCTGTTGGGGCGGTATGCGAATTGGCGTGGGTCTTGGGTTTCTGCAATGATGGTGTTGATGTGAGACATGACTAGCCTTTCAAAGCACCTCATTGTTACCGACGTGAGTGCTACGGGCAGTAATCATTTAGGCAGGTTACCTTCACTTCTTGGGCACAGGGAATATGGTGGTCTGTAGGTATTACAGACTCGGTCAGGGAGAGATTGAGAATGTCAGTGAAGACACTTGCCAGTTGGTCTGCGCATGCTTTGAGTATACATCCTGGTAATCCGTCTGGCCCCGTAGCTTTGTGAATGTTGACCTGTTTAAAGGTCTTGATCACATTGGCTATGGAGAGTGTTATCACACAGTCGTCCGGAGCAGCTTGTGCTCTCATGCATGCTTTAGTGTTCCTATTTTGTTGTGTAACGCGGGTCGTATAAAGGAGACCAAGGTGCGGCGTGTGAAGTGCTCATATTTACTTTTAATGAATATACTTTAACAAAACAGTTCCGTCAGGTGACATACACTAAACAGAAAACAACTACCCACAAAACCCAGGAAGAAAAACCCCTACTTAAATATGATCTCCAATCAGAGGCAACGAGGATCAGCTGCCTCCAATTAGAGTTCAACCCAAACAATCCCAACATAGAAATAGAAAAACTAGAACTTAAACATAGAAATAGAAAACAGAAAACAACCCAAAACACCCCCTGTCACGCCCTGACCTACTCTACTATAGAAAATGACATCTTACTAGGGTCAGGACGTGACATGTTGCCTTACAACCTAGAATTTAAATTGATTTTTGGGGGGTTTGTATCATTTGATTTACACAACGTGCCTCCTACTTTGAAGATGCAAACTATATTTTTTATTGCGAAACAAACAAGAAATAAGACAAAAAAACAGAAAACTTTAGCGTCCATAACTATTCACCCCCCCCAAAGCCAATACTTTGTAGCGCCACCTTTTGCAGCAATTACAGCTGCAAGTCTCTTGGAGTACAGTGGTTTCTCCTTTAAATGTTGTGTCATACTGCGGACACCTTGCGTGCTGCTGCAGCATTCTGTGGCATGTCATTTAATTCTCAGCCATTTTTTGTTACTGCAAGTTATTGCTAGTTTGACCACCAGAGGGGATCTTTGAGAAGCATTTGATAGTTTTCCGTATTGGCATTACCAGAGAATTTAAAACCTTTTTTTTAATAACATAGTATATGGGATTGATTGAAAGGAATTTGGCTTAATTCATTTGATTAATATTATGGTGTTTCTATTTAAAGGAAAAAAACGAAACCCTCAGGGTTTCCGTTAGGATGGAATGGAAAATATGGCAATGTACAACATGACCGTCAGGAGTAGGCTACAGGATTGGAGGATTCTAAATTGTTTGCCTTCATTAGACAACTTTGTTTCAATATTTCTGTAAATCAGTGATATTTATTCCCATAGTAATTTGTGGGAATTAATAAATCAACATCTGCATTTTGAAAGAGTATTTTTCATCGTTATTTTATTAACGAAATGTGTTTATTTGTTTATTAGGCTACTGTGCAGTCTACAATACATACTGTAGTAAACATGTGAAAGTGCCTAATTCCTTACATAAGGGAGAGCAGGCCATGTCTGTACTACAGAATGTAGGGCACGCTGGAGACCGGTGTTATTTCATAGTTGTGATGTCTTCACTATTATTCTACAATGTAGAAAATAGTAAAAATAAAGAAAAATCTTGCAATGAGTAGGTGTGTCCAAACATTTGACTGGTAACGTTACTTGCTTATTTAATTTGATTAATATTATGGTTTTAATATTCCATGAAAAATGAAAAACCCTCTGGGTTTCCGTTAGGATGGAACAGAAAATATGGCGCTGTACAATGTGACGCTCATAAATTCAGAACATTGTCAGTTTGTAAATTCAGACCATTTCGCTCTCGGAGCCCACACTGGACGTTCGGGCCGAGGAGTAGGGTTGATTTGAGTGTTCTGGCCTTACACCGGCAGGCAAGCACCCAAGCTAACATTGGCTAGCTTGCTAGCTACTTCCAGACACAAATGAGACAACTCTGACCATTTTACTCGCCCTAGCTGAGCTGGTAGGACAGTTTTCGTGTTAACCAGAGCATTGGTGACTGTAAATGTGCTGCTGGATACAATTTAATTACGCTTTTTTTCTGACGTTTACTGACACAGGCCATATACAACGGGTGTTGAGTGCTCATAAATGAATTATTCTGGGCTATGGTACACACGAGAGTGCTCTGAAATCCGTGTAGATAGTAGGCTGGACACATTACATTTTTAACAAAGTTATTTTCTGATAAAAATGATTTCATTGCATCCGCCGTGGAGCCCAGCTTCATAATGACCATATTTCCCAGCTGCTTGCCGTCGTTTTGAAGTAATCGCGAAAAAACAGGCCTTATTTTAGTGCATTTTTCTTCATGCCAGCTCCTATTAGTTCTACTGAGCACCATGGCACCAACTCGCCTTCCGAAAGTTCTATTCCCAGTTTATTGTTAAACGTCACAATGCCTGCTTCGCTATTGTTGGCAATGAGATGTGCTCACATTGTTTTATAGTTAAAATGTAAACAACCCAAAAACTCTGCGGTCTTTCCATTGTTTCCTATGGGGGAAATATAGGCATGTCTGTCTATTTTGCCAAATATCTCGCAATGTGTATAATTAGATTTTTTTCAGGTCGGACGCCATTTTAATCATGAGAATCTCCTCTTTCTAATTATGTAAGCCTGGGCAGCTAGCTCGGTTGTTATCAAATGCTAGCCCCAAAATACTTTTTGCCTTTGGGATGCTGTCCCCCCATTGTTTACCTATGGAGAGGCATGCCGTTCTATTTTGCCAAATATCTCACTGTGTATATTTTGTTGTTTTTTTCAAGTCGGGCACCATTTTAATCAGGAGAATCTCCTCTTTGTAATTATATAAGTCTGAGCAATGAGCTCGTTTGTCATCGATCGCTAAACCAGAAATAGTCATACATTTACATTTTTTCCCTACTTTCTCATTATGCAGACATAAGCACAGTTGACACCATCGAGGTGCGATGTTTACTTTCTACACAAGTTGTTTTTTCCCCGTTTCGTCCGATGAACAGATTGTATTGGTAAAATAAAAAGGGCTCAATTTTTGTGCCATTTAGACGAAATGGAATTCTAAGCATCACTCCAGTCAAAACACGCTCTGCGAACGTTCGATTCCATTTATTTGCTATGGGCTCGCGCCTTGTTCCAGCTTAGCCAACGTTCTTAAGCCATTTTTCAACCTTGGGTGAATTTTGACTTGTTCTATTGTCCAGTTTATAGCCAGAGCGAATTTACGAAAGCCCCCGAACGTCCATTGAGAATGCACAACGACTATACCATTTAGCTAAGCTAAGAATGACTGGAATAACCAAGTCAATAAACGTTGGGTAGTTAGATAGCCTATAGTTAATATACTGGCAAGTTTGATGTATTATTACTAACGGTAGGTAGCTAGCTAACATACTGGTACATACTGCTGTAATGATATGCTATGTGGTTCGTAAGGACAGTAGCAAACAAATTGTCATCCAACATAATGTGTAAGGTAACTTATTTGAAAAGTCATTACTTTATTACATTGAGTCGCAAGCTACCCCTTGGTCGTTAGGGCAAATCTGGTCTGTGATAGAAGGGGTGGTTTTCACACCGAGCTTGGGTATTAGACAATTTTTTTGCTCAGCTATTAGCCCCCCTCCCCAACTTGCAACAAATTGTTGTTGTTCCCATCTCGTTCCTTTCCCTCTTCCATGCTCTCTCTCTATCCATCTGTCTCTCGTGTGCAGGTATGTTTTGATGTGAGAGAGGAAGCCAGTCCCATCATCATCACCTCACCCACTCTTAAGATAACCCTCGGGGCAACTGGGGGCCCAATGCTGGTTAGGAGACACTGCAATTGTGATGAACTGAGAGAATATTAGGGTAGCACTATAATTCATTAATCATATGCTGTCTGCCTCTGTTCTTACCTCTTTTCCTTTCTGTCTTCTACACCTCTCTCCCAAACTCGTCTTTTTTCCTTGTTTTATAATGCACACCATATGTGCATTGAAGTACAGATTGAACTTGTATTTATAATATAATATTAAAATTATCATAATTATAATGCATGTATTATGTATTTATAACACCTGGATAATAAACTTCTTTCAATAAAGCGTTTCACATTCTCCACTGGTTGAAATTAAGTATCTTATTGAAAACTGTCCTGTGTCCTCAGATTAATGCAGATGAAGGGAGTTATATATGCATCGATTTTGTTATGTTTATATGTATTACAAATCAGTCATGTTTCTAGTCTATTGCATAGGTACAATGTGTAATTGTAACAATATAGCTTCCGTCCCTCTCCTCGCGCCTACCTGGGCTCAAACCAGGGACCCTCTGCACACAACAACAACTGACACCCACGAAGCATCGTTACCCATCACTCCACACAAGCCGCGGCCCTTGCAGAGCAAGGGGAACAACTACTTCAAGGTCTCAGAGCGAGTGACGTCACCGATTGAAATACTATTAGCGCACACTCCGCTAACTAGCTAGCCTTTTCACACCGGTTACATAATCATTGATGTCCCAGGAACAGGAGTGGTAAACACCGTTGAAGTGTATAATTGTAATACATACATGCAGACACAGCATCATTCAAATAATGGAGTTTGATATGACTGAAAAAGAATGTCTCAGAGATTCATACCTGAACTGCACCTTTATTTGCCAAGGAAGAGTACATGATCAGTGAATATATTCAATGTACAGGCTACAATGTGGGAATCTCATGCATGGTAATAACTACAGTACATGTATATAGGACTTGCATCCTTGGCACAATAAAGTTATTATATTCTAATCTATCCGTAGGCTTCATTAATGCCAATCAGACTTGAAGTTGATACAACAACTATGATAGCTGAGGTTTATAGAGAGGTTCTGAACTAATATTCATACCAAACGTTTTAGGGTCCATACACAGATCGGCTACATAGTGTAGGTAGTTACACATCCATAGGCATACAGTTATTTTTATCCTCCACTACACAATAAGCAAGTAAATAGTTAGCTATGTTACTTCAGCTGCATTGCAAGGCAAGCTTACACAATTGTACATTCAATTTGCAGTAAATGCTTTAGCTAGCTAGATTCTTTACATCCACTTTTTTCACAAGACGACAGCCTGGTTTACTGGTTTTCTCAGGAGTCCCTAAAACATTAAACAACACGAATTACAAATTAATTCTCTTAACACTAGCTAGCTGGCCAATGTTAGCTAGTCCGATAACTTGCTTAATAGCGATTTTCATAAATTAACTTTATGACAAAAAAATATGCACAAACGTTTGTCTCTACATTAACTAACATATTCCTCTCAATTGTAATTTTTTTGCTTGACTTGTTATGACGTTATAACTACTTACATTTGTTTTGTCAGCCATCTTTGTTGAAGAAAACCACCAGGCACGGGTGGCTTGCATCAAAATTCATCATTGGAACCATTCGATATGATTGGTCATATAAAAACCTTTGGACCCAAATGCATAATGAGTGCTCTAACTCCACGTTGTGGTGGTCGGGAGCATTGAGGCCGTGACGCTGGGTACCTCTAAGTCCCGTGGTGCAAGCTCGCAACTTTTAAAGGAGGAACCACTGTATGTCTCTATAAGCTTGGCACTTCTAGCCACTGGGGTTTTTACCCATTCTTCAAGGCAAAACTGCTCCAGCTCCTTCAAGTTGGATGGGTTCCGTTGGTGTACAGAAATCTTTAAGTCATTCCACAGATTCTCAATTGGATTGAAGTCTAGGCTTTGATTAGGCCATTCCAAGACATTTAAATGTTTCCCCTTAAACTACTAGAGTGATGCTTTAGCAGTATGCTTAGGGTCATTGTCCTGCTGGAAGGGGAACCTTCGTCCGAGTCTCAAGTCTCTGGAAGACTGAAACAGGTTTCCCTCAAGAATTTCCCTGTATTTAGCGCCATCAATCATTCCTTCAATTCTGACCAATTCCCCAGTCCCTGCCAATGAAAAACATCCCCACAGCATGATGCTGCCACCACCATGCTTCACTGCAGGGATGGTGTTCTCGGGGTGATGAGAGGTGTTGGGTTTGCGCCAGCCTTAACATTTTCCTTGATGGCCAAAAAGCTCATTTGTAGTCCCATCTGACCAGAGTACCTTCTTACATACAGTTGAAGTTGGAAGTTTACATACACCTTAGCCAAGTACATTTAAACTCACTTTTTCACAATTCCTGACATTTAATCAGAGTAAAAATTCCCTGTCTTAGGTCAGTTACGATCACCACTTCATTTTAAGAATGTGAAATGTCAGAATAATAGTAGTTTATATACACTCAATTAGTGTTTGGTAACATTGCCATTAAATTGTTTAACTTGGGTCAAACGTTTCGGGTAGCCTTCCACAAGCTTCCCACAATAAGTTGGATGAATTTTGTCCCATTCCTCCTGACAGAGCTCGTATAACTGAGTCATGTTTGTAGGCCTCCTTGCTTGCACACGCTTTTTCAGTTCTGCCCACACATTTTTTATAGGCTTGAGGTCAGTGCTTTTTGATGGCCACTCCAACACGTTAACTTTGTTGTCCTTAAGCCATTTTGCCACAACTTTGGAAGTATGCTTGGGGTTATTGTCCATTTGGAAGATCCATTTGCGACCAAGCTTTAACTTCCTGACTGATGTCTTGAGATGTTGCTTCAATATATCCACATAATTTTCCTCCCTCATGATGCCATCTATTGTGTAAAGTGCACCAGTCCCTCCTGCAGCAAAGCACCCCCACAACATGATGCTGCCACCGCCGTGCTTCACGGTTGTGATCATGTTCTTCGGCTTGCAAGCCTCCCACTTTTTCCTCCAAACATAACAATAGCCATTATGGCCATACAGTTCTATTTTTGTTTCATCAGACTAGAGTACATTTCTTCAAAAAGTACGATATTTGTCCCCATGTGCAGTTGCAAACCGTTGTCTGTCTTTTTTATGGCGGTTTGGAGCAGTGGCTTTTTCCTTGCTGAGCTGCCTTTCAGGTTATGTCGAGATAGGACTCGTTTTACTGTGGATATGGATACTTTTGTACCTGTTTCCTCCAGCAACTTCACAAGGTCCTTTGCTGTTGTTCTGGGATTGATTTGCACTTTTCGCACCAAAGTACGTTCATCTCTAGGAGACAGAACGCGTCTCCTTCCTGAGCGGTATGACGGCTGCGTGGTCCCATGGTGTTTATACTTGCGTACTATTGTTTGTACAGATGAACGTTGTACCTTCAGGCGTTTGGACATTGCTCCCAAGGATGATCCAGACTTGTGGAGGTCTCCAATGGAGGTCTTGGCTGATTTCTTTTGATTTTCCCATGATGTCAAGCAAAGCGGCACTGAGTTTGAAGGTAGGCCTTGAAATACATCCACAGGTAAAGCTCAAATGAGGTCAATTAGCCTATCAGAAGCTTCTAAAGCCATGACTTAATTTTCTGGAATTTTCCAAGCTGTTTAAAGGCACAGTCAATTTAGTGTATGTAAACTTCTGACCCACTGGAATTATGATACAGTGAAATAATCTGTCTGTAAACAATTGTTGTAAAAATTACTTGTGTCATGCACAAAGTAGATGTCCTAACCAACTTGCCAAAACTATAGTTTGTTAACAAGATATTTTTGGAGTGGTTGAAAAACGATTTTTAATGACTTCAACCTAAGTGTATGTAAACTTCCGACTTCAACTGTGTGTTTGGGGAGTCTCCCACATACCTTTTGGCGAACACGAAACGTGTTTGCTTATTTTTTTCTTCAAGCAGACTTTTTTCTGGCCACTCTTCCGTAAAGCCCAGCTCTGTGGAGTGTACGCTTAAAGTGGTCCCATGGACAGATACTCCAATCTCCTCTGTGGAGCTTTGCAGCTCCTTCAGGGTTATTTTTGGTTTCTTTGTTGCCTCTCTGATTAATGCCCTCCTTGCCTGGTCTGTTAGTTTTGGTGAGTGGCCCTCTCTTGTCAGGTTTGTTGTGGTGCCATATCCTTTCCATTTTTTAATAACGGATTTAAATGGTGCTCCGTGGGATGTTCAAAGTTTCAGATTTTTTTTTATAACCCAACCCTGATCTGTACTTCCCCACAACTTTGTCCCTGACCTGTTTGGAGAGCTCCTTGGTCTTCATGGTGCCGCTTCCTTGGTGGTGCCCCTTGCTTAGTGGTGTTGCAGACTCTGGAGCCTTTCAGAACAGGTGTATATATACTGAGATCATGTGACAGATCATGTGGCACTTAGATTGCACACAGGTGGACTTTATTTAATGACTTCTGAAGGTAATTGGTTGCACCAGATCTTATTTAGGGGCTTCATAGCAAAGAGGGTGAATACATATGCACACATCAGTTTTCAGTTAGTTTTTTTTGTAGAATTTTTTGAAACAAGTAATTTTTTTCATTTCACTTCACCAATTTTGACCATTTTGTGTATGTCCATTACATGAAATCCAAATAAAAATCCATTCAAATTTCAGGTTGTAATGTAACCAAATAGGGAAAATGCCAAGGGGGATGAATACTTTTGCAAGGCACTGTAGCTCATCTGGTAGGCTCATGTCACTGTGCAGCTCGCGACTGGGTTTCCCTTTGTTGTCCGTAATATTTTTCAAGCCCTGCCACATCCGTCAGGCATCAGAGCCGGTGTAGTAGGATTCAATTTTAGTCCTTATTAATGTTTGATGGTTCGTCTGAGGGCATATCAGGATTTCTTATAAGCGTCTGGATTAGTGTCCCACTCCTTGAAAACGGCAGCTCTAGCCTTTAGCTCGGTGCAGAAGTTGACTGTAATCCATGGCTTCTGTTTGGGAAATGCACGTACGGTCACTGTGGGGACGACGTCATCCATGCACTTATTGATGAAGCCGGTGACTGAGGTTGAATACTCCTCAATGCCATTGGATGAATCCCGGAACATATTCCAGTCTGTGCTAGCGTAACAGTGTAGGTTCCGTCCCTCTCTTCACCCCAACCTGGGCTCGAACCAGGGACCCTTGCACACATCAACAACTGACACCCCACTAAGCATCGTTACCCATCGCGCCACAAAAGCCACGGCCCTTGCGACGCAAGGGGAACAACCACTTCAGGTCTCAGAGCGAGTGACGTCACCGATTGAAACGCTATTAGCGCGCACCACCGCAAACTAACTAGCCATTTCACATCGGTTACACTAGCAAAACAATCCTGTGTCGTAGCATCCGCATTATCTGACCAGTTTAATCTGAATAAATGAGTACATTGAGTTTTGTTTTGTTTCGCTTTTCTTTGTTAATTATGTGGGCTAATATACAGCCAAAACAGTAGGTGGTGGCATGCACCTATAGCATTTGTTTGTGGATTGCAGTAATAGCAAAGAAGAAAACCCTGTACAGTAGGTGGCAGCAATACAACAATAGGTGTAGTGTGCCATAAAACTTGAAAGAAGAAGAAGAAGGCACCATCCGGGACCGCTGGTCTCTACACACAATAGGCAGATTTTCTTGCGGTTCAATTGCCTATTACCGTGGCCCGTCTGTAAGCACCTAAACCCTCAGCTGCATTGTCTTCATCACTAATGTGACATCCTCTGGAAGAGACCAGTGAGTATAAGGCGATATAAGGTCTAATGAAGTTCAGTGGGTTTCAAATGCATCAATGGCATAACAATTGCCTATTTTCATAACTCCAATTCCATTGCATTACATTGAGCCATTGAACGTCCCTTTTATTCTTGTGAGGAAAATGCCCCGATGCTCCGACACTGCCCAAATGCTCTGTCTAAACGCAAATCACCTCAAACGTGATACAGTTTTGGAAATATTTGGAACTTAACTTTCATATAAGCGAGAAATATTTGTTCAAATACAAAAGATAGACTTTTGTTGCACCCTGCTGTATTTTCAAGAACACCGCCTCCAACCGAGACTACACCAGGGATACTGTAGTTAAGGAAATTATGATATTGGAAACTCCATTGGATTCGTATAATGCCCATTGTGTACGTGGTCCGTACATTGTCAATGGGCCACGTGGTGCATTCAGGGTACAATCCCACAAGGAGTGCACTCCTTCAAGGAGTGAATGGAAGTCAATTGGGCACTAGAACAAGAAGCACATTACAAATATTTTCTAAGATCTGACATATTTGTAATATTGTGTCATTTTCAAATCGTGACATTACATACTTTTAAGGAAAATAAGCAGTTTCTTGACTTATACCCTGACTTTCTACAAAGAATTTGGTGATGATCAGCTTAGCAACCGCGTATTACAATGTAAGCTTACTTTTAATCAGTCTGTCTGCACATTTCAAGACATGGAATATGGGGGTGTAGTGATATTCCCAATGGGCTGGACGATTCTATTCTCATCACTCATCTTGAAAAAACGGATATTAAAAACATGGAAGTCAATCATTCTGCCATCATTAACACAATGTAAAAATCAAATGATTTATTAGTTAAATATTTAAATAGCATGGGCGACTGAGAAAAACAAATTGGTATAATTTAAGGCCATGTGGCTAACAATAATGCAGGCACTAGGAATGGGGGTGTGAGCATGCGGGTCTGGACAGATGAGATGTTTCTGTGTCTTTGTTTGTGTCTGTAAGTTGCTGTTCGTGTATGTATGTATGTTGCTTAAGCATTACATTTTGCATTTTAATAATTTAGCTAGCCTGAGTGGGGTTTCTTTCGAGATAAAAAACTGTTGAGGAAGGTTATCTTTTGCACTGTTGAACCAATCCAGTAAATGTGAAGGATGATTTGATTTGATTTAGATTTGATTTATTAGGATCCCCATTAGCCGATGCCAATTGCGACAGCTAGAATTACTGGGGACGACACATAACAAAAAAGACATTACAGACAAAAGACTTTACAATTTACATACAGTACCAGTCAAAAGTTTGGACACACCTACTCATTCAAGGGTTTTTCTTTATTTTTACTATTTTCTACATCGTGGGATAACAGTGGAGACATCAAAATTATGAGATAACACATATGGAATTATATAGTAACCAAAAAAGTGTTAAGTGTTAAACAAATCAAAATATATCTTATATTTGAGATTTTTCAAAGTAGCCACCTTTTGCCTTGATGACAGCTTTGCACACTCTTGGCATTCTCTCATCCAACTTCACCTGGAATGCTTTTCCAACAGTCTTTAAGGAGTTCCCACATATGCTGAGCACTTGTTGGCTTATTTTCCTTCACTCTGCGGTCCAACTCATCCCAATTCATCTAATTTGGTCTTCTTCTTATTGGTATCCTTTAGTAGTGGTTTCTTTGCAGCAATTCGACCATGAAGGACTGATTCATGCAGTCTCCTCTGAACAGTTAATGTTGAGATGGGTCTGTTACTTGAACTCTGTGAAGCATTTATTTGGGCTGCTATCTGAGGTGCAGTTAATTGTTGATTTCTGAGGCTGGTAACTCTAATGAACTTATCCTCTGTAGCAGAGGTAACTCTGGGTCTTCCTTTCCTGTGGTGGTCCTCATGAGAGCCAGTTTCATCATAGCGCTTGATGGTTTTTGCGACTGCACTTGAAGAAACTTTCAAAGTTCTTTACATTTTCCGAATTGACTGACCTTCATGTCTTAAAGTAATGATGGACTGTCATTTCTCTTTGCTTATTTGAGCTGTTCTTGCCATAATCTGGACCAAATAGGGCTATCTTCTGTATACCAACCCTAAATGTAACAACACAACTGATTGGCTCAAACGCATTAAGAAGAAAATAAATTCCACATATTAACTTTTAACAAGGCACACCTGTTAATTGAAATGCACTCCAGGTGACTACCTCATGAAGCTGGTTGAGAGAATGCCAAGAGTGTGCAAAGCTGTCATCAAGGCAAAAGGTGGCTACTTTGAAGAATCTCAAATATAAAATATATTTTGATTTGTTTAACACTATTTTGGTTACTTCATGATTCCACGTGTGTTATTTCATAGTTTTGATGTTTTCACTATTATTCTACAATGTAGAAAATAGTAAAAATAAAGAAAACCCCCTGAATGAGTAGGTGTGTCCAAACTTTATATTGGTACTGTACATAAAATCATTAACATGTAGTGTGTGTGTGCATCTATCAGTTGCACATACATGTCAGTGCATACAACAAGGAGAGATTGAATATGGATTTGTTAACGTACAAAAGCAGAAATCCCCTGAACACCGGATGCATCTGGTTGTTTTCCAACCTGCATATCACAGTCATATTAAGTTCATTTTTACCTCAATAAGTAGCTATCAGCAAAGTCAGTGCTAGTAAGAAAAGACAAGTGTAAGTTTTAGTTCAGCAGAGCCTTCTGTTACAATAAAGGACACGGCTTGAGATGCAAAACCAATTTGTGTGAAAATAGTGAAGAAGCTTTCTGTTATTTTACCTGGAGTGTAATTCCATTTTGGGTTTTGTAATAGCATTGATCCTGATATGCAGTTTGGTTTGCTTTGTTCATAAGCTATCCAAATCAGACTATAATGAAGTGCAAACATGATTGATGGTCTGTTTTGATGGTCTGGTAGCCATTAAATAGTTGCAGTATTATGATCTGAATTATGCCATTAGAAAATGCTGTGCCACATAGCTTTGATCTTATCAACACACACACACACACACACACACACACACACACACAGACCAATAAGACAAAAACCAAGACAAGCTTGTTTTTTTACCACGTATGCTGCATGGCCGTATGCAGTGGCTCATTACACCAATTTCAAAATATCGGCCTGTATTTTAAGGCCAACGCAACCTTAGCTAAACTCAACTTTGGTAATTTCTATTTTTCAGTAGTGCCTGGGGTGCCTCGTCCAGTTGACCTGTGTTTTCTTCTCACAGGGTGGACGGCATTGTACCTCGGATTCCTGTAGTCGCCCTTCTCCCCTCGCGCCCTCAGGGTCGTAGCCTGACGCACTCCGGGAGGACCGGCCTGCTTCACCACTGACACTTTCAGCCAGAGAGAGAAAGACAACTTTACATTTCCAGAGACTGCGGTGCTCCCGGGGGTTCACTTTGATAGTCGTCTCATCCACTGTATTTGCTTATTTAGATATTCAGCACCGGTTGTCAACGGAGATCAAGCCGTTTGGAAATCAAGTAGGACTAGAGGGAGGATATCATGTTTAAAGCTGTAGATGCGGGATAAAGTTGTCAGTAAGGGCGGAAAAGGAATAGGCTACAGTATCGACTGGATAGCTTTGGTTAAAGGTTTGTAAAGTCCCCTTGGCGTCGGGATGAACATGGGTACCTTGCGCGACCTCCAATACGCGCTGCAGGAGAAGATTGAGGAGCTGCGGCAACGGGACGCGCTCATTGACGAGCTAGAACTGGAGCTTGACCAGAAAGACGAGCTAATACAAAAACTACAGAACGAGCTGGATAAATACCGGTCCGTTATCAAACCGGCCACCCAACAGGTCGTCAAACAAACTGAGCTGCACGAGCACCAGCGGACTAAGAGACAGGCGATTTCTGCGGAACCCACCGCCATCAACATCCAGGATCTTAGCCATGTCAGGCTGCCTTTCTACCCCAAAAGTCCACAGTAGGTGTACAGTTACAACAGGGGTGCCTGTTTCTGCATTACTGTGTTTCTGCATTACATGTTTAGACGTTATGTGATCCTGCCCGTGGCTGTGTTTATCCATTGTGCATTATTCTTAGTGTGCGTAATTCCTCAATGGGGCATTTGGAGCATCAGGTGTTCGACCTCTCAGACTCATATTATCGATATTTCATCTAGGATCAGTCAGTATGCTAATATTATGTATTTTGCATTTTTTTCAGCTTCTTCTGAATGTTATATCACACTTGGTATGCATCAATGATATGCATCTATGTAAAAACAGTATGGGTTATTACTGACATCATCATGTGAGGTGAATGTGTCACCTCAGTGACGCTAGAGACAAGTGTTGTTGAGGTGTAAAGGGTATGAATACAAGCCCGACTCTGTGTAATGTACCTGTGTTTGTTTAATCCAAACTGTGATAAAAGGCGGTGCCATGTTATCTCTCTACGAATTGTTCACATTCTGATGACACACACACACACACACACACACACACACACACACACACACACACACACACACACACACACACACACACAGGGCTCTAAAGTTTGACCAACCTGGAGTAAACATTTTGGAGCACAAATGTATTTTTTAAATAATAATTGTTCTAATGATAATGCTTCACTGTAGCGTTATTTGTCGAGCGCAGCTTCGTTTGTGTCATGCTTGCACCATTAATTCAGCAAAAACTGTTTGTTTCTAACCTAAACAGTTCAGAAGACACACACACTCTCTTGGTGGTCGGTGCCGTTTAAGATTAGGGAGGATGATCATTTGTTTATTTCTATTGCAGCATATTGGATGACTGTCATTCATATTCCATTCACCCAGCTCAATATACATTCGATAGGTTTAGGCTGCTACATGATACAGCATTTTCCCCTATACCCATCACGAGGTTGCTACAAACTAGCCTAGGAATTAAAGTTTACAACGTCGGTGCACAGATCGAGAGAAAATTTGGAATAATCAAGGTCACAGACAGTGACACATTTAATTAATACCGCCTAGCACACTCTTGCGTGCATCTAGCTGATCTTGGGTGTAATCATTAGTCCAAACAGTTGCAAACAAGATTTTCTATTGGACAAATTCAGTTATGTTGATCCCGTTTCGTTCCATTTGCTTCCGTTTAAGAAACATTTTTCAACCGAATTGGCTGAATGAATACACCCCTGATCACCTGCAGACACAGTTCACTTTCATAGCAGCCACATACAAACGGCATGATCACTTTGCTCATTGTTTAATTCCTTCTCGAATCCACATGTTTTCCTCCTCTCACCTTTTCTCTTCACTTGTGGACTTTAGTGTACAACTCAACAGCTGTCTGTGACCAGGAAAAAAAAACTTTCCAAGCTAAACCTTCATACCATAACCGCTAACCGCTACACACAGCCTACATCACTGTCACCATGGCTAACGTCATAGTCAACATAGCTACTAGAACTAATGCGTTAGTAAACCCGCTACAATCATGCATTACAGTGTACAGCAAGCAGTTTTACAGGGCCCCGGTGGCAATAAATCAATATATCAAAATCTTACCACCCCTCGTATTTTTATAAGGTTTTACCGACTGGTTGTCACTGCACCTTCATTGGCGCATGCTGTCCTTAGTGTTTGAGCCTCTGAGGGATGATGCTGTTGGAACTACCCTGGCTTCAGAGAGCATGTCTGTGTTACAGGAGTTGGCCATATCCCATAAGTGACACAAAACGAGTATTAGAAATAGAATTTTGGGTTACTAACGTTACCCCGGTTCTATGAGAACACGTGTGAGATGTTTTACCTCTTTTCCCTGCTAGCAAGAGCGCAATGAAGAGAGGCATGTTTGAGAATGACCTGTTGGTGGGCGAGTGGCTACCTTTATGGAGGACAACGCAGACATATAATATATGGTTGTGAATGCTGAGGCCATTGACAACTATTCTGGGTACAGAGGAATGAGTTTCAATAGAGCTGCTCCTCTATCGATTAGAACAGAGGACTGTGATGTTTACTCAAATGCTTGGAGATCGATGCCTCTTCTCTGTTTGACCAATTTGTTTGTCAGTTTGGGTTTAGATATCTGAATAGAAAATGAGAAACCAGCACACTGTTCTTGCCAGTAGTACTGTTGATGAAGTTTATGTATTGGCCTATCAGCCTTCGTCAGAGGGTTTAGAAAATAGTTTTTTTTTTTAAAGAGTTGGCCATTAAAATGTTCTTTCTTTCCCAGTTTTCCCCCTTTTATCTTTCTAACTGGATTAGTCCTCTGGAATGTGTCTATTGGTCTCTCTCATGTACAGTAGGACCTTCATTTGACTCACCCCGTTGCAGGATAACTTTTCTGCGATGCAGAGAATGTATAACTTGCAGTGTATTTGAGATTTAAAATAGCTTCTAAATCTGTAATTACACTTTGACATTTCAGACATGATTTTGTCCAAAAATGTATCAACCCCTACAAATACATCCATTAATTATAATCCAGATAATAATTCACATTCCCTGTTGCTGCAGGATTATTTTCCTGCTGTAGCAAACTGGCTCCAATTAAGAGCCTACATCTGTATCTCTACTTTCACTTGCTCAGCCTCTCTCTCCCTTATTCCTCTAAAAGAGCATATTTTCTCCTTTTAAGGAAGACGGACCGCATTCTGTCCCCAAACCTGACTGAGTGTGTGTATCTTCCCTTCCAGCAGAGAGAAAGAGAAGGAGAGGGGGAGGGGAGGGTAGAGGGTAGAGGGTTGTTGTGTACTGTGTTGGATGGCTAGAATCTAGAGGACATGAAACAGAAATGTCACAGGACTGCAGGCTCCTCCACTTTGGGGTCTGTAGTGTAGTACGCGAGGCCAGGGACCCTCACACCTTTCCTGTATGTAAATCTGTCAAAGGGTCATGGGTTAACCTCCCTGGGCGCGTCCCACTCTAGTCAACAGCCAGTGGAATCGCGTGGCGCGAAATACAAATACCTCAAAATGCTATAACTTCAATTTCTCAAACATATGACTATTTTACACCATTTTAAAGACAAGACTCTTGTTAATCTAACCACATTGTCCGATTTCAAAAAGGCTTTACAGCGAAAGAAAAACATTAGATTATGTCAGGAGAGTACCCTGCCAAAAATAATCTCACAGCCATTTTCAAAGCAAGCATATAAGTCACAAAAACCAAAACCACAGCTAAATGCAGCACTAACCTTTGATGATCTTCATCAGATGACACTCCTAGGACATTATGTTATATAATACATGCATGTTTTGTTCAATCAAGTTCATATTTATATCAAAAACCAGCTTTTTACATTAGCATGTGATGTTCAGAACTAGCATACCCACCGAAAACTTCCGGTGAATTTACTAAATTACTCATGATAAACGTTCACAAAAAACATAACAATTATTTTAAGAATTATAGATACAGAACTCCTTTATGCAATCGCAGTGTCAGATTTTAAAATAGCTTTTCGCCGAAAGCACATTTTGCAATATTCTGAGTACATAGCTTGGCCATCACGGCTAGCTATTTTGACACCCACCAAGTTTGGGGCTCACTAAACTCAGAATTATTATTAGAAAAATTGGATTACCTTTGCTGTTCTTCCCCAGAATACACTCCCAGGACTTCTACTTCAACAACAAATGTTGTTTTGGTTCCAAATAATCCATAGTTATATTCAAATAGCTCCGTTTTGTTCGTGCGTTAAGGTCACTATCCGAAGGGTGACGCACGAGCGCATTTTGTGACAAAAATGTTCCAAATATTCCATTACCGTACTTAGAAGCATGTCAAACGCTGTTTAAAATACATTTTTATGCAATTTTTCTCGTGAAATAGCGATAATATTCCAACCGGGCAACGTTGTATTCATTCAAAGGCTGAAAGAAAAAAATTGAGAATTCTCTTGAACGCGCATCTCAGTCTCACTGTCCCCAGGCTGACCACTCACAAACTCTCCTGCTGTTCTTCGCCCAGAGACAGCAGACACCCCATTCCACTTTCTGGCGGCTTTAGAGAGCCAATGGTAGCCTTAGAAAATGTCACATTACAGCACAGATGCTGTATTTTCGATAGAGATGCAACAGAAGGACAACAAATTGTCAGACAGGGCACTTCCTGTATGGAATCTTCTCAGGTTTTGGCCTGCCATATGAGTTCTGTTATACTCACAGACACCATTCAAACAGTTTTAGAAAGTTTAGAGTGTTTTCTATCCAAATCTACTAATCATAGGCATATTCTCGTTTCTGGGCAAGAGTAGTAACCAGTTTAAATCAGGTACGTTTTTTATCCAGCCGTGCAAATACTGCCCCCTAGCCCGGAGAGAAGCTTCCGGATGTATGCAGATATTGCTCTTGGGAAACAGGGGAGTACTATAACATTACCGCTCCTTGCTGTGCTTCTCTTTACTCTCTCATGGTTAGGATTAAAGGATAGATTGAAAGATAATGTTGTTTTTAAAGTGTGCTCCTTTTATACCTTCATAACATCAACAAAGGATAGGCAGGCCATATGTTTTGGCACAAACTAAATATTGTAGACCTGTAAGTAAAATGTATGCACGCATGACTGTAAGTCGCTTTGAATAGAAGTGTCTGCTAAATTACATACTGTATATTATTATTATATTATGTCTGTGTGGCTGTGTGTGGTCGCTCGTAAAAAGGAAGAGAGGGGTGTTTGGTGGTGTGTTGCCAGAGAATGCTGGACGGGACTTTAGAAGCTTGGGACACACTTCAAACCGTCTCCCTTTTGTGAGTTCTATTCCCAGCATCTGTTGAGGGGTAGAAAACATTTCCTGTCCCTTTTTTATCTTAATGACAGAGAAGCTTCTCTTTGAAGACACGAGTCCTTGTTACATGTGATTAGCCTCTTTTACAGTTGGGTGATAAAGCGCTAAATGACTGTCTGCTTCCTTGTGAAATGATTTCAATACAAAACAGACACAGAAAATCTTTGTATACAGTACTCATTACACCCAATCTTGTCTAATCGAATTCTATGTTCTGGTCAAAAGTAGTGCACTAGGGAATAAGATATATTTTGTCTGTCTAATCTCCAATGAGTGTTTTACATGTCCTTACAATGACATATGAATCCCATTTATCTACCTACTTCTCCTCTCTCCCCCCAGGTCCAAAGACCTGATCAAGGATTCCATCTTGGACAATGACTTCATGAAGAACCTGGAGCTGTCTCAGATCCAGGAGATCGTGGACTGCATGTACCCTGTGGAGTATGGCAAAGACAGCTGTATCATCAAGGAGGGCGATGTGGGCTCACTGGTCTACGTCATGGAAGGTACATACAGTATCTTTACTCACTCCCTGCATCACACACTGTGATTTGTACGTCTGGCATTGGGGTTTTGTGAGGTTGTGTGAATCTCTAAAATGTTCTTGTTTTTGTTTGAAACAGGATTGGATAACCATTAGTGGGAATAACCATTAGAGTTACAGTGCCTTGCAAAAGTGTTCATCCCCCTTGGCGTTTTTCCTATTTCTATTTGGATTTAATGTAATGGACATACACAAAATAGTTTAAATTGGTGAAGTGAAATGAAAAAAATAACTTTAAAATATTCTAAAAAATAAAAAACGGAAAAGTGGTGCCTGTGTATGTATTCACCACAAGTCCACCTGTGTGCAATCTAAGTGTCATATGATCTCAGTATATATACACCTGTTCTGAAAGGCCCCAGAGTCTGCAACACCACTAAGCAAGGGGCACCACCAAGCAAGCTGCACCATGGACAAAGTTGTGGAGAAGTACAGATTAGGGTTGGGTTATAAAAAAATATCAGAAACTTTGAACATCCCACGGAGCACCATTAAATCCATGATTAAAAATGGAAAGAATATTGCACCACAACAAACCTGCCAAGAGAGGACCGCCCATAAAACTCACAGACCAGGCAAGGAGGGCATTTATCAGAGAGGCAACAAAGAGACCAAAGATACATTTTTTACATTTTACATTTTAAGGAGCTGCAAAGCTCCTCTGCGGAGATTGGAGTATCTGTCCATGGGACCACTTTAAACCATACACTCCACAGAGCTAGGCTTTAAGGAATTCTCTCCCGAAAAAGCCATTGCTTAAAGAAAAAAATAAGCAAACACGTTTGGTGTTCGCCAAAAGGGAATGTGGGAGACTCCGCAAACATATAGAAGAAGGTACTCTGGTCAGATGAGTCTAAAATTAAGCTTTTTGGCCATCAAGGAAAATGCTATTTCTGGCGCAAACCCAAGACCTCTCATCACGCCAAGAACACCAACCCCATATTGAAATTTGATAGTGGCAGCATCATGCTGTGGGGATGTTTTTCATCGGCAGGGACTGGGAAACTGGTCAGAATTGAAGGAATGATGGATGGCGCTAAGTACAGGGAAAATCTTGAGGGGAAACCTTTTTCAGTCTTCCAGAGATTTGAGAATGGGATGGAGGTTCACCTTCCAGCGGGACAATGACCATAAGCATACTGCTATAGCAATACTCAAATTATTTAAGGTGAACCATTTAAATATCTTGCAGTGGCCTAGTCAAAGCCCAGACCTCAATCCAATTGAGAATCTGTGGTATGATTTAAAGATTGCTGTACACCAGTGGAACCCATCCAACTTGAAGGAACTGGAGCAGTTTTGCCTTGAAGAATGGGGGGGATTGGGGGTGGGTGAATAGTTATGCATGCTCAAGTTTTCAGTTTTTCTGTCTTATTTATTTATTTATTTGTTTCACAATAAAAAATATTTTGCATCTTTCAAGTGGTAGGCATGTTGTGAAAATCAAATGATACAAACCCCCAACATTTTAATTCCAGGTTGTAAGGCAACAAAATACGAAAATTGCAAGGGGGGTGAATACTTTCGCAAGCCACTGTAGGAGGACAGAGTCTGTCCAGACTGGATCTCAAGAGATTTTGGAATGGGCCGTTTAGTTAAAGTTAGATCTTTTCTGATCTTTTTAGACACAAAAAGTTGTCTAAATGGCTCCATTCCAGAATCCTAGAAGTTAAGCCTGTGTCTATTCTGGAAAGGAAAAAGAACTCTGAAAGCTTTATTTGTCTAGGACTTTTTTATACAATGTCATTGTGGCAAGGCATTTAAGTGAGTTTAAGGGATCTTGACAATGACAAAGGCAATGTACTACACTATAAACTTCTACAGACCCATGGCAATAGTAATGGAAAAAATATAAAACGTTTTGTTTGGTGTTATATTCTATGCTTCTATGTGGGGGGATACTACTCAGAAATACATGTGTGTGTGTAATAGTTACAGTGGCATTTCAAGTTAATTGAAGCGGTTATTGATTGACGCCACTGGAGTAGCATTGGTTTTATACAGGCCACTGATTTAAATTATGCAATCTGTAGCAGCGTTTATGGATTCCTTATTGGATGAAAAATGGTTAACTTGGAGTTTTCCTAGAAAGACAAAACAGAAGTCTATTCGTTCTGCAAGAGAGAATTATTGAATACCAAGTTGTTTTGTGTGTACAGTAAACATTGTGTGTTCTTGATTAAATGAACCCAAACAGGCTTTTGCTCTCTTTAGATCAGGACATAGGAGGAATCCCCGTCAATGCCAATGCTGACTGAATATATTTGTATTGATAATATAAATCACATAAAGCCCCAACATCACTGAAATAGCAGCACAAACTGTACAATGAAAAATTACCAATATTGAGAATGATGGAAAAATGTCAGGAACACATTTGCATTGTGGTCGTCTAGCTGAGCTAATCCATGTAGGCTACTGAGCAGCGACATAGTGTTGAAGGAAGTACACTCTCTTGACTGATCTTTCTCATTGTCACTGACACAGTGTCACTGACACTGATGGCTCTTCAACAGGATGGCTGCTAAAATAAACTCCTTCAAGATTAAATATTACTTTGAGTTTAGAGCAACAGCTCTGTTTTCTTTGCCTCTAGACCTAAAATACGAACACATCAAGAGGTAGATATCAGAACTGTGGCATTTCAAGTTGATTGTGTTTTTGAGAAGGTTAGCATCAGTCAGATTGATTGACAGTTTGGGTGTGCAGAGGTTTTCAGATTGTATTGTTTATACAGTGCATTCAGAAAATATTCAGACCCATTCACTTTTGTTTCACATTTTGTTACGTTAGTTTTATTCTAAAATTGTTTAAATCAATGTTTTTCCTCATCAATCTACACACAATACCCTGTAATGACAAAACGAAAAACAGGTTTTTAGATTTCTTTCCATATCTAAAGAGAGCAAAAGACTTATTTACATAAATATTCAGACCAATTGCTATGAGACTCGAAATTGAGCTGTTTCCATTGATCATCCTTGAGATGTTTCTACAACTTGATTGGAGTCCACCTGTGTTAAATTCATTTGATTGGACATGATTTGGAAAGACACACACCTGTCTATATAAGGTCACACAGTTGACAGTGCATGTCAGAGCATAAACCAAGCCATGAGGTCGAAGGAATTGTCCGTAGAGCTCTGAGAGAGGATTGTGTCGAGGTACGGATCTGGGGAAGGGTACCAAAAAGGTCTGCAGCATTGAAGGTCCCCAAGAACACAGTGGTCTCCATCATTCTTAAATGGAAGAAGTTTGGAACCACCAAGACTCTTCCTAGAGCTGGCTACCCGTCTAAACTGAGCAATCGAGGTAGAAGGGCCTTGGTCAGGGAGGTGACCAAGAACCCGATGATCACTCTGTCAGAGCTCCAGAGTTCCTCTGTGGAGATGGGATAACCTTCCAGAAGGACAACCATCTCTGCAGCACTCCACCAATCAGGCCTTTATGGTAGAGTGGCCAGACAGAAGCCACTCCTCAAGGCACATGACAGCCCGCTTGGAGGTTGCCAAAAGGCACCTAAAGACTCTCAGACCATGAAACCAAGATTGAAGTCTTTGGCCTGAATGACATGTGCCACATCTGGAGGAAACCAGGCACCACTCATCACTTGGCCAGTACCATCCCTATGGGGAAGCATGGTGGTGGCAGCATCATGCTATGGGGATGTTTTCAGTGGCAGAGACTGGGAAACTAGTCAGGATTGAGGGAAAGATGAACGGAGCGAAGTACAGAGCGATTCTTGATCAAAACCTGCTCCAGAGCGCTCAGGACCTCAGACAGGGGCAAAGGTTCACCTTCCAACAGGTCATCGACCCTAAGCACACAATCAAGACAACGCAGGAGTGGCTTCTGGGCCAGTCTCTGAATGTCCTTGAGTGGCCCAGGCAGAGCCCGGACTTGAACGCGATCGAACATCTCTGGAGAGATCTGAAAATCGCTGTGCAGCAACGCTCCCCATCCACCCTGACAGAGCTTGAGAGGATCTGCAGAGAAGAATGTGAGAATCCACAAATACAGGTTTGCCAAGCTTGTAGTCATACCCAAGAAGATTTGAAACTGTAATCGCTGCCAAAAGTGCTTCAACAAAGTACTGAGTAATGGGTCTGAATACTTATGTAAATGTGGCAAAATGTGGAAAAAGTGAAGAGGTCTGAATTCTTTCCGAATCCACTGTACACAGGTAACTGACAAAATAAAGGAAACACTTGAGTAAACATGGGATACAAATTATATTGAAAGATGCTTCCACACAGGTGTGGTTCCTGAGTTAATTAAGCAAATAACATCCCATCATGCTCTGGGTCATGTATAAAAATGCCCAGTTGCCCATTATTTTGTCTACCATGGCTAGAAGAAGAGATCTCAGTTACTTTGAAAGAGGGGTCTCAAAGGAGCATAGGGTGTTTAAAGTGTGTGTGTGTGTGTGTGTGTGTGTGTGTGTGTGTGTGTGTGTGTGTGTGTGTGTGTGTGTGTGTGTGTGTGTGTGTGTGTGTGTGTGTGTGTGTGTGTGTGTGTCCCAGTCACCAGACCTCAACCCAATTGAACACTCATGGGAGATTCTGGATTGTTTTCTACCACCATCAACAATCCACCAAATTATGGAATTTCTCGTGGAAGAAAGGTGTCACATCCCTCCAATAGAGTTCCAGACACTTGTAGATTTTATGCCAAGGCGCATTGAAGTTGTTCTGGCTGCCTAACACCCTATTAAGACAACTTTGTGTTGATGTTTCCTTTATTTTGGACTGTATGTGTGTGTGTGATAGAGGTGGAATCCACTCAGGGCTAGTTTTCCTCAAGGTGAGCTGTGTATAGATCAATTTGTTATATTCTGTGCTATGATCTACCTCACCACCTATACTTTGCCACACACACACACACACACACACACACACACACACACACACACACACACACACACACACACACACACACACACACACACACACACACACACACACACACACACACACACACACACATACACACAGAGAGAGAACAAGACCAGCCAGCCAACCCCGCAGGGTGTATGTATTAGGGATTATATATATTTTTGATCCAGTAGTGTATCGCAATATTATTTTGGACAATATCATATAAATTATTAAATCCCCCCAAAAATTGTGCTCGTCACTTGTACCTGTGACAAAAAAATCTGCGCCAACATGTTTTCAGCACTTTTATTTCCATGACTAATCAATACTTGTTTTCTCATGTCTTTCTCTTGTCCCGCTGTAGCAGACATATAGTGAGCAATATGTTTGGAACATATAATCGCAATAAAATTGCAGTATTGAATCACAATACGTATAGAATCCTGATAAATCGTGATTTATTTATATTATTTCTACTATTTATTTCTCGTAAGTGGAGATTTTCTATTTTTTCCCTCACTCATCTGTCCATTTGAATTCCATTGTCACTGTCACTTGCCCACTCAAGCATGACATTGGTATCATCTGTTGCCCACCAGGTGCCCTTAGAGAGTTCCTCAATGAGCTTGACACCTTGATAAGCTCATTTCCTGATGATGGCTCACCGCTCATCGAACTGGGCGACTTCAACCTCCCAACATCTGCATTAGATTATTTTCTTTCTACCTCTTTTTTCCCGTTTCCTTCTTTTGACCTCACCCGTTTTCAGTCCCCTCCCACTCAAAAGGCAGGCAATACGCTTGTCCTCATCTTTACTAGAGGCTGTTCACCTACTAATCTCACTGCAACTTCCCTCCAGGTCTCTGATCCCTACTTAGTTTGCTTTCCTGTCTCCCTCTTTTCCAACCCTTCCCACTCAGCCACTACACAGATGGTCATGCATCTTTGCAATCTTCGCTTTCTCTCTCCTACTACTCTCCTCTTCTTTGCTATCATCTCTCCCTTGATTCTGCCCCCTTGACACTACTCTCCACCCTTTCCGCTACCTATGACTAGCACTGTCCCCTTTCCTTCTGGCCAGTTTGGCCCTCCCCTCCTGCTCTGCGGCTGAGTGACTCATTGCGAGCTGTATCCTTTCACTCCCTCCTCTCTACCTTCTCTTCCTCTGTATTCGCTGCTAAAGCCACTTTCTATCACTCTAAATTTGAAGCTTCTGCCTCTACCCTTGGAATCTCTCCCTCCTTAATTCTCCACCTCCTTCCTCCCTCTCCGTGGACAACTTTGTCAACCACTTTGAAAATAAGGTTGATGTCATCCACTCCTCATTCACTCAGCCTTTTGAGTCCACTGGTCCCACTCACACAGGAATACCCTTACGACTTGACCTCTTTCACTATTCTCTCTCCAGATGAAATCCTGCGACTAGTGAGGTGTGACCGCTCGAACAAATCCAGAGCTTCTCTTCTTCGAGTCCTCACTTTCCTCATCATCTCAACCCTGACCCCTCTGACTTCAAACTGACCAGAGTCGCTCCCCTCCTCAAGAAACCAACACTCGACCCCTCTGATGTCAAACACTTATTTGTTTTCATTCCAAAACTCTTGAGTGTGCTGTCTCGGACCAACTCTCTCGCTATCTCTCTCAGAACAATCTTCTTGATCCTAACCAGTCAGGCTTCAAGATGGGTCACTCAACTGAGACTGCCCTCATCTGTGTCACGGAGGCTCTCTCTACTGCCAAAGCTGACTCTCTGGTTTTATCCTCCTATCCACCCTCTCAGGGCTTTGTGTCTCAGGCTCTGCACACTCTTGGATCGTCATCTTACCTGGTAGACCGCTCCTACCAGGTGACCTGGGGAGGATCTGTGTCTGCACTATGTAATAACACTACTCGTGTTCCCCAGGGCTCGGTTTTAGGACCTCTCCTCTTTTTTCTATACACCAAGTCACTCAGCACCGTCATATCCTCACATGGTGTCTCTTATCATTGCTATGCCGATGTCACTCAACTACTTTACTCCTTCCCCCCTTCTGACACCCAGGTGGCGACACACATCACTGCGTGCCTGGCAGATATCTCAGTTTGGATGTCGGCTCACCACCTCAAGCTCAACCTCGGCAAGATGGAGCTGCTCTTCCTCCCGGGATGGCCTGCCTGCTCCAAGACCTCTCCATCTCGGTTGACAACTCCATGGTGTCCCCTTCCCAGAGTGCAAAGAACCTTTGTGTGACCCTGGATAACGCCCTGTTGTTTTTTTGCAAACATCAAAGCATTGACTTGCTCCTGCAGGTTCATGCTCTGCAACATCCGTATAGTACAACCCCACCTCACACAGGAAGTGGCGCAGGTCATAATCCAGGCACTTGTCATCTCCCGTCTGGACTACTGTAACTCACTGTTGGCTGGGCTTCCCTCTTGTGCCCTCAAACCCCTGCAACTTATCCAGAACGTCACAGCTCGCCGGGTCTTCAACCTTCCCAGTTCTCCCATGATACCCCATTCCTCCGCACACTCCACTGGCTTCCAGTCGAAACTCGCATCCACTACAAGACCATGGTACTTGTCTACAGAGCAGCAAGGGGAACTGCCCCTCCCTACCTTCAGGCTATGCTTAAACCCTACACCCCACCTGAGTACTCCATTCTGCCTCCTTTAGTCTCTTGGCTAAAGGTGGCAGAATAACGCCAGCCCAGTCAAAGCTCTTCTCTGTCCTTGCACCCCAATTGTGGAAGCAGCTTCCCCCTGAAGCTAGGACAGCAGAGTCCCTGCCCATCTTCTGAAAACATCTGAAACCCTACCTCTTTGAAGATTATCTTAAATAATCCACAGCACACCTTCTGTCTGATAGCTCTCCTTTAGGGGAGAGCTATCCACTGTTAAATTTAAAGTTAAATTGACCTTTTTTTTTAATTAAATTGTTGCAGAACTTCTCAATTTGATAAGTAATGACCTAAGTGAACGGGATTGAGTTACTGCTCTGTTCTAGTGTAGTTGACATGGAGCTGCTCTTGAACACTGATTACAGTTAAGGAATGAGACAGACGCCCATGTTTATTGGGGGTCCTGATTGGGTGTTTAAAATCTGAACACTCTTGCAGGTCGATAATGAGGATAATAATGGGGTTATTCAGATCCAATTACTATCAAGTGTTTAATTCACTATACCGTTTACAACTCCCATTTTGTTATAAAGCTGTAGTAATCAAATTAATTCAGTCAGAAACATTTCCTGTTGGGTGCCTGTCTTGTACTGGATTCCCTGCGAACGTAGAGGCAGCTTTGTTGTGGGCCTCAGCTGAACTAGGCTTGGGCGGTATACCACATATACTGTATAGCGGGGTATTTGGAAATAGCCACAGGATGGTTTTTGAATACTGTCAATACCGTTGAAACTATTTCATTGAAGTTTTTCAATACATTTGAATATGTATTTTAATATATTTAATATAAGTAAATACCTGCAGTCAACTTGTGCAATGCGTTTGGAGATAAAGCAGATTGCGTTCTTATTTCAACTGTCACATTATTTTACATTATGAAGCTTACATAGTTCCCCAGAACAGTTGAGCCAGTCACGTGTTTCTTTGTAAATAGCAGAACGTGAGAAAGTGGGAGCAGGTGAATCCCAGCTGTATATTGACAGGGGTCACATTTTATATTAAAAGTCAACAGTGTTTGTCACGTGTGCTCCCTCTCCGGACTCTAGGTCACCAGGCTGCTCGTTATGGCACACACCTGTCACACCTGCGCGTCATCAGACTCACCTGGACTCCATCACTTCCCTGATTACCTTCCCTATATATGTCATTCCCTTTGGTTCCTTCCGCAGGCGTTATTGTTTTTGTTCCTGTGTCATGTTTGTGCGTTGTTCATGTTTCTCATTTTGTATTATGTTGTGTTTATTTATTAAAACACTCACTCCTTGAACTTGCTTCCCGACACTCAGCGCACATCGTTAGTGTTTTTCTTTCTTCAATAGTGATCAGGGACGTGTCACAACAGTTTTCCTTCACAGAAAATACATTAGTGCAAAACAATCGGCAGAAAATAGCTTCATTTTCATCAGATGACAACAGAAGTGCAACGCTATTTAGCTAGCAGCCAACACAAGTAAAAGAGCTAAAAATGAAAAAGCAAGGTATTTTTAGTGAAAACGATGCATGGCCAGCTACATTTCCTGATGTTTTGCTTAAAGTTAATCTTGCATTTTACGTGAAAAAAGTTGGCTGGCTACACTGAGAAAAATACAGGAAAAAAGTAGCTACACATCAGACAGAGCACTGTCCGCTGATATAATGCTTGTTCGTGAATTCTCATCCGAGTTTAGAAGTGCAACTGAAGCACAATATTATTCTGATGCTGAGCATACATTACAATAAAAAGTATTTTAGATTTTTCTTATATGTTTTTTTTTTTCCTGAGTGAAAACCCTTACGTTTAACTTGCTATCTAAGTCAGTGGCTGAATTAATAAGGTGACAGGCATCGTATTGTTTTAGCTTTCTGCCGTGTTTAAGAAGTCAAAGCCCTTTGAATGAGTTATTTGTACACCTGCCTATCTTGGTTTCCTTGCGTTTTTTTTCCTCTCTGTTCTCGGCTGTCTGCTCCTCCCCCCTTTTCTCCGAGCAGAGCAGGCAGGCCCGTTGCCCTAGTGACTCCAGACTCCACACAGAATATAGCCATGCTGTTGGAGAGCCAGTATCTGCTTGTGTCAAAAATGTGTTCATTTGCACAATGTCTCGCGTTCACATTTGCTTGTAAATGTCCAAACTCACCAAAAATGACATTTGTTAGCTTCTACCTATATACAGTGCGTTCTGAAACTATTCCGACCCCTTGACTTCTTCCACATTTTGTTACCTTACAGCCCTTTTCTAAAATTGATTAAGTAAAACAATTTCCTCATTAATCTACACACAATACCCCATAATGACAAAGCAAAAGCAGGTTCTTAGATTTTTTTGCAAATTTATAAAAATGTTAAACTGAAATACCATATTTCTATAAGTATTCACACCCTATGAGACTTGAAATTGAGCTCAGGTGCATCCTGTTTACATTGATCATCCTTGAGATTTTTTCTACAACTTGATTGGAGTCCACCTGTGGTAAATTCAATTGATGACATGATTTGGTAAGGCACACACCTGTCTATATATGGTCCCACAGTTGACAGTGCATGTCAGAGCATAAACCAAGCCATGAGGTCGAAGGAATTGTCCATAGAGCTTCGAGACAGGATTGTGTTGAGGTACAGATCTGGGGAAGGGTATCAAAAAATTCTGCAGCATTGAAGGTCCCCAAGAACACACTGGCCTCCATCATTCTTAAATGGAAGAAGTTTGGAACCACTAAGACATTTCCTAGAGCTGGCCGCCCGGCCAAACTGGGCAATTGGGTGAGAAGGGCCTTGGTCAGGGAGTTGACCATGAACCCATGGTCACTCTGATAGAGTTCCTCAGTGGAGTTCGTCGGTATGTTTGCAAAAATTTCGGAAACCTATTTTTGCTTTGTTGTTATGGGGTATTGTGTTTAGATTGATCAGGAGATGTTTTTATTTAATCCATTTTAGAATAAGGCTGTAACGTAATTTGTTTTGAAAAAGTCAAGGGTTCTGAATACTTTCTGAATGCACTGTATGTATAACATTATGAGCTGGATTGCCTGTCTTTGCAATTCGTTAATTTTAGTTTGCACTCATTAGCATATTTAGCTAGTAGCATCCATGTAAATTCGCTATTTCTTGTGCTAATTTTGTTAGCATTCTGGTACTAGACACCCAATGGGCTTTTTTGCATTTTCTGGTGTTCCCTTTTGTACTAAACCAGTAATACCGTAAATACTGGGGTGAAAGAAGGACAGTATGACAATATTAAAATCTGAATACCGCCAACCCTAAGCTGAACCCCCATCTTTTGATCCCAAGTTTGTTCAGACTTTCCCTTGTTCTCTTCTCAGAACTTTTCTAAGAGTCTAGTTAATCCACACAATTGGATTCAGGGGATTTAAAGTTAAAAGGGTCATCCTGTGTGATTTAGTGCTTTGTTGACAAAAATTGGACACACTCAAATGGACACACTCCCCAATTATTTATTTAGACCACACTTAAGAAATGTTGTATTGTGATGTATTTGCTCCTATTAGAGCTCAGTTTGTTGGATTGAAGGCCGGGTTTAGATGTCACTACCATGTATAGAACCAGTCAGACAAAAACTAACACATTTTGGCAAACGATTCACACTGCCTGAGGCTTATGCAAATTCCCTCGAAAGACGTTGTTAGACCAACAGAGCATTTACATTTTTTTGTATCCATTTCCTGGTATGTTTCCAAAACTAACAATGGCCAACTTTGCGTGACGCTTGATTTTATTGTTAATGTTGTGAAATACCTTGACTTGTTTTTCTATGATACTCTAGTTGATATTGGCTAACTATACCCCCATTCAGATGTGCTCTGCATAACTGTTAATTTTCTAGTCTTTGTTTGCATATTAATCTAATATAAAAGCTTTCAGAAAATTATACAGGTGTTTACTTTTCATTCACTTTTCATTTCATTGTGGATATTTTATTAATGTGATGGGCTAATCCCCTAAATTTCCCTGCCATCCCCTTCCATCGTCATCTTGTAGGCTACTGGATCTCTAAGAATCATTGCAATTGATTTGAAATGCGTAGAGACAAATACTTGTTCCTGTACTCTATGTGACATTTGCTGTTTGAAATGATGTACTTGTGTAGATATCTTTTCGTTCGTTTATGATAATTGACGATATAGATTTTGCCGATGTTTGACATTATGCTAATGTATTGTTAATCTGTTAGAATTAGGGCTGTGACGGTCATGGAATTTTGGATGACGGTAATTGGCCAGCCAAAGGACTGCGGTCACTGTAATAACTGTTTGAATAGCACCCCCCCCAAAATGGACACAAATTTTCTCCTCTCCTCCACTCCTGATTGCATGTGCTACCATAGAAATATAATGAATAGAACGGGCATCCCCATTCAAGTCAATGGTGTTATAATGGGTGGACTGGTGGCCATTGTGAGTGTACTCATAAGAGCAAAGCAGGAAGTAAAATAGATTATGTGATGTGATTTGTTGATTCAGCTCAACTAACAATACAAAACATACCTTCCATTGCATGAGCCACATCAGTTAATATCATTTGAATGAACATTCTACATTACCATGGAATTATTGCATCATAATATCAGGCAGCCATTGCGAGTGTACCCATGAGTTTACCAGTCAAATTGCCAGGGTTAGAGGTTCCAAGCCTGTTCTATTCATTCTATTTCTATGTGTGCTGCTGCTGCATTGTGGTGGTTCAGTCAGCTGTTCGTGACGGTCTTCACCCATAGCCGTCAGTTACATGGTCAGTAATCAGATTTGTATCTGAAGTCAAACCACCTACGAAGGTGGTTTGAAATGTGGATTGAAATATCCGATTCCCTTTTGGCTGTCCAGACTGCAGGAAAAAGAAGATTAGAATCGAATATACATTTATTCATTTTTTTGAGTCACTTCAAACTGCCAATGTGAACAAGGCTTTAGAGAGTTGGGCTTGGTGCTCACTGGCCAATGAGTCAAGGCAGTGAAGACGCGCCATCTGGCTTGTCTTTCCCCTCGAGTGAACCTCAGAAGTGGGATCAATGATATGTCTGATGACACAGTGCCATAAAAGCAATTTATAAAGAGAGGCAATCAAAAGGAAATCAAAACTGGTTTAAATCGTTCTAGTGAGTGTAAATGGTAATGAAGGACTCATGTTTCACCAATCAAAAACATATTAAATGAAACTATATCAAAGCAATGGAGTTAATTATGTATACTGCACAAAAATATAAATGCAACATGCAACAATTTCAAAGATTTTACTGAGTTCATTTCATATAAGGAAGTCACTGAATTGAAATTAATTAATTAGGCCCCAGTTTATAGATTTCACGACTGGGAATGCAGATAGTGTATGCATCTGTTGGTCACAGAAAATCAGAAAACCAGTAAGTGTCTGGTGTGACCATCATTTGCCTCATGCAGTGCGACACATCACCTTCACATAGAGTTGAACAGGCTGGGGATTGTGGCCTGTGGAATGTTGTCCCACTCCTTTTCAATGGCTGTGCGAAGTTGCTGGATATTGGCGGTAACTGGATCACGCTGTTGTATACGTCGATCCAGAGCATCCCAAACATGCTCAGTGGGTGACATGTCTGGTGAGTATGCAGGCCATGGAAGAACTGGGACATTTTCAGCTTCCAGGAATTGTGTACAGATCCTTGAGACACGGGCTGCGCCTTTTCATGGGGTTATGGGGGCGGATGAATGGAATGACAATGGGTCTCAGGATCTCGTCACGGTATCACTGTACATTCAAATTACCATCGATAAAAGGCAATTGTGTTCGTTGTCTTTAACTTAGGCATAAGTTACCATAAGACCACCATGGGGCACTCTGTTCACAACGGTGACTTCAGCAAACTGTTCACCCACACAACGCAATACAAGCTGTCTGCCATCTGCCCGGTACAGTTGAAACCGGGATTCATTTGTGAAGAGCACACTTCTCAAGCATGCCAGTGGCCATCGAAGGTGACCATTTGTCCACTGAAGTCGGTTACGATGCCGAACTGCAGTCAGGTCAAGACCCTGGTGAGGACGACGAGCAAGCAGATGAGCTTCCTTGAAATGGTTTCTGACAGTTTGTGTAGAAATTCTTCGGTTGTGCAAACCAATAGTTTCATCAGTTGTCCAGGTGGCTAGTCTCAGATGATCCCGCAGGTAAGGAAACCAGATGTGGAGGTCCTGAGCTGGCATAGTTATACATGGTCTACGGTTGTGAGGCCGGTTGGATGTACTGCCAAATTCTCTAAAATGACTTTGGAGGCAGCTTATGGTAGAGATATTAACATTAAATTATCTGGCAACAGCTCTGGTGGGCATTCCTGCAGTCGGCGATGCCAACTGTACGTTCCTTCAAAACTTGAGACATCTGTGACATTGTATTTTGTGACTAAACTGCACATTTTATAGTGGCCTTTTATTGTCCCCAGCACAAGGTGCACCTGTGTAATGACCATGCTGTTTAATCAGCTTCTTGATATGCCACACCTGTCAGGTGGATGGATGCTGACTAACAGGGATATAAACAAATGTGTGTATAAAATTTGAGAGAAAGAAGCTTTTGTGCATATGGACATTTTCTGGGATCTTTTATTTCAGCTCATGAAACATGGGGCCAACACTTAACATGTTGCGTTTATATATTTGTTCAGTATATATTAAATGGGTGAATGAATTAATAAATGTCCAATTGCATTCTAATTTACTTCAATTGATTCATTATTTTGTCTTATTGAAAGCAGCACAAGTCAAAAATGTTCCTGCACTCAGAGCAACATCGAAGGAAACCTCCAGCTGTCAGGAAATGCACAAAATGGGGACACACACCTGATGGTTGCCAAGCAACTAAAATAATGGAAATCTCCGGTAGTAGTTATTTGTGTTTGGGACTCTGCAGTCAGTGAAGTAGAAGTAGAGATGTTTGGAGGTCTTGACAGAAATGTGACATGTTTTCACTTTCATACTGCTTTGAATACAAAGTGATGGTAGGTAAATAAGGTTTGATTCAACCCACTGTTGAACACTGGTAGATTTGTCAATTTCTATTGAGAAAGTTAAAGAAGTGAAATGTCACACACTTTAACCCTTCTCAATGAAATATTGTAAATGGGCTGTAAAATATGTGCATGTCCATTTGTGTTTGTGTGTGTTGTATGTGTGTGTGTCTCATAGGCCCTTGCTAAGACCATCACCTTCCACACTGATTCTAATTAGTCCAGGAAGCTCAGTGGAGGTGTAATGGTGGCCCCTAGGGGGTCCAGGTGGGGGGGCTTTAATTGAGATGACATTTACATGATTCCCCCTTGCAATCTCTTCCATGTTCTTTCTGACTGAGGATTAGCATGGGGTATTATTCTGTAAGCCCACAGGGTTAGCAGGCTGGGGAAACCCGTCAATAGTATTTAGTGTGTTTTTATGTGTGTGTCCTCTCCCAGAGATGATGGAATTTCTGATGTAATCAGGAAGTATGAAAAAGAGATCGTTCTGAAAAAAGAGCAGTGAAAAAAAATCATTTTTCCCTTCTTTCCCTTTTTTCTCTCATTTGATTTCTACTTTATATCTGAGAATGGGAATGTGAAGTAGCTACATATACAGTGCATTCGGAAAGTATTCAGACCCCTTGACATTTTCCACATTTTGTTACGTTACAGCCTTATTCTAAAATGTATAATTTTTTATATATTTTTATCAATCTACACACAGTACCCCATAATAACAAAGCAAAAATCAGGTTTTTGTACATTTTTGCAAATGTATTAAAAATAAAAAACAGAAATACCTTATTTACATAAGTATTCAGACCTTTTGTTGCTCAGGTGCATCCTGTTTCCATTGATCATCCTTGAGATGTTTTACAACTTGATTGGCATCCACCAGTGGTAAATTCAATTGATTGGACATGATTCGGAAAGTCACACACCTGTCTATATATGGTCCCACAGTTGACAGTGCATGTCAGAGCATAAACCAAGCCATGAAGTTGAAGGAATTGTCCGTAGATTTCCGAGACAGGATTGTGTCGAGACACAGATCTGGAGAGGGGCACCCAAAAATGACTGCAGCATTGAAGGTCCCCAAGAACACGGTGGCCTCTATCATTCTAAAATCCAAGATGGCGTAGCAGTCAGACGTCTTTGTCCTTCGTCTTGTCGTGTCCCATGTATATATATATTTACATCTTTTCTTTGCATATCTTTTTATATATATTTTTCTAAAAACTCAACCTCAAAACACTCTCCTGCAACCCGCTTCACCAATAAAAATAAAAAAGTATTATTTACCTCAAATCTGAAATCTGAAATCCACAACAGAAGCTAGCCAGAGGTTAGACAGAGGTTGGCCAGTTCACTGGCTAACGTTGGAGTTCAGCTAGCCAGGGTTGGCGGTCATCAGCTATCCCTTAGCTCGAAAAGCTATCGGCAGTTTTGTACAGCGCGACTCAGACCAGAGCATACCGGACCTATTTTCTCTCCATATACCCGGATTTCTACCGCAGGCTCTGGACATTTACACCTGGATCTTGCAGCTAGCTAGCTGCTACCCGAGTGTCTATTGGCTAACGTCGGTCCCGGAGCTAACATCAATTATTCCGGAGCTAGCCAGCTGAAGAGTTCCATCAGCCACTCCTGGTCTACAATCACCTATCCGGACCCATTTTACTGCCGATGCGGAGCCCCATCGGGCCTTCACGACTGGACTACCGATGTTAACTTCTCTAGGGCCAGTGGGACGATTTCGTCCCACCTACGTAACAGCCAGTGGAATCCCGTGGCGCGTTATTCAAATACCTTAGAAATGCTATTACTTCAATTTCTCAAACATATGACTATTTTACACCATTTTAAAGACAAGACTCTCGTTAATCTAACCACACTGTCCGATTTCAAAAAGGCTTTACAACGAAAGTAAAACATTAGATTATGTCAGCAGAGTACCCAGCCAGAAATAATCAGACACCCATTTTTCAAGCTAGCATATAATGTCACAAAAACCCAGAAGACAGCTAAATGCAGCACTAACCTTTGATGATCTTCACCAGATGACACACCTAGGACATTATGTTATACAATACATGCATGTTTTGTTCAATCAAGTTCATATTTATATCAAAAACCAGCTTTTTACATTAGCATGTGACGTTCAGAACTAGCATACCCCCCGCAAACCTCCGGTGAATTTACAAAAAATTTACTAAATTACTCACGATAAACGTTCACAAAAAGCATAACAATTATTTTAAGAATTATAGATACAGAACTCCTCTATGCACTCGATATGTCCGATTTTAAAATAGCTTTTCGGTGAAAGCACATTTTGCAATATTCTAAGTAGATAGTCCGGCATCACAGGGCTAGCTATTTAGACACCCAGCAAGTTTAGCACTCACCAAAGTCAGATTTACTATAAGAAAAATGTTATTACCTTTGCTGTTCTTCGTCAGAATGCACTCCCAGGACTTCTACTTCAATAACAAATGTTGGTTTGGTCCCAAATAATCCATTGTTATATCCAAATAGCGGCGTTTTGTTCGTGCGTTCAAGACACTATCCGAAAGGGTAAAGAAGGGTGACGAGCATGGCGCATTTCGTGACAAAAAATGTCGAAATATTCCATTACCGTACTTCGAAGCATGTCAACCGCTGTTTAAAATCAATTTTTATGCCATTTTTCTCGTAAAAAAGCAATAATATTCCAACCGGGAATCTGCATTTAGGTAAACAGACGAAAGAAAATAAAGCATGGGGTCGACTCGGGCACGCGCCTAAGCCCATTGTCCTCTGATCGGCCACTTGCCAAAAGCGATAATGTTTTCCAGCCTGGGGCTGCCTCGATATCATTCAGCTTTTTCCCGGGCTCTGAGAGCCTATGGGAGCCGTAGGAAGTGTCACGTTACAGCAAAGATCCTCAGTCTTCAATAAAAAGAGCCAAGATGAACAACAACTTGTCAGACAGGCCACTTCCTGTAAGGAATCTTCTCAGGTTTTTGCCTGCCATATGAATTCTGTTATACTCACAGACACCATTCAAACAGTTTTAGAAACTTTAGGGTGTCCAAAGCCAATAATTATATGCATATTGTAGTTACTGGGCAGGAGTAGTAACCAGATTAAATCGGGTACGTTTTTTATCCGGCCGTGTCAATACTGCCCCCTACCCCCAACAGGTTAACTGCCCAAGGGAGTTATCCAACTGGCCCCTCCATCGCGACGTAACCTGAACGCCCATCTGCGGCCTGCTAATCGTTATCTGTCTTATCGGCTGCTATCTGAATAGGTCTATCGGACAATTTTCTTGGGCCACTATAACTATAACTATTTTGACAATTGGACTGGTCCCACCTACCATACGGAACCCCACTAATCTACAGACGGAAACGCACGAGGTGGCTAAAAACAGACCTCCCTCCATTTTCTGCCAGCTTGCTACCTATGGCCCGGCTAGCCCGGCTAAGCATGCCTCTCCTTAATGTCAATATGCCTTGTCCATTGCTGTTCTGGTTAGTGTTTATTGGCTTATTTCACTGTAGAGCCTCTAGCCCTACTCATTATACCTTATCCAACCTTTCAGTTCCACCACCCATACATGCTATGACATCTTCTGGTTTCAATTATGTATCTAGAGACAATATCTCTCTCATCATCGCTCAATGCCTAGGTTTACCTCCACTGTATTCACATCCTACAATACCTTTGTCTGTACATTATACCTTGAAGCTATTTTATCGCCCCCAGAAACCTGCTCCTTTTACTCTCTATTCTGGACGTCATAGACGACCAGTTCTCATAGCTTTTAGCCGTACCCTTATCCTACTCCTCCTCTGTTCCTCTGGTGATGTAGAGGTGAATCCAGGCCCTGCAGTGCCTAGCTCCACTCCTATTCCCCAGGCGCCCCCTTTTGATGACTTCTGTAACCGTAATAGCCTTGGTTTCATGCATGTTAACATTAGAAGCCTCCTCCCTAAGTTTGTTTTATTCACTGCTTTAGCACACTCTGCCAACCCGGATGTCCTAGCCGTGTCTGAATCCTGGCTTAGGAAGTCCACCAAAAACTCTGAAATCTTCATCCCTAACTACAACATTTTCAGACAAGATAGAACGTCCAAAGGGGGTGGTGTTGCAATCTACTGCAGCGATAGCCTGCAGAGTTCTGTCCTACTATCCAGGTCTGTACCCAAACAATTTGAACTTCTACTTTTAAAAATCCACCTCTCTAAAAACAAGTCTCTCACCGTTGCCACATGCTATAGACCACCCTCTGCCCCCAGCTGTGCTCTGGACACCATATGTGAACTGATTGCCCCCCATCTATATTCAGAGCTCGTGCTGCTAGGTAACCTAAACTGGGATATGCTTAACACCCCGGTCATCCTACAATCCAAGCTTGATGCCCTCAATCTCACACAAATTATCAATGAACCTACCAGGTACAACCCCAAAGCCGTAAACACGGGCACCCTCATAGATATCATCCTAACCAACTTGCCCTCTAAATACACCTCTGCTGTTTTCAACCAAGATCTCAGCGATCACTGCCTGATTGCCTGCATCTGTAAATGGGTCAGTGGTCAAACGACCTCCACTCATCACTGTCAAACGTTCCCTGAAACATTTCAGCGAGCAAGCCTTTCTAATTGACCTGGCCCGGGTATCTTGGAAGGATATTGACCTCATCCCGTCAGTAGAAGATGGCTGGTTATTTAAAAAAATGCCTTCCTCACCATCTTAAATAAGCATGCCCCATTCAAGAAATTTAGAACCAGGAACAGATATAGCCCTTGGTTCTCTCCAGACCTGACTGCCCTTAACCAACACAAAAACATCCTGTGGCGTTCTGCATTAGCATCGAACAGCCCCCGTGATATGCAACTTTTCAGGGAAGTTAGAAACCAATATAGACAGGCAGTTAGAAAAGCCAAGGCTAGCTTTTTCAAGCAGAAATTTGCTTCCTGCAACACAAACTCAAAAAAGTTCTGGGACACTGTAAAGTCCATGGAGAATATGAACACCTCCTCCCAGCTGCCCACTGCACTGAGGATAGAAAACTCTGTCACCTCCGATAAATCCACTATAATTGAGAATTTCAATAAGCATTTCTCTACGGCTGGCCATGCTTTCCACCTGGCTACCCTACCGCGGTCAACAGCACTGCACCCCCCACAGCTACTCGCCCAAGCCTTCCCCATTCCTCCTTCTCCCAAATCCAGTCAGCTGATGTTCTGAAAGAGCTGCAAAATCTGGACCCCTACAAATCAGCCGGGCTAGACAATCTGGACCCTTTCTTTCTAAAATGATCTGCCGAAATTGTTGCAACCCCTATTACTAGCCTGTTCAACCTCTCTTTCGTGTCATCTGAGATTCCAAAAGATTGGAAAGCAGCTGCTGTCATCCCCCTCTTCAAAGGAGGGGACACTCTTGACCCAAACTGCTACAGCCCTATATCTATCCTATCCTGCCTTTCTAAGGTCTTCGAAAGACAAGTCAACAAACAAATTACCGACGATTTCGAATCCCACGGCACCTTCTCCGCTATGCAATCTGGTTTCAGAGCTGGTCATGGGTGCACCTCAGCCACGCTCAAGGTCCTAAACGATATCGTAACCGCCATCGATAAGAAACAATACTGTGCTACCGTATTCATTGACCTGGCCAAGGCTTTCGACTCTGTCAATCACCACATCCTCATCGGCAGACTCAAAAGCCTTGGTTTCTCAAATGATTGCCTCGCCTGGTTCACCAACTACTTCTCTGATAGAGTTCAATGTGTCAAATCGGATGGCCTGTTGTCCGGGCCTCTGGTAGTCTCTATTGGGGTGCAATTCTTGGGCCAACTCTTTTCTCTGTATACATCAATGATGTTGCTCTTGCTGCTGGTGAGTCTCTGATCCACCTCTACGCAGACAACACCATTCTGTATACTTCTGGCCCTTCTTTGGACACTGTGTTAACAACCCTCCAGACGAGCTTCAATGCCATACAACTCTCCTTCCGTGGCCTCCAACTGCTCTTAAATACAAGTAAAACGAAATGCATGCTCTTCAACCGATCGCTGCCGGACCTGCCCGCCCGTCCAGCATCACTACTCTGGATGGTTCTTACTTAGAATATGTGGACAACTACAAATACCTAGGTGTCTGGTTAGACTGTAAGCTCTCCTTCCAGACTCACATCAAACATCTCCAATCCAAATTTAAATCTAGAATTGGCTTCCTATTTCGCAACAAAGCATCCTTCACTCATGCTGCCAAACATACCCTCGTAAAACTGACCATCCTACCGATCCTCGACTTCGGCGATGTCATTTACAAAATAGCCTCCAATACCCTACTCAATAAACTGGATGCAGTCTATCACAGTGCCATCCGTTTTGTCACCAAAGCCCCATATACTACCCACCACTGCGACCTGTACTCTCTCGTTGGCTGGCCCTCGCTTCATGCTGATCGCCAAACCCACTGGCTCCAGGTCATCTACAAGATCCTTCTAGGTAAAGTCCCCCCTTATCTCAGCTCACTGGTCACCATAGCAGCACCCACCTGTAGCACTCACTCCAGCAGGTATATCTCTCTGTTCAACCCCAAAGCCAATTCCTCCTTTGGCTGTCTCTCCTTTGGCTGCCAATGACTGGAACGAGCTACAAAAATCTCTGAAACTGGAAACATCTCCCTCACTAGCTTGAAGCACCAGCTGTCAGAGCAGCTCACAGATCACTGCACCTGTACATAGCCCATCTATAATTTAGCCCAAACAACTACCTCTTCCCCTACTGTATTTATTTATTTTGCTCCTTTGCACCCCATTATTTATTTCTACTTTGCACTTTCTTCTACTACAAATCTACCATTCCAGTGTTTTACTTGCTATATTGTATTTACTTTGCCACCATGGCCTTTTTTGCCTTTACCTCCCTTATCTCACCTCATTTGCTCACATTGTATATAGACTTATTTTTCTACTGTATTATTGACTGTGTGTTTGTTTTACTCCATGTGTAACTGTGTTGTTGTATGCGTTGAACTGCTTTGCTTTATCTTGGCCAGGTCGCAATTGTAAATGAGAACTTGTTCTCAACTTGCCTACCTGGTTAAATAAAGGTGAAATAAAATAAATAAATACAAATTCTTAAATGGAAGAAGTTTAAACGGCACGACAGTCCACTTGGAGTGTGCCAAAAGTCACCTCAAGGACTCAGATCATGACAAACACGATTCTCTGGTCTGGTGAAACCAAGATTGAACTCTTTGGCCTGAATGCCAAGCATCCCGTTTGGAGGAAACCTGGCACCATCCCTACGGTGAAGCATGGTGGTGGCAGCATCATACTGTGGGGATGTTTTTCAGTGGCAGGAACTGGGAAACTGGTCGGGATCGAGGGAAAGATGAACGGGGTACAAACAGATCCTTTATAAAAACCTGTTCCAGTGCACTCAGAACCTCAGACTGGGACGAAGGTTCACCTTCCAACAGGACAAGTACCCTAAGCACACAGCCAATACAAAGCAGAAATGAATTCGGCACAAGTCTCTGAATGTCCTTGAGTGGCCCAGCCAGAGCCTGGACTTGAACCCAATCAAACATCTCTGGAGAGACCTGAAAATAGCTGTGCAGTGACACTCCCCATCCAACCTGACAGCTTGAGAGGATCTGCAGAGAAGAATGGGAGGAACTCCTCAAATATAGGTGTGCCAAGCTTATAGCGTCATACCATAGAAGACTCGAGGCTGTAATTGCTGCCAAAGGTGCTTCAACAAAGTACTGAGTAAAGGGTCTGAATACTTATGTACTTATGTATTATTTCCGTCTTTTTATTTATTTTTTATTTTTTATGTAAAAACCTGTTTTTGCTTTTTCATTATGGGGTATTGTGTGTAGATTGTTGAGGATTTAAAAAAAGCAAAACATTTTTGAATAAGGCTGTAACGTAACAAAATGTGGAAAATAATTAAGGGGTCGGAATACTTTCCGAATGCACTGCACATAATATCTCTGCTCTGTTAAAAATAATTATGTAATTTCAGAAATAGATAAATAAAAAAATAAAAAAATAAAAAGCTGTTTGCAAAGATAGAGTTTGTGGTTAAAGGACATGTAATAGAGACTAATACACACCAATCAGCATGTTATTATTGATTTGCTTGCAGAAGCAAACACACATTTACATGGCCAAACAGACTTATCCTTCTGGCACACACAAAATTAGCAAATGTGTAATTTATGTGCAAATAGCTCCTGGACATGGAGTGCAAACTAATCTAAACTCAATGTGGACATTCACTCTGTCTCTTTATCTGTCCACCTATTTCCCCTATCTTTGTCCTCCTGTCTTTCTCCGTCCCTCATCTAACCTTCTATTCCTCTCTATTTGACTACGGCCTATTCTAGTTTCACCTATCATTCCCAACATCTCTTTCTCACTCTCTGTCCTCCCTTCTTCTGTTTCCTTCTCCTTATTAATTATCTTGTTCTCTATTTGTCCCACTTTTCCCTTTCTATCCACTTATTTTATTTTCTCTGTCAGTCCCCTCTTCTTTTTCTCTCTGTATGATTAGTATGTGAAGGATTTTTTTCTTCTATTCATCCCAGGAGAGAATATTGGTTATTTTACCCAGTCCATGGGTTAAATGAATATGCCTTAGAGAGAGCCTTAATGAGTCATTTGTGAGGGATCTCTGAGTCTTTAATTCTCACTCTGTATAAATCTGCTGTGAAGAGCTCCTCAACAATAAGGTCATACATTTATTCTTCATACAGTGGTTCCTCTTTTAAAAGTTGCGAGCTTACACCGCGGGACTTAGAGGTACCCAGCGTCACGGCTTCATTGCTCCAGACCATCACAAGGGGGAGGTTGAGAACTCATTATGCATTTGGGTCCCAAGGTTTTTATATGACCAGTCATATCGAGTGGTTCCAATGACGAATTTGACGCGGGCCACCCGTCCCTGGTGACTTCAGCAAAGATGTCTGACAAAACATTATGGGGAAGCAAATGTAAGTAGTTATAACGTCATAACGAGTCAAGCAAAAAATCTACAATTGAGAGGAATATATTAGTTAATGTAGAGACAAACATTTGTGCATATTTTTTTGTCATAAAGGTAATTTACGTAAATCACTATTTAGCAAGTTTTTTTTCAGCCAGTTTATCAAACTCATTCATTATACACTTCAGTGTTTACCACTCCTGCTCCTGGCTATTTGCTCTGAGACCGGCATAATAATGTATTGATGGCGTAGCAGTGCAGACGTGTTTTGTTCGTCCTCTCGTGTACTTTTGTATTTTTTGTCTTTTTTTATATATTTCAATTTTATTTTCAATCTCTTTTCCATTTTAATTAATTTATACCTTCTGGTAAGCTGCCTCACTCAATGTGATACGGAACCGCTATTATTTTTAATTTTTAGACCTTATAGCAAGAACCACCTAGCCATCAGAAGCTAACCAGATAATTAGCTACAAGCTATTTAGTCATTATTAGCCACTGCTAGTGGCCTTTACCTTCTGCACAGATACCAGCCCTTTTTTTAACCTGGATAATACTCGCCAGCCTACGAGTATCGGACTGTCTCTCCACTACAACGCCGGATTCCTGCCGTAATCCCAGGACCATTACTCCTGATCTTCACAGCTAGCTAGCACCCACCGAGTTACCTAGTAGCGAGGCTATCCCAGAGGCCCACCTCCCGGCCTACTCAGTTGTTCACCCGGACTCCACCCAAACACGACTAGAATCCACTACTCCACCGGATCCTCGCCGTAAGCTCTGGACCTTGGCACCGGATCACCGCTGCTACCGAGTGGCTATAGTGGCTAACGCCCCTGCCCTGAAGCTAGCACCAGTTAGCCGTGAGCCAGGCGCATCTCCCGGCTAGCAAACTAAATTACTACAACTACAATACCTCTTTCGCCAGAAATTTGCATCCTGTAGCTCTAACTCCAAAAAGTTTTGGGACACTGTAAAGTCCATGGAGAACAAGAGCACCTCCTCCCAGCTGCCCACTGCACTGAGGCTAGGTAACACGGTCACCACCGATAAATCCATGATAATCGAAGATTTCAATAAGCATTTCTCAACGGCTGGCCATGCCTTCCTCCTGGCTACTCCAACCCCGGATAACAGTCCCCCCCCCGCAGCTACTTGCCCAAGCCTCCCCAGCTTCTCCTTCACCCAAATCCAGATAGCAGATGTTCTGAAAGAGCTGCAAAACCTGGACCCGTACAAATCAGCTGGGCTAGACAATCTGGACCCTCTCTTTATAAAACTATCCGCCGCCATTGTTGCAACCCCTATTACCAGCCTGTTTAACCTCTCTTTCGTATCGTCCGAGATCCCTAAAGATTGGAAAGCTGCCGCGGTCATCCCCCTCTTCAAAGGGGGTGACACCCTAGACCCAAACTGTTACAGACCTATTTCCATCCTGCCCTGCCACCTCAGCCACGCTCAAGGTACTAAACGATATCATAACCGCAATCGATAAAAGACAGTACTGTGCAGCCGTCTTCATCGACCTGGCCAAGGCTTTCGACTGTATTCTTATCGGCAGACTCAATAGCCTTGGTTTTTCTAATGACTGCCTCGCCTGGTTCACCAACTACTTTGCAGACAGAGTTCAGTGTGTCAAATCGGAGGGCATGTTGTCCGGACCTCTGGCAGTCTCTATCGGGGTACCACAGGGTTCAAATCTCAGGCCGATTCTTTTTCATCAATGATGTCACTCTTGCTGCGGGCGATTCCCTGATCCACCTCTACGCAGACAACACCGTTCTGTATACTTCTGGCCCTTCCTTGGACACTGTGCTAACAAACCTCCAAACGACCTTCAATGCCATACAACACTCCTTCCGTGGCCTCCAACTGCTCTTAAACACTAGTAAAACCAAATGCATGCTTTTCAACCGTTTGCTGCCCGCACCTGCCCGCCCGACTAGCATCACCACCCTGGACGGTTCTGACCTAGAATATGTGGACAACTATAAATACCTAGGTGTCTGGTTAGACTGTAAACTCTCCTTCCAGACTCATATTAAACATCTCCAATCCAATATCAAATCTAGAATCGGCTTTGTATTTCGCAACAAAGCCTCCTTCACTCACGCAGCCAAACTTACCCTAGTAAAACTGACTATCCTATCGATCCTCGACTTCGGCGATGTCATCTACAAAATAGCTTCCATTATTCTACTCAGCAAACTGGATGCAGTCTATCACAGTGCCATCCGTTTTGTTACCAAATCACCTTATACCACCCGCCACTGCGACCTGTATGCTCTAGTCAGCTGGCCCTCGCTACATATTCGTCGCCAGACCCACTGGCTCCAGGTCATCTATAAGTCTATGCTAGGTAAAGCTCCGCCTTATCTCAGTTGACTGGTCACGATAACAACACCCACCCGTAGCACACATTCCAGCAGGTATATCTTACTGAGCATCCCCAAAGCCTCATTTGGCCGCCTTTCCTTCCAGTTATCTGCTGCCAGTGACTGGAACGAATTGCAAAAATCGCTGAAATTTGAGACTTTTTTGTTTCCCTCACCAAGTTTAAACATCGATTGCTGCAGCTGTACATAGTCCATCTGTAAATTGCCCACCCAATCTACCTACCTCATCCCCATACTGTTTTTATTTTATTTACTTTTCTGCTCTTTTGCACACCAGTATTTCTACTTGCACATCATCATATGCTCATTTATCACTCCAGTGTTAATCTGCTAAATTGTAATTATTCGCTCCTATGGCCTATTTATTGCCTACCTCCTCATGCCTTTTGCACACACTGTATATAGACTTTCTTTTTTTCTACTGTGTCATTGACTTGTTTATTGGGTTATTGGCTTGTTTATTGTTTACTCCATGTGTAACTCTGTGTTGTCTGTGTCACACTGCTTTGCTTTATCTTGGCCAGGTCGCAGTTGTAAATGAGAACTTGTTCTCAACTAGCCTACCTGTTTAAATAAAGGTGAAATAAAAAAATTAAAAAAAAACAAGCATGGAGCAGGTTTTGAAACCTCAACATTCTAACCTGAAGTCCAGCGGGCTATTGACTGTGCCCAAATGTATTAATTGGGGTTGGGGCCGATTGTGGCTAAAACACTTTATCAATTGGAATCTTTAACATGTGGAAAGGGGAAAAAGTATTATTATTCGTTTTTCACAAGCGTAGCAGGATGGGCTATTAGGTGAACAATAGACTATTCAACCTTTACTAAAGAATTGTCTAATAGCCGAGCAAGGTGTGAACCCCCCCTCCCCAACTTGAGCTAGGTGTGAACCCCCTCTCCCCAACCCACATATCCACATGTGCCACCCACATACAGGAAAACGGTTCCAAATAAATTACATTATTACGTGCTCCACCACCCATATTATCTACATTATTAAATGTCCATGTGGGCTGTGCTATGTAGGTAAAACCTCTCGTTCTCGCAAACAGAGAATCAGTGAACATAAAAGTTCAATTAGGAGAAACGACCGGGATTATCCAGTCACAGTACATTTTAATGACCTAAAACATGACATTTCTACCTTTTAGATTTTGTGGCATAGAGAACGTTTAGATATAAGACATGGGAGGTGATATAAATAATACTCTGAGTAAAAGAGAATGTTTTGGGATTTTCACCCTCCAGACATTATTTCCTAAAGGTCTTAATGATGAAATGCCTATGTATGTTATGTTGTAAATTTGAACATGAATTATGCCCCTATTTCAGATTACTCTGACGTTTTTCTTACACTGTACCCAATCCTTTATGAAAACTTGCTTGGTAGGTCGATGTCCTCATTGCGGTTTTACAGATGTGTTTAATACGTTTTATGTACACACTTTATTTGAATATTTATGAAATGCATATTGTTATATTTGGTAGCACTTATTTGTTTTTCCTTCGCCTCCAACCCCGTTTGATGCGTGGAACAGATGTGGGTGTGGCTAGGTCTACATACAGTAATGGTGCTAATTTAAAAAAACTCACAAAAGCTCTGACGAAGGCCGTGAGGCCTATACGTAAAGCTTATTAAAGATCAGTGATACGATCAAGAGCAGTGTGCAGGTTCCTTGTTCTCTTTCCTCGTCTTATCTGGCTGTTGCCATGCACCTGCAAAAAAGATAGCTCAGATGTGCGGGTGCCTTTTGAATTTTGAATTTGACTTTGCAAACAACAAGAGGGCTTAATTGGAGTCTATATTTCTTCGGAACAGCCTAATAGAAGTATGATTTTTTTTATTAGGCCTACTTACAATTGCAACTGGTCAAAAATGTAGCATCCTACATAAAATAATCATTAAAAAAGTCTGCACATTCAAACTAAAACAATGTAATTAAAAAGAAAGTGCACATTTGTAATTCCCAAACTAGAAAAGTAATTGGAAAGGTAGATACAAATTATATGTGACATTGTGGTTACAATAAAGCAGCCTTTCTTAAAGTATGGGTCGTCGCGAACCTGTTAATGGTGGGTTGCGATGTGTCAGAGTAAATTTATAATTATTTTGTTAATTATTGGAATTGATTTGGCAAGTGCGCTCTTTGCTTAGCAGCGGTCTCTGCTCAGTTTGGCTGCTGCGTGAGTGTGAGAGGGATATACCTGTGTGCTTCGCCGTTTACCTGATCTTTTTTCTACAGTTTTCTTGAAGAGCCCCTCACTGTCAACTGTGATTATTTTTAGCAAACTTAACATGTAAATATTTGTATGAACATAAGATTCAACAACTGAAACATAAACTGAACAAGTTCCACAGACATGTGACTAACATAAATGGAATAATGTGTCCCTGAACAAAGGGGTGGCCAAAATCAAAAGTAACAGTCAGTATCTGGTGTGGCCACCAGCTGCATTAAGTACTGCAGTGCATCTCCTCCTCATGGACTGCACCAGATTTGCCAGTTCTTGCTGTGAGATTTTACCTCACTCTTTCACCAAGGCACCTGCAAGTTCCCGTACATTTCTGGGGGGAATTGCCCTAGTCCTCACCCTCCAATCCAACAGGTGCCAGATGTGCTCAATGGGATTGAGATCCGGGCTCTTCGCTGGCCATGGCAGAACACTGACATTCCTGTCTTGCAGGAAATCATGCACAGAACGAGCAATATGGCTGGTGGCATTGTCATGCTGGAGGGTCATGTCAGGATGAGCCCGCAGGAAAGGTACCACATGAGGGAGGAGGATGTCTTCCCTGTAACGCACAGTATTGAGATTGCCTGCAATGACAAGGTCAGTCCGATGATGCTGTGACACACCACCCCAGATCATGATGGACCCTACACCTCCTAATCGAGCCCGCTCCAGAGTACAGGCCTTGGTGTAACACTCATTCCTTCAACGATTAACGCAAATCTAACCATCAACCCTGGTGGGACAAAACCGCGACTCGTCAGTGAAGAGGACTTTTTGCCAGTCCTGTCTTGTCCAGCGACGATGGGTTTGTACCCGTAGGCGAAGTTGTTGCCGGTGATGTCTGGTGAGGACCTGCCTTACAACAGGCCTACGAACCCTCAGTCCAGCCTCTCTCAGCCTATTGCGGACAGTCTGAGCACTGATGGAGGGATTGTGCGTTCCTGGTGTAACTCGGGCAGTTGTTGTTGCCATCCTGTACCTGTCCCACAGGTATGATGTTCGGATGTACCGATCCTGTGCAGGTGTTGTTACACGTGGTCTGCCACTGCGAGGACGATCAGCTGTCCGTCCTGTTTCCCTGTAGTGCTGTCTTAGGCGTCTCACAGTACGGACATTGCAATTTATTGCCCTGGTCACATCTGCAGTCCTCATGCCTCCTTGCAGCATGCCTAAGGCATGTTCATGCAGATGAGCAGGGACCGTGGGCATTTTTCTTTTGGTATTTTTCAGTCAGTAGAAAGGCCTCTTTAGTGTCCTATGTTTTCATAACTGTGACCTTAATTGCCTACCGTCTGTAAGCTGTTAGTGTCTTAACGACCGTTCGTCAGGTGCATGTTCATTCATTGTTTATGGTTCATTGAACAAGCATGGGAAACAGTGTTTATACCCTTTACAATGAAGATCTGTGAAGTTATTTGGATTTTTACGAATTATCTTTGAAAGACAGGGTTCTGAAAAAGGGACGTTTCTTTTTTTGCTGAGTTTATATGGTGCCAAACTGGCCTGTGTGTGTGTTCTGTTATTCAGCTGTGTGATGTGATCAATCAGTTGATTCCAGTTCAGAATGAAAATTATTTATTGTATTTTAACAGCAACAGTTCCAGCCTAGACAGATATGTAAGAGTGTTTTTAATGAGAGAAAATAAACATTAATGTATATTTATATGGATATTTAATTTCATTGTTATTTGTTTTTGTCTATACTGCATTTGTTTTATTTGTTTTAGGCATAAGGGCAATGAAATGTACCAATATTTATGTATAGTTGCATATTTTCCTAGGTTGGGTCCCAGGAAAACACAGAATTTCTCATTTGGGTCCCAGGCTGAAAAAGTTTAAGAACCCCTGCAATAAAGAATGTAGCCCATCATGCAAATGTTTCCTATTAGCAGGACAATATACTTTTTATAGCCCGGCTACTATTGTGAAAATCCCTCAACTTGCAATGTAGTTGATGCTTAAGTACTCTAAAGTGTTACATTTCTAACTCAAAACAGCAGTACAGTATTTCTTCATCAACATCTTTATGCTTTCGTTAATAAAATAAAATAACGAGAAAAAATTACATTCAAATGCGGATGTTTATATTATCTACATTTTAGTCGCACTTCCACCCAGCTTCACGACCACAGGTTAAACCTTGCTGAAATGATCCGTTATTAAGTATTTGTTGCATTGTTGTATTGTCAATTTCTCTAGCCAGTCGTGTTGGCAGAGTTACGGATTAATGTTTTCAGTTGATGCCAAACAAGTTCGATCGGGTTTAAATCAGGAGACCTACATGTAGAGATGGAAAAAAACATGGTTAATGTTCTGATAATTTAAAAATATTATACACGGTTGAAGTCGGAAGTTTACATACACTTAGGTTGGAGTCATTAAAACTCGTTTTTCAACCACTCCACAAATGTATTGTTAACAAACTATAGTTTTGGCAAGTCGGTGAGGACATCTACTTCATGCATGACACAAGTACATTTTCCAACAATTGTTTACAGACAGATTATTTCACTTATAATTCACTGTATCACAATTCCAGTGGGTCTGAAATTTACATACACTAAGTTGATTGTGCCTTTAAACAGCTTGGAAATTCCAGAAAATTATGTCATGGCTTTAGAAGCTTCGGATAGGCTAATTGACATCATTTGAGTCAATTGGAGGTGTACCTGTGGATGTATTTCAAGGCCTACCTTCAAACTCAGTGCCTCTTTGCTTGACATCATGGGAAAATCAAAAGAAATCAGCCAAGACCTCAGAAAAAAATGGTGGACCTCCACAAGTCTGGTTCATTCTTGGGAGCAATTTCCAAATGCCTGAAGGTACCACGTTATCTTTACAAGCAATAGTACGCGAGTATAAACACCATGGTACCACGCAGCTGTCATACCACTCAGGAAGGAGACGTGTTCTGTTTCCTAGAGATGAAGGTACTTTGGTGCGGAAAGGGCAAATCAATCCCAGAACAACATCAAAGGACACTGTGAAGATGCTGGAGGAAACACGTACAAAAGTATCTTTATCCACAGTAAAACGAGTCCTATATCAACATAACCTGAAAGGCCACTCAGCAAGGAAGAAGCCACTGCTCCAAAACCACCATAAAAAATCCAGACAACGGTTTGCAACTGCACATGGGGACAAAGATCATACTTTTTGGAGAAATGTCCTCTGGTCTGATGGGTTAGGGTTAGGGTTAGAAATAGAAATAGAACTGTTTGGCCATAATGACAATTGTTATGTTTGGAGGAAAAAGGGGACGCTTGCAACTCGAAGAACACCATCCCAACCGTGAAGCATGGGGGTGCAGCATCATGTTTTGGGCGTGCTTTGCTGCAGGAGGGATTGGTGCACTTCACAAAATAGATGGCATCATGAGGTAGGAAAATTATGTGGATATATTGAAGCAACATCTCAAGACATCAGTCAGGAAGTTAAAGCTTGGTCGCAAATGGGTCTTCCAAATGGACAATGACCCCAAGCATACTTCCAAAGTTGTGGCAAAATGACTTAAGGACAACAAAGTCAAGGTATTGGAGTGGCCATCGCAAAGCCCTGACCTCAATCCTATAGAAAATTTGTGGGCAGAACTGAAAAAGCTTGTGCGAGCAAGGAGGCCTACAAACCTGATTCAGTTACACCAGCTCTGTCAGGAGGAATGGGCCAAAATTCACCCAATTTATTGTGGGAAGCTTGTGGAAGGCTACCCGAAATGTTTAACCCAAGTTAAACAATTTAAAGGCAATGCTACCAAATAATAATTGAGTGTATGTAAACTTCTGATCCACGGGAATGTGATGAAAGAAATAAAAGCTGAAATAAATCATTCTCTCTACTATTATTCTGACATTTCACATTCTTAAAATAAAGTGGTGATCCTAACTGACCTAAGACAGGGAATTTTTACTAAGATTAAATGTCAGGAATTGTGAAAAACTGAGTTTAAATGTATTTGGCTAAGGTGTTTGTAAACTTCTGACTTCAACTGTGTATATATATAATATATATAAAACATTTCTTACCGAGCCTTTCCATAAGTCCACGCAAGTTTATTCAATTGTCTTCTGACTGTAATTAGACTGATGTTGATGTCGTGCCGTGATGCCAGCAGATTAAAAATTGCCTTTGCCTATCGCTCATCATCTTCATGAATATAAGCACGTGATGTCTGCTAAATAATCAAGTTAGGTTTCTCCAGAATTAAATAATTCTAAATAACTAACAGTTTATTTACAAATGTGTGAGAATGTCTCACCCCATGTTCAACAATTGCCTTTTTCTCACTCACTCTAAGTTAAATTAAATGAAAACGAAATCTAAAAAATATTGTTACTTTTTAAACAAAGCGATTATTATTGTTATTATTATTAATTATTTTAGAATTGTATAAAAGCCCCTTAGATATTCACACAGATCCTAACGGAAAATGCCTCTTAGATATTAATTTAGAGTCCTCTAATCCTTTAAATGTAATTATTGGCTGAGAGTCACGTCATAAAACAATTTTTCTTCGTTTTTCTCTGAATAGAAACACCATAATATTATTAAAATGAAATAAGCAAGTACCAGTCAAAAATTTGGACACACCGACTCAGTCCAGGATTTTTCTATATTTTTACTATTTTATACATTGTAGAATAATAGTGAAGACATCACAACTATGAAATAACACATACGGAGTCAGTTAAGAACTAATTCTTATTTACAAGGACAGATTACTACTTCCTCCCCATCGGGGGATTGAACCCCGGTCTCCCGTCCGCACGACACAGGGATTTGTTAGCTAAACAGCCCAGTACTGTACTGCCAACCGTCATGTTGTACAGTGCCATATTTTCCATTCCATTCTAACGGAAACGCAGAGGGTTTTTCATTTTTCATGGAATAGAAACACAATAACATTAATCAAATTAATTATGCAAGTACCAGTCAAAGGTTTGGACACACCTACTCATTCCAGGTTTTTTCTTTAATTTGACTATTTATTACATTGTAGAATAATAGTGAAGACATCTCAACTATGAAATAACACCGGTCTCCCACGTGCCCTGCATTCTGTAGTACAAACATGGCCTGCTCTCCCTTATGTAAGGAATTAGGCACTTTCCCATGTTTACTACAGTATGTATTGTAAACTGCACAGTAGCCTAATAAACAAATAAACACATTTCATTAATAAAATAATGATAAAAAAATACTTTTTCAAATTGCAGATGTTGATTTAGTTATGGATCAATAACAAATTACTATGGGAAAAAATATCACTGACTTACAGAAATATTGGAACAAAGTTGTCTGAAGGCAGACAATTTAGAATCCTCCAATCCTGTAGTCTACTCCCGACTGTCACGGTATAGGGCCATCTTTTCCATTCCATCCTAACAGAAACCCTGAGGGTTTTGTTTTTTGTTTTTCTCTGAATAGAAACACCATAATATTAATGTGGAATTATTTAAGATTCTATTTGAAGAGGTAGGGTTTCAGAAGTTTTCAGAAGATGGGCAGGGACTCAGAGGGAAGCTTGTTCCGCCATTGGGGTGCCATTACAGAGAAGAGCTTGGACTGTGCTGAGCGGAAGCTGCCCTCTCGTATGGGTGGGAGGGCCAAGAGACCGGAGGTGGCAGAACAGAGTACTCAGGTTGGGGTGTAGGGTTTGGACATGGGCTGTTCGTCTTGCTGCTCCATAGGCAAGTACCATGGTCTTGTAGTGGATGTGGATGCTTTGACTGAATGCCAGTGGATTGTGCGGAGGAGCGGGGTGACATGGGAAAACTTGGGAAGGTTGAACACCAGGCGGGCTGCAGCATTTTGGATAAGTTCCAGGGGTTTGATGGTACAAGTGGGGAGCCCAGCCAACAGTGAGTTTGTATTTGTATTTATTATGGATCCCCATTAGCTGCTGCCAAAGCAGCAGCTATCCTTCCTGGGGTCCAGCAAAATTAACCTGTTTGGGATAGGGGGCAGTATTTTCACAGCCGGATGAAAAACGTACCCAAATTAAACTGGTTACTACTCTTGCCCAGAAACTAGAATATGCATATTATTAGTAGATAAGATTAGAAAACACTCTGAAGTTTCTAAAATTGTTTGAATGGTGTCTGTGAGTATAACGGAACTCATATGGCAGGCAAAAACCTTAGTAAAATCCAACCAGGAAGTGGAAAGTCTGAGAATTGTAGTTCTTCTTTTGAATCTCTATCGAAACTACAGTGTCTGTGGGGTCACGTTGCACTTCCTAAGGCTTCCATTGGCTGTCAACAGACTTCAGAAAGTTCTTTCAGCATTCTCCTGTCACTGGGCAGAGTATAGTAGCTCAGTCACTGAGTGGACTGCCTGGGGACAAAGGGATTGGATATGCGTGGTCCCGCGAGCGCACCGTTCCTTCTTTTTCTTCTTGAATGAATATGCTATTGTCCGGATGGAATATTATCGCATTTTTACGTAAAAAATACCATAAAGATTGATTTTAAACAGCGTTTGACATGCTAATAATTTATGTATTTTGTCAACGTTTATGATGAGTATTTTTGTAAATTCACCGGAAGTTTTTGGTGGGAATACATAGCGGAACGCCTGTCCTCAACAGGTTTTAAGACTGTTTACCTAATGAAACAGTGGAGACTGTGAAGCAACACACACACACACACACACACACACACACACATACGATAACAAATGCACTACACATGGATTTAGTAATGTAGATATGTGGTAGTGGTGAGGTGGGGCCTGAGGGCACACAATGTGTTGTGAAATCTGTGAATGTATTGTAATGTTTTAAAGTTGTATAAACTGCCTTAATTTTGTTGGACTCCAGGAAGAGTAGCTGCTGCTTTGGCAGAAGCTAATGGGGATCCATAATAAATACAAATACAAATGCAAAATACAAATATCAGTGGGCTTTGTGATGAATGAGCCATCTGATTAAATGAATGAAGGAGCCGAGTTGTTTTTTCCCCCCAAAATGTCATTTAAGGTGCCCCAAAGCTTTTCACTATCATTCTTTATATCGTTTATCTTTGTATCAAATTGTAGTTTATTTTTCTTTTTATTTAGTTTAGTCACATGATTTCTTAATTTGCAGTACGTTTGCCAATCAGTTGGGCTGCCAGACTTAATTGTCATACCCTTTGCCTTATTCCTCTCAACCATACAATTTTTCAATTCCTCATCAATCCAAGGGGATTTAATAGTTTTTACAGTCATTTTCTTAATGGGTGTGTGCTTATTAGTAACTGAAATAAGTAGTTTCATAAATGCGTCAAGTGCAGCGTCTGTTTGCTCCTCATTACACACCACAGACCAGCAAATATTCTTTACATCATCAACACATGAATCACTAGTTGCAGTAGTCCAGACATGAGATGACAAGTGCCTGGATTAGGACCTGCGCCACTTCCAGTGTATGGTAGGGTTGTAATCTACCGATGTTGTAGAACATGAACCTGCAGGAGAGAGTAACTGCTTTGATGTTTGCAGAGAACGACAGGGTGTTGTCCAAGGTCACGCCAATGTTCTTTGCACTCTGGGAGGAGACACTGTGGAGTTGTCAACCATGATTGAGAGGTCTTGGAGCGGGCAGGCCTTCCCCGGGAGGAAGAGCAGCCCCGTCATGTCAAGGTTGAGCTTGAGGTGGTGGGCCGACATCCAAGCTGAGATATCTGCCAGGCACGCAGAGATGTGTGTTGCCACATGGGTGTCAGAGGAGGGGAAGGAGAAAAGTAGTTAATTGTCATCCACATAGCAATGATAGGAGAGACCATGTGAGGATATGACTGAGCAGATGGTCTTGATGTATAGAGAGAAAAGGAGAGGGCCTAGAACTGAGCCCTGGGGGTGAGAGTATGTGGTGAAGACACAGATTCTCTCCACGTCACCTGGTAGGAGCGGCCTGCCAGGTATGATGCAATCCAAGAGTGTGCAAAGCCTGAGACGCCCAGCCCTGAGAGGGTGGATAGATTAATCTGATGGTTCGATCACATTTTAGGGAAGACCCAGATGCAGACAGCGTCGAAGTAGCAAAAGTTTATTACTAAATCAGAGGGCAGGCAAAATAACAGGTCAAGGGCAGGCAGAGGTCAGTAATCCAGATCAGAGTCCAAAAGGTACAGAATGGCAGGCAGTCTCAGGGTCAGGGCAGGCAGAGGTCAATAATCCAGTATGGTGCGGCAAGGTACAGGACGGCAGGCAGGCTCAGTGCAGGCAGAATGGTCAAAACCGGTTAATCTAGAAAACAGGAACAATGAAAAGACAGGTGCAAGGGGAAAACCGCTGGGAGGCTTGACGAACAAATCGAACTGGCAACAGACAAACAGAGAACACAGGTATAAATACACAGGGGATAATGAGGGGAGATGTGAGACACCTGGTGTGGGGTGGAGACAAGCACAAAGACAGGTGAAACAGATTAGGGTGTGACAGGTTCATGGTGTTGAAGGCAGATGATAGATCTAGAAGGATGAGAACAGAGGAGAGAGAGTCCTCTTTGGCAGTGAGAAGGGAAGTCTCGGTTGAGTGACCTGACTGGTTAGAGTCAAGAAGATTGTTCTGACAGAGATAGTGAGAGAGTTGGTCAGAGATAGCACGCTCAAGTGTTTAAAAAAAAAGAGAGAGATACTGGTCTGTAGTTTTTGACGTCAGAGGGGTCGAGTGTTGGTTTCTTGAGGAGGGGAGCAGATCTGACATTTTGAATTCAAAAGGGACGCAGCTAGTAGTCAGGGATGAGTTGGGTCTGGAGAAGGGAGGGGGTGGGGTCAAGCGGGTAGGTTGACGGGCTGCCAGAACTCACTAGTTGCAGGATTTCATCTGGAGAGAGAGGGGAGAAAGAGGTTAAGGTTTAGGGTAGTTTTGTGAGCGTTGGACCAGTGGACTCAATAGGCTGAGTGAATGAGGAGCGGATGATGTCAACCTTCTTTTCAAAGTGGTTGACAAAGTTGTCCGCAGAGAAGGAGGAGGGAGGGTGGAGGATTAAGGAGGGAGGAGAAGGTGAAAAAGAGTTTCAGAAGCTAGAAATTTAAAGTGATAGAAAGTGTTTTTATCAGCGGATACAGAGGAATCTGTGATGCTAACTACTAATGCCGTAGCACGTTACTTTTGTATGAAAACTGCTGCATCCTGGCCCTGACTCCTCCTATGAATGGAAAATAAGGGTGTACGGCTAGCCCCTACTTTCTCTGTCATTCACATTCTCTGTCATGCAAGGGAGATAATCGCATTTGATGACTGGAGAAGTGGCAGAGATGAAACAGTTAAGTTATGTTGTTGTAATGAAAAGGGAGTTTGTAACCTTCTAAAACCTTTCTTAACCCTCCTGTTGTGTTAATTTCATGTTAATTAATTCTGTGTTCCCGGTCCAAAATGACCGCCCAATTATAGCTGACTCTCAGTGCATAATAATACATATATTATCACCTAATGTTGTGTGACCTGTTTTATTTGACCATGCTGGTAATTTAGGAATATTTGAACATCTTGGCCGTGTTCTGTTATCATCTCCACCCGGCACAGCCAGAAGAGGACTGGCCACCCCTCATAGCCTGGTTCCTCTTGTCACGTCCTGACCAGTAAAGGGGTTATTTGTTATTATAGTTTGGTCAGGACGTGGCAAGGGGTATTTGTTTAGAATGTTTCGGGGTTTGTTGGGCTATGTGTTTATGTAGAGGGGTGTTTGTTTAGAGTGTTCTGGGGTTTTTGGTTATGTTCTATGTTAGTATATTTCTATGTTCTGGTCTAGTCTTTCTAGTTCTATGTTTAGGGTTATTGGTTTGGAGGCAGCTGTTTTTCGTTGCCTCTGATTGAAGGTCCTATATAGAGGGGTGTTTTTTGTAATGGGTTTTGTGGGAAGTTGTTTTTGCATAGCTGTGTGTAGCCTGCATTACTATTCGTTCGTTCGTTTTCTTGTTTTGTTTTTTCAGTGTTCAAATAAAAGTTAAAATGAGCACTCAACCCGCTGCGCCTTGGTCCACTTCATACGACGACCGTTACAGAACTTCCCACCACAAACGGACCAAGCAGCGGGGTAAGGAGCAGCAGAGGAATTATATGGACTATGGGGAATCATGGACATGGGAGGAAATTCTGGACGGGGCTGGACCATGGCACCAGGATGGTGAATACCGTCGACCACCGGAGGAAATAGAGGCAGCCAAGGCGGAGCGACGACATTATGAGGCATTATACGCGCCGAGGGGCAAGTACGAGAGGCACCCCCAATACATTTTTTTGGGGGGGCACACGTGTAGTTTGGCTGGGCCAAGGGTGAGCCCTAAGCCAACTCCCCCTGCTTATTATGGGGAGCGTATGGAGTGGAGAGCGCTGGAGTATGCGGAAGTGCGCACGATCTCGCCCATGCACACGCACAGTCTGGTGCGAGTGATCCCAGCCCCTCGCAAGTGCCGTGCTAGAATGGGCATCCTGCCTGGAAGGAGGATGCCTGCGCATCGCATCTGGCCACCGGTGCGCCTCCAAGGCCCAGGCTACTCTACGCCTGCTCTACGCACGGCAACCATCAGGCCTCTGCACAGCCCAGTTCGCCCTGTGCCAGCACTCCGCTCGTGCAGGGCTGCTATTACCATCCAGCCAGGACGGGTTGTGCAGGAGGTGCGCTCCAGACCTCCAGTGTTTACCCATGGCCCGGTGTATCCTGTTACTGCTCCTTGTACTAGCCTTGAGGTGTGTGTCTCTAGGCTGGTGCCTCTAAAGCCAGCACCACGCATCAGGCCTTCAGTGCGTCAGCCCAGTCTAGTACGTCCTGTTCCCGCTCCTCGCACTAGCCTTGGGGTGCGTGTCACCAGTCTGGTACCTCCACTACCAGCCCCACGCACCAGGCCTCCAGTGCATCAGCCCAGTCCAGCTCGACCTGCTCCTGCTCCTCGCACTAGCCCTGTGGTGCGTGTCCTTAGTCTGGTGTGTCCTAAGCCAGCCCCAGCCTCAGGCCTTCAGTGCGCAGTCCCCGTCCAGAGCTTCCGGCGACAGTGCCCCGTCCAGAGTGTCCGGCGACAGTGCCCCGTCCAGAGTGTCCGGCGACAGTGCCCCGTCCAGAGTGTCCGGCGACAGTGCACCGTCCAGAGTGTCCGGTGACAGTGCCTCGTCCAGAGTGTCCGGCGACAGTGCCCCGTCCAGAGTGTCCGACGACAGTGTCCCGTCCAGAGTGTCCGGCGACAGTGCCCCGTCCAGAGCTTCCGGCGACAGTGCCCCGTAGAGAGACGGCCCACAGTCCGGAGCCAGCAGAGACGGCCTACAGTTCGGAGCTAGCAGAGACGGCCCACAGTCCGGAGCCGAGAGAGACGGCCCACAGTCCGGAGCCGAGAGAGACGGCCCACAGTCCGGAGCCGAGAGAGACGGCCCACAGTCCGGAGCCGAGAGAGACGGCCCACAGTCCCACAATCGGCGTAGCGAGAGTCGTCCTACAGTCCGGAATCGGCGCAGCGAGAGTCGCCCTACAGTCCGGAATCGGCGCAGCGAGAGTCGCCCTACAGTCCGGAATCGGCGCAGCGAGAGTCGCCCTACAGTCCGGAATCGGCGCAGCGAGAGTCGCCCTACAGTCCGGAATCGGCGCAGCGAGAGTCGCCCTACAGTCCGGAATCGGCGCAGCGAGAGTCGCCCTACAGTCCGGAATCGGCGCAGCGAGAGTCGCCCTACAGTCCGGAATCGGCGCAGCGAGAGTCGCCCTACAGTCCGGAATCGGCGCAGCGAGAGTCGCCCTACAGTCCGGAATCGGCGCAGCGAGAGTCGCCCTACAGTCCGGAATCGGCGCAGCGAGAGTCGCCCTACAGTCCGGAATCGGCGCAGCGAGAGTCGCCCTACAGTCCGGAATCGGCGCAGCGAGAGTCGCCCTACAGTCCGGAATCGGCGCAGCGAGAGTCGCCCTACAGTCCGGAATCGGCGCAGCGAGAGTCGCCCTACAGTCCGGAATCGGCGCAGCGAGAGTCGCCCTACAGTCCGGAATCGGCGCAGCGAGAGTCGCCCTACAGTCCGGAATCGGCGAGAGTTGCCCTACAGTCCGGAATCGGCGCAGCCAGAGACGCGCTTCAGCCCGAGGTCTACAGCGAAGCGCTTCAGCCCGAGGTCTACAGCGACGCGCTTCAGCCCAAGGTATTCAGCGGGGGTGGACAGGTTAGGTGGGGGACAGGCTAGAGCCTGAGCAACCTCCACAGTAGGAGGATTGGGGAGGGGGGGGTGTAGCACGGGAACCGTCGGTGACGATAGCCACCCTCCCTTCCCTCCCTTTAGTTTGGGGGGTTTATTTTTGTGTTTATTTTTTATGTGAGGTGCATCCGGGGTATGCACCTTTGGGGGGGGGGGTACTGTCACATCCTGACCAGTAAAGGGGTTATTTGTTATTATAGTTTGGTCAGGATGTGGCAGGGGGTATTTGTTTAGAGTGTTTCGGGGTTTGTTGGGCTATGTGTTTATGTAGAGGGGTGTTTGTTTAGAGTGTTCCGGGGTTTTTGGTTATCTTCTATGTTAGTATATTTCTATGTTCTGGTCTAGTCTTTCTAGTTCTATGTTTAGGGTTATTGGTTTAACCTTCAATTGGAGGCAGCTGTTCTTCATTGCCTCTGATTGAAGGTCCTATATAGAGGGGAGTATTTTGTAATGGGTTTTGTGGGCAGTTGGTTTTGCATAGCTGTGTGTAGCCTGCATTACTGTTCGTTCGTTTTCTTGCTTTGTTTTTTCAGTGTTAAAATAAAAGTTAACCTCTCTGGGCTAGGCGGGACGAAATCGTCGCACCTTCGCAACAGCCAGTGTAATCCCGTGGCGCGTTATTCAAATACCTTAGAAATGCTATTACTTCAATTTCTCAAACATATGACTATTTTACACCATTTTAAAGACAAGACTCTTGTTAATCTAACCACACTGTCCGATTTCAAAAAGGCTTTACAACGAAAGCAAAACATTAGATTATGTCAGCAGAGTACCCAGCCAGAAATAATCAGACACCCATTTTTCAAGCTAGCATATAATGTCACAAAAACCCAGAAGACAGCTAAATGCAGCACTAACCTTTGATGATCTTCATCAGATGACACACCTAGGACATTATGTTATACAATACATGCATGTTTTGTTCAATCAAGTTCATATTTATATCAAAAACCAGCTTTTTACATTAGCATGTGACTAGCATGTGACTAGCATTCCCACCGAACACTGCCGGTGAATTTACTAAATTACTCACGATAAACGTTCACAAAAAGCATAACAATTATTTTAAGAATTATAGATACAGAACTCCTCTATGCACTCGATATGTCCGATTTTAAAATAGCTTTTCGGTGAAAGCACATTTTGCAACATTCTCAGTAGATAGCCCGGCATCACAGGGCTAGCTATTTAGACACCCAGCAGGTTTAGCACTCATCAAAGTCAGATTTACTATAAGAAAAATGTTATTACCTTTGTTGTCTTCGTCAGAATGCACTCCCAGGACTTCTACTTCAATAACAAATGTTGGTTTGGTCCAAAATAATCCATCGTTATATCCAAACAGCGGCGTTTTGTTCGTGCGTTCTAGACACTATCCTAAAGGCTAAATAAGGGTGACGAGCATGGCGCAATTCGTGACAAAATAATTCTAAATATTCCATTACTGTACTTCGAAGCATGTCAACCGCTGTTTAAAATCAATTTTTATGCCATTTTTCTCATAAAAAAGCGATAATATTCCGACCGGGAATCTGCGTTTAGATAAACAGACAAAGGAAAACAAAGCATTCGGTCGAAGCGGGCACGCGCCTAAGCCCATAGTACTCTGAGTGGCCACTTGCCAAAAGCGATAAAGTGTTTCAGCCAGAGCCTGCCTCGATATCGTTCAACGTTTTCCCGGGCTCTGAGACCCTATGGAAGACGTAGGAAGTGTCACGTTATTGCACAGATCCTGAGTCTTCAATAAAAAGAGCCAAGATGAAACACTACTTCTCAGACAGGCCACTTCCTGCTTGAAATCTTCTCAGGTTTTGGCCTGCCATAGGAGTTCTGTTATACTCACAGACACCATTCAAACAGTTTTAGAAACTTTAGGGTGTTTTCTATCCAAAGCCACTAATTATATGCATATTCTAGTTACTGGGCAGGAGTAGTAACCAGATTAAATCGGGTACGTTTTTTATCCGGCCGTGTCAATACTGCCCCCTATCCCCAACAGGTTAATAACCGAATGAACACTATACAAAAAGAACCAAAAAACGACCAGCAACAGTTCTGTCAGGAACAAACTAAACAGAAAACATTCACCCACAAACCCCAAAGGAAAAACAGGCTGCCTATGTATGACTCTCAATCAGCAACAACGATCTACACCTGTTCCTGACTGAGAGCCATACACGGCCGAAACAAAGAAAACCACCAACATAGAAAAAGAAACCTAGAACGCCCACCCATGTCACACCCTGGCCTAACCAAAAATAGAGAACAAAAAACCCTCTCTATGGCCAGGGCGTTACAAGATGTTCCAAATGTCTGCATCAGTGGCTTGTAGGCTATGCATGGAAGCCTGGAGATGCTAATCGTGTTTATGTCAATTAACGGTCAATTTCCTGACAAAATATTATGACCGCCACAGCGTTACCCTTGGTCTGTAAGGACCACAGCTTTTGTGTATCGATAGGTAATGATTCTTCGTGGGTGACTTTTGTTAATGTGTGCAGAGGGTCCCTGGTTTGAGCCCAGGCTGGGGCAAGGAGAGGGACAGAAGCAATACTGTTACACACGCCAATGCTGTGTGTGAACACTGTCCTTACCTTATGTTCTTGCTAAAGAATACAGAAGTAGTACGTTTTCAAACTCAATTAAAATGTAATTTTTTGCAAAGTGAAAGTCAATGTTTTTGGAAGTGGTGGGGTGTGCATCGCATATGCATGTCTGACACAATTGTATTATCACAAACTCTGACAGGAGGGTTTCTCCTTCAAGAAGTTAAAGTTTCTAATGACTTTTCTCCTCTCTTTTTCTCATGTCTTCTCTTCTCTTACACTATATATACAAAAGTATGTGGACATCCCTTCAAATGAGTGGATTCCACTACAGACCCGTGTTCGATCCCGGGCTGTGTCACAGCTGGCCCCGACTGGTAGACCCATGAGGCGTCGCACATTTGGCCCAGTGTCACCCGGGTTAGGGGAGGGTTTGGGCGGCCGGGATGTCCTTGTTCCATCACGCTCTAGCAACTCCTTGTGGCGGGCCGGGTGCATGCACGCTGACTTCGGTTGCCAGCTGGTCAAAATGGTGCTGCTGGCTTCCGGGTTAAGCGAGCAGTGTGTCAAGAAGCAGTGTGGCTTGGCAGGGTCGTGTTTCGGAGGACGCATGGCTCTCGACCTTCGCCTCCGTATGGGAGTTGCAGCGATTGGACAAGACTGTAACTACCAATTGCATATCACGAAATTCGGGAGAAAAAGCAGTAAAAAGTACAAAAAAAGTAAATATATATATATATATATTAATTGTGGATTCGGTTATTTCAGCCACACCCGTTTCTGACAGGTGTATCAAATCTAGCACACAGCCATGCAATCTCCATAGACAAACATTGGCAGCAGAATGGACTTACTGAAGAGCTCAGTGGTTTTCAACGTCACACCGTCATAGGTAAAATTTCTGTCCTGCTAGAGCTGCCCCAGTCAACTGTAAGTGCTGCTATTGTGAAGTGGAAATGTCAAGGAGCAACAACGGCTGTCCTCGGTTGCAGCACTCACTACCGAGTTCCAAACTGCCTCTGTGCACAAGCCCAAGATCACCATGCACAATGCCAAGCATCGGCTGGAGTGGTGTAAAGCTCGCCACCATTTGATCTGGAGCAGTGGAAACACTCTCTGGAGTGATGAATCACCATCTGGCAGTCCGACGGACGAATCTGGGTTTGGTGGACGCCAGGAGAATGTTACATGTCCAAATGCATAGTGCCAACTGTAATGTTTTGGGGAAGAGGAATAATGGTCTGTGGCTGTTTTTCATGGTTTGGGCTAGGCCCCTTAGTTCAAGTGAAGGGAAATCTTAACGCTACAGCATACAATGACATTCTAGACAATTCTGTGCTTCCAACTTTGTGGCAACAGTTTGGGGAAGGCCCTTTCCTGTTTCAGCATGACAATGCCCCCGTGCACAAAGCGAGGTCAATACAGAAATGGTTTGTCGAGATGAGTGTGGAAGACATTACTGTCCTGCACAGAGCCCTGACCTCAACTCCATCGAACATCTTTGGGATGAATTGGAACGCCGACAGCAAGCCAGGCCTAGTCGCCCAACATCAGTGCCCAAACTCACTAATGCTCTTGTGGCTAAATGGAAGCAAGTTCCCGCAGCAATGTTCCAACATCTAGTGGAAAGCCTTCCTAGAAGAGTGGAGGCTGTTATAGCAGCAAAGGAGGGACCAACTACATATTAATGCCGTCATTTTGGAATGACGAGCAGGTGTTCACATACTCTTGGTCATGTAGTGTATCTTCTGCTTCAGTTATTTTCATCAGATACCTACCCATCACTTTGTTTACTGCCACAGTCTTTTTTCCAAGTCAACCTTTTCTTAAACATTCAGAGCTCTAGTTCCTCTGTAGTATGCATATGTACGTGATGAGGCACATCCAAAACAAAATAGCTGCACTCGGCTCCAATCACAGACTAAAAGGCTTTGCAATCACACCCATCACCCTCCACAAGCCCCAATCACACAGAAAGGATGTCCTTAAACATAACCATTTCAGGACATAACTGTGTCTCTGTACCATTCCCTTGGTTTGGTTTTAATCTTTAATATTGACCTGTCTTACTGAGCCATTGCTAAGCCATTGTGAAATGTGTGATTTCACAGTCTACTCTATGCTGTATAATAATGCTTAGCTAGTGCTTACTAGTTGAAAATAATGAATGATCCATACAGGGATTGAACCTACAGTCTGTCAGTTTATTAGCATCATGCTCTGATGTACTTTGCTAGATGGGCCATGATGATGTGCAAAGCCAAGTATAGGTGATATGTCACTTCTTTGTGTATTTTTGAGATACATTTAGGGTGTTTCTGTGTATTTTCCAGATACATTAAGATATCGTGTGTTTGTGTGCGTTTTTCAGATGGTAGGGTGGAGGTGACAAAGGACAGTGTGAAGCTGTGCACAATGGGACCCGGGAAGGTGTTTGGAGAGCTGGCCATCCTCTACAACTGTACCAGGACAGCAACCATCAAGAGTGAGTCCACACACACACACACACACACACACACACACACCAACCCAGTGACGTGCGGTGAGGTCGGTGGCTGGGTAAGCACTGGCTATTATCAAAGCCAGATTTACTCACAAATAAACCTTAATGAAGCCCAAGTTAACCATACAACAGATGGCTCCAACAACCAGAGTGACATAGGCTATTAACTGAGATTGACTAAAATAATTCACCAAATGTAAATACCTATGTAGCCAAGATACTGTACACAAGTGTTAGCCTCCGATGGCGGTATATTTCATATAATTTCATACTCCATAGCCTTTTCCAATGCACCGGCGCTCACAAACACACACAATAGTTGTATTATGTGAAATATTATTACATACACATACACTGATTATACTAAACATTAGGTTACTTTTAGGAATCTCAAATATAAAATATATTTTGATTTGTTTAACACTTTTTTGGTTACTACATGATTCCATATGTGTTATTTCATAGTTTATATGTCTTCACTATTATTCTACAATGTAGAAAAAGGTAAAATAATCTCAGTCAAGGTGAAACAGCCCTCTACCCAGTGGGCACACACTGGTTGAATTAATCCTGTTCCACATCATTTCAATGAAATGACGTTGAACCAACATCAAATAGATGTTGAATTGACGTCTGTGCCCAGTGGGTAGCCACAACATATTGGATATTACTCTGGTTGAGTGGCTCAGTAGACAAAAGTAGTGCATGCAGCTCACCATTTTTGTTATTTCCTAATGGTTGTGCTTAAGTTTAGACCTTAGGTGTTACCATCATAGGCCTACACACATTTCAATGAGCCCGTTTGTGCTATGAGAGTGTGTCAGGATGAGGGACATGTGTTTAGGTGACACAGAGGACACGGGTACAGGCTGGAGATGTAGGGTTGGATAGGAATAACACAGGAACAACACAGGGTGGCAGATAGCCTAGTGGTTAGAGTGTTGGACTAGTAACCGTAAGGTTGCAAGATTGAATCCCTGAGCTGACAAGGTAAAAATCTGTTGTTGTGCTCCTGAACAAGGCAGTTAACCCACTGTTCCTAGGCTGTCTTTGAAAATAAGAATTTGTTCTTAACTGACTTGCCTAGTTATATAAAAAAAAACAGGAACAACATATCACTTTGTGTTAGGACATTTACAATGGATGTATGCAGATTCTGTACAGCTCAAGAATATTGTATCTGAAACTTTATCAGTTTCATTGGCAGGTCCCTGTCAGATTCACATAATATCCCTTAACTTAACCACTACTGAGTCATTAATAAATTACTCACATAAGAATGTGATGTATCAGTGGCCCAGGTGTGAAGGATATAGGGTCCCTGAGGAGGGGGGAAGAGGAGAGGGCATGAGGGAGAGGGTTATTTACCTTCCTCACCTATGATTAATAGAGGTGAGGAGGCTGTCAGTCAGCCACCTTCTACCTGTTCCTCTGGCCGGGGTGTTGAATCTCCTGGTTCCGTTGCCATGGTGTTGAGTCCTCAGAGAGGGTTGAGACTGGGTCTCTGGGGGATTCCCTAAAGTTACGGAGTGTCTCACCCTTCACGGTCCCCTGCCTCCCTACACTCCCACTCACATGTCCCCCACTTCCACTGCTCACACATTGTGGAATTACTCTGTGTGTGTTTTTGTGTGCATGCGGGTGAGTTATTTAATAAACAAAATATAATTTTCTGTCAGTATGAAGCATCTAGGAATGGATATGTGCAGAATATGTTCTTCCAGGTGAATTTTCAAGTGCGCAATCTTCAATGTATCATTTCAAATCAAATGTTATTGGTCACATACACATGGTTAGCAGATGTTATTGCGAGTGCAGCGAAATGCTTGTGCTTATAGTTCTGATAGTGCAGTAAAATCTAACAACTACCTAATACACACAAATCTAAGTAAAGGGATGGAATAAGAATATATACAGTTGAAGTCGGAAGTTTACGTACACCTTAGCCAAATACATTTAAACTCAGTTTTTCACATTCCCTGACATTTAATCCTAATAAAAAGTCCCTGTCTTAGGTCAGTTAGGATCACAACTTTATTTTAAGAATATGAAAAGTCAGAATAATAGTAGAGAGAATGATTTATTTCAGCTTTTATTTCTTTCAATACATTCCCAGTGGGTCAGAAGTTTACATACACCCAATTAGTATTTGGTAGCATTGCCTTTAAATTGTTTTACTTGGGTCAAACGTTTTGGGTAGCCTTCCACAAGCCTCCCACAATAAGTTGGGTGAATTTTTGCCCATTACTCCTGACAGAGCTGGTGTAACTGAGTCAGGTTTGTAGGCCTCCTTGCTCGGACACGCTTTTTCAGTTCAGCCCACATATTTTCTATAGGATTGAGGTCATGGCTTTGTGATGGCCACTCCAATACTTTTACTTTGTTGTCCTTAAGCCATTTTGCCACAGCTTTGGAAGTATGCTTAGGGTCATTGTCCATTTGGAAGACCCATTTGCGACCAAGCTTTAACTTCCTGACTGATGTCTTGAGATGTTGCTTCAATATATCCACATAATTTTCCTACCTTATGATTATTTTGTGAAGTACACCAGTCCCTCCTGCAGCAAAGCACCCGCACAACATGATGCTGCCACCCCCATGCTTCACAGTTGGGATGGTGTTCTTCAGCTTGCAAGCCTCCCCCTTTTTCCTCCAAACATAACGATGGTCATTATGGCCAACAGTTATATTTTTGTTTCCTCAGACCAGAGGACATTTCTCCAAAAAGTATGTCGTTTTTTTCATGGCGGTTTTGGAGCAGTGGCTTCTTCCTTGCTGAGCGGCCTTTCAGGTTATGTCGATATAGGACTTGTTTTACTGTGGATATAGATACTTTTGTACCTGTTTCCTCCAGCATCTTCACAAGGTCCTTTGCTGTTGTTCTGGGATTGATTTGCACTTTTCGCACCAAAGTACGTTCATCTCTAGGAGACAGAACGCGTCTCCTTCCTGACCGGTATGACGGCTGCGTTGGCCCATGGTGTTTATACTTGCATACTATTGTTTGTATAGATGAACGTGGTACCTTCAGATGTTTGGAAATTGTTCCCAAGGATGAACCAGACTTGTGGAGGTCTACCATTTGTTGGCTTGGCTGTCTTGGCTGATTTCTTTTGATTTTCCCATGATGTCAAGCAAAGAGGCACTGAGTTTGAAGGTAGGCCTTGAAATACATACACACGTACACCTCAAATTGACTCAAATGGTGTCATTTAGCCTATCAGAAGCTTCTAAAGCCATGACATCATTTTCTGGAATTTTCCAAGCTGTTTAAAGGCACAGTCAACTTAGTGTATGTAAACTTCTGACCCACTGGAATTGTGATACAGTGAATTATAAGTGAAATAATCTGTCTGTAAACAATTGTTGGAAAAATTACTTGTGTCATGCGCAAAGTAGATGTTCTAACCGACTTGCCAACACTATAGTTTGTTAACACGAAATTTGTGGAGTGGTTGAAAAACGAGTTTTAATGACTCCAACCTAAGTGTATTGACACACAATTCTGTTTAATGTCAAAGTGGAATTTTGTTTGTAGAAATAAAAAAATAAAAATGTAAAGCTGAAATGTGTTGAGACAATATGTTTTCAACCCCTTTGTTATGGCAAGCCTTAATAAGTTCAGAAGTAAAAATTTGCTATGCAAGTTTTTTGGATGACTACCCAATTTTTAAATCAGTGGAATTAGAGTATGATAGCTAAAGAGATGGAGAAAACACCTGTCTCCGGATTGCATCTTAAAGCTAAGGGCAACTGTGGTATGGCATTTGTGACAGAGAGACCCGTCTAAGATGAATGTGGATGTATACAGGCAAGATCGCTTGCTACATTTTTAGATATTACACATTTCTAATTTTGACAGAAAGTGATTTATTTTCAATCTAAAGTGTACTGTTAGCTAGCTAGCTAACGTTAGCTGGCTGGCTCCATAGCTGACGTTATTATATGTTTCCCAGAGCCGTTTGCTTTTCTAGTTAGAGCTTAACGTTAGCTAGCTAACATTGGACCTGATTGGTTAGCTCCCAGCGCTGTGGCATTGTTGCCACTTTGTTCATTGTTGTTTAACTAGATAATGTTAGCTGGCTGGCTCATTAGCTAACGTTACGCGACATGTGTGATCTTAAACGTTGTTCACCTAGCTAGGTTCATTGCTTACCTAGCTAGCTATCCAGCTATATGTCTTAAGCTAAAGTGTACTGTTAGCTAGCTAACTAATGTTAGCTGGCTCCCTAGCAGACGTTATTATTTGTTTCCCAGAGCTGCTTGCTTTTCTAGTTAGAGCCTGATATTAGGCATTGTTGGCACTTTGTTCATTGTTGCTTAACTAGCTATCGTTAGCTGGCTAGCTCATCAGCTAACATTACGTGAGGTTTGTGCAACACCCATTGAATATGGCCGGTGTCAGTAAATGTCTGCAAAAAAAGCGTAATGAAATTGTTGCCAGCAGAGCTGGTTCGGCTTTCTTCGTGTTATCCAGAGGTAAACAAATCATCAGCCAGAGCGTCAAGTGTGCACTCTGAGAGCTCTACGAGATGGTTGGGGCTAAAGCTTAATAAGAGGGTGTGAACGGTGCTAAATGGGTGTAGACAAAGAAGAACTCTTCACTAGATACCAAAACATTCAAAGGCGATTTTCTAAAAAGTGAGTTTACAAGTTGATCAATTTTCAAAGCAGAATTACTTTCCCATTGTTCCTCAAATGCAGTGTATGTTATACAATTTTGTGACTCTGAGTCTCTACTTTTTTCCAATGTAAAAAACACGATTTCACATTTTGCTACATAAGACCGAATCCAGGTGGTGAGTTACAATTATATGTAAAGTTCCTCAATCGAGTTGTGAATTTCAAGAACAGATTAAACCACAAAGACCAGGGAGGTTTTAAATTCCTCGCAAAGAAGCACCGATTGGTAGATGCAGAGGCACAACTTTGGTTTTAGAAGTGGGGGGACATAACTTTTTTTTTCTTCGGATAAACACTCCAAACAGCCTACCCGACCATTTGGAGGCATCCATATGGTACTAAAGCACACTGTTTTATATCACATAACAATGAGAAAACTGGGGGGGACATGTCCCCCCTGTCCCCAGTGAAGTTGCGCCCCTGGGTAGAAAGAAACCATATGCTGCATATCACTTTGAGCATGGTGGAGTTATTAATTAGGCTTTGGATGGTGTATCAATACACCCAGTCACTACTAAGATACAGGCGTCCTTCCTAACTCTTAGGGATTTCACCATGAGGCCACCAGTTACAGAGTTTATGGTTTTGATATGAGAAAACTGAGGATGGATCAACAACATTTTAGTTACTCCACAATACTAACCTAAATGACTGACTGAAAAGGAAGCATGTACAGAATACAAATATTCCAAAACATGCATCTTGATTGCAACAAGACACTAAAGTAATACTGCCCCAAAAAAATTCAAAACTATTTTATTTTTTGTCTTGAATACAAAGCTTTATATTTGGGGCAAACACAGCACATCACTGAGTACCACTCTTCATATTTTCAAGCATGGTGGTGGCTGCATCATGTTATGGATGTGCTTGTCATAGGTAAAAGTACTGTATATCTGCCGTTGTGATTAATGTTAGACTCCACTCTGATCTGCAGGTTGAACATGGTGCGATTGTAGACTCCTAAATTGATAGTGAGCATCCTGTTGCATCACCGCCTGGTATGGCAACTGCTCGGCATCTGACCGTAAGGCGCTACAGATGTTAGTGCGTACGGCCGAGTACATCACTGGGGCCAAGCTTCCTGCCATCCAGGAACCTACAGTCGTGGCCAAAAGTTTTGAGAATGACACAAATATTAATTTTCACAAAGTCTGCTGCCTCAGTTTGTATGATGGCAATTTGAATATACTCCAGAATGTTATGAAGAGTGATCAGATGAATTGCAATTAATTGCAAAGTCCCTCTTTGCCATGCAAATTAACTGAATCCCCCCAAAACTTTTCCACTGCATTTCAGCCCAGCCACAAAAGAACCAGCTGACATCATGTCAGTGATTCTTTCGTTAACACAGGTGTGAGTGTTGACGAGGACAAGGCTGGAGATCACTCTGTCATGCTGATTGAGTTCGAATAATAGACTGGAAGCTTCAAAAGGAGGGTGGTGCTTGGAATCATTGTTCTTTCTCTGTCAGCCATGGTTACCTGCAAGGAAACACGTGCCATCATCATTGCTTTGCACAAAAAGGGCTTCACAGGCAAGGATATTGCTGCCAGTAAGATTGCACCTAAATCAACCATTTATCAGATCATCAAGAACTTCAAGGAGAGCGGTTCAATTGTTGTGAAGAAGGCTTTAGGGTGGCCAAGAAAGTCCAGCAAGCGCTAGGACCGTCTCCTAAAGTTGATTCAGCTGCGGGATCGGGGCACCACCAGTACAGAGCTTGCTCAGGAATGGCAGCAGGCAGGTGGGAGTGCATCTGCATGCACAGTGAGGCAAAGACTTTTGGAGGATGGCCTGGTGTCAAGAAGGGCAGCAAAGAAGCCACTTCTCTCCAGGAAAAACATCAGGGACAGACTGATATTCTGCAAAAGGTACAGGGATTGGACTGCTGACGACTGGGGTGAAGTCATTTTCTCTGATGAATCCCCTTTCCAATTGTTTGGGGCATCCGGAAAAAAGCTTGTCCGGAGAAGACAAGGTGAGCGCTACCATCAGTCCTGTGTCATGCCAACAGTAAAGCATCCTGAGACCATTCATGTGTGGGGTTGCTTCTCAGCCAAGGGAGTAGGCTCACTCACAATTTGTCCTAAGAACACAGCCATAAATAAAGAATGGTACCAACACATCCTCCGAGAGCAACTTCTCCCAACCATCCAGGAACATTTTGGTGACGAACAATGCCTTTTCCAGCATCATGGAGCACCTTGCCAAAAGGCAAAAGTGATAACTAAGTGTCCCGGGGAACAAAACATACATTTTTTGGGTCCATGGCCAGGAAACTCCCCAGACCTTAATCCCATTGAGAACTTGTGGTCAATCCTCAAGAGGCGGGTGGACAAACAAAACCCCACAAATTCTGACAAACTCCAAGCACTGATTATGCAGGAATGGGCTGCCATCAGTCAGGATGTGGCCCAGAAGTTAATTGACAGCATGCCAGGGCGGACTGCAGAGGTCTTGAAAAAGAAGGGTCAACACTGCAAATATTGACTCTTTGCATCAACTTCATGTAATTGTCAATAAAAGCCTTTGACACTTATGAAATGCTTGCAATTATACTTCAGTATTCCATAGTAACATCTGACAAAAATATCTAAAGACACTGAAGCAGCAAACTTTGTGGAAATTAATATTTGTGTGATTCTCAAAACTTTTGGCCACGACTGTATATACTAGGCGGTCTCAGAGGAAAGCAAAAAAAAATGGTCAAAGACTCCAGTCACCCAAGTCATAGACTTCTCTTCCTCTCTGAGGACTCACCACCATGGCAATGGAGCCAGGAGATTCAACACTCCAGCCAGAGGAACAGATAGAAGGTAGCAGGCTGACTGACAGCATGACGGCCTCTTCACCTCTCGTCTTTCTCTCCCTCACCTGTTAATCATAGGTGAGGAAGGTAAACATGATTCCAGTAAAGATTAAATAAATACAATTTGAAAAAAGTGTTATTTCATAGTTGATGTTTTCACTATTATTCTACAATGTAGAATATAGTAAAAATAAAGAAAAACCCTTGAATGAGTAGGTGTGTCCAAACTTTTGACTGGTACTGTATATACACAGTATATATTAAAATTAAAACGTATATTCGACTGTCAGTCCTTTCATGAATAGCTCTATGAATATGAGAGGGGTTTCATTTCTCCAGGATCATCCCTCAGCTTTTTACCAAAAGAGGCAGGGTCATGCTTTGGTATTGTTTCAACTGCGGATTGCCCATTTAAGCTAAAGCATGAGTGAGGGTGAAACAATTTAAAATCAACTGGTTTAAAGCAGACATCAACTGACTATGTGTCCTGCTCGATCACATTTCCACTAATATACTGTATATGGAAATGCTTATGTGATTGGGGCTTGTCTTCTCCCTGATGTATTTTACTTTAAAATAATTGTATAGGAAGTAATAGTGCTATTTAAAATGAATAGAACAAATATTTTTTGACTGAACAGGGACTAGTCTTTAGACAGGGACTGTCTATGGAGATGAGGGCATTCAGAACAGAGGGAGGCAGTGAGAGGAGAGCACTTGTACTCTCAGGAGGAGGTGTGCTGTGTATTTGTGTCTCCACTTGTCACACACATCTCATATCACCACAAACAGGAGTCTTTATAGAGTTGGAGTTTCTGCCCTTGAAAGAGAGAGAAAAGGAAATAGAGGGGGCGGAGAGCTGCAGACATACAGAAAGCGATCGAGGTCAATTCAAATGAGAGATGAGAGAGGGATGCAAACAGAGAACAAGATGAAAAGTGAGGAAGGTGAAGAGAGAGAAATAGAAAGCTCCAGGAATTTAGTGTGAGAATAGCCCTGCATCTTAACAAAAATGTTTTAATGGACATTTTTATGGTAACATCTGTCAATACAGACATAGGCATGGTAAAAGAAAACTATTGAAAATAACATAAGTGATCATTAAGATTCATCTTCAGACAAAATCATTTCTGACATTTTTGTCTGTAATTAGATACATGCAGCTTCTCTTATGTCATTATATGTTGCCATAGAAGACCTAATAAACCCTTTGTCACCAGAATAATGTCATAAATCGATATAATAAATGCTTAAACTTAGTTTACATTTGTAAATCTCTGTCATCTTTCACGGAGCAAAGACATTAGGGACCAGGGAGAAAATGCAAAAATAGAAAGCTATGAAAACGACCCAACATGTTCCTGATAAACTTTCAGTTCGGCTTGGATGCATATTTTATGTCGTTGAAATACTATCAGCTTTTATTATGCTTATAAAGATAGCACCTCTACAGATGGTATCTAACTGAGCTTTCACATTCTCTAAAGATGCTGAAGAAAATCATATTTCTCCACTCCTGTTCCCGAGACGAAATTTTGCCTGTATCGTTTTACTGCAAGAAATGCTTAATTTTGCAGGAGTTAATATTAAGGCTGTGTGAGAGGCTATAGACCTACAGTCAGTGTTCCGATTTCAGTTTCCATTTAACCCATCTGAAAAGTAGGCTACAGTTCCCTTGATGGGCCATAGGCCTATTTGAAGTCCCAGTCGTGACTATCGAATTTGCATTGCGCCTCAATCATCACACATAACGTGTCACTGCTATCATCCTCCTTTACCACTTCACCAAATCTTCCCTAAAACATTACTTTCCTGGTCCTCCTTTCTCTTTATTTTCAATTCTCATATTGCAGATTTTCTCTTATTGAATTAAACTCCAACATTGTCCTTTTTGCCTCCGTGGATTAAGTAACTTTTTTTTGCCAGTTCCCAAAAGCATTTGGCCCTTTATCAGTTAAGAACAAATTCTTATTTGCAATGACGGCCTACCGGGGAACAGTGAATTAACTGCTTTGTACAGATTTTTACCTTGTCAGCTCGAGGATTCGATTCAGAAACCTTTCAGTTACTTGCCCAACACGCTAACCACTAGGCTACCTGCCACCCTGAAGCTTAGGCACTAATGCTAAGCCTCTCAATGTAGCCTATATAAATAAATTGCACAAGAATGATACATTTATGGATGTTTTCTCTTTATTCAAGCCACCCACCTGCCCTTCATCCACACAATATTCAATGATCCTAAACTCGTCCGCCTTACGGACATAACCATGGGGACTGCGGGTTATGAGTCAACCTGCGCATCACTAGTGTGTGCGTGACTGTGTGTGGGTATCCTTTTTTAGACTAAACTGTCAGTATCCCACGAGAACAGCGAAACCGAATGGACAATGTATTTAGAGTCAAACCCTTGAAACAAGAGTCAATGCAAAGTTCCAACAAAAATTATTCTTATTTGGCTTTTTTTCACAGTGATTTTGAACCATGGTTGGTTGCTCGTCTTAATGAGCTATTTCTCACATAGGCTTACAGATGTGTAGCTGAACGCTGGGCCCCTGCTGAGATTGGAAGCTTTTTAGTCAGAGTAATTGGTGTTTCTGTAAAGAGAAGGATGCCCTCTCTGACCCAACTATAGTAAGGGCTCTATTTTCGACTGGCGCTAAGGAGGCACAAGTGTCAAACGCACATTAGTTTGTAATTTTGCCATGTAAATACTGGCGCACTGGCATTTTCCAGCCCTAACGCCAAGTTCGGTAATTTACCTGTCTAACATCAGCTCACTTATGCTAAGATGGGAGGGGTGGCAATATTTGAGGTGTGTACTTAAAGACAAGTGCAAAGGGATAAATTCGCACTAATGTGACTTAAGACCCACAGAAAGCAGGTCCTAACGTTAACAGTTGATAATGGCATTGAATTTGACTGTGGAAGCGCAGCCTATCCAGCCGTGATACACAGTGCCCGTGGGAGAGAGATGTGCTTTTTGTGCCAGCGAATCTTGCATTTAGAAGCATAAAACTATTGCCCCCCGCCCACTATGTTTAATTTGAATAAAAACCAAGCACAGCCTACCCTCCCTTTAATCAAGGCTGGTTTATCAGCAACGCATAGGTGTGTAACTTTATCCTGGCCATTAGCCAAGTAGCCTATGAATAAAGGGTTTTTAAATGGTCTACTGAGTGTACTTTGAAATATTTGTGTTTTTTGCCATCATGCTTTTTCATTATTCTTAATTCACATACTTCATTATGCTTGTTCAAGTAGGCTGTCCATCCCGATTTTTATTAAAGAGCGCATTTTGTTGGATTACCAAAAACACTCTCCTCCACAACCTTTGTCCTCCTATAATGCCATATCAACTGCAGATTGTTTTGAGAATCTACCTCACACATTACCAACGATTCAATTGACAGGAGCCTAATAAATGTATAGACGTGTCAATGTTATGTGTAAGGACATTTAGGCTTACATGTGCACACAGTGCATTGAATGAGAGAAGAGATTTATGATACCTCCATAGGCTATTCTTAGACCTAGGCTACGCTGGTTCAACAGCCATGCGCAGTCTTTTTTATCCTGGCCTTGCAAAGTAGTCTATCCATAAAAGTTGTTTAAAATGGTCTATTCGCCAGAGTGCCTTGAATTGAAAAAAAACCCCACACATATGTCTACCTGCATACTTCATTTCAGTTGAAGTATCCATCCCCATCTCCAAAGAGCACCTCTCATCTAGTTACCAAAGACGTGCTCCTCCAAACGTATTTCAATGAATGTACTATAATGCATCAATGGTAGGCCTAGGCTAAATTTTGCTTATTGAGAATGTGCGAATATTGAAAATATTCCCTGCCCCGAGCCAAATTGGATGCAATTTGTCAATAACGAAATGACCGTCAGTAACCTACAGAACTTTAGGCGGGGGGGGGGGGGGGGGTGCAGTGGGATTATATAATATACTCTGAAGAGGTAGGGTTCAAATGTTTTCGGAAGATGGGCAGGGACTATGCTGTCCTAGCTTCAGGGGGAAGCTGGGTCCACCATAAGAGTGCCAGGACAGAGAAGAGCTTGGACTGGGCTGAGTGCTACCTGCCCTCCCATAAGAGTGGGAGGTCCAAGAGACCATAGGTGGCAGAACTGAGTACTCAGGTTGGTGTGTTGGGTTTGAGCATAGCCTGAAGGTAGGGAGGGGCAGTGCCTCTTGCTGCTCTGTAGGCAAGTACCATGGTCTTGTAGTGGATGCAGGCGGGTTGCAGCATTCTGGATAAGTTGCAAGGGTTTGATGGTACTGTCATGTATTGATGTGACGTACTGATGTGGTGACGTCCTAAAGGAATGTGAGGGGATTACACGGATAGTGATGAGTAAAGACATGAAGTTTACCTCTGAGGCTGGTTGATTTAATTGTATATAATATCTTAACTTAGCACGAGTTCTAAGTATAGAATTGAACAATGGCCATGAGAATGTTTGAAAACGATAGTTAAATATTAAAAGTGAGTTAGTGTTGTCGAAATGGAAAACACTGTGCCAAAGTTTGACTGCTACAATGAGCCCACTACACTAGGTCCACGCTGGACCTTGTGGTTGATGGCGTTTGAGCTGTTCACGTATGGTAAAGGATTAATACTGTCCGGTGACGTTGATGCAGTTACAAAACAACCGGAGGAGAGCTTTGCTTTTACATCATGCTGGGACAGATGTGCAGGACATTTTCTCCACACTCGCAGACACCGGAGAACCAATGGACTACGTCAGGGCTGTGGCAGCTGATTAGGGGGCAGTATTTTCACGGCCGGATAAGAACGTACCCAAATTAAACTGCCTGCTACTCGGGCCCAGAAACTAGGATATGTATATTATTAGTAGATTTGGAAGGAAACACTCTGAAGTTTCTAAAACTGTTTGAATGATGTCTGTGAGTATAACAGAACTCATATGGCAGGCAAAAACCTGAGAATAATCCAACCAGGAAGTGGGAAATCTGAGACTTGTAGTCTTTCAAACCATTGCCTATTGAAACTACAGTGTCTGTGGGGTCATATTGCACTTCCTAAGGCTTCCACTACATGTCAACAGTCTTTAGAAAGTTGTTTGAGGCTTCTATGGTGAATTTTGAAGGAATAACAGCCGGTTCAAGCAGTGGACTAGCTGAGGTCATGTAGTTACTTCATGCGCATTCACGCATGGCTAGTTTTTTTTCTTTTTTCTTCTGTAATGAATACGCTATTGTCCGGTTGGAATATTATCAATTATTTATGTTAAAAACACCCTAAGGATTGATTGTAAACATCGTTTGACATGTTTCTACAAATGGTAAGGGAACTTTTTGTCTATGGATTTGCGCTCCCGCATCGTGCATTTGGAATAGTGTTCTGGACGCTCCAACAAAATGGAGGTATTTGGATGTAAATGATGGACTTTATCGAACAAATGAACATTTCTGTGGAAGTGGGAGTCCTGTGAGTGCATTCCGCCGAAGATCAGCAAAGGTAAGGAAAGATTTATAAAACTAATTTAGAGTTTTGATGATGCCATGACATGGCGGGTAGCTGTATATTGATGGCTGAGCTCTGTACTCAGAATATTGAACAATGTGCTTTTTCCGTAAAGTTATTTTGAAATCTAACACAGCGGTTGCATTAAGGATTAGTCTATCTATAATTCTTTAAATAATTGTTATATATTTTGTCAACGTTTATGATGAGTATTTCTGTAATATGTGTGCTCATTGTGCTCATTCACCGGAGGTTTTGAAGGCAAAACATTTCTGAACATTACGCGCCAATGTAAAATTGGGTTTTTGGATATAAATATAAACTTTATCGAGCAAAACATACATGTATTGTGTAACATGAAGTCCTATGAGTGCCATCTGATGAAGATTATTAAAGGTTAGTGCTTAATTTTAGCTGTATTTCTGGTTTTTGTGACGCTTCTCCTTGCTTGGAAAATGGCTGTGTGGCTTTTCTTGTTTAGGTGGTGTCCTAACATAATCTAATGTTTTGCTTTCGCCGTAAAGCCTTTTTGAAATCGGACAATGTGGTTGGATTAAGGAGAATCTTATCTTTAAAATGGTGTATAATACTTGTATGTGTGAGAAATTTAAATTATGAGATTTTTGTTGTTTTGAATTTGGCGCTCTGATTTTTCACTGGCTGTTGTCAAATCGATCCCGCTAATGGGATTCGAGTGTTAAGGGGTCACTAAAAGATTAACCTCTATGGGCTAGGCGGGACGAATTCGTCCCACCTACGTAACAGCCACCTGTATCCAGTGGCGCGATTTTTGAATCGTTTGAAATACTATTACTTCAATTTCTCAAACATATGACTATTTTACAGCTATTTAAAGACAAGACTCTCGTTTATCTAACCACACTGTCCGATTTCAAAAAGGCTTTACAACGAAAGCAAAACATTAGATTATGTCAGGAGAGTGCCCAGCCAGAAATAATCAGACACCCATTTTTCAAGCTAGCATATAATGTCACCAAAAACCCAAACCACAGCTAAATGCAGCACTAACCTTTTATGATCTTCATCAGATGACACACCTAGGACATTATGTTATACAATACATGCATGTCTGTTCAATCAAGTTCATATTTATATCAAAAAACAGCTTTTTACATTAGCATGTGACGTTCAGAAAAAGCATACCCCCCGCAAACTTCCGGGGAATTTACTAACAGTTTGCTAAATTACTCACGATAAACGTTCACAAAAAGCATAACAATTATTTTAAGAATTATAGATACATTACTCCTCTATGCACTCGATATGTCCGATTATAAAATAGCTTTTCGGATGAAGCACATTTTGCAATATTCTAAGTACATAGCCCAGCCATCACGGCTAGCTATTTAGACACCCAGCAAGTTTAGCCTTCACCATAATCACATTTCCTATAAGAAAAATGTTCTTACCTTTCCTGTTCTTCGTCAGAATGCACTCCCAGGACTTCTACTTCAATAACAAATGTAGGTTTGGTCCAAAATAATCCATCGTTATATCCGAATAGAGCCGTTTTGTTTGTGCGTTCTAGACACTATCAGAATGGTAATCCACGGTCGTGCGCATGGCGCATGGCGTGACAAAAAATGTCTAAATATTCCATTACCGTACTTCGAAGCATGTCAACCGCTGTTTAAAACCAATTTTTATGCCATTTATCTCGTAGAAAAGCGATAATATTCCGACCGGGAATCTGCAATAAACTAAACAGCCTAATGAAAATACTCCACGGGGGGCTAATCGCGCACGCGCCTCATTCCATTGTCACCTAATGGGACACTTGAATAAGGCGATAATCTGTTTCAGCTTGAGGCTGCCTCGTCAACCTTCATGATTTTCCCGGCTTCTGAGAGCCTATTGGAGCCCTGGGAATTGTCACGTTACTGCTAAGATCCTTACTCGTCAATAAACAGATGCAAGACGCACGACTCCTTGTCAAACAGGCCACTTCCTGCATGAAACCTTGTCAGGTTTTTGCCTGCCATAGGAGTTCTGTTATACTCACAGACACCATTAAAACAGTTTTAGAAACTTTAGGGTGTTTTCTATCCAAACCTGAACAATAATATGCATATTCTAGCTTCTGAGTTAGTGTAGGAGGCAGTTAAAAATGGGCACATATTTTTTCCAAAATTCTCAATACTGCCCCCTAGCCCAAACAGGTTAAACACGTATTTCGTGCCACAGGTGAACACAGCGTTCGCAGGACAGACATTTTATCAACTGACACAGAAAACTGGTGAGACAGTTCAGCAATTTGTTACTCGTCTTAGACAAGCAGCTAAAGACTGACTTTGCTGGAGATGAGGACAATCAGATTAGAGATGCCATAATGAGCAAATGTAAAACTGAATGTGTGCCGAAAACTATTGGAGGGCCCTGGGCTAACATTAGGCTGTCACTCGAGCAAGCCGCACAATGTGAAAGAATTGAAGTGCAAATGACCGCCATGCATGTGAGTACAGGGGCAGCAGGTAGCCTAGTGCTTAGAGTGTTGGGCCAGTAACCGGAAGGTTGCTGGATCAAATCCCTGAGCTAACAAGGTAAAAATCTGTCGTTCTACCCCTGAGCAAGTCAGTTCACCGGGCACCGTGGATGTTGATTAAGGCAGCCCCCTGCACCTCTCTGATTCAGAGGGGTTGGGTTAAATGCGGAAGACACAGTTCAGTTGAAAACATTCTGTTGGACAACTGACTAGGTATCCCCCTTCCCCTCATAATGCAAAATATGCTGACTGTAACCAAAAACATTAATAATACAGATGCTAAATATGAGACGGTGCATCATGTTTTCATACAGATATAAAAAGACTCATATTTGGAGTTACATCGGCGAGCAGAAAGGGAAATCCAAGACCTACGCAGACAACCGTTGTAAAGCCAAACGTGGATGTCGGCGATCAGGTTCTCCTAAAACAGGACAAAACAGACAAGTTCACAACAAGATACCACACACTGATCAATAAAGAGGGAAACAATGTGATTGTTCAATCTCCAACTGGAGCCAGGTATTCAAGGAATACATCAGTCGTGAAGAGGTATACATTTGAGGAGCCGGATCCATAATCAAAGGACAACACACAACTGAAAGAGACTGGAACAGAGTCCTAATCTGAGACGTACATAGAATCCAAACCAGAGACCTTATTTGAGGGATCACCACAGACACCCAAGCCAGTCAGGCCTCAGACAAATTAAACTGCCACAGAAGTTAACAGACTTTGTCATTAAATAATTATCCTGTACTTAAAGGTGTGAAAACCAGTATAAACTGAAAAATGTGAAATATAAAAGGACTAATGCGAAGACTCTGAATGTTTGAGTTGTTGTGGAAAAGTGCAGAAGGTTTTGTTACAAGAAAAGGAAAGTCCAGAAAAGTAAAGACATGTTTAAGTTTACCTCAGTCTGGTTGAGTTAATTCGATATAATATCTTAACTTAGCACAAATTGTAAGTATAGGATTGAACAGGTACATGTGGGTGCCCAGCCAACGGCGAGTTGCAGTAGTCCAGAAGGGAGATGACAAGTGCCTGGATGAAGACCTGCACCGCTTCCTGTGTGAGCTAGGGTCGTATTTTACAGAGAACAGGGTGTTGTCCAGAGTCATTCCAAGGTTCTTTGCACTCTGGGATGGGGACACTGTGGAGTTGTCAACCGTGATGGAGGTCTCGGAGCAGGCAGGCCTTCCTCGGGAAGAGCAGCTCTGTATTGTCTTGGCTGAGCTTGAGGTGGTGAGCCGACATCCAAGCTGAGAAATCTGCCAGGCATGCAGCGATGCATGTCGCCACCTTGGTGTCAGAATGGGGGGAAGAAGAAAAGTAGTTGAGTGTCATCCACATAGCAATGATAGGAGAGACCATGTGAGGATATGATGGAGAAGAGTGACTTGGTGTATAGAGAGAAGAGGGCCTAGAACCAAGCCCTGGGGGACACCAGTAGTGAGAGTAAGTGGTGCAGACACAGATCCTCTCCCGGTCACCTGCTAGGAGCGGCCTGCCATGTAGGATTCAATCCAAGAGTGTGCAGAGCCTGAGACACCCAGCCCTGAGTGTGTGGATACGAGGATCTGATGGTTCGTGTGTCGAAGGCAGCAGATAGAGAATTGTGGAGGATCAAGGAGAAGATGGAAAATAGTTTCCTAGGGTTAGAAAGTGGCTATAGCAGCAGAAGTTTAGTTTGCCTTCATTTTCTCTCAGCCCTGTTCTGTAAGCTCGCAATGAGTTACTCAGCCACGGAGCAGTAGGGGAGAACTGAGCCGGCCAGTGAGAGTCATAGGATGCGGAAAGGGAGGAGAGTATGGTCGAAGAGGCAGAATCAGGGGACAGGAGGGAGAAGGATTTAGCAAAAGGGAGAGATGATAGTTTAGAAGAGGAGAGAGAAGTGGGAAGATTGTGTATTGTCTGACTTGTGAGTGGGAGGGGACTGGGAAAGCATGAGATCGAAAGAGGCAAGTAGGGGAAAGAAATAGTTGGAGAAAAAATATTATCGAAGGCAGACATTGGGAGGTTGAAGCGGCCAGGTATGTAGAGGGGTGAGCCATCGTCAGGAAATTTGCTTATCAAGGTGTCAATCACATTGAGGAACTCTGATGTACGTTGTCGGCGATAGATGACAACAATGTCATGAATTAGTGGACAAGTGACAGTGACAGCATGGAATTCAAATGAGGAGATGGACAGGCCAGGGAGAAAAGAGAAAAACTCTACTTAGGAGAAATGAAAAGCCCTGTACCACCACCGCGGCGACCTTATGTATTCGGACTATGAGAGAACACGTAGTCAAATGAAGAGAGAGGAGATGGACTAGCAGTCTTCTCTGGGGTGATCAATTTCTCCATCAGGGCCAAAAAGTCTAAGGACTGAAGGGCAGGATAGGCTGAGATGAACTCGGAGTTCTTCACTGCAGATCGGCAATTCCAAACGTTGCCGGAGACCAGGATTTCCACATTGATTGTGTGTGCAAGGTACACTAAATTTGAAGGGTAGCAGCCAAGTGGTGGGGAGCGTCTGTAAAGCCTACAGGGAGAAGAGCAAACAGGTATCGAAAACACACATAGTTAACAAAGCTACAAAAGAGCAAAATGAGATTTAAAGTGAGAGAGTGGAGTATTCCTCTCTTTTCTTTCTCTAATAACTTGGCAGAACCATCTTTATTTCAGCGACACGACCGCCTCTTACAGCTGCTGCTGAGAAAACAAGGGAGACTGAAGTACTAACACTAATTGCTAATTGCCTAGCAGAGGTGAGGGGTACGTTTCACGATACTAATTTCTGATTGCCTAGGAGAGAAGAAACCACTCTCCCTCCAATACAGCCACTGATTACGAAAACAACAACAGTCACAAGTTGCCCTGCCCCTTAATCCTGATTGATGTGTCAACAATCATCTGCAAGTTATGAGCAGTCAGCTGTTTACACACCAACTAGGCTACTGGGAAGACAGTCAACACTTAAAGTAGATGGCCCTGGCTAGTAAAAAGACAGTACTAAACAACAACAGATTAAGACAAAAAGTGTATTTATCAAACCTGGAGAAATCAGGAGTCCTCTAGCTATAGATTGTCACTGTCGCATAGAGCAGTGTTTTGATGTTTGTTCCATTTTCCCTCAGCAGGAAGTGCCATCCCTGAGCTGTCAGGGAACACATGTATGACATTTAGCTACAGCGTTCTACACAGACACAGCAGCTAATTTGTTGTTATGGTTATCAGAGGTGAAAGAGGAAGGAGAAATTATGCATATTGTTAAGATGCTCAAAGACATTACATCTAGAGCCAGAGTGGTCAAAACAATTCTGCAGTAGGCTCCATGTATATCTGCCTCTGAAATGTTTGGTACATTTTGAGGCTATTTCAGGAAGGTGCTGGTACCTTGATGTGGTTCCAAAGTGCAACTCAGGAATCAAATATTCCTGGGCAACAGAGATGCATAAACCTGTTGTGGTAGCAATGGTAAAAAGCTTTCAGGAAGAAAAAAAGTAATCTTTATCAATAAATAAATAGTTGTATTCATCATCTGATGTTCTAATGTTGAAGCAGTTTGACCTCTTAAGCTGATGGACAGACAGACAGTCCAGACAGTCTCCTGCTGCAAGGACTTCCCTTACAGAAAAAACTCATACATTTCACGTGATAACATGTGAAGTGTTCCAAAAACATGTTTTCATTTGATCATATGTGATATTATGTGAAGTTAATGTGATAACGTGACAACGTGTAAAGCAACATGTGATAACATTAAACTACACGTGAAAACGTGATCACATGTGAAGTGTTCCAAAAACATGTTTTCACACGCTTTCACGTGAAATTTCACATGAAATTATGCAATTTTGCATTTGAAATCATGTGATTTTTCTGTAAGGGCTTGGAAACAATGTCCCTTTCATTTCTTCAGCCCTGCTCTGTGACACAGGCTATCAACAATGTGACAAAACTAAGTCAATTGTGACAGACTATAGAATGAGTTAGAGAGATGTGTAAGCAGATATGAGCAGGCTGTAGCTCCCGAGTGGCGCAGCAGTCTAAGGCATCTCATTGCTAGAGGCATCACTACAGACCCTGGTTTGATTCCAGGCTGTATCACAACCGGCCGTGATTTGGAGCACCATAGGGCGGCGCAAAATTGGCCCAGCGTCGTCTGGGTTCGGGTTTGAACGGGGGTAGGCCGTCATTGTAAATGTTCTTAACTGACTTTCCTAGTTACATAAAGGTTAAATAATAATTTTAAAAAATGTACTCACCTATTGATGAACAGAGGAGAACATTCATTTCTTCTATAGGATTTTCTCAGAATGACCAGACTGAAATGTATCAGGCCACGCCAATAGTAATTTCCTCAGTGGAGAATGATTTTCTGGGTGGTTTTATGTAATGATGTGGAAAATAAGCAATTAACATTTATCTTCAAAGGAAACAGTCTATGGTGGAAGGACGATATTGTCTCTGCATTCTACACTAGCGGGAAGCAGAATCATAACAGCAACAGAGAGCTTTGTCATTGTCCTCTGTTTCAATGGAGAATTGAAAAGGTAATTTTTATTAACAACATTTTTCCTGACCATTGAACTCACAATTTGGGGCTTTGTAAAGCAGCAGCATTAAATAGAAATATAGCAGAGAGAAGAGAAGACTGAAACTGTCTGAAAAGGCTGTTTAATTTTAAACTCTCAGATCAAAGTTAAGGAGATCGTTTAAAGTAAAAGTATCAATCAATCTATTTAAAAATATAATAACATTTATTCTAGGAACAACATTCTTCTTCTAGGAGCAGACTTAATTAAAAAAAGTATTCATTTTCTCTCCACATCGTTCCCTATTATTTCCTGTTTTCTTTTGATTTGAAAGCTTCCTCTTGAACCACACACACACCACAGGAGGTTGGTGGCACCTTAATTGGGGAGAACGGGCTTGTGGTCATGACTGGAGCGGAATGGGTGGAATGGTTTCAAATACATCAAACACAGGGTTTCCAGGTGTTTGATGCCATTCCATTTAAAATCAAAATAAAATCAAAATACAAATTATTTGTCACATGCGCCGAATACAACAGGTGTAAACCTTACAGTGAAATGCTTACTTACAAGCCCTTTAACCAACAATGCTTTGAGATGTTTTAAGAAAAAATAGCTCTTCAGTAAAAAATAAATAAGTAAAAAAATGGAAAATAAAAGTAACAAATAATCAAACAGAAGCAGTAAAATAACAATAACGAGGCTATATACAGGGGGTACTGGTACAGAGTCAATGTGCGGGGGCACCGGTTAGTCAAGGTAATTTTTTATTTTTTTATTTCACCTTTACTTAACCAGGTAGGCCAGTTGAGAACAAGTTCTTATTTACATCTGCGACCTGGCCAAGATAAAGCAAAGCAGTGCGACAAAAACAACACAGAGTTACACATGGGATAAACAATCGTACAGTCAATAACACAATAGACAAATCTGTGTACAGTGTGTGCAAATGAAGTAAGGAGGTAAGACAATAAATAGGCCAATAGTGGCGAAGTAATTACAATTTAACAATTTACACTGGGGTGATGTATGTGCAGATGAGGATGTGCAAGTAGAAATACTTGTGTGCGAAAGAGCAGAAAAACAAATATGTGGATGAGGTAGGTAGTTGGTTGGTTGGATGGGCTATTTACAGATGGGCTGTGTACAGCTGCAGCGATCGGTAAGCTGCTCTGACAGCTGACACTTAAAGTTAGTGAGGGAGATATAAGTCTCCAACTTCAGTGATTTTTGCAATTCGTTCCAGTCATTGGCAGCAGAGAACTGGAAGGAAAGACGGACAAAGGAGGTGTTGGCTTTGGGGATGACCAGTGAAATATACCTACTGGAACGCGTGCTAGGGTGGGTGTTGCTCGGGTGACCAGTGAGCTGAGATAAGGCGGAGCTTTACCTGACAAAGACTTATAGATGACCTGGAGACATTGGGTTTGGTGACGATTATGTAGCGAGGACCAGCCAACGAGCGCATACAGGGTAGTATATGGGGTTTTGGTGACAAAACGTATGGCACTGTGATAGACTGCATCCAATTTGCTGAGTAGAGTGTTGGAGGCTATTTTGTAAATGACATCGACGAAGTCAAGGATCGGTAGGATAGTCAGTTTTACGAGGGTATGTTTGGCAGCATGAGTGAAGGATGCTTTGTTGTGAAATAGGAAGCCAATTCTAGATTTAACTTTGGATTGGAGATGCTTAATATGAGTCTGGAAGGAGAGTTTACAGTCTAGCCAGACACCTAGGTATTTATAGTTGTACACATAATCTAAGTCGGAACCGTCCAGAGTAGTGATGCTAATCGTGCGGGCAGGTGCGGGCAGCGATCGGTTGAAGAGGATGCATTTCATTTTACTAGCATTTAAGAGCAGTTGGAGGCCACGTAAGGAGTGTTGTATGGCGTTGAAACTCGTTTGGAGGGTTGTTAACACAGTGTCCAAAGAAGGGCCAGATGTATACAGAATGGTGTTGTCTGCGTGGAGGTGGATCAAAGAATCACCCGCAGCAAGAGCGACATCATTGATATATACAGAGAAAATTGAGGTAATATGTACATGTAGGTAGAGTTAAGGTTACTATGCATTTGTGCCGTTCTGGCCATTATTATGAGCCGTTGTCCCTCAGCAGCCTCCTGACTTCTGACCTGTTAACATATGACCCTAGTGTATTCCTACACACAATGCATTCCCAAAAATTCATCAGACATTGACTTTACACTAATTTACACTGAATCATCCATTTGAGAGAATTCAGGTGATGTCTATTTCAAGTTGTGAGTAATCACGAAAAGGCCTGTAGTCTCACCAATGTCACTGGAGACAAGGATTATAAATTATTTTATTGCAGTTTTCAATCCCTGACAGGACTCTGCTGTAATGTGACCACAGGCCTCCTCCATTTCCTGGAGAAGGGCCATATGTTCATGGGGTTTGCAATCATACACCTTCCACCGCCATGCTAAAAACAACTCCTCAATGAGTTTGAGAAATTAGGAAAATGGTGGGAGATAGAGCATTGTAAACCTGGGATGGTCATCAAACCAGTTGCGGAACTGAGTAGCCCGATGGAAACTCACATTGTCCCAAATTAGAACACACATTTGCTGCTCAGGATCACCTGGACCTCTCTGCTCTGGCTGAAAAAAATGTGTTCAGGAAAATAAGGAGATGGGCAGTGTTGTATGGTCCAAGGGTGGCATGGCGGTGGAGGACCCCATTGTGGCTCATAGCTGCGCATATGGTGACATCAAATCAAATCAAATGTATTTATATAGCCCTTCTTACATCAGCTGATATCTCAAAGTGCCGTAAAGGAACCCAGCCTAAAATCCCAAACAACAAGTAATGCAGGTGTAGAAGCACGGTGGCTAGGAAAAACTCCCTAGAAAGGACAAAACCTAGGAAGAAACCTAGAGAGGAACCAGGCTATGAGGGGTGGCCTCTTCTGGCTGTGCCGGGTGGAGATCATAACAGAACATGGCCAAGATGTTCAAATGTTCATAAATGACCAGCATGGTCAAATAATAATAATCACAGTAGTTGTCGAGGGTGCAACAAGTCAGCACCTCAAGAGTAAATGTCAGTTGGCTTTTCATAGCCGATCATTGAGAGTATCTCTACCGCTCCTGCTGTCTCTAGAGAGTTGAAAACAGCAGGTCTGGGACAGGTAGCACGTCCGGTGAACAGGTCAGGGTTCCATAGCCGCAGGCAGAACAGTTGAAACTGGAGCAGCATCACGGCCAGGTGGACTGGGGACAGCAAGGAGTCATCATGCCAGGTAGTCCTGAGGTATGGTCCTAGGGCTCAGGTCCTCCGAGAGAGAGAAAGAAAGAAAGAAAAAGAAAGAAAGAGAGAATTAGAGAGAGCATACTTAAATTCACACAGGACACTGGATAAGACAGGAGAAATACTCCAGATATAACAGACTGACCCTAGCCCCCCGACACATAAACTACTGCAGCATAAATACTGAAGGCTGAGACAGGAGGGGTCAGGAGACACTGGCCCCATCCGATGATACCCTCGGACAGGGCCAAACAGGCAGGATATAACCCCACCCACTTTGCCAAAGCACAGCCCCCACACCAAGAGGTATATACCTTCAACCACCAACTTACTATCCTGAAACAATGCCGAGTATAGCCCACAAAGATCTCCGCCACGGCACAACCCAAGGGGGGGCGCCAACCCAGATAGGAAGACCACATCAGTGACTCAACCCACTCAAGTGACGCACCCCTCCTAGGGACGGCATGGAAGAACACCAGTAAGCCAGTGACTCAGCCCCTGTAATAGGGTTAGAGGCAGAGAATCCCAGTGGAGAGAGGGGAACCAGCCAGGCAGAGACAGCAAGAGTGGTTCGTTGCTCCAGAGCATTTCCGTTCACCTTCACACTCCTGGGCCAGACTACACTCAATCATAGGACCTACTGAAGAGATGAGTCTTCAGTAAAGACTTAAAGGTTGAGACCGAGTCTGTGTCTCTCACATGGGTAGGCAGACCATTCCATAAAAATGGAGCTCTATAGGAGAAAGCCCTGCCTCCAGCTGTTTGCTTAGAAATTCTAGGGACAATTAGGAGGCCTGCGTCTTGTGACCGTAGCGTACGTGTAGGTATGTACGGCAGGACCAAATTGGAAAGATATGTAGGAGCAAGCCCATGTAATGCTTTGTAGGTTAGCAGTAAAACCTTGAAATCAGCCCTTGCCTTAACGGGAAGCCAGTGTAGGGAGGCTAGCACTGGAGTAATATGATCACATTTTTGGTTCTAGTCAGGATTCTAGCAGCCGTATTTAGCACTAACTGAAGTTGATTAGGTGCTTTATCCGGGTAGCCGGAAAGTAGAGCATTGCAGTAGTCCAACCTAGAAGTAACAAAAGCATGGATTAATTTTTCTGCATCATTTTTGGACAGAAAGTTTCTGATTTTTGCAATGTTACGTAGATGGAAAAAAGCTGTCCTTGAAACAGTCTTGATATGTTCTTCAAAAGAGAGATCAGGGTCCAGAGTAACGCCGAGGTCCTTCACAGTTTTATTTGAGACGACAGTACAACCATGAAGATTGATTGTCAGATTCAACCGAAGATCTCTTTGTTTCTTGGGACCTAGAACAAGCATCTCTGTTTTTTCCGAGTTTAAAAGTAGAAAGTTTGCAGCCATCCACTTCCTTATGTCTTAAACACAGGCTTCTAGCGAGGGCAATTTTGGGGCTTCACCATGTTTCATTGAAATGTACAGCTGTGTGTCATCCACATAGCAGTGAAATTTAACATTATGTTTTCGAATGACATCCCCAAGAGGTAAAATATATAGTGAAAACAATAGTGGTCCTAAAACGGAACCTTGAGGAACACCGAAATTTACAGTTGATTTGTCAGAGGACAAACCATTCACAGAGACAAACTGATATCTTTCCGACAGATAAGATCTAAACCAGGCCAGAACTTGTCCGTGTAGACCAATTTGGGTTTCCAATCTCTCCAAAAGAATGTGGTGATTGATGGTATCAAAAGCAGCACTAAGATCTAGGAGCACGACGACAGATGCAGAGCCTCGGTCTGATGCCATTAAAAGCTCATATACCACCTTCACAAGTGCAGTCTCAGTGCTATGATGGGGTCTAAAACCAGACTGAAGCGTTTTGTATACATTTATACATCTTTAGGAAGGGAGTGAGTTGTTGCGCAACAGCTTTTTCAAAACATTTTGAGAGGAATGGAAGATTCGATATAGGCCGATAGTTTTTTATATTTTCTGGGTCAAGATTTGGCTTTTTTAAGAGAGGCTTTATTACTGCCACTTTTAGTGAGTTTGGTACACATCCGGTGGATAGAGAGCCGTTTATTATGTTCAACATAGGAGGGCCAAGCACAGGAAGCAGCTCTTTCAGTAGTTTAGTTGGAATAGGGTCCAGTATGCAGCTTGAAGGTTTAGATGCCATGATTATTTTCATCATTGTGTCAAGAGATATAGTACTAAAACACTTTAGTGTCTCCCTTGATCCTAGGTCCTGGCAGAGTTGTGCAGACTCAGGACAACCGAGCTTTGGGGGAATACGCAGATTTAAAGAGGAGTCCGTAATTTGCTTTCTAATGATCATGATCTTTTCCTCAAAGAAGTTCATGAATTTATTACTGCTGAAGTGAAAGCCATCCTCTCTTGGGGAATGTTGCTTTTTAGTTAGCTTTGCGACAGTATCAAAAATACATTTTGAATTGTTCTTATTTTCCTCAATTAGGTTGGAAAAATAGGATGATCGAGCAGCAGTGAGGGCTCTTCGATACTGCACGGTACTGTCTTTCCAAGCTCGTCGGAAGACTTCCAGTTTGGTGTGGCGCCATTTCCGTTCCAATTTTCTGGAAGCTTGCTTCAGAGCTCGTGTATTTTCTGTATACCAGGGAGCTAGTTTCTTATGACAAATGCTTTTAGTTTTTAGGGGTGCAACTGCATCTAGGGTATTGCGCAAGGTTAAATTGAGTTCCTCAGTTAGGTGATTAACTGATCTTTGTCCTCTGACGTCCTTCGGTAGGCAGAGGGAGTCTGGAAGGGTATCAAGGAATCTTTGGGTTGTTTGCGAATTTATAGCACGACTTTTGATGCTCCTTGGTTGGGGTCTGAGCAGATTATTTGTTGCGATTGTAAACGTAATAAAATGGTGGTCCGATTGTCCAGGATTATGGGGAAAAACATTAAGATCCACAACATTTATTCCACGGGACAAAACTAGGTCCAGAGTATGACTGTGCCAGTGAGTAGGTCCAGAGACATGTTGGACAAAACCCACTGAGTCGATGATGGCCCCGAAAGCCTTTTGGAGTGGGTCTGTGGACTTTTCCATGTGAATATTAAAGTCACCTGTCACGTCCTGACCAGCAGATGGAGCTGGTGTAGTAGTTTGGGGGTCAGGACGTGGCAGTCTGGTGTGTGTCTTGTGACTCCTGATCAGGAACAGCTGGGAATCGTTGTTCCTGATTGGGAGTCACATATGTAGGAGTTGTTTGTCACTGGGGTTTGTGGGTAATTGTTTCTTGTTTAGTGTGTTTGCACCTGACAGGACTGTTGGCTGTCAGTTTCCTTGTTTTGTTTGTTATAGTGTTCTTTCTAATTAAATTGAAAGATGAATACTAACTCCGCTGCATTTTGGTCCATTCCTGAAGACAGCCCTGACAGAATTACCCACCAAACAAGGACCAAGCAGCGGAAGAGGAAGGAGCAGCGACAGGAGAGAAAAAGGGAGGAATGGACATGGGAGGACGTCCTGGACGGCAAGGGAGTCTACACCTGGGAAGAGATCCTGGCCGGAAGGGATCGCCTCCCATGGGAACAGGTGGAGGCACTCAGGAGAGTGGAGGCAGCTGGACAGAGGAACCATCGGGAAAGTTACGCTGGAACACGGTTGGCTAGGAAACCCGAGAGGCAGCCCCAAGATTTTTTTTGGGGGGGGCACACGGGTAGCTTGGCCAGGCCAGGGAAGAGCCGTAAGCCAGCTACCCGTGACTACAGGGAGGTGCGTACGAGGTGGAGGGCGCCATGTTACGCTGAGGTGCGCACCATCTCGCCTATACGGACGCACAGCCCAGTTCGCCCAGTACCAGCGCCCCGCAGGTGCCAGGGCAAGGGGAGCATCGAGCCGGAAGGGATGATGCCAACCCTGCACTCAAGACCGCCAGTGCGCCCTTTCGGTCCGGTGTTTCCCGCCAGACGCACTAGCATGGAGGTGCGTGTCTCCGGGCTGGCACGTCCTATACCAGCCCCGCGCATCAGGAGTCTAGTGTGTCAACCCAGCCTTGCCAGTCAACAGTCGTCATCAGAGCTGCCCGCCAGTCAACAGTCGTCGTCAGAGCTGCCCGCCAGTCAACAGTCGTCGTCAGAGCTGCCCGCCAGTCAACAGTCGTCGTCAGAGCTGCCCGCCAGTCAACAGTCGTCGTCAGAGCTGCCCGCCAGTCAACAGTCGTCGTCAGAGCTGCCCGCCAGTCAACAGTCGTCGTCAGAGCTGCCCGCCAGTCAACAGTCGTCGTCAGAGCTGCCCGCCAGTCAACAGTCGTCGTCAGAGCTGCCCGCCAGTCAACAGTCGTCGTCAGAGCTGCCCGCCAGTCAACAGTCGTCGTCAGAGCTGCCCGCCAGTCAACAGTCGTCAGAGCTGCCCGCCAGTCAACAGTCGTCAGAGCTGCCCGCCAGTCAACAGTCGCCAGAGCTGCCCGCCAGTCAACAGTCGCCAGAGAGGTCAGACTGCGCCGAACTGCCGGAGTGGCCAGACTGCACCGAACTGCCGGAGTGGCCAGACTGCGCCGAACTGCCGGAGTGGCCAGACTGCGCCGAACTGCCGGAGTGGCCAGACTGCGCCGAACTGCCGGAGTGGCCAGACTGCGCCGAACTGCCGGAGTGGCCAGACTGCGCCGAACTGCCGGAGTGGCCAGACTGCGCCGAACTGCCGGCGTGGCCAGACTGCGCCGAACTCCCGGCGTGGCCAGACTGCGCCGAACTGCCGGCGTGGCCAGACTGCGCCGAACTGCCGGCGTGGCCAGACTGCGCCGAACTGCCGGCGTGGCCAGACTGCCCCGAACTGCCGGCGTGGCCAGACTGCCCCGAACTGCCGGCGTGGCCAGACTGCCCAGAACTGCCGGCGTGGCCAGACTGCCCAGAACTGCCGGCGTGGCCAGACTGCCCCGAGTTGCCAGACTGCCCCGACTGTCCCGAGTTGCCAGACTGCCCCGACTGCCCCGAGTTGCCAGACTGCCCCGACTGTCCCGAGTTGCCAGACTGCCCCGACTGTCCCGAGTTGCCAGACTGCCCCGACTGTCCCGAGTTGCCAGACTGCCCCGACTGTCCCGAGTTGCCAGACTGCCCCGACTGTCCCGAGTTGCCAGACTGCCCCGACAGCCTGGAACGGCCTGCACCTGAGCCACCTCCAGGATAGGTGGGTTGGGGAGGGAGGGTGTAGCACAGTGCCGTCGTTGACGGCAGCCACCCTCCCTTCCCTCCCTTATGGTTTAGGGGTTATTGTTTGTTGGGTTTTTGTTGGGGTATTGGGGATTTTTCTTGTTTTTCTTTTTTAGGTGCATTCCGGGGTCTGCACCTTGAGGGGGGGGTACTGTCACGTCCTGACCAGCAGATGGAGCTGGTGTAGTAGTTTGGGGGTCAGGACGTGGCAGTCTGGTGTGTGTCTTGTGACTCCTGATCAGGAACAGCTGGGAATCGTTGTTCCTGATTGGGAGTCACATATGTAGGAGTTGTTTGTCACTGGGGTTTGTGGGTAATTGTTTCTTGTTTAGTGTGTTTGCACCTGACAGGACTGTTGGCTGTCAGTTTCCTTGTTTTGTTTGTTATAGTGTTCTTTCTAATTAAATTGAAAGATGAATACTAACTCCGCTGCATTTTGGTCCATTCCTGAAGACAGCCCTGACATCACCAAAAATTAGAATATTATCTGCTATGACTACAATGTCCAGTAGGAATTCAGGGACATTTCCCCCACGCTGGCCAAGTACCTCAATGATGGAGCGTTGACCAATGATGTTCCTTCTCCTCCTCATCTTCGCTAAATTGAATCCAACTGCATCTATGAATATGAGTTCCTGAGGGATTGGACTTGCATCCAACTACATGATTCTCTGAAATGACTGTAAATACTATAATTGTTGTATAGTAAAGTTTACTGGAAACATCAATGAGTCTCTAAGGTTTCAAGAGTCTAATGCTAGTTCATTACTTACTTGCACATATTCGTGCCATTTATCCTTCACTCTTAGGGAATTTCTTTCAAATGGGTAGATTTACATCATGCGGAGATGGTGTTTCTTAAGGACGCAGGCTTTGGTTGATAAGCTCTCTCTGATGTAATGGAAGATGGAGTGGTTTTTAATCATCTGTTGTTGGATTTCTCGCAGTGTTATGGCATTATTTTCAACTATCATTTCTGACTCGTTTCAGGAAACTACAGTTGAAGTCGGAAGTTTACATACACCAAATACATTTAAACTCAGTTTTTCACAATTTATGACATTTAATAATAGTAAATATTCCCTGTCTTCGGTCAGTTAGGATCACCACTTTCTTTTAAGAATTTGAAATGACAGAATAATAGTAGAGAGAATGATTTATTTCAGCTTTTATTTCTTTAATCACATTCCCAGTGGGTCAGAAGTTTACATACACTCAATTAGCATTTGGTAGCATTGCCTTTAAATTGTTTAACTTGGGCCAAGCATTTTGGCTAGCCTTCTACAAGATTCTCAAAGTAATTTGCGTGAATGTTGGCACATTCCCCCTGACAGAGCTGGTGTAACTGAGTCAGGTTTGTAGGCCTCCTTGCTCGCACACGCCTTTTCAGTTCTGCCCACACATTTTCTATAGGATTGAGGTCAGGGCTTTTTGATTGCCACTCCAATACCTTGACTTTGTTGTCCTTAAGCCATTTTGCCACAACTTTGGAAGTATGCTTGGGGTCATTGTCCATTTGGAAGACCCATTTGCGACCAAGCTTTAACTTCCTGACTGATGTCTTGAGATGTTGCTTCAATATATCCGATTATTTTCCTACCTCATGATGCCATCTATTTTGTGAAGTGCACCAGACCCTCCTGCAGCAAAGCATGCCCACAACATGATGCTGCCACCCGCATGCTTAACGGTTGGGATGGTGTTCTTTGGCTTGCAAGCTCCCCTTTTTTCCTCCAAACATAATGATGGTCATTATTGCCAAACAGTTCTATTTTTGTTTCATCAGACCAGAGGACATTTCTCCAAAAAGTACGATCTTTGTCCCCATGTGCTGTTGCAAAACGTAGTCTGGCTTTTTTATGGCGGTTTTGGAGCAGTGGCTTCTTCCTTGCTGAGTGGCCTTTCAGGTTATGTCGATATAGGACTCGTTTTACTGTGGATATAGATACTTTTGTACCTGTGTCCTCCAGCATCTTCACAATGTCCTTTGTGGTTTTTCTGGGATTGATTTGCACTTTCGCACCAACGTACGTTCATCTCTAGGAGACAGAACGAGTCTCCTTCCTGAGCGGTATGACGGCTGCGTGGTCCCATGGTGTTTACTTGCGTACTATTGTTTGTATAGATGAACGTGGTACCTTCAGGCGTTTGGAAATTGCTCCCAAGGATGAACCAGACTTGTGGAGGTCTACCATTTGTTTTCTGAGGTCTTGGCTGATTTCTTTTGATTTTCCCATGATGTCAAGCAAAGAGGCACTGAGTTTGAAGGTAGGCCTTGAAATACATCCACAGGTACACCTCCAATTGACTCAAATGATGTCAATTAGCATATCAGAAGCTTCTAAAGCCATGACATCATTTTCTGGAATTTTCCAAGCTGTTTAAAGGCACAGTCAACTTAGTGTATGTAAACTTCTGACACACTGGAATTGTGATACAGTGAATTATAAGTGAAATAATCTGTCTGTAAACAATTGTTTGAAAAATTACTTGTGTCATGCACAAAGTAGATTTCCTAACCGACTTTCCAAAACTATAGTTTGTTAACATGAAATTTGTGGAGTGGTTGAAAAATTTGTTTTAATGACTCTAACCTAAGTATATGTAATCTTCCAACTTCAACTGTAGGTTTATGTCGCGCGTCAGCTATTTGAACGTAAACTTTTATCAAAATGCATTTTATGTCAAATGCCTTCTGGAACATGTGAACTTTCATGTTCCTTAGTAACACACTTGTATGCCATCTGTAAATACAAATAAAATTGTTCAATTACGAGCCTAGTTGGTTTAGCCACAGAAAAAGCCATGATTGGCTGAGATAGTGAGTGGGCAGGACATGCCGAGAGATAAGTTTCGATTGGTCTGCCATGTAGCAAGCTTCTGTCTGTTTGAGCTAGACAGTATGTCTAGGTGACGATTATGTAGCGAGGACCAGCCAACATAAAAAAATTGAAAGAATATGGCACCACAACAAACCTGCCAAGAGAGGACATGCCCATCAAAACTCACAGACCAGGCAAGGAGGGCATTAATCAGCGAGGCAACAATGAGACCAAAGATAACCCTGAAGGAGCTGCAAAGCTCCTCTGCGGAGATTGGAATATCTGTCCATAGGACCACTTAAGCCATACACTCCACAGAGCTGGACTTTACGGAGGAGTGGCCAGAAAAAAGCCATTGCTTAAAGAAAGAAATAAGCAAACATGTTTGGTGTTCACCAAAAGGAATGTGGGAGACTCCCCAAACATATGGAAGAAGGTACTCCGGTCACATGGAACTAAAATTGAGCTTTTTTGCCATCAAGGAAAATGCAATTTCTGGCGCAAACCCAAGACCTCTCATCACCCCGAGAGCACCATCCATCATGCTGTGGGGATGTTTTTCATTGGCAGGGACTGAGAAACTGGTCAGAATTGAAGGAATGATGGATGGTGCTAAATACAGGGAAATGCTTGAGGGGAAACCTGTTTCAGTCTTCCAGAGATTTGAGACTGGGATGGAGGTTCACCTTCCAGCAGGACAATGACCCTAAGCATAGTCCTAAAGCAACAATTGAATGGTTTAAGGGGAGACATTTAAATGTCTTGGAATGACCTAGTCAAAGCTGTTACATCTGCTCCTGCCATGCCCTCTACTGCTCATCCTGTGTCTCCTTGACCTGCCGCCACTCCCCCAGTGCTCTCTCCCTCTCTCTCTGTGTGTGATCGTGTGGGTGGAGACAGATGTGCTGGAGTCAGAGCAGATCCCCACCAGTTGCAACCTGTTCCATAATCAAGACCTCTACAAATACTCAGTCCTGCCACTTCCTCATTGCCAGATCGTAATCTCTGCTCAGTCAGTCTACCTTTCTAGCCTTTTGTTACTATTTAGATCCTGTTATTCTGTTGTTCCTGTTTTCCTTGCCTGACACGGTTTTCCTCTCCGCTACAGTTCTGTCAGCTCTGACTCTGGTCTCTGTCTCCAGTCCCACATCTCCTCATCCTGCTACTGTGCCCTGGATTCCCCACTCTACCTCTCCTTTGGATTCCCCTCTGGACCTGCTTACCCTGTCCCAACCCCTCTCGCTCCAGCCTCAGTCTCCGCAGCTGGTTTCCTGCAACCCACCTGCACTCCATCTTCCCCGTGTTTCAATAAATACCTTGGTTACTTCATCCCAGTCTTCTCGTCTGAGTCTGATCTTGGGTTTCCCTGTTCCACTCCGCGTAACAAAAGTCCAGACCTCAATTCAATTGAGAATCTGTGGTATGATTTAAGGATTGCTGTACACCACCGGAACCCATCCAACTTCAAGGAGCTGGAGCAGTTTTGCCTTGAAGAATGGGCAAGAATCCCAGTGGCTAGATGTGTAAAGCTTATAGAGACATACCCCAAGAGACTTGCAGCTTTAATTGCTGCAAAAGGTGGCTCTACAAAGTATTGACTTTTTGGGGGGGTGAATAGTTATGCACGCTCAAGTTTTCAGTTTTTTGTTCATATTTCCTTGTTTCACAATAAAAAATATTTTGCATCTTCAAAGTGGTAGGCATGTTGTGCAATTAAAATTATACAAACTCCCCAAAAATATATTTTAATTCCAGGTTGTAAGGCAACAACAAAGGAAAAATGCCAAGGGGGGTGGGAGGGGGGGGGGGATGCTTTGCAAGCCACTGTAGCTAACGTTAGCCAGTTTGTTTGGGTGCTTCACTGCTGTTAGGTCAGCTAGCTAACTTTACGTGTTTGCTCTGTGTAGTAATATTATTCGTATCTCAGAGCCATTTTTCTTTGCTAGTTATAGCCTAATGTTAGCTAGCTAACATTTAACCTGCAGCTTCATGCAGGGTAGTAGCGTCATGAATTGGGATTATTGTTCATTGTTTAGCTAGCTAGTTAGATGTCTTAACAAAATACTCCACAATACAAGTAACCATTTCAGTAAAATGTTAATGATGTCACTGCGACAACTGTTGATAGACGTAGCTAATAAATTTGCTAAATAACTGACAAATTTACGAATGCTCTACAACTTTTGAATATGGTCGGTGTCAGTAAACGTTGGCAAAAAAACTTTAATTGTTGCCAGCAGCACAGTTGCAGTCACTAACTTTCTGGATAACATAAAAACAGCCTAACTAGCTCTGCTAGGGTGAGCTGTTCTCTCATTTGTGTCTGGAAGTAGCTAGCAAGCTAGCCAACGTTAGGCGGTTAGCTTGGGTGCTTGAGTGCTGTTGTTAGGACAGAACGCTCTGATCAACCCTTAAAGAGATGGGTGGGGCTAATGCTTAAGAGGGTGTGAACATTGCTGAATGGGTGTAGACAAAGAAGAGCTCTCCAGTAGGTGTACCAATAACACTCAACGGCCATTTTCTCAAAAGCGAGGTTACAAGTTTATACATTTTCAAAGCATAATTACTTTCCCATTGTTCCTCAACTATAGTGTATGACATACCATTTTCTAGCTCTGAGTCTCTACTTTTATCCAATCTAAATAAAACACATCATTTTGCTACTTAAGAATGAATCGAGCCGGTCGGTGACATTTGCACTATGGCAGCCTCCTGTTCATCTGTAATTAGACGCTTTCTACCACCACGTGGTGGTCTTCTTTCAGTTCTAAAAAGACTAAATAGCATACAGTACAGTAAACACTACAGTAATACTATATACAGGATAAACATGTTACAAAGTAGTAGATCTCCTAATTTCACGCATACAGTAATACATCAAACTTTTACTTTGTTTCCCCTTACAGTGTGTATTGGAAACTACAGTCTTTATGTTGTACTACTGTGAAGTAGTACAAGTAGCAGATAGGTCCATTGTCTTCAGTACATACCTATTCTCATTTTGGATCGTCCGGATGATGGATTCTACAGTGAAGTGGTTCAGATTGGGCTGCACTTTTTGCCCCTCTCAATGTCAAACCATGGTTGACAACATGATCCACCACAGTCACCCGAATTTCATCAGAGCTTACTCTCCTTGTTCTTGGTCTTAATCTACCACCACCTTCACCTCTATCGCTAACCCCCCTCCCCTCCACCCCACCTCCACCTCAAACTCTCTCTGCCAAGTTAATTTCCATTGTTCTCCAAATACAGGAGTACTCAAGATTTTAGTTGTGAAGGTTGTGCCAAATGTAGAGAATTGTGTGTTGTGTTTGTAGTATCGGTGATCTATGTCTATATTAGTTACTGTGCTGTTACCTAATAGGAATTGCACACGTGCACTATTGCCCCGGGGACTGTAGGGCACGACATGTTTTTGCTAAACCACACTGAACTGTACTCCTGTGTCCTGTCTGGTAATGTTCTCCAATATTTGTGTTTTGCCAAATGTTTGTTATAGAATTGAGTGTAAAGCAAAACATGTGCCAGTAGTATTGCAGATTTGGTGTATGGTTCTAATAAAATAATTATTTATGAAAGGTTTGGGTCATTGTGCCTCATGGGCCAGTTTAAGTGTGTATACAATTACGAAGAACTGTAGGTTCAAGGCTGCTGGTGGTGAGGTTTAGCCCATCTTTCGAATATCCCCCGGCTTGAGTTGTCGAACTCTGTGCAATGTAAAACAAAACAATCTTGTCCGCACATGTCGTGTGGTAATGTTATTCCTGGACATGAAAAACTTTGCAAACCTGCAATCACAGAGCATGCTGGGAACTACTGTAGTTTCTGCCTGTTAATGGGGAAATGTTTATGGTGAACTTCCAAACATATCCAAAGTTATATGATGAGTGCAGGCTTAGAGGAGGTCTTGTTAATATTATAGAGGAGGTTGTTGAAGCCATGTCTCCACCATGACGCATAGACTAGAGTCACATAAACCTCTCAAAGCCCTGTTCAATCAAACACTGACAACTGCTATAGTAGTTTCTGGGATGTAAAGCAAAACAACTCCTGCACTGTGAGAAAACAATGACTGTCCAGTTCAGTTTCCTTTTGTTTCATAGTGTAAGATTTGTTTTATTGACTACATAATCCCAAGGGTGCAATCTTTCAATCTACAATAAAAACAAAAACAGGCCTTACCATAGAAACCCGGTCACTAGTTTGATAGAGTAGGACCATCATTGTGTGACAAGCATGTCTACTAGGCAAGCCAGAATTACTTCAGCTCAGGCAACAGACTTCCCTGTATTATTTTGCATACATTAGCACTGGTTTGAGTGAACAGTGTTACCATTGCCAAACTAACAACTTTTTTAACAGCTAGCTTGTTTGCACTCTCCGGCATACATTATCACCTGGGTAGCTTGATGTATTGTGCGGTATGTAATATTGTAATTTTGGTATAGAAAAGGTTGGATGTGATGTTGTGTTGAAGAGTAGTTTTGTATTCTGAACCTGGTGAGGTTGGTGGGTGTGGGCGGTGGGTAGGATGAAGAACAATGGTATATTTTCTCTAGCAGCTGCCCCACTGTAGGGACATGGATTCCTCTGTCCCACATGGGGAGTACACTGTCAGCTATGAGATAATGTCTTCCTCTTGCATCTGATTTAGTTACTCAGTCGTGTGTTATAACGTATCAAGTAAATTTAAATTATGATTAAGTTTAAGTGCATAATTTTTTCCCATAAAAATACCACTGACGCCAATGCATGAAAGTGGGAGCTATGCATATACAGTATATCACAGGTTACACGTTAGTTTCTGGTCACAAATGAATCTTAATACACATTCTTGCAGTTCAAGTATTACCATCTATCTTTTTCAACAAATAGTCAATCCATTCTTTGAGGCTATAACCCATATTTCAGCGTGCATCTTTAGTAAGATTCTTCCGTTTTTCTAAATAGGTTGTTTTGTTTTGTGCTCTGTCCTACTTTGGCTGGTCGAAATGGCCTGTCTCACGCTCCAAAGAACTCATGCAGATGTAATCAAATAAGACTTGAGTTATTAATGACTTTGGGGAGATTAAGCCTCTTAGTCTTTTATACCCCACGGCTCTCAGACAAACCATTGGCCCTATGGTAAATGCCCTGTAAGATGCTCCCCTGAGACAAGACTGATATCCCTTTCATACTAAGACGTTTTCCCCCAACTTTACCATACCGCCAAATTTTTCCGCCTTTTCCTTGTCTAAAAGGTATTTCCATTATCAAAGCTGAAACTTTAACAAGTCACTAAATTAATACTGCAATTATGTGTCAAAGAAATTCACAAAGTGTTATGTTTGGGGCAAATCCAATACAACACATTACTGAGTATCACTGTTCATATTTTCAAGCATACTGGTGGCTACATCATGTTATGGGTATGTTTGTAATCGTTAAGAAAAAATAAATTAATAGAATGGAGCTAACCACATGCAAAATCCTAGAGGAAAACCTGGTTCAGTCTGCATTCCACCAGACACTTGGAGATTAATTCACCTTTCAGCAGGACAATAACCTAAAACACACCTAATAGGCCACATCTACACTGGAGTTGCTTACCAAGAAGTCAGTGAATGAGTGGCTGAGTTACTGTTTTGACTTAAATCTACTTGAAAATCTATGGCAAGACCTGAAAATAGTTGCCTAGCAATGATCAACAACCAATTTTACAGAACTTAAAGAATTTTGAATTTTGCACAATCCAGGTGTGGAAAGCTTTTATAGACTTACCTGGAAGACTCACAGCTGGAATCGCTGCCAAAGGTGCTTCTACAAAGTATTGTAGATATTTCTGTATTTCATTTTCAATAAATGTGCAAAAAAATATATAACACGTTTTCACTTTGTCATTATGAGGTATTGTGTGTAGATGTGTGAGAAAAAAATATAAATTTAATCCATTTGGAATTCAGGCTGTAACACAACAAGATGTGGAATAAGGGGTATGAATACTTTCTGAAGGCAATGTATAGAGGGTCAGTTCCAATACCATATTTACAATGTGCAGGGATACTGCATTGATGGAGGCAGATATGTACTGTATATCGGTAAGGTGACTAGGCATCAAGATATAAGATAAACAGAGTAGAAGCAGCTTATATGATTATTGTGTGTGTGTGTGTGTGTGTGTGTGTGTGTGTGTGTGTGTGTGTGTGTGTGTGTGTGTGCGCTTGTGCATGTGTGTGTAGAGTCAGTATAAATGTGGGTGCATGTTATTTGTGTGAGCAAATTAAGTGAGTGTGTGTGTGTGCGTGTGTGTTGGTATGTCAGTGTGAGTGAGTGTGTAAAGTCCTGTGAGTGTGCATAGAGACAGTGCAAAAATAACACATACAATAGAAGGGTCAACCCAGATAGTCCGTGTAGGCATTTTGTAGCTATTTAGCAGTCTTATGGCTTGGGGATAGAAGCTGTTCAGGAGCCTGTTGGTGTCAAACTTAATGCACCAGTACTGCTTGCCTTGCGGAAGCAGAAAGAACAGTCTATGGCTTAGGTGGCTGGAGTCTTTCACAATTGTCCCCGCCTTCCTGATATAGAGGTCCTGGATGGCAGGGAGCTCGGCCCCAGTGATGTACAGTGCCTTGCAAGAGTATTCACCCACCTTGGCGTTTTTCCTATTTTGTTGCATTACAACCTGTAATTTAAATTGATTTTTATTTTTATTTCAGGAAATGGACATACACAAAACAGTAAAAATTGGTGAAGTGAAACTTGTTTCAAAAAATTCAAAAAATAAATAAACAGAAAGTGGTGCGTGCATATGTATTCACCCCCTTTGCTATGAAGCCCCTAAATAAGATCTGGTGCAACCAATTACCTTCAGAAGTCACATAATTAGTTAAATAAAGTTCACCTGTGTACAATCTAAGTGTCACATGATCTGTCACATGATCTCAGTATATATACACCTGTTCTGAAAGGCCCCCAGAGTCCACAACACCACTAATCAAGGGGCACCACCAAGCAAGTGGCACTATGAAGACCAAGAGGCTCTCCAAATAGGTCAGGGACAAGGTTTTGGAGAAGTACAGATCAGGTTTGGGTTATAAAAAAATATCAGAAACTTTGAACATCCCACGGAGCACCATTATATCCATTATTAAAAAATTGAAAGAATATGGCACCACACAAACCTGCCAAGAGAGGGCCGCCCACCATATCTCACGGACCAGGCACGGAGGGCATTAATCAGAGAGATAACAAAGAGACCAAAGATAACCCTGAAGGAGCTGTAAAGCTTCACAGCAGAGATTGGAGTATCTATCCATAGGACCACTTTAAGCTGTACACTCCACAGAGCTGGGCTTTACGGAGGAGTGGCCAGAAAAAAGCCATTGCTTAAATAAAAGAAAAGCACACACATTTGGTGTTGGCCAATAGGCATGTGGGAGACTCCCCAAACATATGGAAGAAGGTACTCTGGTCAGATGAGACTAAAATTGAGCTTTTTGGATATCAAGGAAAACGCTATGTCTGGCACAAACCCAACACCTCTCATCATCCCAAGAACATCATCCCTGGTGGTGGCAGCATCATGCTGTGGGGATGTTTTTTTTATCAGCAGGGACTGGGAAACTGGTCAGAATTGAAGGAATGATGGATGGTGCTAAATACAGGGAAATTCTTGAGGGAAACCTGTTTCAGTCTTCCAGAGATTTGAGACTGAGACGGAGGTTCACCTTCCAGCAATGACAATGACCCTATGCATACTGCTAAAGCAAAACTTGAGTGGTTTAAGGGGAGACATTTCAAATGTCCTTGAATGGCCTAGTCAAAGCCCAGACCTCAATCCAATTAAGAATCTATGGTATGACGTGAAGATTGCTGTACACCAGCGTAACCCATCCAACTTGAAGGAGCTGGAGCAGTTTTGCCTTGAAGAATGGGCAAACATCTAAGTGGCTAGATGTCCCAAGCTCATAGAGACATATCCCATGAGACTTGCAGCTGTAATTGCTGCAAAAGGTGGTTCTACAAAGTATTGACTTTTTTTTTGGGGGGGGGGGGGGTGAAAAGGTATGCATGCTCAAGTTTTCTGTTTATTTGTCCTATTTCTTGTTTGTTGCACAATAAAAAATGTTTAGCATTTTCAAAGTGGTAGGCATGTTGTGTAAATCCAATGATACAAACCCCCGAAAAAGATATTTTAATTTCAGTTTGTAAGGCAACAAAATAGGAAAAATGCCAAGGGGGGTGAATACTTTCGCAAGCCACTGTACTGGGCTTCCCGCACCACCCTCTGTAGCACCATGTGATCAAGGGCGGTGCTGTTGCCATACCAAGCAGTGATGCAGCCATTCAAGATGCTCTCAATGGTACAGCTGTAGAACTTTTTGAGGATTTGAGGGTCAATGCCAAACCTTTTCCACCTCCTGAGGAGGAAGAGGCGCTGTCACGCCTTCTTCACGACTATGCACATGTGTGGACCATTTTAAGTCCTTAGTGATTTGGACACAGAAGAACTTGAAGCTCTGGACCCACTCGACTGTAGCACCATTAAAGTGGATGAGGGCATGCTCGTCCCTCCGTTTCCTGTAGTCCAAGATTAGCTCCTTGGTCTTACTGATGCTGAGGGAGAGGTTGTTGTCCCAGCACCACACTGCCAGGTCACTGACTTCCTCCCTGTAGGCTGTCTCATCGTCGCCAGTGATAAGGCCTACCATCGTTGTGTCGTCAGCAAACTTGATGATAGTGTATGAGTCGTGCATGGCCATGTAGTCGTGGGTGAACAGGGAGTATAGAAGGGAACTAAGTACACACCACTGTGGGGCCCCCTTGTTGAGGGTCAGCGTGGCGGAGGTGATGTTTCCTACCCTCAACACCTGGGGTTGGCCTGTTAGGAAGTCCAGGATCCAGTTGCAGAGGGAGGTGTTCAGTCCCAGGGTCCTAAGCTTAGTGATGAGTTTGGAGAGGACAATGGTGTTGAACGCTGAGGTGGAGTCAATGAACAACATTCTCACATAGGTATTCCTCTTATTTTGGTGGTTGAGGGCAGTGTGGCATGCAATTGAGACTCCATCATCTATGATTTGGTGGGGCGGTATGCAATTTGGAGTGGGTCTAGGGTTTCTGGGATGATGGAGTTGATGTGTGCCATAACCAGCACTTCATGATTACAGATGAGTGCTACAGGCCGGTAGTCATTGTGGCATGAAGCCTTAGAGTTGTTGGGAGCAGGAATGATGGTGGTCAGTTTAGGACATGTAGGGATTACAGACTGAGACAAGGAGAGGTTGAAAATGACAATGAATAATGGTGTCAGCTGTTCTGCGCATGCTCTGAGAAAGCACCTTGGAATAGTGTCCGGACCTGCGGCCTTGCGAGTTTTGACCTGATTAAAGACCTTACTCATGTTGGCCTCAGAGAGCGAGATCACCCAGTCCTCTGGGTCAGCGCCGGCCCTCACGCGCGGCACTGTGTTGTTATTGTCGAGGCATGCATAAAAAGCATTGAGTTCGTCTGGTAGAGAGGCATCATTGGGCAGATCATGGCTGGGTCTTCCTTTGTAATCCGTAATGGACTGTAGCCCCTGTCACATGCGGCGGGCATCAGAGCCTATGTAATATGATTCCACCTTATTCCTATATTGTCCTTTTGCTTGTTTGATGACTCTTTTGAGGTCGTAGTGGGACTTCTTGTACGTGTTCCAGTCTTTAGCCGTAGGCTCAGGGTTGTCTGCAATAGCCTTGTGTGTGGTAACCCTGTCCTCTATGTTAATCCAGGGCATTTAATTGGGGATGCAGCGAACCTTCACTGTGGCGACAACGTCGCCGAAGCATTTCCTAATGAAGCCAGTGACTGAGGTGGTTAGCTCGTCGATGTTATCGGCGGAGTCTCGGGAACATAATCAATGCTAGCAAAGCAGTCCTGTTGCATAATCTCTGATTCTGATGACCATTTCTCAATGGAGTGAGTCACGGGTAGTTCCTGTTTGAGCTTCGATTTGTAAACAGGAACCAGGAGTATAGATTTATGATGTGATTTGCCTAATGGGGGACAATGGAGGGCCTTGTGTGCTTGCTTGTGGGTAGAGTAACAGTGACTGAAGTCAAGCGTGAATGAGGATACACATTTAACAACAGTGACACTAAGTATACAAAACATTAGGAACACCTTCCTTATATCGAGTTGTCAGGATTTGGCCTAAGCAGCATAAGTCCAAAGCCCCATCCTGCCAGGTGTCAATAGTACAGGCTGGTGGCGGTGGTGTAATGGTGTGGCGAATGTTTTCCTGGCACACGTTAGGTCCCTTGATACCAATTGAGCAATGTTTCCAAGAACTCTGTTCTAGAGGGAAAGGGTGGTCCGACCCGGTATTAGATTGGTGTACCTAATAAACTGAGTGTATACTGTACGTGTGTTTGAATCTCTTCAATGTCACACACTACAATAGTACAACAGCATGTCACTTCTCACTGTGAATGTTCAGACCAAATTTTGTGCTCAGCCGCAGCAGCAGTCGAGACAGACAAGCCCCCAGTCCTCTCAGAGCTACCTAACTAACCTCAGGTTAATTATATAGAGGGCTTCATAATAATTCTCAGAGTAGCTAATACCCTAATAACCACCGCTGAGAAAGTTTAGATAAAGACAGGTGTTAATTAACATTCCTTCAGTATTTCAACACATTTGCCTTTCCATGCGACAGTGATATAATTATAGAGTATGATGAGGGGAAATGGGCCTCCAGAGAGAGGGATGGAGAGAGAGAAACATTTGGAAGAGAGAGAGAGGGGAGGAGGGGTAGAGAGGTACGAAAGGAGCTAGAACCTTAGAATCTTAAAGGGTTCTTCGACTCTCCCAATAGGATAACCCTTTGAAGAACCCTTTTGGGTTCCATGTAGAACCCTTTCTACAGATAGTTCTGTGGGAAGCCAGGCTTCCCCAAAAATAAATAATAATAAATAAATATTGTCTCTTGCGTCTCTCTGTGTTTTAATAATTTTCTGTCTATTCACTGTGCCACTCTGTCTCAGTATGTGTAGCCCATGTATCTGATGCTGTCTGGAACAAAAGAGTATGACATGTTGCCACCCTAGCATTTGATTGATTGATGCCAGCAAGCATTTGGCCTCCCTTGATAAAAGGATTAGCTGAGCTCAACTGTGGGTTTTCCATGCGCAGCAAAACTCTCCCCAAGGGAGGCCAGTTTGAATTTGGGTTAACACCAATCAAATCACATCCTAAGCAAAATGTCATCATTGTTAGAAAAATGTGTCAGTTTCTGGTCTGCTTGTGTTGATGTCCTGCAATAGCTAGCTTGCTAAATCGCCCCTTTCCTAAGCCATGGATGGAGATGGGGATTTGGACTTGGTTTTGACTTAATTCTCTGTACAGGCCAATGGTTATGACGGCGATTCTGATCTAACCATTAATTCATCAATTGTGGCACTGGCCTGAAACGATTGAAGTTCAATATGTAGCCTAGGTGTAGCCTAGTAGGCTCACGTTAACTAGCTAGCTAACTTAGCTGGTTCATTGTTACCCATGCGAGGAAGTTAGGCTAGCAAGCATTTTAGCTAGGTAGCCTTTAACAACAAAAACTTAAAGCGTACTGTACAACAGAGCCATAGATAGTTTTCCCAACATGAAAGAGAGAAGGATTGCATTGGTGTTCAACTAGTCTACAAGTAGGGTGAGTCCAAAAAATGTTTACTTGCACATGTACGTGCACACCCCCCCCCCCCCCCCCCCCCACACACACACACACACACAGAAATCAGTACCATGGAAGGCCACATAATATTTGACAATGCTGATTGGACTAAATTGTTTTGAATATCTTTAAATTTGTCTTCAGTATATTAAACTAAGATGAGAAAAAATAAGAAACCCGCACACTGCTCTTGCTAGTGTCACTGCTTTTATTAAGCTTTACGTATCGTCCTTCAACAGACTTGCGGTAACTCTGTGGTTCTAAACCAGTAGTTGTTTAGTAAACTGTTGAAACCTTGATTGACTATGCAGCAGGTCATATAACTATTTGTTACATGCATTTGCTTTGTGGACTTCACTGGATAGATGTTGCTCCGTTTTGTGATGAAGCAAACATATGTGAGGTTGAATTTATTCTGCCACTTTGGGACTGTTTTCTTTTTGTTGTCAAAGCCTTAATGTATATCACGGTGGCATATGAACAAATGGGTTATAGAGCAAACAACGCAAATTTCACAACATAAGTTGTAATATGGCTTTTTTACTGACTTGGCTTCCTTAGTGATATTATACACATACCGCTGCTGTCTACAGAGGGTTCTATGTGGAAGCCAAAATGGTTCTAGCTGGAACCAAATAAGGTTATCATATAGGGACAGCCAAATAACCTTTTTGGAACTTTTCTTTCGAAGAGTGTTAAATCAGAGAAACATAGTATGAGAAATAGTCATTCTATCCTCCATTATAATAGTGGGGTACGGCTGATGTAGAAAACCCTGAGCCATCTTACAAAGTGTGACTTTTTAACTTTCCCTTTCTTCTTCAGAAAGCAGCGCCTATGAGTCTAGGCTCATAAACTCTGTGGCCTCTCTATAACCAGGAACTCTGGTCTTTTTTTCCTAATGACACCGGTAAAAGGTTGCACTTTTTTTCATGGTCCTTCGAGACAGATATGAACAATTGTCATCCACCCTTTGTAGGAGCTCTTTTTCAGACGTGTTTTTCAGATGCAGTTGTATCCTGTGTGTCTCTTTTCACTGCTAATGTATTGTTCTCCCTCCATTGGATAGTACAGGATTATGGGACTTGACCTGTGTAAGGAAATTCACAAAGTACCTTATTTATGTGTCTTTTCTTGTGGTTGTCTTTGTTCCCGTGAAACTGATATGAGGGGCATTTGTCACAACTCATTATAATGCTGGTGCCATGCAGCTTCTCAAAGCCAAGCTGTGCCATACGGGACCAGAGAGGGACTGTGTATAAAAGATACTAGAGTTATTTTCAACTTCATTACACTTTGTAGCACACCAGAGAATATTTGACAATAGATGAATAGTTCAAGGGACTCCCACCCAATATGTTTTGTTCCGTGACCCAGAAAACAGAACTGCAAATTTTCAGCAACACTATGTTGATAATGTGTGATTTAAAACGTGCAAAATTTTTATATTCATATTTTATCTTTAAAAGGGCCGGACCATATTTTATTGGGGTGGGTTGGTTGAAATTTACTAAATATATATTCTATATACACTGCTCAAAAAAATAAATGGAACACTTAAACAACACAATGTAACTCCAAGTCAATCACACTTCTGTGAAATCAAACTGTCCACTTAGGAAGCAACACTGATTGACAATAAATTTCACATGCTGTTGTGCAAATGGAATAGACAACAGGTGGAAATTATAGGCAATTAGCAAGACACCCCCAATAAAGGAGTGGTTCTGCAGGTGGGGACCACAGACCACTTCTCAGTTCCTATGCTTCCTGGCTCATGTTTTGGTCACTTTTGAATGCTGGCGGTGCTTTCACTCTAGTGGTAGCATGAGACGGAGTCTACAACCCACACAAGTGGCTCAGGTAGTGCAGCTCATCCAGGATGGCACATCAATGCGAGCTGTGGCAAGAAGGTTTGCTGTGTCTGTCAGCGTAGTGTCCAGAGCATGGAGGCGCTACCAGGAGACAGGCCAGTACATCAGGAGATGTGGAGGAGGCCGTAGGAGGGCAACAACCCAGCAGCAAGACCGCTACCTCCGCCTTTGTGCTAGGAGGAGCAGGAGAAGCACTGCCAGAGCTCTGCAAAATGACCTCCAGCAGGCCACAAATGTGCATGTGTCTGCTCAAATGGTCAGAAACAGACTCCATGAGGGTGGTATGAGGGCCCGACGTCCACAGGTGGGGGTTGTGCTTACAGCCCAACACCGTGCAGGACGTTTGGCATTTGCCAGAGAACACCAAGATTGGCAAATTCGCCACTGGCGCCCTGTGTTCTTCACAGATGAAAGCAGGTTCACACTGAGCACGTGACAGACGTGACAGAGTCTGGAGCCGCCGTGGAGAACGTTCTGCTGCCTGCAACATCCTCCAGCATGACCGGTTTGGCGGTGGGTCAGTCATGGTGTGGGGTGGCATTTCTTTGGGGGGCCGCACAGCCCTCCATGTGCTCACCAGAGGTAGCCTGACTGCCATTAGGTACCGAGATGAGATCCTCAGACCCCTTGTGAGACCATATGCTTGTGCGGTTGGCCCTGGGTTCCTCCTAATGCAAGACAATGCTAGACCTCATGTGGCTGGAGTGTGTCAGCAGTTCCTGCAAGAGGAAGGCATTGATGCTATGGACTGGCCCGCCCATTCCCCAGACCTGAATCCAATTGAGCACATCTGGGACATCATGTCTCGCTCCATCCACCAACGCCACGTTGCATCACAGACTGGAGTTGGAGGATGCTTTAGTCCAGGTCTGGGAGGAGATCCCTCAGGAGACCTCATCAGGAGCATGCCCAGGCATTGTAGGGAGGTCATACAGGCACGTGGAGTCCACACACACTACTGAGCCTCATTTTGACTTGTTTTAAGGATATTACATCAAAGTTTGAGTGTGGTTTTCCACTTTAATTTTGAGTGTGACTCCAAATCCAGACCTCCATGGGTTGATAAATTGGATTTCCATTGATTATTTTTTTGTGATTTTGTTGTCAGCACATTCAACTATGTAAAGAAAAAAGTATTTAATAAGATTATTTCTTTCATTCAGATCTAGGATGTGTTGTTTAAGTGTTCCCTTTATTTTTTTGAGCAGTATATATTCAACCCCTTTGTTATGGCAAGCATAAATAAGTTCAGGAGTAAAAATTAGCTTAACAAGTCACATAATACAGTAATTTGTGCACGCTATTACACACACACACACACACACACACCCACACACACACACAGAAATCAGTACCATGGACAGCCCCATGATATTTATAGTGACTTCGGAAAGTATTCAGACCCCTTGACTTTTTGCACATTTTCTTACGTTACAGCGTCATTCTGAAATGGATTACATATTTTTTTTTATTTAGCAATCTACACACAATACCCCATCATAACAAAGTGAAAACTGTTTTTTGGAAATTGTTGCAAATGTATTAAAAATTAAAAAACAGAAATACATTTGTAACATAAGTATTCAGACCCTTTACTATGAGACTCGTAATTGAGCTCAGGGGCATCCTGTTTCCATTGATCATCCTTGAGATGTTTACAGCTTGATTGGAGTCCTTCTGTGGTAAATACAATTGATTGGGTATGATTTGGAAAGGCACACAACTGTCTATATAAGGTTCCACAGTTGACTGTGCATGTCAGAGCAAAAACCAAGCCATGAGGTCTACGGAATCGTCTGTAGAGCTCCAAGGATTGTGTCGAGGCAGAGATCTGGGGTGGGGTACTAAAACATTTCTGCAGCATTGAAGGTCTCCAAGAACACAGTGGCCTCCATCATTCTTAAATGGAAGAAGTTTGGATCCACCAAGACTATTTCTAGAGCTGGCCGCCCGGCCAAACTGAGCAATCGGGGAAAAGGACCTTGGTCAGGGAGGTGACCAAGAACAAGATGGTCACTGACAAATTCCTCTGTAGAGATGGGAGAACCTTCCAGAAGGACAACCATCTCTGCAGCACTCCACCAATCAGTTCTTTATTGTAGAGTGGCCAGACGAAGCCACTCCTCAATAAAAGGCACATGAAAGCCTGCTTGGAGTTTGCCAAAAGGCACCTAAAGAATCTCAGAACATGAGAATCAAGATTCTCTGGGCTCCCGAGTGGCGCAGCGGTCTAAGGCACTGCATCTCAGTGCTAGAGGCATCACTACAGACCCTGGTTTGATCTCGGGCTGTATCACAACCGGCCGTGATCGGGAGTCCCATAGTGCGGCGCACAATTGGCCAAGCGTCGTCCGGGTTAGGGGAGGGTTTGGCCGGGATAGACGTCATTGTAAAATAACATTTTGTTCTTAACTGACTTGCCCAGCTAAATAAAGGTTAAATATATATTGTTTTTTATAAGATTGATCACTTTGACCGGAATATCACGTCTAGAGGAAACCTGGCACCATCCCTACGGTGAACCATGACGGTGTAAACATCGTGCTGTGGGGATGTTTTTTAGCGGCAGGGATTGGGAGACTAGTCAGGATCGTGGCAAAGTACAGAGAGATCCTTGATGAAAACCTTCTCCAGAGTGCTCAGGACCTCAGACTGGGGCGAAGGTTCACCTTCCAACAGGACAATGACCCTAAGCACACAGCCAAGACAACGCAGTAGTTGCTTCGGGACATTTCAGGTCTCTGAATGTCCTTGAGTGGCCCAGCCAGAGCCCGGACTTCAACTTAATCAAACAACTCTGGAGAGACCTGAAAATAGCGGTGCAGCGACTCTCCCCATCCAACCTGAAAGAGCTTGAGAGGATCTGCAAAGAAGAATGGGAGTAACTCCCAAATACAGGCTGTAATCGCTGCCAAAGGTGCTTCAACAATGTACTGAGTAAAGGGTCTCATTTTACTGTATGGTCTACATATGTTGTATTCGGCTCATATAACAAATACAATTTGATTTAAAGGGCCTGAATACTTATGTAAATGTGATATTTCAGTTTGAAATGTTTAATACATTTGCTAAAACTTCTAAAAACCTCTTTTTTTGCCTTGTCATTATGGGTTATTTAGTGTAGCTAATTTTAAAAGCTATTTAATCAATTTTAGAATAAGGCTGTAACATAACAAAATGTGGAAAAAGGCTACTGTATCAATCAATTAATCATTCATTCATTCATTCATTCATGTAATCACACAGCATACATCTCATTTATTCTTTGAAATGCAATCGGGCATTTTAGTTTAAAAATAAAATAACAAAGGCAGCTTTGAATAATTAGCCTAAACAACAAACCATAATTTACGAATGTATGCAGCAGTTTTTAGTCTTTGCTGTAATAAAGGCTCTCTGGTATACTTATAATTTCTTTAGCATTGTTTACACTTTTTCAAATGGTCAGAAAACACAATAACAGCACCTGTTTGGCACATATAATGCTCCAGCAACTCTTGCTCTTATACCCCCTTTTTGATCTCCATTTGCTTCCACAAGTCATATGTACACAGATCTGACTTCCTCTTTCCCTCCTGAGCAACCAGTAAACACTTGCCCGTTTCGAGTTTCTTATTCACGTCCTCCACATCCATTTTGCTGTCATGTGTTACGGTGTTCTGAGTTTGATAGAACCAATGAATTGATGTGATTAGGATAGGCTATAAGTCAGGCCCTATTGGCCACATGCATGTGATGCATACGTGTTTCATGTGTAGAGAGCAAGGGTTGAGGGAATAGGGAATGTTTTTCCTAAATAAATGAGGGATTTTGTTAACAGAACTTTGCAGTCAGAGAAACAAGTAAGAAATGAATGGCTAAAATTACGTTGCAGCTTCAGCAAGGACAACGCAATAAACACTGGCCTTTTCGCTGCAGAAGGGAGGAGAGAGACAACGTGCGGAGGCACTCCCTATCTTTTTAACACAACGTGGCCCTAGTCCAAATACACCAAGCCAGTCGTAAAAAGGGCACTACAATGCCTCTTGTCCCTCAGGAGGCTGAAAAGATTTGGCATGGGCCCACAGATCCTCAAAACATTCTACAGCTGTGTCATTGAGAGCATCATGACTGGCTGCATCACCGCTTAGTATGGCAAGTGCTTGACATCCGACCGCAAGGCGCTACAGAGGGTAGTGCATCATTACTGGGGCTGAGCTTCCTGCTATCTAGGACCTCTATTCCAGGCGGTGTCAGAGGAAGGCCCTAAAAATTGTCAGACTCCAGCCACCCTAGTCATAGACTGAGTCGGGAAGCAAGTTCAGGGAGTGAGTGTTTTAATAAATAAACGTAACGCAATACAAAACAAGAAACCACGAACAATGCACAGACATGACACTGGAACAGAAACAATAACGCCTTGGGAAGGAACCAAAGGGAGTGACATATATAGGGAAGGTAATCAGGGAGGTGATGGAGTCCAGGTGAGTCTGATGAAATGCAGCTGCGCGTAACGATGGTGACAGGTGTGCGCCATAACGAGCAGCCTGGGGACCTCGAGGCAGGGGAGGGAGCACATGTGACAGTGCTCCTTTTCATGTACATACTACCTCAATTGGCCTGACCAACCAGTGCTCCTGCACATTGGCTAACCGGGCTATCTGCATTGTGTCCTGCCACCCACCACCCGCCAACCCCTCTTTTACGCTACTGCTACTCTCTGTTCATCATATATGCATAGTCACTTTAACCATATCTACATGTACATACTACCTCAATCAGCCTGATTAACCGGTGTCTGTATGTAGCCTCGCTACTTTTATAGCCTCACTACTGTATATAGCCTTGCTACTATTTTTCACTGTCTTTTTACTGTTGCTTTTATTTCTATACTTACATATTGTTCACCTAATACATTTTTTGCACTATTGGTTAGCGCCTGTAAGTAAGAATTTCACTGTAAGGTCTATACCTGTTGTATTCGGCGCACGTGACAAATAAACTTTGATTTGATTTGTCCAGGTGGGAAAGGGCAGTGTGGAGTGCAATAGAGATTGCATCATCTATGGATCTGTTAGGGCGATATGCAAATTGGAGTGGGTCTAAGGTTTCTGGAATAATGATGTTGTTGTGAGCCATGAGCAGCCTTTCAAAGCACTTCATGGCTACAGACGTGAGTGCTACGGGTCGGTAGTCATTTAGGCAGGTTACCTTAGTGTTCTTGGGCACAGGGACTATGGTGGTCTGCTTAAAACATGTTGGTATTACAGACTCAGACAGGGAGAGGTTGAAAATATCAGTGAAGACACTTGCCAGTTCGTCAGCGCATGCTCGCAGTACACGTCCTGGTAATCCATCTGGCCCTGCAGCCTTGTGAATGTTGACCTGTTTAAAGGTCTTACTCACATCGGCTGCAAAGAGCGTGATCACACATTCAGCTGGTGCTCTCATGCATGTTTCAGTGTTTTTTGCCTCGAAGTGAGCATAGAAGTAGTTTAGTTCATCTGGTAGGCTTGTGTCACTGGGCAGCTCTCGGCTGTGCTTCCCTTTGTAGTCTGTAATGGTTTGTAAGCCCTGCCACATCCGACGAGCATTGGAGCCGGTGTAGTACAATTCCATCTTAGTCCTGTATTGACACGTTGCCTGTTTGATGGTTCATCGGAGGGCATAGTGGGATTTCTTAAAGCTTGAAAGCGGCAGCTCTAACCTATATCTCAGTGCGGATGTTGCCTGTAATCCATGGCTTCTTGTTGGGGTATGTACGTACGGTCACTGTGGGGACAACGTCATCCATGCAGTTCAATTTTTGCTTGCAAGCAGGAATCAGGAGGATAGAATTATGGTCAGATTTACGAAATGGAGGGCGAGGGAGAGCTTTGTACGCGTCTCTGTGTGTTGAGTAAAGGTGGTCTACAGTTTTTTTCCCACTGGTAGCACATTTAACATGCGGATAGAAGTTTGGTAAAACAGATTTAAGTTTCCCTGCATTAAAGTTCCTGGCCACTAGGAGTGTTTTCCTGTTTGCTTATGGCGGAATACAGCTCATTGAGTGCGGTCTTTGTGCCAGCATTGGTCTGTGGTGGTATGTAGACAGCTATGAAAAATAAAGATGAAAACTCTCTAGGTAGATGGTGTGGTCTACAGCTAATCATGAAATACTCTACCTCAGGTGAACAAAGCCTCGAGACTTCCTTAGATATTGTGCACCAGATGTTGTTTACATATATGCGTAGTCTGCCACCCCTTGTATTGCCAGACGGCGATGTTCTATCCTGCCGATACAGCGTATAACCAGCCAGCTGTATTTTGATAATGTCATCGTTCAACCACGACTCGATGACGCATAAGATATTACAGTTTTTAATGTCCCGTTGGTATTTACATCTTCCTCCTTGATTTTATTTTCCAATGATTGCACGTTAGCTAGTAGAACGGAAGGCAGGGGGGTTTATTCAATCGCCTACAAATTCTCAGAAAGCAGCCCGACCTCGTCTTCTTTTTCTCCGTCGTCTCTTCACGCAAATGACGGGGATTTGGGCCTGTTCCCGGGAAAGCAGTATGTCGTTCACATCGCGCACGTCAGATTCGTTAAAGGAAAAAAAGCATCTGCCACTTCATGGTGAGTAATCTCTGTTCTGATGACCGGAAGTTATTTTAGCAGCAACATTATGTATAAAATAAGTAAAAAAAATGTGTTACAAACAACGCAAATAAACGAACATAAAAACACAATCCGTTAGGAGCACATAAAATGTCAGCCATCTTCTCCGGCGACATTAGCTTGCAGGTAGGTGCCTTGCCCACCACAAGGAGTCACTTGCACAATTTTTCCTTTGCCAAGATAATCCAGGTGTGGCATATAAAGAGGCTGATTAAACGGCATCATCATTACACAGGTGCACCTTGTGCTGGGGACAATAAAAGGCCACTCTAAAATGTGCAGTTTTGTCACACAACACAATGCCAAAGATGTGTCAAGTTTTGAGGGAGCATGCAATTGGCATACTGACTGCAGGAAGGTCCACCAGAGCTGCTGCCAGAGAATTGAACGTTCATTTCTCTATCCTAAGCCGCCTCCAACTTCATTTTAGACAATTTGGTAATACGTCAAACTGGCCTCACAACCGCAGAACACGTGTAACCACACCAGACCAGGACTTCCACATCCGGCTTCTTCACCTGCAGGATTGTGTGAGACCAGTCACCCAGACAGCTGATGAAACTGTGGTTTTGCACAACCGAAGAATTTCTGCACAAACTGTCAGGAACCCTCTCAGGGAAGCTCATCTGCGTGCTCGTCGTCCTCATCAGGGTCTTGACCTGTCTGCAGTTCGGCGTCGTAACTGACTTCAGTGGGCAAATGTGCCCTTCACGGATGAATCCCGGATTCAACTGTACCGGGCAGATGTATGGGTAAGTGGTTTGCTGATGTCAATGTTTTGAACAGAGTGCCCCATGGTGGCGGTGGGGTTATGTTATGGACAGGAATAAGCTACGGACAACGAACACAATTGCATTTTATCAATGGCAATTTGAATGCACAGAGATACCGTGACGAGATCTTGAGACCCATTGTTATGCCATTGTCTGCTGCCATCGCCTCGTGTTTCAGCATGATAGTGCAGGGCCCTATGTCGCAAGGATCTGTACACAATTTCTGGAAGCTGAAAATGTCCCATTTCTTCCATGGCCTGCATACTCACCAGACAAATTACCCATTGGGCATGTTTGAGATGCTTTGGATCAACGTGTATGACAGCAAGTTCCAATTCTTGCCTATATACAGCAACCTCAAAAGCCATTGAAGAGGAGTGGGACAACATTCCACAGGCCACAATCAACAGGCTGATAAATTCTATGCGAAGGAGATGTGTCGTGCTGCATGAGGCTAATGGTGGTCACACTAGATACTGACTGGGTTTCTGATCCACGATTCGAGTCTTATGTAGCAAAATTTGAAATGGTGTTTTTACTTTGGATAAAAGTAGAGACTCAGAGCTAGAAAATGGTATATCATACACTGCAGTTGAGGAACAATGGTGAAGTAATTCTGCTTTGAAAGTTTAGCAACATGTAACCCCACTTTTGAGAAAATGGTCCTTGAATGTTTTGGTATTCCTATTGGAGAGATCCTCTTTGTCTACACCCATTCAGTATCATTCACACCCTCTTAAGCCTTAGCCCCACCCATCTCTTTAAGGATTCACATTTGAGGCCATGTGGTAAACATAGGTATTAGTTTAGTAAACAACCAAATATTTCAAGACTAAAGGTGGTAAAAGTTGTAGCCTACAATAAGGAAAAACTCCAGGTAAAATACACTTTATCTAGTCCTCGGCCTGTATCCTAATCTGACTTTGGTGCAGGTCATGTTGTTCTTCACATTACCGTCTCTGGTAAACACACACTACTTCAAATAAAATCTGAGTTTATTTGTCACATGCACAGGATACAGAAGGCGTAAACGGTACAGTGAAATGGTTACTTGCAAATGTAGCAATATCAAAAACAGAATGTGTCTAGATAAAAATATTTTATAAATATTAGATGATGCTTACCCGATGTACTTGTCTAAATTGATGGGTCATGTGAAGGAAATGCTATAACCACCCCCCACCTCTAGCTAAGTGGATGGGCCACTATTGTCTAGACATATACGCATGTTCATGAAATACAATAGATGTCCATAATCACCCCCAGCCACACCTGGTTTACTTGATGGGTCATGTAATCATCTGGCGAAGTGGAGTCTTTTGTTTCGACATGTTGCTAGCTAAACAATGAACCGGGATAATCCCAACTCATATTACTACCAATACAAACATTGTCATAGCTGTAGTATGAATCTGCAGGTAGCTAAAGCTAACAACTAGGTTCAACGTTAGCTAGCTAACATTAGGCTATAACAAGCAATGCAAATGGATTTCTGATTTGAATAATATTACTAAACATACACGTAACATTACCTAGTGAGCTAGCAAGCTAACGTTTGCTAGCTAGCGAAAAGTACGCTTTAACATGCAATGAAAAGGACTTTCTGACAAAATTTGAAACTTCTAACATCTGAAAATGTAGCTAGACTCTTACCCGTATACACTGACCATGGCCTGTGCAGAAAGTAGCCCATCACTTTGTTTAACTGATCTGTCGATAGCGCCTGCTAAATTCAGGGCATCAATGTTGTTCAGAAAAGTAGCACAACTTTTGTAGTTCTCGATGGCAAACATTATTTCTTTCAAAAATGGTGTGGTAGAAACAACGATCAACACATTCTGAGCAGCTCACGTTATAGACAGAAGCAGGCTACATGGCAGACCAATCCAAACTCATCTCCTGGCATGTCCAGCCCATCCATTATCTCAGCCAATCATGGCTAGCGGCAAGGTTCCTGTCTTTTTCCATGGCTAAACTAACTAGGCTTATAATTTAACCATTTTCTGCTCATGTCTGCCAATAAATGCATTATGATAAAAAATACATGTTTATGTTCAAATGCCTCTCCTGTGAAGTAGTGACGTGCGACATACACCTAGTTTCCTGAAATGAGTCACATATGAACTGTAACTCAGTAAAATCTTTTGAAATTGTTGCATGATGCGTTTATATTTTTGTTCAGTGTACGTAATGATGTTGAAACTTTGTAGATTTGTTTCCTGAGTCATGGAATACCTTTTCTGAAGCCTTTTTTGGTGGGTGGCCCTTGGACTACAACATTGGTGTGATGATTAAACATTTGCCTGCTTGTAACAATATCAGTACACAAACTGAAACTTTAAGTAATTCATTGGTGACTTCTATATAAAAAAGTTGTTGTTTGTTTGACATTATTCTATTCTATTTAATTATATTACAATTCATTTTGGCAGTAGCCCCACCTAGGGCTGTGGTGGTCATGAAATGTTGTCAGCCGGTTATTGTCATGCAAATGAGTGCCCGTCTCACGGTAATTGACCATAATTAACATAAACATGTTTACCATCTCCAGGTCTCCATGCATACAAGCCGCTGATGCACGCCTTTGGAACATCTACAAATGTCTGGGTTTTAAAAACACTTATTTCACTTCCTGCATCAACCACTGCTTGAAGAGCACGCAGCCTATCGCTGTGCGACAGGTGATATTCTGCACAATCTGTATGAAATGGGCTCTCCAACTATGTTCCTGCATCTACCCAGTGCTTAATTTGGGAAACCAAGTGAAATATCTTTGGGAACATTCATAATAACATGTTTTTACAACAAAACATATAGAAATAATTAAGCTCAAAGTGAAAAATCATTAAACTAAATAATGAGGATTTCTATCATCCTAATCAAGGTGTAGATTAGGCTACATATGACATTCCAGTGGATTATGGCCCTAGGCAGAAGTTTTGCTTTGGCGTTAATCTACAATTCAAACATGGAGATTATCCAAAACTCCTGTTCCGCCTACACCGAAAGACGTGCATGGAAAAATTCACTTTCATAGTGTTAGCAGTTGAAGTTACTCTTCAATAACACAGACCCCAAAGCAAATCAGGGAGATCAAAAATGTGTTTATTCAAAAAGGAAAAATCATAGATGTTATGCTGAGAGGTACAGTTGAAGTCGGAAGTTTACATACACTTAGGTTGGAGTCATTAAAACTCGCTTTTCAGCCACTCCACAAATTTCATGTTAACAAACTATAGTTTTGGTTAGTCAGTTAGGACATCTAATTTGTGCATGACACAAATAATTTTTCCAACAATTGTTTACAAACAGATTATTTCACTTATAATTCACTGTATCACAATTCCAGTGGGTCAGAAGTTTACATATACTAAGTTGACTGTGCCTTTAAACAGCTTAGAAAATTCCAGAAAATGATGTCATGGCTTTAGAAGCTTCTGATAGGGTAATTGACATAGTTTGAGTCAATTGGATGTGTAGCTGTGGATGTATTTCAAGGCCTACCTTCAAACTCAGTGCCTCTTTGCTTGACATCATGGGAAAATCAAAAGAAATCAGCCAAGACTTCAGAAAATAAATTATAGACCTCCAAGTCTGGTTCATCCTTGGGAGCAATTTCCAAACATGTGAAGGTACCACGTTCATTTGTACAAACAATGGTACGCAAGTATAAACACCATGGGACCACGCAGCCGTCATACCGCTCAGGATGGAGACACGTTCTGTTTCTTAAAGATGAACGTACTTTGGTGCGAAAAGTGCAAATCAATCCCAGAACAACAGCAAAGGACCTTGTGAAGACGCTGGAGGAAACAGGTACAAAAGTATCTATATCTACAGTAAAACGAGTCCTATATTGACATAACCTGAAAGGCCGCTCAGCAAGGAAGAAGCCACTGCTCCAAAACCGCCAAAAAAAACAGACTACGGTTTGCAACTGCACATGGGGACAAAGATCGTACTTTTTGGAGAAATGTCCTCTGGTCTGATGAAACAAAAATTGAACTGTTTGGCCATAATGATCATCGTTATGTTTGGAGGAAAAAAGGGGAGGCTTGCAAGCCGAAGAACACCATCCCAACCATGAAGCATGGGGGTGGCAGCATCATGTTGTGGGGGTGCTTTGCTGCAGGAGGGATTGGTGCACTTCGTAAGATAGATGGCATCATGAGGCAGGAAAAATAAGTGGATATATTGAAGTAACATTTCAAGACATCAGTCAGGAAGTTAAATCGTGGTCGTAAATGGTTATTCCAAATGGACAATGACCCCAAGCATGCTTCCAAAGTTGTGGCAAAATGGCTTAATAACCTCTTACAGCTCCTTAAGGATAGGGGGCAGTATTGACAATTTCGGAAAAAATATGTCCCCATATTAAACTGCCTCCTACTCAAACTCAGAAGCTAGGATATGCATATTATTAGTAGATTTGGATAAACACTCTGAAGTTTCTAAAACCGTTTGAATGGTGTCTGTGAGTATAACAGAACTCATATGGCAAGCAAAAACCTAAGAGAAATCCTACCAGGAAGTGGAAATCTGGATGCATGGGCTCTCTTCAAGTCGTTTCCTATTGAATACACAGTGACGTAGTAATAATTGTGCACTTCCTACGGCTTCCACTAGATGTCGACAGTCTTTACAAAGTTGTTTGAAACTTCTACGATGAACAGAGCCCGAATGACAAGGAGGGGAAGTTGTTGAGGCAGGGGGTGACATCACTTTTTGGAGCGCATTCACGAGGGTGGATCCTCCCATTCCAAAACCTTTTTCAAGACACAGGAACCGTCCGGTTGAAATATTTTTGAATCTTCACGTTCTGAAGACCCTAAAGATTGATGTTTTACAACATTTGACATGTTTGAACGAACGTAAATACAACTTTATTTTACTTTTCGTCGCGACATCATCTGCGCGCTTTCTACACTTGGAGTAGCTTACTGGACGCACAAACAACAAGGAGTTATTTGGACATAAATTATGGACTTTATCGAACAAAACAACATTTGTTGTGGACCTGGGATTCCTGGAAGTGCCTTCTGATGAAGATGATCAAAGGTAAGGGAATATTTCTAATGCAATGTATGATTTTAGATGACTCCAAGATGGCGACTATCTGCATAGCCTAGTGTATTTTTCTGAGCTCAGTACTCAGATTATTGCAAAGAGTGCTTTCCTCGTGAAGCTTTTTTGAAATCTTTCATAGCGTTTGCATAAAGGAGATGTTCATCTATAATTCTTTGAATTACAGTTTAATTTTGTATCAATATTTATGACAAGTATTTTTGTAAATTGTGGCGCTGATCCACCGGCAGTATTTGAGGGAAAATATTTTCTGAACGTCACGCGCCGATGTAAAATGCTGTTTTTATATATAAATATGAACTTTATCGAACAAAAAATGCATGTATTGTGTAACATGATGTCCTAGGAGTGTCATCTGATGAAGATCGTCAAAGGTTAGTGCTGCATTTAGCTGTGTTTTGGGTATTTGTGATGCATGCTAGTTGCTAAGAAAATGGCTGTGTGGTTGTTTTTGTCGATGTACTCTCCTAACATAATCTAATGTTTTGCTTTCGCTGTAAAGCCTTTTTGAAATCGGACAACGTGGTTCGATTCAGGAGAAGTGTATCTATAAAATGGTGTAAAATAGTCCTATGTTTGAGAAACAGAAATTATTAGATTTGGTTTTGAATATGGCGCTCTGATTTTTTCGCTGGCTGTTGATCCCGGTTACGGGATCCGAGCGGCGGACAACAAAGTCAAGGTATTGGATTGGCCATCACAAAGCCCCGGCCTCAATCCTATAGAAAATTGTGGTCAGAACTGAAAAAGCGTGTGTGAGCAAGGAGGCCTACAAACCTGACTCAGTTACACCAGCTCTGTCAGGAGAAATGGGCCAAAATTCACCGATCTGCTTGTGGAAGGCTACTCGAAAGGTTTGACCCAAGTTAAACAATTTAAAGGCAATGCTACCAAATACTAATTGAGTGTATGTAAACTTCTGACTCACTGGGAATGTGATGAAAGAAATAAAAGCTGAAATAAATCATTCTCTTTACTATTATTCTGACATTTCACATTTTTTTAATAAAATGTTGATCCTAACTGACTTAACTTCTTGGGGCTATGTGGGACGCTAGCGTGCCACCCGTGGTGCACCCTATCAACAGCAGGTGCATTTCAAGAGCGGCAAATTTGAAACCAAATAAATGTCAAAATTCAATTTTTTTTAAACATACAACTATCTTACACCCTTTGAAAGATAAACATCTCCTTAATCTAACCACGTTGTCCAATTTCAAAAAGGTTTTACGGCGAAAGCATAAAGTTAGATTATGTTAGGAGAGTACATTGACAATAGCTGTGTGTAATGTTTTGTCAATTCAAAGCCAGGCGTCACCAAAACCATAATCAGATGACACTCCTAGGACATTATGTTAGACAATGCATGCATTTTTAGTTCTATCAAGTTCATATTTATATCCAAAAACAGCGTTTTACTATGGCATTGATGTTGAGGAAATCGTTTCCCTCCAATAACCGGCAGTCAAGTCAGCACCACAAATTAAATAATTAAAATTAGAAAACATTGGTAAAATATTATATTGTCATTTAAAGAATTATAGATTTACATCTCTTGAACGCAATCAACTTGCCAGATTTAAAAATAACCTTACTGGGAAATCACACTTTGCAATAATCTGAGCACTGCGCCCAGAAAAGTATGCTTTGCTATACAGACAAACGGCCATGTTGGAGAGATCTAAAATCGAAAATACTATGTAAATAATCCATTACCTTTGATTCTCTTCATCAGATGTCACTTCCAGGAATCCCAGGTCCATAACGAATGTAGTTTTGTTCAAAAAAGCTCATCATTTATATCCAAAAAGCTCCGTGTTGTTAGCACATGATCTAAGCCAGCCGGACTGCTCGTCATGAACGAGGGGAAAAAATATATTTACGTTTGTTCAAACATGTCAAACGTTGTATAGCATAAATCATTAGTGCCTTTTTTAACCAGAACATGAATAATATTCAAGGTGGACGAATGCATTCTCTTTTATAACGTATTGGAACGAGGGTACCCAACATGAACTCGCGCGCCAGAGTCTAATCGGCCATCACCGTTCCATGGCTCTTGTTCGGTCAGATCTCACAGTAAAAGACTCAAAACACTTTGTAAAGGCTGGTGACATCTAGTGGAAGCAATAGGAAGTGCCAAAACATTAATCAACCCCTGTGTTTCAATGGCATAGGCTTAAAGGTAATTCAACACATCAGGTATCCACTTCCTGTCAGAAAATGTCTCAGGGTTTTGCCTGCCAAATGAGTTCTGTTATACTCACAGACACCATTCAAACAGTTTTAGAAACTTTAGGGTGTTTTCTATCCATATATAATAAGTATATGCATATTCTAGTTACTGGGTAGGATTAGTAACCAGATTAAATCGGGTACGTTTTTTTATCCAGCCGTGAAAATACTGCCCCCTAGCCCCAACAGGTTAAGACCGGGAATTTTTATTAGGATTAAATGTCAGCAATTGTGAAAACTGAGTTTAAATGTATTTGGCTAAGCTGTATGTAAACTTCCGACTTCAACTGTAGATGTTCATTCTCCCCTGTCCTCAGTGATTCTCTCCACAGAACAAAGAGACAGGATGTAGTTTTATACCCCCAACCCTAGCCTGTGGTTGACCAATTTGAATTCCTGGCAATAAAATTGGGCCAGTGGCCAGATAAGTATCCCATTTCAGGCTCAATATATAGATAATTTGGACCAATGAGAACTTGCCATGTAGCTATGAGTCCCGGACTGAAATTCCTCCAATGTCTCTGACCCATTAATCATTAATTCCCTATTACAGAAAAACAACTATTTCCATTGATAATTAATTCCCTATTTCAGAAAAACACTATTTCCGTTTATCGTTAATTCCCTCTTGACCTCTAGTCCTCTGCATTGTGTATTTATCTTTTCGAAATATTCTTACACTCACCCTAGACCATTTTAAAAAGAAATATACTCCATGAGACATGGCTCGATGGGTCAGTTGATGACAATGAGGTTGAGATACCGGGTTATAGCATTCATAGAATTCACTGAAACGGTGGCAGCGTGTGTTTTTATGAGGAATGATGTTCATTTTAACCCTCATTCAGATCTGAAATGGATGGTCTTGAGATTGCATGGGTAGATATACTTCTTCCTAAATGTCGTCTTATACTTGTTGGTGTGTGCTATCAGCCTCCTAAGCAGAATCATTTATATGATTTACTTGAATCGAGTTGCTGCGCTCACAATGTTTTGGCTGAAAGAGAATGTATTCTGCTTGGCGATTTTAATACAAATGTGCACTTATCACCCAAGAAAAGTACACTAGTAAATGCCCTGTGTCGTGACTTTACTTTCATTAATCTTATCTAATCAACTAACTATTTTTAATTGTTACACTATTAAATTAATCATGTAACAATTAACTCGTTAGAATTTGGGGCATCACGAGAGCGGTTATTTAAAACCTCTTCAGCGTCTCATCCCGTTAGCGGGATCAAAATCCAGCGAAAAATCATATCGCCATTAGCATAACAAAATGTAATAATTTGAAGAAGATAGATACACCTCTCCTGAATCGTCCCACGTCGTCCGATTTCAAAAAGGTTTTACAGGAAAAGCAAATCATTAGATTATGTTAGAGGAGTCCATCGTAAAAAAGCAGCAACGTAGCCATTTTCCGACCAACCACTTGCATCACAAATAACCAAAAAACAGCTAAATGCAGCACTAACCTTTTACAAACTTCATCAGATGACACACCTAGGACATCATGTTACACAATGCATGCATTCTTTTGTTCAATAAAGTTCATATTTATATATGAAAACAGCATTTTACATCGGAGTCTGACGTTGACTAACTATTTTCCCGTCAAAAGCATCCGATAAAACAGTGCTACATTTTACTGAATTACTATTCGAAAACATGTTTAAAATGTAATATTGTCATTCTAAGATTTATAGATGAATATCTTTTGAAAGCACCTGTCATACCAGATTTGAAAATAACTTTACTGGGTAATCACACTTAGCGATAAAAGGGGATGCGATACTCAGAAAATGACCTAGTAAATACAGCTCGGCGCCATCTTGGAACAATCGCAGATCACATATAATGTTGTATAATATTGTCAATAATCCCTTACCTTTAGTTGTCTTCGTCAGAAAGCACTTCCAGGAATCCCAGGACCACAACAGATGTATTATCGGTCGAAAAAGTCCATCCTTTATGTACCACTAGCATGCTGTTGTTAGCGCGTCTCAAAGCAGTATCCAAAAGCTCTGCCGGCCGCGGGACAGCCGTGTCGGGAAAAAGCTATTTTTTCCCATTTAGGTTCGTTCAAACATGTCAAACGTTGTATAACATAAATCTTCAGGGCCTGTTTCAACAAGCGAGCCAATAAGATTCGAGGGGGACGATTTCAATGTGTTTCAAAACGTTTCCAAAGGTGGGGGTAGACAGGGCCGCCGGCGTCATAATGGTGATGGCCCTCCCGCTGTGACCAATTTCCAACGCGTCTCATTGACTGAGTTTCGACAGTAGAAGGCTCAAAACACTTTAAAGACTGGCGACATCTTGTGGAAGCAATAGGAAGTGCTCAAATAACGATAGTTCACGGTGTGAATAATAGGCAACGACGTGAAGTTGAGTCCACATTTCAGAATTCCACTTCCTGTTTCAATCGGTCTCGGGGTTTTGACTGCCATATGAGTTCTGTTATACTCACAGACACCATTCAAACAGTTTTAGAAGCTTTAGGGTATTTTCTATCCACAGGTATTAATTATATGCATATCATAGCTTCTGAGTCTGATTAGTAGGCCGTTGAAAATGGGCACGAATTTTTTCCAAAATGCGCTGTGGCGCCCCCTATCCTAGGGTAACGTCAAGAGGTTAAAGAGTTACCATCTCCCGAATTAAACTAAAGGTCTTTACTTATCACATCCATAAAACAGTCAACGTATTAATCATAACCACCTATCATATCATAATTCTGAACAGTCGTAACCTCCTGCATCTGCAAAACCCCCAGCCTTACTTATGATTCAGTACTACACAAATTGATTTAATTATTTATTTACTAGCTAACTAAATGATTACACAGGATCAACATACACACTTTATACATTAGAAAAAGGTCCCTAGCCAACTGCTTGTGACAAAGGAGATGGAGAAGGAGGGACAGAGAGAGAGAAAAAGAGACACTTATCATTGATACATTGTAGAAACTACTCTCACAGTAATCATGTACTTTGCACACGGACCACCACCCGTTTGGAGTAAGAAATCATTCATGTATTTACGTGTAAATGCCTTCGTTCACCGTGTATCTGTGTCAGAACCAGGCCTTCTTAGGAAGGGTGTTGGGCCTTTCCGCGGCATGCTTGTAAGGCTCTGATTGTCCAAAAATATCCGCCCCCCGTCTTCTACTGTTCTTCACTCTTGAAGATGCTGTGACTACTCACTTGTACAAAATTCTAGAAACAATTTCCTCTTATAGTTTCTACGATCACATCCCTCTCTTAACAAAAACATAATTTTTCATATTTCATACACGATGTAGAGGATGGACACTTCACATATAGTGTGTATACTTTTCAAGTTACAGTATTTCCTTTATAACATTTTTAATGACATCACAAGATAACAACTCATATGACATTGTCGCCTCTGACCATTCCCCACGTTCTATTGTTCCAGTATTCACTTTAGAACATGTTAAGAGTTTCAGTGGGAAAATGTCTCTTTAGACAAAGCATATTCTTTTGTGAATTTGGAGAGGGAGACCCTGGATCTCCTCTCCTTTAATTTACAACAGGGCTTGAGGTTTCAACCCCTCACACCAATTCCCTCCTCCCTCCTCCCTCCTCCTGCGGGTCAGAGGGGGTCTGGTTGAAGTTTATTCATTGCAAACCTGATCTGACCCATTTGGATCCTCAGGACATTCATGACACCTGTATAACTTTAATCAGTTATTTGGAGTAAAACAACTGATTGTTGAGCCAACCCGGGTGTGTATTGACAGTAAATCAACTTTGGATTTGATCATTGTATCAGACCAAGAGAACGTCTGTCAATCAGGAGTCTTAAATATTGGTTTTAGTGATCATATGTCGCAAGTCACTACTTCACAGGAGAGCCATTTGAACGTATTTAAAAAAAAAATCAAAATGCGTTTTTTTGGTAGAAATGCCTTCTCAAACATGTGAACTTTCATGTGCCTTAATAACAAACGTGTATGTTATCTGTAAATACAAATAAAATGGTTAAATCACAAGCCTAGTTGGTTTAGCCACAGAAAAAGTCAGCAACCTTCCTGCTAGCCATGATTGGCTGAGATAATGAGTGGGCTGGACATGCCGAGAAATGAGTTTGGATTGGTCTGCCATATAGCACGCTTCTGTCTATTTGAGCTGGTCAGTATGTCTAGGTAATCCTGTGTAACGCAGCTTTTGTTATGTATTGTGTAGTAAAACTGCGTAAGTATTGCTCTCCACTATCTGGAGGACTGAGTTTTGAAATCAGTGGAATTAGAGTATGATGACTAAGGAGATTGAGAAATCTTCAAACTAAGGGCAACCATGGCATCCGACAGGAGATGTGTCTATCCATGAATGATGTATACAGCTAAGATAGTCTAGCTAGCTACATTTTCAGATATTACACGTTTCTAATTTTGACAGGAAGTGGTTTCATTTAAAGTTATAGTGTACTGTTAGCTAGCTAGCTAGTGTTAGCTGACTGGCTCGCTAACTAACGTTACATGTATTATTATTCGTATCTCAGAGCCATTTGCTTGGCTAGCTATAGCCTAATGTTAGCTAGGAATCTAGCCAATGTTAGTTAATTAGATTGGGTGCTTGACTGCCGTTGTGAGGTCAGAACGTTCGGATCAACCCTACTCATCAGCCAGAGCGTCCAGTGTGCGCTCTGAGCGCTCTGAGTGCGAAACACTCTGAATTTACGAACGGACAATCTGACAGTACAGTTGCAGTCACCAACGCTCTGGATAACATAATAACCTAACCAGCTCTGCTAAGGCGAGTGATGTTCAGTAAGCTGTTCTCTTATTTGTGTCTGGAAGTAGCTAGCAAGTTAGCTCGGATAAACCCTTAAAGAGGGTGTGAACAAAGTTTTTAATCAACTTGAGCAATATCTTCTCGAGCTCAAACTTCTTCTTTATGAACTCCAATCTGGCTTTAGAACAGCTAATTCCACTGATACTTGCCTTATCCACCTTTTTGACCAAATTGAGCAGGGAAGTGAGAAGGGGAACTATACAGGTATGGTCATGTTAGACTTGCAGAAAGCTTTTGACACTGTGGACCATGATATTCTCCTGATGAAACTGACATTTTTGGGTCTTAATGATGTAGCATTGAATTGGTTTAGGTCTTATCTGACAAACAGAACACAAGTATGTAATGTTGGTGATGTTCTGTCAGAGGCCAAAGAAATATAATGTGGAGTACTGCCAAGATCAACTTATATACGTTAATGATATGCCAGATATAGTAAAGTGCAACTCCTTCTTTATGCTGATGATTCAGCCATACTGGTATCAGGGAAGGATACAGTTTACATAGAGGAGACCCAGAGTAAGGAATTACATTTTGTTAGAGATTGGTTGACTGACAACAAATTGTCACTACAACTGAATCGATTTTGTTTGGAACAAAACATAGATTCCTTAGGGCTGACAAGATAAAGGTAAACTGTGCAGGCAAGGAGATTGAATCTAAAACATGTTTAATTTATCTTGGTGTGTCCCTAGATTCATCTCTTTCTGGAGAGCTGATTGCTGCTAAAATTTGTTCTAAAATGGCAAACAAGTTGACACTTTTATGTCGTAATACTAGATATTTTAACATCAAAGTTAAGAAACTGCTTGTCTCAACCGTGAATCAGTGTAATTTTGATTATGCCTGCTCTGCTTGGTATAGTGGGTTATCAAAAAAGCTGAAAAAGAGAATGCAGGTCATACAAAATAATGTTATCAGGTATATGCTGAATGTCCCCCCTAGGACCCACATAGGAATACAGGAGTTCCGGGAGGTGGGCTTGTTGCCTTTGGAGTCCAGAGTGGACCAACTTAAACTTAATCCTATGTTTGACATCTTAAATGATCGTGCCCCAGGTTATATGAAAAACCACATTGATATGGTCTATAACCAACAAAGTTACAATACCAGAGCTAGTGTTATGTCTTGTAAAATCCCAAGATTAAACAATACTGCAAGGAGCACATTTGTCTATACAGGCATTTGTCTATGGAATAGCCTCCCCTTGGAGATCAAGCAAAATAAAGTAAAAATGTATTTAAAAAGCAGGCAAAGGTTTTCATTTGGACAAGGTTGTCTAAGTAAGATAAATCACTCCACTGCCCTTTGTGCCCCCCACTGTTGGTCAGGTGTATTTATTTCAAGGATAGGTATGATGTGCAATTAATAGATTGTTTTAATTAATGTGAAATTAACATTGTTGATTTTTAAGATTAGGGAAAAGTGCAGTGAATAGTGCCACTTTAGGATGTCAATATAAATGAATGTATTTATGGTTATTTGTAATTTGGTCTTGCCTTTTAATCATTATATGTGTTATTGTTTTTACCATCGAGGACCACTTTGGATCAAGCATTTTAATTCATACTTTCAAGTGATATCCTCTGGGTCCACATTGTACATTTTGTTGTATATATCTGTTACCCAAAATAAATTAAATGTAACATATTTAATTAAACTGTTGACAGCTAGCCCCTATCTCTGCGCGCTTGAGAAAGGAATGAAGGAGAGAGAGGTAATGTGTCAGCGGTAACACTTTCTTTGACACCTAGTATCATAACAAGTTAAGACACGGTCATAACTAAGGCATAATATGTCATAAGAGCTGTCATAACATTGTCACAACACTGTGATGAGACATATATTTACACGTATTGTGACATATATAGCAACATGTTATGTTTTCTTATGACACCTACATAGGCGTGTCAAAGCTCACAAATCCTACCACACAAGGCAAACCATTTCATTCTACTTGTAAATAGTATATTATATAACATTTCCTAAAATTGGCAATTTTATTAGCATTGTAATTGTACACACATTGATATCAAACATGTGCCTAGCCCAATACTCATTCATACTGGGATGAATGCAGGAGCATGATAAAACACCCTCTTAGGGACTTATGACTGGCATATGGTAATGTGCTGATAGGCCTATATGGCTTATATTATTACCCTTACAATAACAAAAAATGTCCCATGATTGATTCTGTAAGTTTCCGTATTTTGGAATCAAAGTTTGTTTGTTCACAACATTATTATTGTAGTTCTACATTGTTTTGCTTTAATATAGTTAGATGTATACTTAGCGCTAGCAATAGGGGAAGACATTATAACTGTTAGCTGCAGGTGTGGGCCTCGTATGTTGGAAGAATGAATCAGGATGAGAAGCCCAGAGGAAAAATGTAAATTATTATTCCTCCTGTTTTCAAGTTTGTAACATTTATAAGCATGGTTTAGTTTTTGAAATCTAGAGACAACATGTTTATCTAAACTGTGATTAGTTTTGTTGTCATTTTGATGTATAATTTAATTGTTTTGACCGAGTAAAAACTAGTGCGATTCTCCCCTTCATATGAGTGTAGCCAAGCGAAGCTAGCTAACTTAGTATGTATGTCAATGAGACAAAACGGTGTCTCGGATTAAATGTATTTTCGTAAAGCTGCAATATGTAACTTTTTGTGCAACCTGACCAAATTCACATAGAAATGTGACATAGATCTGTTGTTCTCATTGACAGCAAGTCTAAGAAGTGGTAGATCTGTTCTATGTGCACTATTTCTATGCTTCCCATGCTTAACTTTTGTGTTTGCGTCTTTTATTTTCAGTTTTGTACACCAGCTTCAAACAGCCGAAAATACAATATTTTTGGTTATGGAAAATATGTTTCACAGCGGTTTAGATGATACAATGATTCTCTACACTATACTTGCTTGTTTGGTCACATAACCGGAGCAATTTCTGCATAGTACATCTTTATTTTTTATTTTTTTTTACAAATGATGGCTCGTATTAACTGTATTTACATGAGTACGTATGCATCACTCTAATGATAATTATTTTAGAAAGTACATTTTTATGGAATGTGTTTCGAACAGTCGCATGCTAACTGCTAACATTAAAGTTAGCCAGCTCAGCATTAGGCGCTAGCTAGCCTACCATAGCTAGCTAGTTCTTGTTATTGGTTTTTGTTACATATAATACATAGTCCTCTTCTATAATACATTTTTACAATTAGCACTGTATATATAGAGTGAATCAGATGTACTGTTGTTGCCTCAACAAGGAATGGGTGTATTTAGTTGTTTTGCAGAACACCATTTTAAGTGCTAGTGTAGCTAATGTTAGCTAAACAAACACCAACTAGACAGTACCTAACTGTTAGCTAGCTAGCTACAATACATTAAAAGTTGAGAGCTAGCTTTAGCTATGTTATGAAAACATTGAGAAAATGGGATTGTAATGTATTTGAGTGTGTGAAAATGTTTGCTATTGCCATAAAGTATTTGGTATGAAGTTTTAGTTTTCAGCTTTCTTTAGCAGTTTCAAACGAAACAAAAGGAAACTTCTTGGCAGGGAAAAACACATTTGAATAATAATATGATTTAGAGTTAAATCCTTTTTTGTTGTTGTTGTAATGAATTATTTACAGTCATGTTTGAATAACTTGTAGAAAATACACTATATGACACTGTCATGAAGCATTATGACCATCCTGTGTCACTTTACTTGGACTAAGAAAATACACTTTATGACACTGTCAAGAAACATTATGACCATCATAATCATATAAGTCAGATAGGTCTATCACGTACATGCCCTTATGTCAGTCATCAGTCACAAAGAGGGTGTCTTGTCCTGCTCCTGAAATCTGTTCCTGCATTCATCCCAGTCATCAGCAACAGAGCACTGGGGTAGGTACATGTCTGACATCAATGTGTGCACAATTACAATGACAATTTAATATGGTCAGTTTCATAAAATGTTATATACTCATGGATAGAAAGTTTGGAGCATAGCATAAGGTAACCAGTGTTTTTTTCGGGCTTGGTATGAGTAAACTCTAATATGCGTATGGGTGTTCTACATTAAATGTCTTAGATACCTTGAATTATTCATCACCTTAGAAAGTACCGTCCATTTTGTTGTGTTTGGCTTACAAAAAACATCCGCAATGACTATGTTTTTCACTCAGATTCAACCTGTTGTTGAATTTCTTTCTTCAAATTGATCATCAAAAAATTAAGCCTAACGGTGAGTTGGGCACCACCAATGCATGTCCAGAGTGCATAAGAGGAGATTACTGTGACTCAATTCATAACTGCTGGTGTGGCGTTAATACGGTCACCGCAACAGCCCTAGCCCCACCTGAAAATGTTATGTTGTGACATACATTCAGAAGTAAAGATATTCAAATACTTTTTTTCTGGTGACTTTAGGTGTAGTAACTTGTTCAATCCTTTCTCTTTTGCTCTGTGATATATTCTCTCCAGCCCCTGACAAGCAGAGCTCTGGACTTAGCTGCTGTACAAGGGATTTAACAAAGCCTTTCTCTCGCTGAGTGACACGAGGCAAATCAACTGATCCTTGATTACTCACAGACTGAGGTGATCACAATCAACAGCTCAATCGATCAATAGCTTTAAATATTAGTGTTGGCTGGACGGGAGAGGAGGGCTGCATAGTAATGGCAGGGCCAGGAGAGCCCATCACACTTGGGCAGGAGAGCCTCTTCCAACTGATGGGAATTTCATGGGTTTTTACCGTGATTGATATGTCAGTGTTTCTCGTTGTTAATAGTTGGAGCACAAAGGCTCCTGAAGCAATGACCATCACTGCCAACACCCTTTTTATGTGACACAATTCCATTGAACAAAAAATATGGGTGTGAGACAGATAATGTTAGATAGTCTTATATGACTCACAGATGTCCTTTGAACAGGTGCTTTTGAGTGATGGTTGCATCACTGCACTTTTACCTGCTAGGATAATAACAAGGACCTACCCAAGAGCTAGTGGGACAGTTCAAGAAGGGGGAGGGGAAACAACTACAGACTATCAGGGCTAATCTACTACCGCTTTTGGAAAAGGGAAGTGGAGAAGAAATGTATGGGCGAGTGGAAGGATTTTGGAAGTGCAAGTATTGGACAGACAGGCAGAGCTTTTCTGTCAAGGACAAGGTAGAAGCAGAGACTGTTAATGACACCAAATTGAGGTGAGATCATACTCGGTCTGCTGTGGGAACATAAATACTGATGTGACTTGTCCTTTGTACGATGAAGACAGTAGCAGACATGATCACACCTTTTTTTGTGTTAGCAAAAGTGTTGTTCCAATTTCTATAAGGGATTATGATATCCCAGGTGTGTGTGTGTGACTGTGTGTGTGTGTGTGTGTGTGTGTGTGTGTCTGTGTACTTAGAGATCAACACACGTTTATGTGTGTGCTGATTTATGTGGGGTACTTCATATGCAGTATGCATCATGCATGTATTCTCAGTCCACTTCAATATAATTCCCTCACTACCAGACTCCCACACTTCTCAAGCCCCTTACCATTCCACCTCCTTCCCTGCCTGTTTGTCTACCCAGGGCCTGGAGTGGCTTTAATTTGCCCATGTGTTAAGCTGTCAAGCTAATGGCCAACGGCTCACAAGCATTAAGACATGAATCTACACACACTGCAGGCTAACTAGCTCCCTAAGTCTCACTGCAATTTAGTAAAGTCTCCAAATAACTCACTTTTTACCTCACTGCAATGCCCTCCAGGCCTCTCAATATCTGATTTCCCCATAACCTGTGAATTGTCCACTTACCGACGTAGCACTCTGTTGGGTCTGTGTTTATACCACCACGTCTCTCCTCTTTAATGGTTTTTGCTTTAGGGCCTAACAGGAGTGTTACTCCAAAAGCTTTTCTAGGCCTCTTCCCTGAGGCTTGGGTCTTAGAGGTCTGGAATGGCAGTCTCTAACCTAGCAATCATAGGTTGGATCCCTTTACAAAAACATGCACCCTTCTCACTGGGCACACACTGGTTGAATCAATAATTTAAATTAAATTACGTTGAACCAACGTGTAATAGACATTGAATTGATGTCTTTGCCCAGTGGGTTTCATCTGCCTTTGATTTCATGCACTAGACAGCCTGATAGCACTGGAAAGCTGAAAGCAATATTGTGACGATGTCATTTTACTAAGCTCTTTTGCTTGGCTGTGAAATCTCTATCTGCTATATTGCGTCCATTTAACCAGTGTTTCAGCTCCATGTGTGTGAGTTATCCAGGCCCAAGAGAAGTAGGTTTTTGGAATGGGACCCAGCCTCAGTGTTTTAGTTATTTAGTGCTGAAAGAAGGATGCAGTGTTTGTTGCGGTCTCCTTCCTCATTAATTGGTACAAGGGCTGCAGACAGTTTCAGACTGTTAATATAAATACTCTAACTGGGACTTAAAAGAGCCTGAATGTCTAATGACGAAATCTCTCCTGTGCTCTCCTGTGTTAGAATACACAGCTAACACTGGGCTCAAGTTTTGCTCCTGGGAGGTGTGTGGGTGTGCTCATGGGTGGGTTTATGTGTCTGTTATCTTGCCTGCCCACAAGTGTATGTTTGTCCATGAATTTGTGGTTCGTTCTCGTGTGTGTGTGTGTGTGTGTGTGTGTGTGTGTGTGTGTGTGTGTGTTTGAAAACCTACTGTATGAGATTAGGCGTGGATGATTCAGTGTCACAGTGTCACAGACAACCAAGGAGACCTGTCTTAACCAAAACAAACAAATAAAGAAAAAAACAGATAAACATGCACGGACAAGCTCAGCCCCAAAAAAGGTTTTACATTTTATTGAACCTTTATTTAACTAGGCAAGTCAGCAAATACTTATTTACAATGATGGCCTACCAAAAGGCAAAAGGCCTCCTGCGGGGACGGGGGCTGGGATTAAAAATAATTAAAAAAATAATAATAAAAAATATAGGACAAAACATACATCTCGACAAAGAGACAACATATCACTACATAAAGAGAGACCTAAGACAACAGCATAGCAAGGCAGCAACACATGACAACGTAGCATGGTAGCAACACAACATGGTAGCATCACAAAAGATGGTACAAACATTATTGGGCACAGACAACAGCACAAAGGGCAAGAAGATAGAGACAACAATACATCACGCAAAGCAGCCACAACTGTCAGTAAGAGTGTCCATGATTGAGTCTTTGAATGAAGAGATTGAGATAAAACTGTCCAGGTTGAGTGTTTGTTGCAGCTCGTTCCAGTCATTACCTGCAGCAAACTTAAAAGATGAGCGACCCAGGGATGTTTGTGCTTTTGGGACCTTTAACAGAATTGGATACATTGGAATGGATCCATTCATCATTGATGAACGTCATGCTAATGATTCTCCAGTTATACTATGGAGCCTTTCTGCTGTGGGGTTCTTAGGGGATAGCCTGGGCTGGTTAAGGGTCTGACAGTAGATTCTCTTTCTCTCCTCATCTCTCCAAAACTCACCCATGTTGTCCAAGTAGATACCTGGTTAATAATTATAACTCATTGTATTGTGAAAATGCCCTGCTATCCATCTTTCTCCCTGGCTATTCTAATCACTCCTCTCTTCTCCCTCTCCAGCTCTCACCAATGTGAAGTTATGGGCCATCGACCGACAATGCTTTCAGACTATTATGATGAGGACGGGCCTAATCAAGCACACTGAATACATGGAGTTTTTAAAAAGGTGAGGAACAGAAAGACTATGCTTCTAGATACTACTACAGTACAAGGGTTGGCTATATTGTAGTGATTTACCATTGAAATCCCACGCAAAGTAAGTAAGCACCCACCGTACCGGAAAAAATAGACATCCCTTCTTCCTGCTCTCTTTCTTCTCTCCATCTGTTGTTGACATTAGCATAGAGTTTGCAGAGGAAAGGAGCTGAATATGGGGAAGCCTATTATCATATTAAAGGCAGATAGAATTATACTGTTGCACCCACACACAGCGTGGAATAAAACAAGTCCTCTTCAAAAGATGGAGGGAGAAGAGAGTGTTATATACATCATACAGGAGGTATGAGATGCCTTGGAAGTGTACTGCCTTCACCGCTTTCCCTCTATGTCCCTCTGTCTGTTCCTCTGTCTGTCCCTCTGATTGTCCCCCTGTTCTGTCTTTTACTATCTGACATCTTTCTTTCTTTCTTTCGCTCTGCTTTTGATTTGATATTTTATGAAAATGGAATGACATCACATTTCCTTTCGATGTGTTTTATTCATGAGGAGTTAATCTGTTTCCCGTAGTTCAAATGTGTTATTGCATAAATATTTTTAATCCATTGAGAGGTTCTCAGAAATACCCTGCAGGGCCCACTACCACTCAGAGGTTTACAGATTTTATTTACTCAGAACAAAGGCTTCATGAATCACACAGTATTCTCTCTCACTCGCTCCTGTCTGAGTTCTAGTGGCAGCCAGGTGAAAGTGAAAGCAGGAAAACAGTCAGCCTTTCACTGTAAAAGGAGATGCCCTCAATAGGTGACATTGCAAGGGCAGCCAAGGAAGGTAGAGAGCCTCCTCAGCTCTTTCTATACTGCCATCATAATGGAGATATACTGTAGTGTACTGTACCAGAGATACCTTTCTGACCAGATAAAGTAGTTTGGAGGTATATTTTGTTCTCAATCTAAAGTCATTTTTGAGACTGAGACTGAGTGGACCGTGTATCATGGCAGGTAGGGCAGGTGTGTGTTTGAAGCAGATATTTCTGAAAGCAGGATTGATAGGTCAACAAGCTAACTTTCATACATGTTCAGATACAAATCCATATTTCTTGGTTCAAAATGAGAGTTAAACTTACAGCTGGTTCTTTATTACGGACTTCCTACTTTTCTTGTAATTATTGTTGAAGTTAGCTTGCTATGTTATTGATCTTTATACCCCGGGAGGGCAAGTGATTTTGTAATTGTTGTAGTTCACTCTATGGATTTTAGATCCCAACAAGCTCTGCTTGTAGACAGTTCAGCTAATAAAATATTATTAAAGAGCAGTCATGAGTCAACCTTTATGCATTTTTTTTATCTGCTATGAAATTAGACATTCGTCCTCCCTGGAAATAAAAGAGGGATATTAATTTAAAACTTCTGCTAGGAGAGGGATAGAAAGAGGGGGAGTGTGTGTGTGTGTGTGTGTGTGTGTGTCTCTGTGTGTGTTATCTGGAAGGTATTTTTCTTAGCTCTGTTTAATTACACTCTGGAGCTTAGGAGAAACCGAGACCCTAGCCAATCCCCCTGCTTTCATGAGCTGTGTTGCCTGCAAAGTGTCACTTGGATGGCAAGAGAGCTATTGCTGATCCCCTATCTCACCAGGAACAGCTTTTAGATAGTCCAGGCGCCTACAGCTATAAGAGTTGAGATAGCTAAGAATGTGAAATGATTGATCATGTTAAAGTTTTTTTAGATAGACTGCGGTGATGTGTAGCTCTGGGCCTGGTTTCCCAAAAGCATCTTAAGGCTAAGTTCAACATGAAATCCTTTGTAGGAGCATCATTAAATGTCTGAGCTGTTTCCCAAAACCATTGTTACTAAAGTTGCACCTGAAAGCGTTCATAATTTAAAGAGATTATTTCTGTCCCCGAAAATAGCATACTACAGATGTAGGATCTTAATTTGGGCCAGTTTGCTACAGCAGGAAAATAATCCTCCAGCAGCAGGAAAACAATCCTCCAGCAACAGGAAATGTGAAATTATTATATGGATTATAATTAATAGACATTTTGGGGGGGGGAGGTTATACTTCTTTTGTTAGTGCAAATCAAGTCTGACCTTTTAAAGTGGAAATTACAGACTTTAGAAGCCTTTTTGTAACCCTTGAATACATTACAAGTTTGCATTTCCTGCTGTACAGCAAAATTCTCAGCAACAAAAAGTTATCAAATTAAGATCCGACATCTATAAGTCACATACAGTATGTGCACCACGACATTGCTCTCTCTCTCACTCTGATGTGTATGCATCTTGCTAACTGTCACTCAAATGGTAAGGGGCTGAAGCTCATTGGCTAGAACTCAAATTGCAAGGGGGCTGGCCCGGCACAGCTTCCAGAAAAACAGTTGCTTTCAAACTAGGGATTTCGTGACTATTTGAGGTAAGACAGTAATTCTGCTAATAGATTATATGCATGTATGACCTACACATTGTCATATCCAGCCCAAAGTGGGAGGTTTTAAAAATTCTTAGTAGTCGCCAAAGTTCCAGAGCATATCTTTAACGACTGACTCATAGAACAGCTAAATGAGTCGTCAGATAATTTTTTCCCCTTCCACATCACTTAACACACAGACGATCTCTGCTAAACTTAATATCAACATGTGTATCAGTCTCTCTGAAACATCAGAACAATGTTTGCAATGTGTTTATAATTGTTACAAATAAACAAAGGATAAAAATATGTTTCGAGTTATACCTGAGATCACTGCATTTAAATATAAATTCAGTATAGGCAACATCCCGGTAAGCAAAATAGGTATAAAATAGATATTTTCTGGACGTTGAAATCAGGTTCATTTTCAGTTCTGAATTAAAGTTGAAAAGACATAATTTACAGATGTTAAAAATATATGTATTTTTTTGGTAATTGATTCTATGGCCAAATTTCAACCGCACATACATTCTCAATTAAGCATTAATATATTTTTTATCCATTTAATATAGGAAAGAGGAGCCAACTGAAGATTGCAGCATATGCTATGTATTATTACTCCCATCTGTCACACAAGCAACTTATGTTAGCTTTTTCAAAAGCTTTTAAAACTAGCAGCAATGATATTCAAAGTAGTCCAATTATCATGACTCAGGATATGACCCAGATGCAGACACAAGAGGTGGACAGTTTGGTTCTCAGAATATTTATTATAACAAAGGAGCAGGCAAAGGGCAGGTCGAGGGCAAGCAATGGTTCGTAATCCAAGGCAGAGTCAATCAGGGACAGAATGGCAGACAGGCTCAGGACAGGCAGAAATGTCAGAACCGGGAAGACTAGAAAACAAAAACTTGGGAACAGGAGAAACAGGAAACATGCTGGTAAGACCTGACAAAATAAGACGAACTGGCAACAGACAAACAGAAAACGCAGGTATAAATACACAGGGGATAATGGGGAAAGTAAAAGACACCTGGTGGGAGGTGATGACAATCACAAGACAGGTGAAACAGATCAGGGTGTGACACTAATCAACAAGATAAACCAACAGACCACTTCAACTACAATAACATTCTCAGTAACAGTTGCATATACCTTTTTTCTTGCTATTACCTTGATATGTTGTTGTTGATCTAACTTAGTTCAATGCACTGACTGTAAGTCTCTCTGGATAAGAGTGTCTGCTGAAAGACCAAAATGTAAATTTGAAAAAACAAACATTTGCAAAATATGCTGGGTATTATTCTAATGAGCTCCGTCCCTCAAAAGGTACAAATTCGAACAAAATTTGATCGGACTAAAAATCTAAAAAATCTAAAAATCTATGTCCGTGGATGTTGAAATCAAGGCTGATCCAGACCACATAAAAAAAAAGACAGCCGGTCCGGACAGGACCAAAAAAAGACGTCCAAAAGATATCTGCTTTGGTCCGTGCTTAGTGAAATAGGCCTATATAGTTAAATCATATTGAAATTAATTTCATGTTCAATCAATTAAATTACATTTTGTCAATTGTGGGCTACTTTCTATAATTTTTGCCTCAAAGTATTTCATTATGTGTAACAACATGTGTGCAATGATGTGCCAAGCCGCCTCAATATTTGTAGCCATACAGGTGATAAATGCTATCTCTCTAGGAGCTGATCCGTCGGCAGTTTTGTGGAATAATTCTAATATAAAGGTAAGGTCAGAGAACAGCGCTGCCTTTCTTTTGATCCTATCAGTATCGACCCATTCTCCAATGACGCAATTACCAAACGTTCTCAATGGTTGGTGTTTTGGGAATTTGCATTGTTAACACTCATAAGCTTAAAGTAATTGCCCAGTGTTTCCAGATTTCTATGAAATATGACCTGTAATTACTTACAATATGAGTGAAATAGTTTTCCTTCAAAAAAGAATAATATTAAAGGTGCACTATGCAGAAATTGCTCTGCCATTTCCTGGTTTCTAAAATTCTAATAGTTCACCTAATTTCAGTTTATGTGACAAAACAAGCAAGTACAGTGTGGAGAATCATTTTAGCATCTAAACTGCTGTGAAATATATTTTCCATAACCCAAAATATTGTATTTTCAGCTGTTTGAAGCTGGTGTACAAAATGAAAGTTAAAGACGTAAAAACTAAACTTGAGCGGGAAGCATAGTAATAGCACCAATAGAACAGATCTACCGCTTCTTAGACTTGCTTTCAATGAGAATGACAGATCTATAACTCACATTTCTATGTGAATTTGATCAGGTCGCCCAAAAAGTTACATATTGCAGCTTTACGTATGTTAAAAAACAGCTTCTCTGTGTTGGAATGGTGTGGGCGTACCCCAACTACAGAATGGTGTGGGCGTATATCGGTCATAAAAAATGGCCAGCCCATCCTTCTTTAGACCGCTGATAGGCCAGCCCATCCTCCTCAGGGAGATGACATCATGTTCTATGAGGAAATAGCAAGCATTTTTGAAACAGACTGTTTGAGAAACAAATTTGTGTGTTTTTTTGTTGTTGCTTTGGCTACAAATATGAGTATAGGACGAGTCAATAACATTATATGGATTTGAGTTAACAGAATATGAACTTTTAAAAGTGAGATTTTCACTGGGCAGTTACTTTAAGTGCCATCACTATCGGCAAACCTGGCCCTGGCGTGTCGGCTGCTTTTCATCATTGCCATTCAATTAGAGATTGATTACACCTCGGTAACCCATATATCCATCCAAGAAATTACCTTAATTTATCAATTAAGGGCCGGGAGGAGTGAAAATCAGCACCACTCAAGATCAGACGGTTCACATTCACATCTAAGAAGACTGGAGGCTAAGCTATGGGCATGTACATCTTCACATACACACCATCCTATTCCACTGTAACAGTTTTTAACCTAACATGCAAAGAACATGATAGAATTAAACATTTTATTACAACCCAATTAAGTTGTTAGATACAGAACTATCCATAACACATGCTTTTTGTTTGCGCTGACTGTTTCATGGCTCTGTCACGTAGTAATGAACCATCTGACCAGCCATTTTCTGGCCGGGGTCCATGGAGGAAATTCAGCACCATGAGTCTGTGCTGAGGCGAGATGGTTCAGATTACTGTAATAAAGCATGGGAAATGAGAGGGAGGGGAAGATGGAGAAACAGAGAGATGATATCGGGAGATAAAGGCCTTTGTTCCGATGCCTGGGTTATTTGCTTTCTCCTCTGATAAGCATTGGTCCATTTTCTTTAGTCCATGTCGATAACGAGCAAATAGGATTCAGAGGACTGCCAGGAAACGCACAGAACAAACATCCTTTTCAACGTCAGTCAGTCTGTGTGTGTGCATGTATATACTGTACATATTGAATACAACTGTATTTATATAAAGTTTATTTCTGGAATATACATTATCCAAAATTATGTAAACTGAGAGAGCGTGATGAACAGAAACTCTATTCAGGTTAACCTATTGACTGTAGCTGCCGATACATCATTACATTCAGATCAATGTGTCTATTAGCGTCAACACCCTGTAATATCCAAGACATTGTGAATCTCTATTCTTCCTTCTACACTGACTTTCTGTCTATTTTCTTCCTGCAGCGTTCCAACGTTTCATGAACTTCCGGAGGAGATTCTAAGCAAGCTAGCTGATGTCCTTGAAGAGGTAGGTCCTCTGTTGAAAGACTGTGATGTACACAAAGGTGTTTGCCAAGGCTACACATTTCTATGGAGACAACAGTGTGTTACTTGAATGGAGAATAAATAACTATAGTTGGGGAGGATGTTCTCACTATGCTGGAGGCAGGTTTGAGAGTTCTGAACAACTAGGTATTCTGGATGCATGATATGATGTTGATATACTGCATACGATAAAATGTACTTTATTGTCCATTTACATGGAAAATCCTTCTGTGATGTCAACATACAAATACCAAACACAATACAATATATTACATGCAGTACGGAAAACTGGAAAGTTAGTACACAAGTCACACATTTACATTTCCACATATTCAGTCTCTGCAGCCTATTATCCGACCATGTATTGGGCCTGCATCTGTCCTATGTCCCACTGTTCAGCAGCCCGATGGCTGATGTGATGAAACTTGCCTTGCTCCTACCCTTACTGAACAATCTCCTTCCAGAGGGCAGCAGCTGAAAACATTGGGCAAGATTGTGTGTGGGGTCCTCTATGATGCGTTTGGCCTTGTCCCTTGCCTGTTTATCATAGAGGCACAGAAGCCCCCTGCACTGCAGCCCGCAGAGCTTGGACCCCAGGTTCACAGTCCGCCCGAGGATATCCTTATTAGCCACTGACAGCCCACAGTAGCAGACCAGGAAACAGAACGTCAGCACACTCTCTATATGGCAGGTGTAGTAGTTGGAGAGTATCTGGGTGTTGACATTCAGTTGTCTCAGTCTGTGCAGGAGTTAGAGTCGTTGTTGGCATATTTTATTGATGTTGTGAGTGTTGGCATTAAAAGAGAGTGTGCTGTCCATAATGGTTCCCAGGTACTTAAAACTCCCCACTCTCTATGGCTGTTCACCCCCCAGGACTAGGTGGCTCACTGGGTCTGCCTTCCTCCAGAAGTCAATCAGCAGATATTTTGTTTTGTTAATGTTGAGTATGAGGTAGATGTTATTTCACCAGTCATGAACCCTGTTTACTTCTGTTTGAAAATACAGTGTGTCAGGGCCTCCCGATTGGCGCAGAGGTCTAAGGCACTGCATTGCAGTGCATGAGGTGTCACTACAGACCCATGAGGCGGTGCACAATTGGCCCAGCATCATCTGGGTTAGAGGAGGGTTTGGGATTTCCTTGTCCCATCGCGCTCTAACAACTCTTTGTGGCAGGCCGGGCGCCTGCAAGCTGACACATTGGTGCGGCTGGCTTCTGGGTTAAGCGAGCAGTGTGTCAAGAAGCAGTGCGGCTTGGCGGGGTCGTGTTTCGGAGAACGCATGACTCTCGACCTTCGCCTCTCCTGAGTCCATAGGGGAGTTGCAGCGATGGGACAAGACTGTAACTACCAATTGGATATAATGAAATTGGGGAGAAAAAAGGGGTAAAAGTACACCCCAAAAATATGCATTGTGTCATAACACGGCACTAGTCATATCAACCCGCCCACTGCCTAATGCTGCCTCTCAGGGACCTTGTTGCATTATTCTCTTTGCACTATTCACGGTACTACTGGACTCTGATATTGCTTTGCAAAGTCTGATTGAGTACATTATTCAGTTGTACATGTCTACCTCGGTAACCTCATTGCTGATATCCCTGTATTTCAGTTGCATGCCTCCTTGCACATTCAATTTGCCCATTTGTACTTGCCATTTGCCTTCATTGCACATGTATACATCCCACTTAATAATATACATTGTACTTAATTGTTTCTCTGGTAAATGTTTTGTACTCTTTTATATGCACTTCTGGTCTAATGCTAACTGCATTTTGTTGTACTGTACTTGTACTTGTTCAATGACAATAACGTTTAATCTAATCTAATAATGCAACAACACATACAAATGAAATGGAATTCAAATTCTTGAAGGAGTCATTTAAATTCTTGAAGGATTCTCATTGTTCAAATACTTCAGATCATCACTTCTTCGTCAGAGTGATTTTTATACCTGTTCTCTGGCTTTATCTGTATTGCTCATATTATCACAAACAAATTACTAGGGTAGTGAAATGATGACAGCTTCAGCTGTAAGCTAGCAAGGAAAGCAACCGGTATCTTCTTGCATTGTAAAGTGTTCTAGCCTGTAATGGAGATTGTTTTGCAAACAGTAATTAACAGCTGCAACATTTCAACATGCCGTGTTGTGTTATTCAAGTGTGTTAACTTCTGTGCAGCATGAGTGGTGAGCTAACATGATGCAGCCCAGACTCCCAGTGAGTGAAGTGGGGCAGGCATGGTGCTCTCGTGCTATAAGGGGACATCAGATGCGCTGATAGGCAGACTTGATCCTCTCTCAATCAGTAGATAACGTGAGACACATTTTATAGAAGTTCCGAAAGTTAAAAAAAATACTAGTACCGAACTGTTTTTCATGTTCTAGTATAAAAAAAGTACCAAAGTGTTGGTATATCATGCAACGCTAGTTCATTTTAGCTATAATCTTTTGGTAACACTTTATTTGGATAGTCCATCTGTAGATGCTTTAGTAGCATTTCAACTAACTATCTACTAACTCTAGCTCTAACCTTAACCCTTTTCCTAACCCTAAACTTAATCCTTACTCTAGCACTAACCCTAACCTTAACCCTTACCATAACCCTTATTCTAAACCTGACCCTAACTCTAAACGTAACCTTAGTAAGCAGTTACTTATCAACAGATCATTTGTTGATAGTATGACCATCTGTAGAGCATCTGTGAGCAAACTTTTTTAGCATGCTATTCCTAGTAAAAATACTTTAAAGTACTATCTGTACTTTACTTTACTATGTATATTTTGGACAACTTTTACTTTTACTTCACTACCTTCCTAAAGAAAATAATGTACTTTTTACTCCATACATTTTACCTGACACCCAAAAGTACTCGTTACCTTTTGAGTACGTAGCGGGACGAAAAAATGGTCCAATTCACACACTTATCAAGAGAACATCCCTGGTCATCTCTACTGCCTCTGATCTGGCGGAATCACTAAACACAATTTCTGTAAATTGCCTGCCATGCCATAGAAAAAAGAGAACCATTCTGACTACAGTGGTAAAATAAAACAATGGGCTAAAAAATAACAGTCTGTCTGTCTGTCTGTCTGTCTGTCTGTCTGTCTGTCTGTCTGTCTGTCTGTCTGTCTGTCTGTCTGTCTGTCTGTCTGTCTGTCTGTCTGTCTGTCTGTCTGTCTGTCTGTCTGTCTGTCTGTCTGTCTGTCTGTCTGTCTCGTTCCACTCTGACTCCCTCATATAGATAACATACAGAATCACTGCCATAAAATAGTAGAATTTGAAAGAGGAAATACACAGCGGTATTGTATATTATGTGACTGAGGAAAATGTTCAGTCTCCTGAGGGGGAATAGGTTTTGTCATGCCCTCTTCACGACTGTCTTGGTGTGCTTGGACCATGTTAGTTTGTTGGTGATGTGGACACCAAGGAACATGAAGCTCTCAACCTGCTCCACTACAGCCCTGTCAAAGAGAATGGGGGCGTGCTCAGTCCTCCATTTCCTGTAGTCCACAATCATCTCCTTTGTCTTGATTACATTGAGGGAGAGGTTGTTGTCCTGGCACCACACGGCTAGGTCTCTGACGTACTCCCGATAGGCTGTCTAGTCATTGTCGGTGATCAGGCCCACCACTGTTGTGTCATCTGCAAACTTATCGATGGTGTTGGAGTCGTGCCTGGCTGTGTGTGAACGGGGAGCACAGGGGGGACTGAGCATGCCAGAGGGGACTGAGCACACACCCCTGAGGGGTCCCTGTGTTGAGGATCAGCGTGGTGGATGTGTTGTTACCTACCCTTACCACCTGGGGAAGGCACGTCATGAAGTCCAGGATCCATTTGCAGAGGGAGGTGTTTAGTCCCAGGGTCCTTAGCTTACTGATGAGCTTTGAGGGCACTATGGTGTTGAGCTGTAGTCAATGAATAGCATTCTCACGTAGGTGTTCCTTTTTTTTTGTCCTGGTGGGAAAGGGCAGTGTGGAGTGCAATAGAGATTGCATCATCTGTGGATCTGTTAGGGCGGAATGCAAATTGGAGTGGGTCTAGGGTATCTAGTTTAATGGTGTTGATGTGAGCCATGACCAGCATTTCAAAGCACGTCATGGCTACAGATGTGAGTGCTATGGGTCGGTAGACATTTAGGCAGGGAATAGTGCCCCCCAATGTTCTTCCAACATTGGGGGGCACTAAAACTAAAGGAGAATTTACCTAAATTGGTCGAGACCAATTTAAGAGTTAGCCAACCCTGCAAGCGGGTTTGGTAGCTCATTATTTTATACTTTAGCAACGAAGTTAGGTAAGTTGGAAGCTTGTGTAGTAGAGCTTTGTACACAAAAAGGGAGTAATGAAGTTATCTATGGGACTTCCATGAGGACCAGCCAACCTTTTGATGCAGTGATGAGTATTAAAACTGTCACCTGTGATATAGCGAAGGGCGCTATGATAGACGGCATCTAATGTTTTAAGAGTAGTGGCTGTTGCAATCTGGTAAATGGTGTCACCATAGTCAAGGACTGGCAGGAAAGTTGACTGTACAATCTGCTTCCTGCTATTTCTAAGAAAGAAGCCCACTTTAAGTTTTTGCTTTTTAACTAGCACATCCGTATGTTTCTTAAACATTAAATCTTTGTCAATCCAAATGCCCAGATATTTATAGGCTGGAACCCGATCGATGGGAGAACCATCCAATTAATAAATATATAGTCCATCTGAAACATTTTGGTGAGAATTAGAGAACAATGTATTTAGTGTTGCCCGCAAGTACAAGTTTTAAACCAACCTAGACTTTCTGTAAGGCAACAAGGTCAGATTGAAGCTCTAACATAACTAAGATCCAATCCAGAGGAAAAACATTTTCCCCAAGGCAAGGTGTCCAGAGTCTCACCCATGGGGCGATAGGGTGTATTAGACAGAGGGAGTTGAGAGAGGTGTCTCGGTGACTCATCCTTCTCATTTCTCTTCCCCTCTCGCCTCTTTTATTACAGACACACTATGAGGATGGAGAGTACATCATCAGACAGGGAGCCACAGGAGACACCTTCTTTATCATCAGTAAGGGAATGGTGAGACCATCATCATCCTCATTGTTATCATTGTCATTATTATTAAGACCATCTTTCATGAAAAACATGGATTGTCACTGCTACGATCATCATCATCATTAACATAATTAGAAAGCAAATCATCAGACACCGTCATATTGATCAACCAGTCAGGTGTTGTGTGGTCTGGTGCAGTACTGAAAGTGGTTAGAGATGGTGGTAGAGATCCAGAGCTCTCAGCAAGACATGTCACCTTCTGTCCCAGCCAAGGAACCAAATAAGGTCAACAACTCACCCTATTCAAATTATCAAGATGTACTGTATCTGTCTCAACTAGTAGAACAAACATCTCTCTCTCTCTCTCTCTCTCTCTCTCTCTCTCTCTCTCTCTCTCTCTCTCTCTCTCTCTCTCTCTCTCTCTCTCTCTCTCTCTCTCTCTCTCTCTCTCTCTCTCTCTCTCTCTCTCTCTCTCTCTCTCTCTCTCTCTCTCTCTCTCTCTCTCTCTCTCTCTCTCTCTCTCTCTCTCTCTCTCTCTCTCTCTCTCTCTCTCTCTCTCTCTCTCTCTCTCTCTCTCTCTCTCTCTCTCCCCCATTATCCTTCCCTGTCCACATTCGTCTATCCTTCTCTCTCTCAATCCCTCTGTTTCTTTTCCTGGCTCTTCCTTTCCCTTTCTGTCCTCCAGATCATATTACAAGTTGAATTATCGCTCTGTCCTTTAGATTTATTCAGAGTGATTATGTATTTCTGGAGGATGTGGTGTCATACCTGAACACAACAGGCTAATGAATAAAGATAGAAGCCTTAATTAAGCCAAACGACCTTCTATATATCTTTACTGCTGGACCTCCATTGCTCAGTTGTCAGCTAGCTAATGACCTGGTCAGTGGCTCCTCACAGACCATAGCACCAAGATGTCCATATACAATGTAGAAGGATTTAGCATGCACAGAGATGTCTATCACCCCTGCTCTACATCAGCCTCACTCTGATGTTTAATAATGTAGTGATTAGTGAGCTGTACCGTTACAGAAATGTACATTACAGAAGGGTTTTATGTACAGTGTAGCGCACGGCTTATCACATTACAGTGATGGCTGAGATTGAGTCTGTCCCATAGGTTCCTTCTCTCAGAATGTGTGATTGCTCACTCCCCCTCATGGATTTAAACTGGTACCCCCACCCTTGTGTCCAGGTGAATGTGACCAGGGAAGACAAGTCCAACGGGGATCCTGTCTACCTCCGCAGCATGGGGAAAGGAGACTGGTTTGGAGAGAAGGCCCTACAGGGGTAAGACTGATAAACCCTTTACCCACACCACTCTCTCCCTCTCCTTGCCCTCCTCTCTTCTCTATCTTTCTCTTTACCTCCCTCCCTCTCTTTACTTAATCTATCTTTCTTTCTTTCTCTCTCTACCTCTACCCTCTGTCGCTCCCTTTCAATCTCTTTCCCTCTTCCTCTTTCTTCTTGACAGCTGCTCTGTGGCAATGAATGCTAAGAGATGCATTATTTCAGAATTGTGACTAGAATACATGTTGTGTGCATACCCCCCATTAACCACATGCATCTCATGGATCTCCCTCCTGACACAATGTGAAGTCCCTTGAGAACCAAATCTATTGGCAGCCTTGCACTATTGGCACCCTGTGTTGTTTTTCAGAATGTTCTGTTTTTTCTTTTCAAAACTAGTTGAATGGCATTTTTACTCTAGGCACATGTAACTTACCACAGGTAAGGTAAATGAGAATCATTGCCTCCAACCAAATTAATTTCAATTTAGAATATGTTTTTCTTGATCCTGTACAGTTGTAAATCAAACAAATACATGTGTAAACACCAAAAGTGTTCAATTTAATCTTATTTTAGAATAAATATATAGTGAAATAGTGAAATGGTGAATAGCAAAGAAAATTGCACCGACTCTTTTGCACTGCTTCTATGCACACTCACTGGACTCTACCCACACACTCAAATATCCTACACTGACACTCCAACACACACACACACACACACACACACACACACACACACACACACACACACACACACACACACACACACACACACACACACACACACACACACACACACACACACACACCACACACACACACACACACACACACACACACACACACACACGCACACTACATATGCTCTCACACACAAGACTTTGCCTTAATGACAGCTTTGCACACTCTTGGAATTTTCTCAACCAGCTTCATGAAGTAGTCACCTAGATGCGTTTCAGCCAGTCATTTGTGTTGTGACCAAGTCCATATATTATGGCAAGAATAGCTCAAATAAGGAAAGAGAAACGACAACCAATCATTACTTTAAGACATGAAGATCAGTCAATCCAAAAAATGTCAAGAACTTTAAATGTTTCTCAAAGTGCAGTCACAAAAACCATCAAGCTTTATGATGAAACAGGCTCTCATGAGGACTGCCACAGGAAATGAAGACCCAGAGTTACCTCTGCTGCAGAGGATAAGTTCATTAGAGTTACCAGCCTCAGAAATAGGCAATTAACTACACCTCAGATTGCAGCCCAAATAAATGCTTCACAGAGTGCAAGTAACAGACACATCTCAACATCAACTGTTCAGAGGAGACTGTGTGAAACCACTACTAAAGGACACCAATAAGAAGAAGAGATTTGCTTGGGCCAAGAAACATGAGCAATGGACATTAGACCGGTGGAAATCTGTCCAAATTTGAGATTTTTGGTCCCAACCGTCGTGTCTTTGTGAGACGCAGAGTAGGTGAACGGATGATCTCCACATGTGTGGTTCCCACCGTGAAGCATGGAGGAGGAGTGATGGTGTGGGGGTGCTTAGCTGGTGACACTGTCTGTGATTTATTTAGAATTCAAGGCACACTTGACCAACATGGCTACCACAGCATTCTGCAGCGATATGCCATCTCATATGGTTTGCGCTTAGTCGGACTATCATTTGTTTTTCAACAGCACAATGACCCAAAACACACCTCCAGGCTGTGTAAGGGTTATTTGACCAAGAAGGAGAGTGCTGAGTGCTGCATCAGATGACCTGACCTCCACAATCACCCAACCTCAACCCAATTGAGATGTTTGGGATGAGTTGGATCACAGAGTGAAGGAAAAGCAGCCAACAAGTGCTCAACATATGTGGAAACTCCTTCATGACTATTGGAAAAGCATTCCAGGTGACTACCTCATCAAGCTGGTTGAGAGAATGTCAAGAGTGTGCAAAACTGTCATCAAGTCAAAGGGTGGTTACTTTGAAGAATCTCAAATCTAAATTATATTTTGATTTGTTTAACTCTTTTTTGGTTACTGCATGATTCATATTTGTTATTTCATAGTTTCGATGTCTTCACTATTATTCTACAAGGTAGAAAATAGTCAAAATAAAGAAAAGCCCTTGAAGGAGTACTTGTGTCCAAACTTTTGACTGGTATTGTATATTTGACCTTACTGCTATTAGCCCATACAAATGCATTGAATAGTAGATTCACAACAGATAGTCCCCCCCAAAAATCGAAACGAAGTTTGTTCTGTAGTGTGTGTCCTATATCTGAGAGATATTAGAAAGATTGTGGTTGTTAATTTCTTTACTATCAAATTAGGAGAGACAAACTTATCACACAAGTCAGAGTTATACTTAAACTAAATATTTATGAACTTATTAATAAGGGAGCAGGTCACTACAACACACACATATAAAGTGAATCGATTGAGAGCTCTATGATAATGATGGCTGGTTGTCGAATCACCCTCAGAGGATTTGTTGAGAGCCCTGAGACAAAGGTACAAAGGTCTTTTATATCTTCCTGGTACCTTATAGAACAGAAACATTAACTCATGCTATGGAATGCCGTCTCTTTAGATTTATCACCCAAAGACATCATAAATCTTCTGTCAGTGTTAACTTTACCAGGGTAGGGGGCAGCATTCGGAATTTTGGGTGAAAAGCGTGCCCAAAGTAAACTGTCTGCTACTCAGGCCCAGAAGCTAGGATATGCATATAATTGGTCGATTTCGATTGAAGACACTCTTAAGGTTCAAAACTGTTCAAATAATGTCTGTGAGTATAACAGAACTGATATGGCAGGCGAAAACCCGAGGAAAATCCATCCAGCAAGTACTATTATTTTGAAAGGCTGTTTTTCCATTGAAAGCCTATCCACCATACAAAGACTTAGGACCCAGTTCACGATCTCTATGGCTTCTTCTACATGTGGCCAGTCTTTAGGCATTGTGTCAGGCTTTTACTCTGAAAAATGAGGGAGATACAGCACTTTCAATGAGTGGACAGTGGAAATTTCCAGACATGAGCCCAGCACGTGATCGGGAGTGCGCCTTTCTTGTTTCTCCTTTTCTATTGACGAAGCTTTTGTTCGGTTGAAATATTATTGATTATTTATGACAAAAACAACCTGAGGATTGATTTTAAACATCGTTTGACATGTTTCTACGAACTTTTATTGTACTTTTTGACTTTTCGTCTGGATGTTGAGAGTGAGATTTGTGCCTTTGGATTACTGAACTAAACGCACCAACAAAACTGAAGTTTTTGGACATAAAGAGGGACATTATCGAACAAAACGAACATTTATTGTGTAACATGGAGTCCTGGGAGTGCCACCAGATGAAGATCATCAAAGGTAAGTGATTAATTTAATCGCTATTTCTGACTTTTGTGAGTGCTCTCCTTGGCTGGAAAATGTCTGTATGGTTTCTTGTGGCTAGGCGCTGTCCTAACATAATCGCATGGTGTGCTTTCGCCGTTAAGCCTTCTTGAAATCAGACTCTGTGGTTGGATTAACAAGAAGTTTATCTTTAAAATGGTGTATAATACTTGTATGTTTGAGGAATTTTAATTATGGGATTTCTGTTGTTTGAATTTGACGCCCTGCAATTTCACTGGCTGTTGTCGAGGTGGGACGCTAGCGTCCCAATGATACCAGAGAGGTTAAATCTCGCAGAGGCCCATCCTCAGTAGAACATACACAGATGTGTGTTCTAACAACGCCTTATTCTGTTGCATAAAACAACCATTTGATGCAATAACAGTATTATAACATAATCTTGTAGTTTCTCTCACATTCCCCCATTTTGAGAGTCCTCTCAACTTAAAAAGAAATTACAAGATTAAGAACATTAATTTACATGTAGAAAATACATACGTTCTTCATAAAACAAGAAGCATAAAAGCAATAATTCCTTGCATGGGTTCCTGCAAGTGACCGGCTGCTATAGCACAGGCTCAGCCTCCTCCCAAGAAACTTAGCACTGTCTCCCATTTCAACCTCCAACACATATTCTAAGCATTCTACCAACTTGTCTGGGGAGGTCATGATAAACAGTCACCTGCACAAGAAAAACAAAAGATGCATACAGTTTATATGATTCAAGGCTATATCTTCATAGACGGTGAAAATCAAATATTTAATGCATAATGCAGTGCATGCAACAATGGAGTTTAATAAAAAATAAGCTTTAGTTATCTATCACACTCCAATGGATCAGCATGGTGGAAATAACCATTTCCATCCCAGAAACTAAAATTAGCATATCATGTTGGACAAATCCAGATAGTGACTCCTGGTTTAAGTAAAATGTATTCCGTTGGTGCCTAACGAACATGACCCAAGACGAGCATCATGATTCTACTATTTACAAGTCAATGCCTATAGATCAAATAGATTAGGATCAGTTTCACTCTCCGGATCAGAGTTCCCCTCTCCATTCACCAGGGCATGCTGAGAATAGTGTCAACATCTTTAGTTCCAACAGCAATCAAAACAATCAATCCGTAATACATTAATTGCTTCACTCGTATAGTTATTAACATACTAAACTCAAATCAATCCTTCAGTTTTAAAAATCATTCAGTTTCCAAATCATAATCAAAATCCAGTTAATTATCCTACCAAAATTTAGAATGACATTGCTCGGTGATAGGTCCAATTACTCAAAACCCTCAAAACCCTCAATTTAACACACATCGACATTGGCAGAATGTACATTTATATTCACATACAGTATAATTATCCTATAATTCCAGTATTAACTTTCTTATCATGATTATAATTACTGATCAGTATCCTAATGCATTCTTCATCTAAATTACTATAATTTTAGCAGTGTGTAGACCTCTACAATCAACCTGATACCCCAAAATAAACCATTTGACCAAACCCCCCCCACAACACAACGTGCCATTGGAACACAGGAGTGATGGTTGCTGATAATGGGCCTCTGTACGCCTATGCAGATATTCCATACAAAATCTGCCGTTTCCAGTGACAATAGTCATTTACAACATTAACAATGTCTACACTGTATTTCTAATCAAGTTTATGTTATTTTAATGGACAAAAATTGCCTATTCTTTCAAAAACAAGGACATTTCTAAGTGACCCCAAACTTTTGAACGGTAGTGTATGTGCATGCAAAGAGCAAACAACAAGCTGCACAAGAACTCACCACTGTAATGGTCCAGGTTACAAAGTGGCTCAGTGACTCAAGTTTGCATCTCAATGTGAAAAAAAACAGTCTGCATGTTCCTCACAAAGAGGGCAACTGATGCCACTGAGCCAGATGTCTATGTGTCAGGGGAGAAGTTCCAGGTGGTATCCGATTTTAAGTATCTTGGCATCATACTTGATTTCAACCTCTCTTTTAAAAAGCAGGTGAAAAAGGTAACTCAAATAACCAGCCATTCCTTACTCTGATGTTTACATGGTTGACCTGATGATTGTAAACCTGTGACAATTTAAAATAAGTTGTAAACTTACACAACATATTTTCCATTTATCTTTTACAATAAATACAGTCTAACAAAGCAAAAGGTGTGAACACACAGTGGAGATCAGTTAACCAACTGGATGCAGAGCCAAGAAGACGACAGCCATTTTGTCCCAAAACGTCTCTGCAGTGTCGAGATACAACATTCATAAGCTGGAGTAAAAAAAATTCGATACATACAAATTTGTTTGACTACAGAGGTAGCAAAACTGTACTTCAAATCTATGATACTCCCCCACTCAACATACTGCTTGACTAGTTGGGCCCAAGCTTAATGTACAACATTAACATCCATTCAGTCTGTCTACAAATAGTGCTTGATAGGAAGCCCAATAGCTATCATCACTGTTACATCCTCAGGAAGCATGATCTCCTGAGCTGGAAAAATATTGTGTAATACACTGACACATGTCTTGTATTCAAGATCCTAAATGGCCTGGCTCCCCCTCCACTCAGCACTTTTGTTAAACAGAAAACACAAACCTATGGCAGAAGATCCACAAGGTCTGCCATGGGAGGTGACTGTATAGTTCCCTTAAGGAAAAGCACCTTTATTCAATCTGCTTTCTCTGTGAGAGCTTCCCATGTCTGGAAAACCCTGCCATCAGACACACACAACTGTACAACCTATCACACCTTAAAAAAACATGAAGACATGGCTAGAGGCCAATCAGACTAGTGAAAATAATCCCTAGCTGTGTATTGCTACTTTCCATGTTGTCTGTAGCTGGAGAGGTGTGGAAACACTTTGGTTCTTTTATGTATTTTGTTTTGTTGCTTTTTGTGTGCTATGTGTTGGTTGTTCTATGTTGCTCTGCATGTGCTTACTGCTCATTGATTGTCTGCATTGTTATTGTAATTATTTTTAATAACCTGCCCAGGGACTGCGGTTGAAAATTAGCTGGCTGGCTCAAACCGGCACTTTTACTCAAACGTTGATTAATGTCCCTGTAAAAATAAAAATAAACTCGAACTCAAACTGCAATCCACTTTAATGACCGGACATTGTTCCACGTAATGGAACCAGATTATAATGTTAGAATACATGAACTTCCTGCTCAAATTCACTGGTGATACCTAAACTATAAAACCCAGCAACAGTAATCAAAAATTATCGAAGAACGTTTCCGATTCAATGATTCAGACCTCTACTACAAATGTCCCATTGCATCCCTTGCAGCCCGATATAGCCCAGCGAGCATGATTTGTTCACCAGCTCCTGTATTCTTGCCAGTAGGAAAAACTATATTTAACCCATTCTCAACAACGTTCAGCGCTTACCTCTATCGTGAGTTTAAAAACAAACTTGACAACTTTCTCTTCTCTTTCGGCTTCACACTTATGAAATGTCCAAGACTTTAAAAGTAACATGTAATGCGGCAAATGTCTAAAATACATCAGTCAATTCTCAAAGAAAAATACATTTCGGTGGGTACAATACTACAGCCATTTACTACCCACAATTTCAGTTCATTGCAGTTGTATCCTGCAATAAGTAATACCCATGTTTAGATATCAATTATGATCATGGTCACAGCTCAATTGCAATTACCTATCCGCTATTATTAGAATTCATTAGACGTAGATAACTGTCCCTTATTTGATTCAGTTATTTAAATACAACTCCATTCTCAATATGTTATTCCATCAGACCATTTAGGCAACAGACAACATATTACATCGAAATCACTTTGCCATTTATGTTGCATGAATTAGCCTTTCAATTTGAACTAAGCAAGCTGTTAAAATGTTCAGTTTATATCTTAAACAAACACTGGCGGCAGTATCTGTCCAGGCAAAACATACCAATACTTGAATTACAATCAGAAACCCATATTTTAGTGAATACCAAAGACACAATGCTATTGAAATGACGGAGAAATCCCACAAATAACCCTATTACAATGGTTTGTAGTTATAACATCATGCACATAATAACGACACAATTCCCAACAAATAGCCCTACAGGTCCACGCGTTTCTCCGCAGAGATTATCACATGCGCAAAAGGAATAGATCAGCAGTCAACGAGTTCATTGACTAGGAAACAGATCTTGCACTTTTTAATAAAAGCGGATTATGTTTTCTTATGCAACACATTTCAATGACTTTACTACATCACATTAACTCCGCAATGATCAGTAGTTTGATGGATAACCTAGGCTTTGTACGACATAAGTTAGGTCGAGATTCCATCTAAATTCGCTCTAACTTTAAGGAAAAAGGTTTATTCAATAAATATAGCAACTCCTCTCATACTGGGCCTTAAGGGCAGTTTTATTTCAAATATAGTACCCGACTGAGAAAATCCAATAAGCGTTTTATAGCTACATCGTTAGGGTAAGTTAACCAAAACTGGACACACTCCATTCAGTTTCTGAGACAATTGCCTAGACTTTGTAGACAGTTTAATAATGCTTAAACCTCATCTTTATCAAATGATCCAGTAAAGGGACCAACACAAAACCTACATACGTCTACGTATGGGTTGTTTAAGTTGCATCTCATCCCAGTATTACTTTATCAAATCTCTAGTAATCGGTTATACACACATACAATTCATCATATTTTCATATCTTCACAGAATCCATATAGAACGTTAGAATTTCTGAGCCAATTCATTGGCTCAGAAATCTCTCAGCGGAAAAAACCCGGATGGTTCCCAGACACTGCCTTGCTGGTCATAGGAAAAATGTTCTTCATAGACTTCCAGAAATTATAGACTTGCCTCTACTTTCTAAAATAGCATCCCTCTCTCAATACCACCCGACACATTATATGATGGGCAGTGATGGATGGAATCCCAAAATAACATTTTATCAATACTTATTAACCAACTTATTACCACATTCACACAGTTCTCATATCACATTCACACAGTACTGTTCCCAAACACACTTAAAACATCTTAGGGATAGCCCCCTTTTTTTTCAATTTTCGCCTAAATGACATACTCAAATCTAACTGCCTGTAGCTCAGGCTCTGAAGCAAGGATATGTATATTATTGGTACCATTTGAAAGGAAACACTTTGAAGTTTGTGGAAATGTAAATTGAATGTAGGAGAATATAACACAATAGATCTGGTAGAAGAAAATACAAAGAAGAAACCAACCTGTCTTTTTCTATCACCATCTTTGAAATGCAAGAGAAAGGTCATAGTTCTAGCCATCACTCTGGTTTTAGTGTCCACAAGATGGCAGCTGTGTATGTGCAAAGTTTCAGATGGATAATTTGAAGAATGACTGACCTACAAGACTTTAGTGTGAAGTCCCCAGGGACATTTGGGCAAATCGTGAAGGAGACATTCACATTCATATTCTATTTTTCTGCAAGTATGTCATCAAATCCGTATACTTGGACCTTGATTTAGCTTTCCAAGTATTCGTAGCCATACTATAAGTTCAAGATTTGCAAACAACCAGTTTTCATATCCTTATAATCATTGTCCAAAATGAAAATCATGCTGTCGTACAAGATTAGTACCTGCATTTTATGACATATACATGGTTGCCCAGCTCATTGGCTATCTAGCTAGCTTTGTTTGACCCTGATTGGTGCATATTTGACAAAGAAAGTGATGGCCGCCCGCGTCATCGGCGTGCCATGTAGGCGTCGCTCTCTGACCAAATATGGTGTCTTATAGGATATACTACACCCCTAATGAAATAGTGAAGTCTTGTTACATTCTAGGATCTCTGAGGAATAGATACGAAAGTGATTTGACTCGTTCAAACAATGTTTAGGGTGAGATTTTCACAGATTCCTTTCTTTGGAAATTGAACGAGTGGAAATACAAAATCGATCGTGCGTGCTATATGGACCTTTTTAGGATATGAAAAAGGATTTTATCTAACAAAACGACACTTCACGTTATCTCTGGGACCCTTTGGACGATGAATCAGAGCAATATTTTAGAATGTAAGTACACATTTCAACTTCAGAGGTGAATTTATCAAATCTATCGTGTTGAAAAAAGTATTTTGTTGTTAGGAGCTCTCCTCAAACAATAGCATGGCATTTTTTCGCAGTAATAGCTACTGTAAATTGGACAGTGTGGTTATATTAACCTTTCTGGGGTATGTAGGACGCTAGCGTCCCACCCGCGGGACACACTATTCAACAGCCAGTGAAATAGCAGGGCGGCAAATTCAAAACAACAAAAATCTCTTAATTGAAATTTCTCAAACATACAACTATTATATCACATTTTAAAGATATAATTCTCGTTAATCCAACCACATTGTCCGATTTCAAAAAGGCTTTACGGCGAAAGCATAACATTAGATTATGTTAGGACAGCGCTGAGACAAGAAAAACCACACAGCCATTTTCCAAGCAAGGAGAGGCGTCACAAAAAAACAGAAATACAGCTAAAATGAATCACTAACCTTTGACGATCTTCATCAGATGACACTCCCAGGACTCAATGTTACACAATACATGCATGTTTTGTTCGATAAAGTTCATATTTATATCCAAAACCCCATTTTACATTGGCGTGTGATGTTCAGAAAATGTTTTGCCTCCAAAACTTCCAGTGAATGAGCACATCAATTTACAAAAATACACATCATAAACGTTGATAAAATTTACAACAGTTATTAAAAGAATTATAGATACACTTCTCCTTAATGCAACCGCTGTGTCAGATTTCAAAATAGCTTTACGGCAAAAGCACATTGTTCAGTATTCTGAGTACAGAGCTCAGCCATCAAAGCAAGCTATACAGTTACCCGCCAAGTTCTGGAGTCAACAAAACTCAGAAATAGTATTATAAATCTTCACTTACCTTTGCTGGTCTTCGTTGGAATGCACTCCCAAGACTCCCACTTCCACAAGAAATGTTTGTTTTGTTCGATAAACTCCATATTTATGTCCAAATACCTCCGTTTTGTTCGCGCGTTCAGATCGCTATTCCAAAGGCAAAATACGCGAGTGCAAAACCAGAGACGAAAAGTCAAAAAGTTCCAATACCATTCATAGAAACATGTCAAACGATGTTTACAATCAATCCTTAGGGTCTTTTTATCATAAATATGAAATAATATTCCAACCGGACAATAGCGTATTCATTACAGAGGAAAAAGAAGGAACGGCGCGCCTGTGTGACCGCGCAGTAAACAACTCAATGGCCTCAGGCAGTCCACTTGTTGAGTCAGCTCTTATTCTCTCCCCAGTCACAGTAGAAGTATGAAACAACGTTCTAAAGACTGTTGATGTCTAGTGGAAGCCTTTGGAAGTGCAAAATGAACCCTAAGTCACTGTATACTGTATAGGCAATCACTTGAAAAACTTCAAACCTCAGATTTCCAGACTTCCTGGTTGGATTTTTCTCACGTTTTTGCATGCCATATGAGTTCTGTTATCCTCTCTAGGGTATGTGGGACGAAATCGTCCCACCTACTCAACAGCCAGTGGAATCCCGTGGTGCGTTATTCAAATACCTTAGAAATGCTATTACTTCAATTTCTCAAACATATGACTATTTTACACCATTTTAAAGACAAGACTCTCGTTAATCTAACCACACTGTCCGATTTCAAAAAGGCTTTACAACGAAAGCAAAACATTAGATTATGTCAGCAGAGTACCCAGCCAGAAATAATCAGACACCCATTTTTCAAGCTAGCATATAATGTCACAAAAACCAAAACCACAGCTAAATGCAGCACTAACCTTTGATGATCTTCATCAGATGACAATCCTAGGACATTATGTTATACAATACATGCATGTTTTGTTCAATCAAGTTCATATTTATATCAAAAACCAGCTTTTTACATTAGCATGTGACGTTCAGAACTAGCATACCCACCGCAAACTTCCGGTGAATTTACTAAATTACTTACGATAAACGTTCACAAAAAACATAACAATTATTTTAAGAATTATAGATACAGAACTCCTTTATGCAATCGCTATGTCCGATTTTAAAATAGCTTTTCAGCAAAAGCACATTTTGCAATATTCTGAGTAGATAGCCCAGCCATCACGGCTAGCTAATTTGACACCCACCAAGTTTGGCCCTCACCAAACTCCGATTTACTATTAGAAAAATTTGATTACCTTTGCTGTTCTTCGTCAGAATGCACTCCCAGGACTTCTACTTCAATAACAAATGTTGGTTTGGTTCAAAATAATCCATAGTTATGTTCAAATATCCTCTGTTTTGTTCGTGCGTTCAAGACACTATCCGAAGGGTAAAGAACGGTGACGCGCCCGACGCGTTTCGTGACAAAACATTTCTAAATATTCCATTACCGTACTTCGAAGCATGTCAACCGCTGTTTAAAATAAATTTTTATGCAATTTTTCTCCTAAAAAAGCGATAATATTCCGACCGGGAAACCCTGTTTACGTTCAAAATGGTGTCGTCTCGTGCACGCGCCTCAGTCTCATTGTCCTCTGATTGACCACTTACCAATTGCTCTAATGTTTTTCAGCCAGGGGCTCCAAAGACATCATTCAGCTTTTTGCCGCCTTCTGAGAGCCTATGGGAGCCGTAGGAAGTGTCACGTTACAGCAGAGATCCTCAGTTTTCAATAAAGAGAGTGAAGAAGCCCAAGAAATTGTCAGACAGGCCACTTCCTGTAAGGAATCTTCTCAGGTTTTTGCCTGCCATATGAGTTCTGTTATACTCACAGACACCATTCAAACAGTTTTAGAAACTTTAGGGTGTTTTCTATCCAAAGCCAATAATTATATGCATATTCTAGTTTCTGGGCAGTAGTAATAACCAGATTAAATCGGGTACGTTTTTTATCCGGCCGTGTAAATACTGCCCCCTATCCCTAACAGGTTAAACTCACAGACATCATTCAAACAGTTTTAGAAACGCCAGCGTGTTTTCTATCCAAATCTACTAATAATATGCATATCCTACCTTCTGAGCCTGAGTAGCAGGCAGTTTACTACAGGCACGCTTTTCATCCGGACGTCAAAATACTGCCCCTTACCCTAGAGAAGTTAACAAGTATTTAAGCTTTCAGCCGTTATAAGACACTTATATGTACCGATATGTGTTGTTTCTCTAAAATCTGTGATCCTGGCATAACGATTTCACCACTTCTGAGGTTCACTTAAACACTTTTCAGTACAACGTTTTTATTTCTCCAGTAGGGCTTCACAAAGTTTCACACAGAACCCACAGTCACCTTGGCACCTCGCCCCTACAGACCGCATCAATCCCTACTGTGATCAATTCAGTGTCAGGATGGCTCTAAGTCACCCGCAACCGACCAATGATAGGTGTCTTTGAGTGTACTAACTCTCAGATCATCCTCCACTGACTCAGCCTTGTTTACTCCTTCAAGGTGCCCCCTACATACAGGAATACACACAGAGCCTACGTAACAGAGGCTTTGCCCTGTTGGGGATAGGGGGCAGTATTTGCACGGCCGGATAAAAAACGTACCCGATTTAATCTGGTTACTACTCCTGCCCAGTAACTAGAATATGCATATAAATGTTTGATTTGGATAGAAAACACCCTAAAGTTTCTAAAACTGTTTGAATGGTGTCTGTGAGTATAACAGAACTCATTTGGCAGGCCAAAACCTGAGAAGATTCCAAACAGGAAGCGCTCTCTCTGACTATTTCTTGGCCTTCTTGATCATCTCTAACCAAAACAGGGGATCTCTGGCATAACGTGACATTTTCTAACGCTCCCATAGGCTCTCAGAAGGCACCAGAACGATGAATGGTGACTTTGCAGGCCATGGATAGCGCATTTGGATAGTGGTCGATCTGAGAACAATGAGACTGAGGCGCGTGCACGAGCCGACACCATGTTTTTATTTTTTGGTCTTTGAACGAAAACAACGACTCCCGGTCGGAATATTATCGCTTTTTTAAGAGACAAATCGCATAAAAATGGATTTTAAACAGCGTTTGACATGCTTCGAAGTACGGTAATGGAATATTTTGAATTTTTTGGTCACGAAACGTGTCGGGCGCGTCACCCTTCTTTACCCTTCGGATAGTGTCTTGAACGCATGAACAAAACGCCGCTATTTGGATATAACTATGGATTATTTGGAACCAAACCAACATTTGTTATTGAAGTAGAAGTCCTGGGAGTGCATTCTGACGAAGAACAGCAAGGGTAATCCAATTTTTCTTATAGTAAATCTGACTTTGGTGAGGGCTAAACTTGGTGGGTGTCTAAATAGCTAGCCCGTGATGGCGAGCTATCTCCTCAGAATATTGCAACATGTGCTTTCACCGAAAAGCTATTTTAAAATCGGACATAGCGATTGCATAAAGGAGTTCTGTATCTATAATTCTTAAAATAATTGTTATGTTTTTTGTGAACGTTTATCGTGAGTAATTTAGTAAATTCACCGGAAGTTTCGGTGGGAATGCTAGTCACATGCTAGTCACATGCTAATGTAAAAAGCTGGTTTTTGATATAAATATGAACTTGATTGAACAAAACATGCATGTATTGTATAACATAATGTCCTAGGAGTGTCGTCTGATGAAGATCATCAAAGGTTAGTGCTGCATTTAGCTGTGGTTTTGGTTTTTGTGACATTATATGCTAGCTTGAAAAATGGGTGTCTGATTATTTCTGGCTGGGTACTCTGCTGACATAATCTAATGTTTTGCTTTCGTTGTAAAGCCTTTTTGAAATCGGACAGTGTGGTTAGATTAACGAGAGTCTTGTCTTTAAAATGGTGGAAAATAGTCATGGGTCCCATGGTTAAGATTTTTATGAAAGATAGTTATAATTCACAGCAGACAGTATCTGCTGTAAAAACTGTTCTCATTGTGTAGAGACCAGAGTCTGGCCCCGGAGTCATCTCTCCCTGGTACATTATAGAACAGAAACTCATGCTATGGAATACGTTCTCTTTAGGTTTATCACCCAAAGACATCGTAAATCTTCTGTCAGTGTTAAATCTCCCAGTGGCCTATCCTCAGTAGAACATTCACAGATGAGTGTTCTAACAACCCCTTATTCTGTTGCATAAAACAACCATTTGATGTAATAACATTATTATAAAAAGTCTTGTAATTTCTGTCCGAAGATCAGGAGTTTTTAAAAAAAAAATTTTACATGTATTGAAACCCTTATTTTTGGAACTAAGTCTCCATATATACTTCCATTCACTGGTACCGGGGGACCTTCAGATGACTCGTGTGAGGCCTGTGGGCGTCCTAGAGCAAAGCAACTGACATGTACGTGTTTGTGAGAGTCTCACCTTTCCACATATTAGTGTGTTGCCAAAACTGTTTGGATGCTACAGACAGAAGTTGGCAGATTGACTACTGGCTTCAGACGAGTCCCAAGACGTAGCGACACGGAGAACACCATCGTGTTCGTGAGAGTCTCATCTTTCCATAGAGGGGTCATAATAGTTTTTAGGCCAAACCGTTCGGACGCTAAAGATGATTTTGTGAGAAGACACATTTTCTGGATGTTTCATGATCTGAAAAACACAGCTTTAGTTCTGTCACCTTTCACCGCAGAGTGCAACATTGGCGGATGCGGTGGATTGATTGAAAAATGCATTTGATACTATAATCTAGGAAGAGAGTGTATAATGTACATTCATCTCATTGTTAGATGTTCTAGGAAAAGGGAACTTTTTTTCCCCCCAATAGGTCAGCACAATATCTGATGTCATATTCTTCCTACCATTGTGAGGTATGAGCTCCCATTTGAGGTGTAGATTCATCAACAGTTCAGACAATGTGATCTATGCTGCACCATTCTGTCCTTCCTTCGGGGGACTGTGTGTGTGTGTGTGTGTGTGTGTGTGTGTGTGTGTGTGTGTGTGTGTGTGTGTGTGTGTGTGTGTGTGTGTGTGTGTGTGTGTGTGTGTGTGTGTGTGTGTGTGTGTGTGTGTGTGTGCGTGCGTGCGTGCGTGCGTGCGTGCGTGCGTGCGTGCGTGCGTGCGTGCGTGCGTGCGTGCGTGCGTGCGTGCGTGCATTCATGTGTGTGGGTTGATTGGAGGGTCAGTAGAGGATGAGAGATTTTTAAAGAGTGTGATGTCGTTGACAGAAAATGGAAACAATTTGATTGTTGCTGGTCTCAGACCCCACCCCAGTCTGTATTTCCATAAACCCCTCCTTGGGACACCAGAGCACCATCCAATTACCAGTTGAATTAAAACGTTCAAATGTAAATGAACACCGCCGGCCGGCTCTCTGCTGTGCTGCTCTAAAGGACATTTCAGGAACATGCAGCTGCTCTCTCTCTCTGTCTTTCTCTCTGTCTCTCTCTTTCTCTCTCTCTCCCGCTCTCACTCTGTGTCTCTCTCGCTCTTTGTTTACAAGCAAATGTGAAGGTGCAAATAAATTATTTGCAGAGGTTAACAGACAGCAGAAATTGTTTTACAACTACTATTGTCAGCATCAACAATTTGACAGCAACAAAATAAATTAACGGGATCCACTAAGGTCCACGATTTCTATCCCACCCACCAGGTTGTATTGGGTTGTTGGTGTCTTAATGAAAGGGATTCACCATGGTGTGTAAATAATACATTTTTATGAGGCAAATTAGCGCAGCTGGCAGCTTAGTCTCTGTGTGAATGTAGTAGTTAGGGTAAAGGGCTCTGTTCATTGTCTGAGATAGAAAGCAATAAGGAACTCACAGGGATATAATGTGTGTGTGTGCATGTGTGTGTGTTTGTGTGCATGTTTTTCAACATGGAAAAGGAAAAATAAACGTAACCTGTCCTCTTGAGACAGGTGTATCTGCCAAAACACTGTTGACAACAGTAGCACAATGGCATAGGGGCTACATTTGGCACATAGTCACAATTCACACTGAGCAGGTGTTTACGATGGCGTACTAGTATGTACCACTCAGGGACTGGACTTAGTTCACTTAATACCCCCCTCCTACCCCTTCAGCCTCCCTCCTCCACATGCCTTGTGCGTGCCCATGTGAGAAAAGCCCCTCTCTCTTTACCCCATATTTACCCCAGCACTCCGAACTGATTGTCTCTTCTCTTTTCTTCTCCTCTCCTCTCTTTTCCACTGGAGAAAGCCCTTCATTTCCAGCAGCTGTGACCTTTTCAGATAGGGAGCGTGTGTGTGTGTGTGTGTGTGCATGCGTGCACGCGTATGTGTATGTTTGGAAAGTGGGTGGTGGTGGGGGGGTGGTGGGTGGTGTGTAAGGAGGCTGGATGGCATGAGAAGGACTTGTCACCTTGGTCCATGTGAAATAAGTTGCGTAGCTGTGAATACAAATGGGTCATTCCTCCCCTGCTTTGACACCAGAGTGTAACTTCACTGACATGTCAACAGCTCTAATGGTGATATGGATTCTCACCGTTCCGGAGTAAAGCTTGATTACGTTCTTGTTTAGTACTGTATTTAGTGTATGCTCGTCTTTTGGCAACAGAGATTTCCTGTATGAATTTGGATAAAGTAGAATAGGTTTCAATGTGTCTTTGAGTGGTATCACTTGACTCTGAGATCTGCAAGTGTGTGTAGACAGCTTGCATGGACTCGCCTGCCCAGCTACAACTGTAGATTTGACTGTGCACAGTGATACAGTCTGTGTGTGAGGACCAGTCGTGCGAGTTAGACTAGAGGGCTATAGAGTCTGGGGATGACTCAGACTCTGAGAGCGACTGGGCAGACGAATCCTCGGAAGAAGAGGATATTGATGATACAGAGTAAAGCTGGTTATACTTCTGTTACCATTACCTGTCGCTAATGTCCATGTATTTGTCAAAACAAAATTTTATAATCCTATGATGAAATGTTTCTATGGGAAAGGCTGTGTTTTTTTATGTATCAAATGTATTTCTATGGAATATTATTATACTGATTGTAAAGCAGTGTTGATTTATCAAAATTAGGAACAAAAATGTTTTTATTGTGTAATAACAATTTTTCATTTTAAGCACAAACCTAGTCATTAATGTTTGATAAAATAAAGTGCTGCTGTATTCTGTGTAATGTGTGTTACTAATGATGTATGTGTGTTCCAGGGAGGACATCAGGACAGCAAACGTCATCGCTGCAGAGACCGTTACATGTCTGGTCATTGACAGAGAGTGAGTGTTCAAAACATTCTCAGTACCTACTTTTGTTTTCTGAAATGGTTTTGATAATTTGGTCTACAATATCACACAACAAATGCTATTTAGCAGACACTGTTATCCAAAGCAACTTAGTCATGCGTGCATACATTTTTTGTATCTGTCACAAAATCCTTCGTTGTGTTGCAGGGAAGACCAAAATGCAGCGGAGTTGTGGATACTCATATTTTAATTAACAAAAAAAAAAAAGAGTAAAGCATCCACTTGACAAAACAATAAATGATACCCACAACACTAAACAGTTTTGCAGGCTCACCAACGCAGTGCAAAGACAACTACCCACAAAACCAAGTGACAAACATACTCCTACATATATGACTCCCAATCAGGAACAACGATCCCCAGCTGTTCCTGATCAGGAGTCACAAGATCAACACAGAACAATCACACACAAGACTGCCACGTCCTGACCCCAAAACTACTACAACAGCTCCGTCTGCTGGTCAGGACGTGACAGTACCCCCCCCCCCCCTCAAGGTGCAGACCCCGGAATGCACCTAACAAAAAAACACCAACAAACAAAATCCCCAACAAAACCCATAAACAATAACCCCTAAACAATAAGGGAGGGAAGGGAGGGTGGCTGCCGTCAACGACGGCACTGTGCTACACCCTCCCTCCCCAACCCACCTATCCTGGGGGTGGCTCAGGTGCAGGACGTGGACCTTGCTCCACCCTCGGCGTCGCCCACTTCGGTGGCGCCGATAGCTGCGCCAGGCAGACGGGCCCCTCGGGCTGGGCCGGGGGACAGGAGGGGCCCTCGGGCTGGGCCGGAGGGCAGGAGGGCCCCTCGGGCTGGGCCGGAGGGCAGGAGGGCCCCTCGGGCTGGGCCGGAGGGCAGGAGGGCCCCTCGGGCTGGGCCGGAGGGCAGGAGGGCCGCTCGGGCTGGGCCGGAGGGCAGGAGGGCCGCTCCGGCAGTTCAGGGCAGTCTGGCCGCTCCGGCAGTTCAGGGCAGTCTGGCAGCTCCGACGACTGTTGACTGGCGGGCAGCTCCGACGACTGTTGACTGGCGGGCAGCTCCGACGACTGTTGACTGGCGGGCAGCTCCGACGACTGTTGAGGCTGGGCTGACACACTAGAATCCTGATGCGTGGGGCTGGTACTGGACGTGCCAGCCTGGAGACACGCACCTCCATGCTAGTGCGTCTAGCGGGAAACACCGGACCGAAAGGGCGCACTGGCGGTCTTGAGCGCAGGGTTGGCATCACCCCTTCCGGCTTGATGCCTACTTCGCCCTGGCACATGCGGGGCGCTGGTACCTTGCCTACCGGCCTGAAAATCCCAGGCCTCACCACAGCCCCAACCCCAAAGCACGGGACCTGTCCAGTCTGCCCTACAAGGGTACGGGGAGCTGGCCTGGGGCTGTAATCTCGCCCCGCCAAATAGCCCTTGTGCCCCCCCCTAAAAAAATTATTGGGGCTGCCTCTCGGGTTCTACCTGCCTCCCAGGCAGGTTGTCACAGTGGACCCGCAACTGCTCCCATGTCCAGTCAATCCTCTCCGTCAACACCTCCAGCGACCAGGAATCCATCACCTCCCGAGCGCGCTGCTTCCAACATTCCTCCCTCACTTGCCTCTGTCCTCTTCTCCGCTGCTTGGTCCTTTGGTGGTGGGTAGTTCTGTCACAAAATCCTTCGTTGTGTTGCAGGGAAGACCAAAATGCAGCGTAGTTGTGGATACTCATATTTTAATTAACAAAAAAAGAGTAAAGCATCCACTTGACAAAACAATAAATGATACCCACAACACTAAACAGTTTTGCAGGCTCACCAACGCAGTGCAAAGACAACTACCCACAAAACCAAGTGACAAACATACTCCTACATATATGACTCCCAATCAGGAACAACGATCCCCAGCTGTTCCTGATCAGGAGTCACAAGACCAACACAGAACAATCACACACAAGACTGCCACGTCCTGACCCCAAAACTACTACAACAGCTCCATCTGCTGGTCAGGACGTGACAGTATCAGTGGCCCTGGGAATCAAACCCACAATCCTGACATTGCCAACGCCATGCTCTACCAACTGAGCCATACAGGACAACTTATTGATTTAATTACATTATTTCAAAATAAATTAATGTTGATCTACAAGATATGTACAGTAAGTGACACTATTCCTTGAGAGTTTAAGCTGTGGGGGTTCTACTAAGCGAACATATGGAATTGTTTTAAGATGGCCATACCATTTAACTATTTTTTCTTTAATTTTAGGACTCCTTTAGGTATCATTTTTTAAATAATTAAAACATTATTTGATGAAACATTGAATTTGGCCTTACTGCTATTATCCCATAGATATGCATTGCATAACAGATTCACCCATGGAAAAGCATATAGTCAACGTTTATTTAGTGTCCTATATCTGAGAGATATAAGAAAGATCAGGATCTTTCTTTTTTTTACCCATATAAAAAATTATAATTGGGACACAAAACTACATCCATGTATACTGTACTTCTATCAATTTTTTTAAACTGGAACCAGGCTACCATCAGACGAGTCTTGTGAGGCTTGTTGGCGCCCTAGGGCAAAACATGTACCTGTTCGTGAGAGTCTCACCTTTCCATAGAGGGGTCATTTTAGTGTTTAGCCCAAACTTCTCGGACGCTACAGGCGTTTTTGTGAAAAGACAGTTTCTCTGGATGTCTCATGGTCTGATAAACAATGCAATAGCTTGGCCACCTTCCATGCAGATGCGGAAGGCCGCCATTAGCGGATGTGGCAGATTGAGATGCAGCCCATGTAAAAAATCATCTTTATTTAAACAGATGGATTTTGATGGGGATTTTTTTATGATGCTAATTACATTTTTCCGCGGGTGAGCAGGCATCGACTTTAAGTTAAATAAGGTCTCATTATTAAATCATGGTCTGTCATTGTGTCACCACTAACATCATGCAGTATATAAGTTAGCTGTAATGCAAGAGCAAGGCTGGGTGGTATCAGTTGAGCCCCTGTTATGGAGCAGGGCTCTCATGGGCAACCCTGTGTCTTAGTGAGTGAGTTATCTGAATGAGAGTGGTGATTATTATGGTCTGTCTCTCTGTCTGTCACACAGACTCCAAATGCTCTCTCACCAGCTTACCATATATGTTACCCAGAACTGGTTGGGTTTGGAGCCAGGGTGAGAGAGAGGTTAGGGGTGGCAGGCAGCCTGCTATTTTTTCTGGAAAGAAGGAGAGGGAAGAGAGGGAAGAAAAGAGAAAGAGAATGAGAGTCAGGGGATAATGGTGAGAAGGAAATTCCAGCACAGATGTGTGTGCTTGCATGCGTGTGCGCTCGTGTGTGTATTTTGGGAAGGGGATTTAACCTTGTCAGCCAGGGTTGTCAGCTGGTATTTCAGCTGTAAACATCTCAATTCAAATACATTTTTATCACTATTATGCATCATTTTCATATTTGCTTAACGATTTATGGGTCTAGGGTTCAAGCACATCCAAATAGAGATGATATGTGTAGGGAATCTGGGTATTATAAAGTAAACAAATGGTCTTGGGGTCTTGTAAAGTGAGACCAAGTGGTTATCACTTCAAACAACAATCTTATAAAGGTTTATTAAACATTCATAAAGTTTTCATATGTACTATAAATATGCAGTACACTGCTGCACTAGATGAGACATATGGAGAATAAGTGTCTAGGGATATCTATAGAGACCTGCTTATTAAGTATGTACTATGAATTACAAATATCAAGGGGCTGTTATGCCACAGTTAATGAACCAAAACACCAATTAGCAATGTTTTTGTCATTTAGACAACTGGCGTGAGTACTTAAAGAGACAACAATACATACAGTATATATCAAGATAAACAGCTTCTTCAATGGAATGGGGTCAATGTTTTGAACTCATATAACATTTCTCACAAACACTGTTTCAATTCCTGTGCTGCAGCTCGTTCAAGCACCTGATTGGAGGGTTGGAGGAGGTGTCCAGTAAAGGCTGTGAGGATGCTGAGGTCAAGGCTAGGTAAATCACATTTATTTACTAATTTTGATAGCTGGCTTTACTTGGCTTTGAGGTTTGGTCAACCTAAGGTCTGTTACGTAACAACGCAATTCTCTGGTGACAGACCAGGAAGTGAAAGTTGTGACCTCTACCGCACCCCTTGGAGGAACCAATATGTAATCTGTAACCGGAAGCAGGAGCATAGCACCAGACACCAGGCACCCTGGTAAAGGGGCACCTTGGTGCTGTGGTGTGTTGTTGTTGGCATAAAGGGATGCCAGCTCAGAACAGGGTAATCTTGTGAGACAAGTTTAGGAGAAACTAAAACCGTGGTTTAAACCATAAACTGTGGTTTAAACATGGTTTCATGACAGCTTTGGGAACTCTTTTAGTAGTATTTTGTTATTTGTTGAAAGCCAGTATGGCATATTTAAACCTGTTGTTGTAAACCTTACATACAGTTCTTTCAGGACACATGGCTTTGTGTACCTCATAGTGTATGGTACATTTGAAATGTCAGCCTCTCAAACTGAAATTTAGTTTTTTGTGAAGTATAAATAAAAATAACGCTTCACTGTTATGCTTACTTCCTGGAAAAAGGAGGAGAATGGAGAGAGAGACTTGTGTTGGTCACTGTCATGAGGCCTCCATCTGAGACAGACAGTGAATGGAGTCTGTCCTGGAACCTACTGCACAATATGCTGTGTCTTCTCCAATATGATACATTGTTAATGTCTTTCAGAATAATTCCATCCCAGGTTGTGCAGTTGGACTCAAGGTAGTTGTATACAATACAAAATGTTGTGTTCTATTGTTGTATCTCATAAAGGATCTCATCTTTCAAAATTAATTTGGCTAGATTTGCAAGAAACAGGAGGGTGTATGTATTTGTTTCATCACACTTGTATAGAATAACGAATTGTTTTTCAGAATATCTGCAATTCTCTGCAATTCTACACATTTTAATGAATGTATTCTTACTTTCATTCTCAAATACAGAAATAATAGTTTGGTTTAGCTGTTGCGCTTTTACCTGTGATGATAATGGTACAAGTTTGCCATCTAGTGGCCATTAACTAGTCTTACAACGTCAAATGAGCTATTGACTGAGGTAGGGCTGAATTGAGCTGTAACGCATCCCTCCTCAGGGCACTTGGTCAGGAAAAACTCCTGGCCTCAACCATCACCCCTTGACTTGTGACACTCTTGACAGGGAGAGGGGACAACTGGGTAGTTCTACCTCAAAAAACACAAGGAAGAGGATTTTGACAACCACCATCTCAGATTGTTCTGAAATAGCTTGCTGCAACATTCTTTTGTTGAAATATAATTTGATCTCTGGAAAATAAAGCTCATTGATTGCATCCAAATTGGCCATTTTAATTTATAGGATTCATAGCATATTCAATAAATGTAGTACCTAACATCCGATTTGGACCAAACTTTTTTCAAATTCAAAGGAATGGTCAAAAGCCACCCACAGACCGCCCACACCAGCAACGATTATATACTGTCAGTTCTCTGTGTATGACAATAAAAATACAAATAAAATATTCAACCTTTCTTTAACTAGGCAAGTCAGTTAAAAACAAATTCTTATTTACAATGACAGCCTACCCCGGCCAAACCCTCCCTTAATTAACCCGGACGACGCTGGGCCAATTGTGCCCTGTCCTATTCGACTCCCAATCACCGGAGGTTGTGATACAGCCCAGGATCGAACACGGGTCTGTGGTGACGTCTCTAGCACTGTGATGCAGTGCCTTAGACTGCTACGACACTCAGGATCCATACAAGTAGTATGGAGCTGCAGCTCAGAGTATTATTTCAGCATCCGATGTAATGTATTCCCAGTGAATTTGGTGATGTTTTTTTTCCCCTGTTCAGAGAAATTAGTAATTAAAGTTATTGGGTTTATATCCTATCCTACATCCTGATATTACCAGGTTTGTCTGACCACTAGATGGTGCTGTTCCTGCTATTAAGTGAAAAAAGTTTGAAGAATCCCCCCACCCCCCTCAATGTTAAAGGGATAGTTCACCCAAATTACAAAATTACATTACAAAGCATAGGTATGACAGCAACCTATGCTTTGGTTTTGTTGGTCACTATTTCAGATGCTAACTTTTTAGCACTTGTGGTACAAATCCAATGCAAGTCAATGGTACCTACTGTATATTTGCATTTTCACGCTTCATGTTCAAATCATCCTAAAGTATCTTAAAATGCATTTTGTAACTCAATGTTACTTATAGATGATTTGGATGTGAAGCTTGAAAATGTGGTAGTCACCTGGATTGCAGGCCAAATAAATGCTTCACAGAGTTCAAGTAACAGACATCTCAACATCAACTGTTCAGAGGAGACTGCGTGAATCAGGCCTTCATGGTCTAATTGCTGCAAAGAAACCACTACTAAAGGACACCAATAAGAACAAGAGACTTGCTTGGGCCAAGAAACACGAGCAATGGATGTAAGACAGGTGGAAATCTGTCCTTTGGTCTGATCAATCCAAATTTGAGATGTTAGATTCCAAACGCCATGTCTTTGTGAGACGCAGAGTAGGTGAACAGATGATCTCTGCATGTGTGGTTCCCACCGTGAAGCATGGAGGAGGAGGTGTGATTGTGTTGGGGTAATATGCTGGTGACACTGTCAGTGAGTTATTTAGAATTCAAGGCACACTTAACCAGCATGGCTACCACAGAATTCTGCAGCGATACGCCATCCTATCTGGTTTGAGCTTAGTGGGTCTATCATTTGTTTTTCAACATCACAGTGGCCCAAAACACACCACCAGGTTGTGTAAGGGCTATTTGACCAAGAAGGAGAGTGCTGAGTGCTGTATCAAATGACCTGGCCTCCACAGTTACCCAACCTCAACACAATTGAGATGGTTTGGGATGAGTTGGACCACAGAGTGAAGGAAAAGCAACCAACAAGTGCTCATGGGAACTCCTTCAAGACTGTTGGAAAAGCATTCCAGGTGAAGCTGGTTGAGAGAATGCCAAGAGTGTGCAAAGCTGTCATCAAGGCAGTGTGGCTACTTTGAAGAATCTAAAATCTAAAATAAATGTATTCTTTACTACGTGATTCCATTAGTGTTTTTTCATAGTTTTGATGTCTTCACTATTATTCTGCAATGTTGAAAATAATACAAAATAAAGAAAATCCCTTGAATGATTAGGTGTGTCCAAACTTTTGACTGGTACTGTGGGATGAAGAGAACTGATACTGTGTACTGGTTGTTGGTTTGGGATTGGTATTGGGTTTGGGGGGCTTTTGACCATTTCTTTGGATTCCTAATGTCTTACTCATTGTTCGAAAAAAGTTTGGTCCAAATAGGATGTTAGGTACTATCTTTATTGAATATTATATGAATCCTATAAATTCAAAAGACAATTTTGTGTGCAATCAATTAACTTAATTTCTACGTGAACAGAGACTGAAGGTGTTGAAGATCCTCCGGCTTGGTTGACCCAGAAACCTTTTATCCTGAGGGCTCAGGCCTCTATCTGTACTGATTCTCCCAATCACACCATTGAGCTGATAAGGCCCACTGGATTAAACAAAAAACAAGAGAAGACACTGGGAGTTGGGGATTTCGGCGACTGGGCATGTGGAAAATGGCCCTGTGTCTTGCAAGGACGAGGGGAGGGTGACAGTTCAATTGAATTAACATGTCCTTGTCTTTCCCTGCAGGTACGAAGCAGAGAATTCTTTCTTCTCCAACATCAGCCTGGTTGACTTCAACATCATCGACACACTGGGGGTTGGTGGCTTTGGCCGTGTAGAGCTGGTAGGAACCACAGCTGCCACTTGCCGTTCTCCTGACCTAATATCAAGCTATAGCTTTATGAAAGGTGCCTTGTATAGACTTGTGTTGAATGTTGAATAAACTGTCATTTGAACTTCCTCTGCCGGTTGTCCAATTGGGTGGTCCTTATGCAAAAAATATTAGACAAAATATCCACAGAAAAGTATCATTAAACCAACTTTTTAAAATGCTGCCATTGAGATTTCTATTACCTGGCACATGTGCAAAACCGTGCAAACACCTGCATGAGCTTGATTAGTATACATGCATCGCAAGCATGTATTTACAATGTGTGTGCCTACCTCAGGTGAACAAACAAACCGTGGGAGATTTGTATTTAGAAGTCGGTTTAATTAACTTTCCTGTGGATATTTTGTTTCAACTTTCCAACGGCATAACAACGGATTTCGTGGACAAATGGCAAAGTTAAAATTAAGTTTATTTAACATTCTAACTTGTAAAGGGATTGTTCACTCTTCTGGAATCTACGTTAGTGATGAGTGTGGGACGTCCAGACTCGGAAGCTTAAGAGGCTAAGCTGCCACTTACAGTGCCTTTGGAAAGTATTCAGACACCTTGACTTTTTCCACATTTTGTTACGTTACAGCCTTATTCTAAAATTGATTACATTGCATTTTTTCCCTCATCAATCTACACAATACCCCATAATGACAAAGCAAAAACAGGGTTTTAGAAATGTTTGCTAGTTTATAAAATATAAAAAAATGAAATATAACATTTACAGAAGTATTCAGACCCTTTACTCAGTACTTTATTGAAGCACCTTTGGCAGCGATTACAGCATCGAATCTTCTTGGGAATGACGCTACAAGCTTGGCACACCTATATTTGGGGTGAGTTTCTAGAGCTCTGTCAGAGTGACCATCTGGTTCTTGGTCACCTCCCTGACCAAGGCCCTTCTCCCCCAATTGCACAGTTTGGTCGGGCGGCCAGCTCTAGGAAGGGTCTTGGTGGTTCCATACTTCTTCCATTTAAGAACGATGGAGGGCACTGTGTTCTTGTGGACCTTCAATGCTGCATTATTTTTTGGCCGTCCCTTCCCCAGATCTGTGCCTCAACACAATCCTGTCTCTATGGACAATTCCTTCGACCTCATGGCTTGGTTTTTGCTATGACATGAGCTGTCAACTGTGGGACCTTATATAGGCAGGTGTGTGCCTTTCAAAATCATGTTCAATCAATTGAATTTACCACAGGTGGACTACAATGAAGTTGTAGAATCATCTCAAGGATGATCAATGGAAACAGGATGCACCTGAGCTCAACTTAGAGTCTGAATACTTATGTAAATAAGGCATTTCTAACAACATGTTTTCACTTTGTCATTATGGGGTATTGTGTGTAAATTGCTGAGGAAAAACATATATTTAATCCATTGTAGAATAAGGCTGTAACATAACAAAATGTGGAAAAAGTCAAGGGGTCTGAATACTTTCCGAAGGCCCTGTACATTGTATTGCATAGATGTTTAATTTAACCGCTGCTTAGAGCTGACAGAGCTCTCCTTTCTCCTGTGTCGACAGGTTCAGCTGAAAAGTGATGAGGTGAAGACGTTTGCCATGAAGATCCTGAAGAAGCGTCACATTGTGGACACGCGACAGCAAGAGCATATTCGCTCTGAGAAACTCATCATGCAGGAGGCCCACTCTGACTTCATTGTCAGGTAGAGACATGCATGCAACGCCTTTCCACAGACACTTTTAATTCACAGTAAATCCTACAGAGGACACACCCTCCCCCCGCCACTGTCTTGATATCTTTGCACTCTGTGTTTTGTATTCAGACTGTACAGGACGTTTAAGGACAGTAAGTACCTCTACATGCTGATGGAGGCTTGTCTGGGAGGAGAGCTGTGGACCATTCTTAGAGACCGGTGAGTCTTAGATGGTCAATATTTCAACTAATGTCATTGTGCCCACATGTGTTTCAGTGAGACTGGAAGATCTGGCCGATGTGTGCCTGTTTAAAATGTTACTTATTTTAAAGAGGTTAATGTCACTTCCTTCTCCAGGGGTTCGTTTGAGGATTCAACCACCAGGTTCTACACAGCGTGTGTTGTGGAAGCATTCGCTTACCTGCATTCCAAAGGCATCATCTACAGAGACCTTAAACCAGAGAACCTTATACTGGACCACAGGGGCTATGCCAAGCTAGTAAGAGACACACAACATTGTGGATTCAAAGCTTGATGACCTAAACCTCTAACCCTTTGAACTATTAACACTGCAGGTTACCTCTAAGAATGTGTTTCACATGTCCTTTTTATAGGTGGACTTTGGCTTTGCCAAGAAGATCGGGTTTGGGAAGAAAACGTGGACGTTCTGTGGAACACCAGAATACGTGGCACCGGAGATCATTCTGAACAAAGGCCACGACATCTCAGCTGACTACTGGTCTCTAGGAATCCTCATGTTTGAGCTCCTCACCGGCAGGTACAGACAAACCTGATAATCTTAAATGAAAGTGTAAGGCCAGATGTTAACTGAGATAGGTATACATTTGAGTGTCTATCTCCACCCCTGTCTTCCAGCCCTCCCTTCTCTGGCCCTGATCCAATGAAGACATATAACATCATCCTGAGGGGCATTGACATGATCGAATTTCCAAAGAAGATCACCAAAAACGCTGCCAACTTAATAAAAAAACTATGCAGGTGAGTCCCAAACCATTTTGTCCACCCTCAACAATTACTGTTTAATGTAATTTAGTGTTAACGAGAGTATTAATGATGATATGTCCATTTTAGGGACAATCCTTCGGAAAGACTAGGCAACTTGAAAAACGGTGTCAAAGACATCCAAAAGCACAAGTAAGTTCATGGATAGCCATATTATTCTACTCATCTTCCCACATTTATATATTTAAAGTAACTGTTCAGTGTTTCCAGATTTCTATGAGATATGACCTGTAATTAATTACAAGATGAGTTAAATAGTTTTCCTTCCAAAAAATAGAAACTAGGTATGTTAAAAAGCAATTTTTCTTTGTTAGAATGGTGTGGGCGTACCCCAAAAAACAGAATGGTGTGGGCGTATACCAGTCGTTAGAAATATCAATGCAAGCAGACGGCTGTTTGGCCAGCTCATCCTCCTCAGGAGAATGACATGATCCTCTATGAGTAAATAGAAACCATTTTTTAAACAGTCTGTTTGAGATAGAAGTTTGAGGTAGGATTTTATTTTTTTATTTTATTTATGCTTTGTCAGCAACATTATTTTAAAAGGAGAGATTTTCACTGGACAGTTTCTTTAACAATTTCTATACATTTCCAGATGGTTTGAGGGCTTTAACTGGGAAGGTCTAAGGAAAGGAACGCTGACACCCCCCATCATCCCTAATGTAAGTCACAAACCAACATTTCAGCAGCAAGCTGCTTTCATCAGGGATTCAAGTGGCTCAGTACTGTCTGTCTTTTTCTGTCAATCAGGTGATATCACCAATGGACACGAGTAACTTTGACAACTTCCCAGAGGACAAGGAAGACCCGCCCCCAGATGACAATTCTGGCTGGGACAACAATTTTTAAAATGTCACCCCCACCCCCAAAACTGAATTAGCTTATGTCATTGGCCTGGGGGCCTACTTCAGGATATAGCTGAATTCTAAAGACTGCGATACAGAGGAAGTGGAGGGGAGGAGAGGAAGAGGACAAGAAAACACTCTGGGTCAGCAATATGTCTTCGCTACATGTGGCTCTGGGACTAGCATGTAATGACCGTAGTACTTCCTCAGGGTTCTCACACATATGCACATGCAAGCAAATACACAAGCACGCACGCACGCACGCACGCACACACACCACACCCACACACAAACACACGAGGCAAGTCCTGGAGCTAAAACAATGCCTATTTATTTAGCAGAGAGAGTGTGTGAGAATGAGAGTATGTACAATATACAGCCCAAAATAAAAGGAAACACCAACATAAAGTGTCTTAATAGGGTGTTGGTCCACAACAAGTCAGAACAGCTTCAATGCACCTTGGCATTGATTCCACAAGTGTCTGTTGGAGGAATGTGACATCATTCTTCTACGAAAAATTCCATAATAAGAGGTTTTGTTGATGATGGTGGGAAATGCTCCAGAATCTCACATAAGTGTTCAATTGGGTTGAGATCTGGTGACTGAGACAACCATGTCCCGAGTGGCACAGCGGTCTAAGGCACTGCATCTCAGGGCTAGAGGTGTCACTACAGACACCCTGGTTAGAATCCAGGCTGTATCACAACCGGCCGTGATTGGGAGTCTCATAGGGTGGTGCACAATTGGCCGAGTGTCGTCAATGTTTGGCCGGTGTAGGCCGTCATTGTAAATAAGAATTTGTTCTTAGCTGTCTTGACTAGCTAAATAAAAATAAATAAATATGGTTTACATCATTTTCATGCTTATCAAACCAGTCAAGAACCACTCATGCCCTGTGGATGGGGGCATTGTCATCCTATGGGGGCATAGCCATGGTCTGCAAAATAATGGCCTCCCCAGCATTTTTATACATGACCCTAAGAATGATGGGATGTTAATTGCTTAATTATATCAGGGACCACACCTGTGTGGAAGCACCTGGTTTCAATATACTTTGCATCCTTCATTTACTCAAGTGTTTCCATTATTTTGGCAGTAACTTGTATATGAGAGTATGTGAGTGTAAGAACACTACAAGGACCAATAAAACAAGTCAAATTTAGTATAGGGTGGAAGATTCGTTTTCTGTTGCTGACACATAGCTGCACTGCTCCTAAAAGGTTGGACACAGACTGGCTGGGCAGGCTGGGTCCATGTTTGGAAGGCTTTCTCTCTGCACCCTGTTTTCACGAAAGACTCCTATTACTGTAGCTGGTCCCTAAGGTTTGGCTTACCTACAGTACAACACTGGTATGTGGGCCTCCTCAATAGGGAAACAGGATCTTACCACTGAGTCTGACAAGTCAAACAGGTATCAAGTGCTCATGACGTACGTGAATGTTACTGTTCTTAATATTAGTTTTAGACACACACAAAGTATAGTGCCTTGCAAAAGTATTCATCCCCTTGGCGTTTTTCCTATTTTGTTGCATTACAACCTGTGGATTTTTATTTGGATTTCATGTAATGGACATACACAAAATAGTCCAAATCGGTGAAGTGAAATGAAAAAAATAACTTCTTTAAAAAAAAAAAAAAATTATGGAAAGGTAGTGCATGCATATGTATTCACTCCCTTACCTATGAAGCCCCTAAATAAGATCTGGTGCAACCAATTAACTTCAGAAGTTACATAATTAGTTAAATAAAGTCCACCTGTGTGCAATCTAATCTATACACACCTGTTCTGAAAGGCCCCAGAGTCCACAACACCACAAAGCAAGGGGCACCACCAAGCAAGCGGCACCATGAAGACCAAAGAGCTCTCCAAACAGGTCAGGGACAAGGTTGCGAAGAAGTACAGATCAGGGTTGGGTTATAAAAAAATATCAGAAACTTTGAACATCCCATGGAGCACCATTAAATCCATTATTAAAATATGGAAAGATTATGGCACCACAACAAACCAGTCAAGAGAGGGCCACCCACCAAAACTCACGGAACAGGGAAGGAGGGCATTAATCAGAGAGGCACCAAAGAGACCAAAGATAACCCTGAAGGAGCTGCAAAGCTCCACAGCGGAGATTGGAGTATCTGTCCATAGGACCAGTTCAAGCCGTACACTCCACAGAGCTGGTCTTTACGGAAGAGTGGCCAGAAAAAATCCATTGCTTAAAGAAAAAAATGAGCAAACACGTTTGGTGTTTGCCAAAAGGCATGTGGGATACTCCCCAAACATATGGAAAAAGGTACTCTGGTCAGATGAGACTAAAATTGAGCTTTTTGGCCATCAAGTAAAACATTATGTCTGGCGCAAACCCAACACCTCTCATCACCCCGAGAGCACCATCCCCACAGTGAAGCATGGTGGTGGCAGCATCATGCTGTGGGGATGTTTATCATCACCAGGGACTGGGAAACTTGTCAGAATTGAAGGAATGATGGAAGGCGCTAAATACAGGGAAATTCTTGAGGGGAAACCTGTTTCAGTCTTCCAGAGATTTGAGACTGGGATGGAGGTTCACCTTCCAGCAGGACAATGACCCTAAGCATACTGCTAAAGCAACACTCAAGTGGTTTAAGGCGAAACATTTAAATGTCTTGGAATGGCCTAGTCAAAGCCCAGACCTCAATCCAATTAAGAATCTGTGGTATGACTTAGATTGCTGTACACCAGCGGAAGCCATCCAACTTGAAGGAGCTGGAGCAGTTTTGCATTGAAGAATGGGCAAAAATCCCAGTAGCTAGATGTGCCAAGCTTATAGAGACATACCCCAAGAGACTTGCAGCTGTAATTGCTGCAAAAGGTGGCTCTACAAATTATTGACTTTGGGGGGGTGAAAAGTTATGCATGCTCAAGTTCTGTTTTTTGTCTTATTTCTTGTTTGTTTCACAATAAAACATTTTTGGCATCTGCAAAGTGGTAGGCATGTTGTGTAAATCAAATTATAAAAATCTATTTTAATTCCAGGTTGTAAGGCAACAAAATAGGAAAAATGCCAAGGGGAGTGAATACTTTCGCAAGCCAGTGTATATGGACATACTATATAAAGTTACAATCTCACACATACACAGCTGCTACACCCATCTACTTTAGTCATTCATGTACAATGTATATAACAGCTACTGTACTTACCTTAAAAAACACAATTTCTGTTCTGTGCTTCTGATAGAAAAATTGTGACCTTTCACATATTCATTCCTCATTTCTTGAAAGAAGTGTTATTACACAGTTATAAAGTAATTTAAGCAAGATACTTAATTTCACAGGCATAGGACGAACAGTCAATAACGATGTAATTTAAAAGTCCACTACATTTGTTTTATGCTTAGCTACACATCAACCTTATGTATTGCAAATGTGTGACATCCTCATCCTCTGAGTTGCTCTGTCATCATGTAGCTGCTAACCAATCAATATAAATGCCATCCCTTCAATTAGATAAGTAATATTTTCACTCCACAGTAGTTTAATTTACCACTTTTAATGGGGTTTTAATGCCTTCAGTGCTGTCGTTTCTACTGTACTGTAAATATAGGTGCTGTATTAAATATGAATGGAACAATATTATGAGCACTGGATATAGTTTCTGTGTATTGATATTTAAGTGCTGGATTACTTTGTAATGCACTTGCTTTATTTCTTTAGGAGAATTGTGTTGTTTTGACAATCTGTTTAATATGTAACACCTTTTTTGATTGTGTCAATTCTCCATCTTTAGTTAGTAATAAAATGGACCGCTAAATCCAGAGGACAATGGTAAATAGGTTTACATAGTACAGTAAGTAGCAACCAATTAGTATTCCTTGTTGACATTCTAAGTATGAAGTTTGTATCAATCATATTTTGGAGTAGGCATATTTTAACTTCTTAGGGCTAGGCCCCTTTTTTCTCAATTTCCACCTGAATGACATGCTCAAAATAAACTGCCTGTTGTTCAGGCCCTGAAGCCAGGATATGCATATAATTGATACCATTGGACAGAAAACACTTTGAAGTTTGTAGAAATGTTAAAATAATGTTGGTGAATATAACACAATAGATATGGTAGGAGAAAATCCAAAGAAAAACCAACCAGAATTTTTTTGAGAGAGAGACCATGCTCTTACAATGGCAATTATAAGGGCATACTCAACTCTACCTCCCAGGATGCAATTTCTATGGCTTCCACAGGGTGTCAACAGTCTACATTCAAGGTTTCAGGCTTGTAACTTCCAAAACGAATAAGAAAAAGCAGTTTTAGTTCAGGGACACAGTCTTGGAAATGTGTGTTTGGCGTGCCATGAAGAAAGGACACACCTGCTAAAATCGGTTTCCTATTGAACATACTTCTTTCCGTAACAAATATTATAGTTTGATTACATGTTAGGGTGTCTGAGGAGTATATAGAAATGTATTTTGACTTGTTGAAACAAAGTTTAGGGGTAGATTTTCGGATTCCTTTCTCTGCAGGTTGAACGAGTGGATTACTCAAATCGATGGTGCCAAACTGACTTCTTGGGATATAAAGAAGGATTTTATCTAACAAAACGACACTACATGTTATAGCTGGGACCCTTTGGATGACAAATCAGAGGAAGATTTTCAAAAAGTAAGTGAATATTTAATCGCTATTTGTGAATTTATGAAACCTGTGCCGGTGGAAAAAGATTTTGATGTGGGGCGCCGTCCTCAAACAATCGCATGGCATGCTTTCGCTGTAATATCTACTGTAAATCAGACAGTGCAGTTAGATTAACAAGAATTTATCTTCTTATGGGCAGGTGCGTCCCACCTGGCCAACATCCGGTGAAATTGCAGAGCACGAAATAAAAAAAATACTAAAATCAAATATTTAACATTCTTGAAAATATGTTATACATCAGAATAAAGCTTAACTTCTTGTTAATCCAGCCACTGTGTCAGATTTCAAAAAGGCTTTATGGCAAAAGCTCACCATGCGATTATCTGAGGACAGCGTCCCGCATACAAACACATGAAAATCATTTTTCAACCAGGAAGGTGCGACACAAAAGTCAGAAATAGCGATATAAAAAATGCCTTACCTTTGAAGATCTTCTACTGTTGGCACTCCAAAATGTCCCAGAAACATCACAAATGGTCCTTTTGTTCGATAATGTCCTTATTTATGCCCCAAAAATGTCCATTTATTTGGCGCTTTTGATTCAGAAATACACTGGTTTCAACTCGCCAACATGCCTACAAAGTATCTATTAACCTGTTAGGGCTAGGGGGCAGCATTTGCACGTCTGGATAAAAAAATGTACCCGATTTAATCTGGTTACTAATCCTACCCAGTAACTAGAATATGCATATACTTATTATATATGGATAGAAAACACTCTAAAGTTTCTAAAACTGTTTGAATGGTGTCTGTGAGTATAACAGAACTCATTTGGCAGGCAAAACCCTGAGACATTTTCTGACAGGAAGTGGATACCTGATGTGTTGTATTACCTTTAAACCTATCCCATTGAAAAACACAGGGGCTTAGGAATATTTTGGCACTTCCTATTGCTTCCACTAGATGTCACCAGCCTTTACAAAGTGTTTTGAGTCTTCTGGAGGGAGATCTGACCGAACAAGAGCCATGGAATGATGATGTCCCATTAGACACCTGGCGCGCGAGTTCATGTTGGGTACCCTCGTTCCAATACGTTATAAAAGAGTATGCATTCGTCCACCTTGAATATTATTCATGTTCTGGTTAAAAAAGGCCCTAATGATTTATGCTATACAACGTTTGACATGTTTGAACGAACGTAAATATATTTTTTCCCCTCGTTCATGACGAGAAGTCCGGCTGGCTTAGATCATGTGCTAACAAGACGGAGATTTTTGGACATAAATGATGAGCTTTTTTGAACAAAACTACATTCGTTATGGACCTGTGATACCTGGAAGTGACATCTGATGAAGAGAATCAAAGGTAATGGATTATTTACATAGTATTTTCGATTTTAGATCTCCCCAACATGACGTCTAGTCTGTATCGCAACGCGTATTTTTCTGGGCGCAGTGCTCAGATTATTGCAAAGTGTGATTTCCCAGTAAGGTTATTTTTAAATCTGGCAAGTTGATTGCGTTCAAGAGATGTAAATCTATAATTCTTTAAATGACAATATAATATTTTACCAATGTTTTCTAATTTTAATTATTTAATTTGTGACGCTGACTTGACTGCCGGTTATTGGAGGGAAACGATTTCCTCAACATCAATGCCATAGTAAAACGCTGTTTTTGGATATAAATATGAACTTGATAGAACTAAAAATGCATGCATTGTCTAACATAATGTCCTAGGAGTGTCATCTGATGGAGATTGTAAAAGGTTAGTGCATCATTTTAGCTGGTTTTATGGTTTTGGTGACCCTGTCTTTGACTTGACAAAACATTACACACAACTCTTGTAAATGTACTGTCCTAACATACTCTAAATTTATGCTTTCGCCGTAAAACCTTTTTGAAATCGTAAAACGTGGTTAGATTAAGGAGATGTTTATCTTTCAAAGGGTGTAAAATAGTTGTATGTTAGAAAAATTTGAATTTTGACATTTATTTGGATTCAAATTTGCCGCTCTTGAAATGCACCTGCTGTTGATGGAGTGCACCACGGGTGGCACGCTAGCGTCCCACCTAGCCCATAGAGGATAAGTTACCTGTAAACTTGGTCCAAACATTTCAAACAACGTTCCTAATCCAACCTCAGGTAGCCTCAAATGTAAATAATCTATAAAATTTAAGATGGAATAAACTGTTTCTAATATCGGATAAAAACAACTTGGAGCACGTTCCTGTTCACGTGCACCAAAACAGTAGAGTCCACCTGGAGTAACACAATGAATAGGACTACTTCTTCATTTATCAAAAGAAAAACATTGAACAATTTCGAAAGACTGTTGACATCTAGTGGAAGCCATAGGGACTGCAACCAGTTTCTAACAATAAGGGTATCCCATAGAAAACTATTGGAAAATCCTGTGACCTCAATCTTTTTTCCTCTGGATGGTTTGTCCTCGGGGTTTCGCCTGCCAAATCAGTTCTCTTATACTCACAGACATTATTTTAACAGTTTTAGAAACGTTAGAGTGTGTTCTATCTAAATCTACCAATTATATGCATATCCTAGCTGGGCCAGAGTAACAGGCAGTTTACTTTGGGCACGCTTTTCATCCGGATGTCAAAATACTGCCCCCTACACAAGAGAGGTTAAACAAATCAAAATGTATTTTATTTTTGACATTCTTCAAAGTAGCCACACTGACTTGATGACAGCTTTGCACACTCTTGGCATTCTCTCAACCAGCTTCACCTGGAAGGCTTTTCCAACAGTCTTGAAGGAGTTGGGTGAGCACTTGTCTGCTTTTCCTTCACTGCGGTCCAACTCATCCCAAACCATCTCAATTGGGTTGAAGTTGGGTGATTGTAGAGGCCAGGTCATCTGATGCAGCACTCCATCACTCTCCTTCTAGGTCAAATAGCCCTAACACAGCATGGAGGTGTGTTTTGGGTCATTGTCCTGTTGAAAAAGTCCCACTAAGCGCAAACCATATGGGATGGTGTATCGCTGCAGAATGCTCTGGTAGCCATGCTGGTTAAGTGTGCCTTGAATTCTAAATAAATCACCCCCACACAATCACACCTCCTCCATGCTTCATGGTGGGAACCACACATGTGGGATTCATCCATTCACCTACTCTGCGTCTCACAAAGACACGACGGTTGGAACCACAAATCGCAAATTTGGACTGATCAGACCAAAGGACAGATTTCCACCGGTTTAATGCTCATTGCTCGTGTTTCTTGGACCAAGCAAGTCTCTTGTTCTTATTGGTGTCCTTTAGTAGTGGTTTCTTTGCAGTAGTTAGACCTTGAAGGCCTGATTCACTCAGTCTCCTCTGAACAGTTAATGCTGTGATGTGTCGGTTACTTGAACTTTGTGAAGCATTTATTTGGGCTGCAATCTGATGCAGTTAACTCTAATGAACTCATCCTCTGCAGCAGAGGTAAATATGGGTCTATGAGCCAGACTGCACTTGAAGAAACTTTCTAAGTTCTTGAAATTTTCCAGATTGACTGACCTTCAGGTCTTAAAGTTATGATGGACTGTCGTTTTTCCTTTGCCTATTTGAGCTATTCTTGCCATATGTGACCGACCAGCTAAAATTGGTCTCATGTAGCAAAATTTGAAATGGTGTTTTTTACATTAGATAAAAGTAGAGACTCAGTGCTATAAAATGGTATATCATAGACTGCATTTGAGGAACAATGGGAAAGTAATTATTCTTTGAAAGTGAATAAACTTGTAAACTCACTATTGAGAAAATGGCCTTTGAATGTTGCTCTCCTTTGTCTACACCCGTTCAGCATTGTTCACACCCTCTTAAGCCAGCCCCGCCCATTTCTTTAAGGATTCACATGTAAGGTCATGCTAAACAGTGAGTAGTGTAGTAAAGATTAACCTGTTGGGGATAGGGGGCAGTATTTGCACGGCCGGGATAAAAAACGTACCCGATTTAATCTGGTTACTACTCCTGCCCAGTAACTAGAATATGCATATAATTGTTTGATTTGGATAGAAAACACCCCAAAGTTTCTAAAACTGTTTGAATGGTGTCTGTGAGTATAACAGAACTCATTTGGCAGGCCAAAACCTGAGAAGATTCCAAACAGGAAGCGCTCTCTCTGACTATTTCTTGGCCTTCTTGATCATCTCTATCCAAAACAGGGGATCTCTGGCATAACATGACATTTTCTAACGCTCCCATAGGCTCTCAGAAGGCACCAGAACGATGAATGGTGACTTTGCAGGCCATGGCTGAAAAACAGTAGCGCATTTGGATAGTGGTCGATCTGAGAACAATGAGACTGAGGCGCGTGCACGAGCCGACACCATGTTTTTATTTTTTAGTCTTTGAATGAAAACAGGGTTTCCCGGTCGGAATATTATCACTTTTTTACGAGAAAAATCGCATAAAAATTGATTTTAAACAGCGTTTAACATGCTTCGAAGTACGGTAATGGAATATTTTGAATTTTTTTGTCACGAAACGCGTCGGGCGCGTCATCCTTCTTTACCCTTCGGATAGTGTCTTGAACGCACGAACAAAACGCCGCTATTTGGATATAACTATGGATTATTTGGAACCAAACCAACATTTGTTATTGAAGTAGAAGTCCTGGGAGTGCATTCTGACGAAGAACAGCAAAGGTAATCCAATTTTTATTATAGTAAATCTTAGTTTGGTGAGTGACACACTTGGTGGGTGTCAAAATAGCTAGCCTGTGATTGCCGGGCTATCTACTCAGAATATTGCAAAATGTGCTTTCACCGAAAAGCTATTTTAAAATCGGACATAGCGATTGCATAAAGAAGTTCTGTATCTATAATTCTTAAAATAATTGTTATGTTTTTTGTGAACATTTATCGTGAGTAATTTAGTAAATTCACCAGAAGTGTTCGGTGGGAATGCTAGTCACATGCTAATGTAAAAAGCTGTTTTTTGATATAAATATGAACTTGATTGAACAAAACATGCATGTATTGTATAACATAATGTCCTAGGAGTGTCATCTGATGAAGATCATCAAAGTTTAGTGCTGCATTTAGCTGTAGTTTTGGTTTTTGTGACATTATATGCTAGCTTGAAAAATGGGTGACTGATTATTTCTGGCTGGGTACTCTGCTGACATAATCTAATGTTTTGCTTTCGTTGTAAAGCCTTTTTGAAATCGGACAGTGTGGTTAGATTAACAAGAGTCTTGTCTTTAAAATGGTGTAAAATAGTCATATGTTTGAGAAATTGAAGTAATAGCATTTCTAAGGTATTTGAAAATCGCGCCACGGGATTCAACTGGCTGTTACGTAGGTGGGACGATTTCGTCCCACTGGCCCTAGAGAAGTTAATAGGGCTAGGGGGCAGCATTTGCACGTCTGGATAAAAAAAATGTACCCGATTTAATCTGGTTACTAATCCTACCCAGTAACTAGAATATGCATATACTTATTATATATGGATAGAAAACACTCTAAAGTTTCTAAAACTGTTTGAATGGTGTCTGTGAGTAAAACAGAACTCATTTGGCAGGCAAAACCCTGAGACATTTTCTGACAGGAAGTGGATACCTGATGTGTTGTATTGACTTTAAACCTATCCCATTGAAAAACACAGGGGCTGAGGAATATTTTGGCACTTCCTATTGCTTCCACTAGATGTCACCAGCCTTTACAAAGTGTTTTGAGTCTTCTGGAGGGAGATCTGACCGAACAAGAGCCATGGAACGATGATGTCCCATTAGACACCTGGCGCGCGAGTTCATGTTGGGTACCCTCGTTCCAATACGTTATAAAAGAGTATGCATTCGTCCACCTTGAATAATATTCATGTTCTGGTTAAAAAAGGCCCTAATGATTTATGCTATACAACGTTTGACATGTTTGAACGAACGTAAATATATTTTTTCCCCTCGTTCATGACGAGAAGTCCGGCTGGCTTAGATCATGTGCTAACAAGACGGAGATTTTTGGACATAAATGATGAGCTTTTTTGAACAAAACTACATTCGTTATGGACCTGTGATACCTGGAAGTGACATCTGATGAAGAGAATCAAAGGTAATGGATTATTTACATAGTATTTTCGATTTTAGATCTCCCCAACATGACGTCTAGTCTGTATCGCAACGCGTATTTTTCTGGGCGCAGTGCTCAGATTATTGCAAAGTGTGATTTCCCAGTAAGGTTATTTTTAAATCTGGCAAGTTGATTGCGTTCAAGAGATGTAAATCTATAATTCTTTAAATGACAATATAATATTTTACCAATGTTTTCTAATTTTAATTATTTAATTTGTGACGCTGACTTGACTGCCGGTTATTGGAGGGAAACGATTTCCTCCACATCAATGCCATAGTAAAACGCTGTTTTTGGATATAAATATGAACTTGATAGAACTAAAAATGCATGCATTGTCTAACATAATGTCCTAGGAGTGTCATCTGATGGAGATTGTAAAAGGTTAGTGCATCATTTTAGCTGGTTTTATGGTTTTGGTGACCCTGTCTTTGACTTGACAAAACATTACACACAACTCTTGTAAATGTACTGTCCTAACATACTCTAAATTTATGCTTTCGCCGTAAAACCTTTTTGAAATCGTAAAACGTGGCTAGATTAAGGAGATGTTTATCTTTCAAAGGGTGTAAAATAGTTGTATGTTTGAAAAATTTGAATTTTGACATTTATTTGGATTCAAATTTGCCGCTCTTGAAATGCACCTGCTGTTGATGGAGTGCACCACGGGTGGCACGCTAGCGTCCCACCTAGCCCATAGAGGTTAAAATCAATTTTTATGCAATTTTTCTCGTAAAAAAGCGATAATATTCCGCCCGGGAAACCCTGTTTACGTTCAAAGACAGAAAACAAGGTGTCGTCTCGTGCATGCGCCTCAGTCTCAAGCGTCCCACCTAGCCCATAGAGGTTAAAGTGGAAAACCACACTACAGGCTGATCCAACTTTGATGTAATGTCCTTAAAACAAATCAAAATGAGGCTCAGTAGTGTGTGTGGCCTCCACGTGCCTGTATGACCTCCCTACAATGCCTGGGCATGCTCCTGATGAGGTGGAGGATGGTCTCCTGAGGGATCTCCTCCCAGACCTGGACTAAAGCATCCGCCAACTCCTGGCCAGTCTGTGGTGCAACGTGGCGTTGGTGGATGGAGCGAGACATGATGTCCCAGAAGTGCTGAATTGCATTCAGGTCTGGGGAACAGGCGGGCCAGTCCATAGCATCAATGCCTTCCTCTTTCAGTAACTGCTGACACACTCCAGCCACATGAGGTCGAGCATTGTCTTGCATTAGGAGGAACCCAGGGCCAACCGCACCAGCATATGGTCTCACAAGGGGTCTGAGGATCTCATCTCGGTACCTAATGGCAGTCAGGCTACCTCTGGCGAGCACATGGAGGGCTGTGCGGCCCCCAAAGAAATGCCACCCCACACCATGACTGACCCACCGCCAAACCGGTCATGCTGGAGGATGTTGCAGGCAGCAGAACGTTCTCCACGGCATCTCCAGACTCTGTCACATCTGTCACGTGCTCTGTTTGAACCTGCTTTCATCTGTGAAGAGCACAGGGCACCAGTGGCGAATTTGCCAATCTTGGTGTTCTCTGGCAAATGCCAAACGTCCTGCACGGTGTTGGGCTGTAAGCACAACCCCCACCTGTGGACGTCGGGCCCTCATACCACCCTCATGGAGTCTGTTTCTGACCGTTTGAGCAGACACATGCACATTTGTGGCTTGCTGGAGGTCATTTTGCAGGGCTCGGGCAGTGCTTCTCCTGCTCCTCCTTTCACAAAGGTGGAGGTAGCGGTCCTGCTGCTGGGTTGTTGCCCTCCTACGGCCTCCTCCACGTCTCCTGATGTACTGGCCTGTCTCCTGCTAGCGCTTCCATGCTCTGGACACTACGCTGACAGACACAGCAAACCTTCTTGCCACAGCTCGCATTGATGTGCCATCCTGGATGAGCTGCACTACCTGAGCCACTTGTGTGTGTTGTAGACTCCGTCTCATGCTACCACTAGAGTGAAAGCACCACCAGCATTCAAAAGTGACCAAAACATCAGGAACTGAGAAGTGGTCTGTGGTCTCCACCTGCAGAACCACTCCTTTTTGGGGGGTGTCTTGCTTATTGCCTATAATATCCACCTGTTGTCTATTCCATTTGCACAACAGCATGTGAAATTTATTGTCAATCAGTGTTGCTTCCTAAGTGGACTGTTTGATTTCACAGAAGTGTGATTGACTTGGAGTTACATTGTGTTGTTTAAGTGTTCCCTTTATTTTTTTGAGCAGTATATATGTAGATATTGTCAGGCGTGTGCGTACTTGTGCTGAAGTCAGGTGCAGGAGAGCAGAGAATTGTGAACAGGCGCACACTTTATTTCGGCAGGAGAGAATATACAGACAGACGCAGCTGCGTCTTGCACAAAGACATGAGGGGGAACAGAGGAATAAATACATGTAGTGTGATTGGGGAATGAAAACCAGGTGTGCAGGGATCAAGACAAAACAAATGGATACATGAAAAATGGAGCGGCGATGGCTAGAAAGCCGGTGACGTCGACCGCCGATCGTCGCCCGAACAAGGAGAGGAGCCGACTTCGGCGGAAGTCGTGACAGATATACACTCCAATGTTTTATATATATCTATCCATCAACGTCCTCAATTAGTATACAGGAGGAAATGTTACTTACTTGTTGAGCAAAATCAAAGCTGTAATGCATCCTGATGTCTTTGCTTGCTGGTTCAGTAGGGGCCCCCAGAGACAACTGCAGATCTTGACAGGTGGTCTTGCATTCAGCAACCATCTTCTTGAAGACAAACCACTCACTCTGAACAAGCAGGAGATACTGCTCTTGCTTCTTCAGCTTGGCTGACTTAACAGTGTCTGGCAGATTGGGAGATCTAAAGACCTAATAGTTGTTCTTCTGGCACTGCCAGCACAGGTCTGTCCTGGGCTTAGTGCTTGAGATGTGGGGCAGCAATTTTCTTCACAGATTCCTGAAGGAAGACAGGAACCTATGGAAAATACAGAAATAATGTGAGATCAATAAAAGTAGTGCCAATCATGTTGGAGGTCAATTAAATAATAAAAGCTTGTTTATGCTTTACATACCAAATGTTGTCATCGATTTCGTGTAGAGACGCCACACTGCTGCTTTTGTCACATAGGATGGCAGAACCGTCCACCAAAGTGCTTGTGTCTCTTTTTGATGGGAGGTATTAGACCATTCTCCTTGTATGACTGGTGGAGGAGAGTCAGGCATGTTCTACTGAAAGACACATTTCAGGGATGAATATTTTAGCGTTATTATACAATAGACGCGAACTGGCATTCTGAGATATCACTATACACAGTTCATACACGTAGCCAGCCATCTAACAGCAAGCTTTAACTTGGAGTCTTTTGTTTCGACATGTAGCTAGCTAGCTTGCCAGCTAAACAATGAACCATAATCCCTATCCATAGAGTACTAGCAATATAAACCGATTGTCATAGTGTAGCGGGTCTATTATGCACCACAGGAGAACCAAGAAATGAAGAGCGACACCACGGCTGTCTTTTAGGCTTTTATGTTGATCTGCAATAGTATTGTGAAAAGACAGGACAGGAACACATCAGTATCCAATGCACCACCTGACAAGTTGTTCTACACAGGAGCATGAAGGTAAAACACATATCCTGTCTCACATCCCCAATACATTGCTAGGTGCTTTCAGTGTTGACAGTACCAAAATACAACAACTCATGTACAAAAACACTGCAACACAAACAAGTTACAAGTTACATAATGCATCACCAGCTCAGCTAGCAGTCTGCATCACAGAAAGGCATGCTAGCTAGCAACACTTTTAGCACTCTAAACTATATTAATAACAACAATAAAACTCTGAAAGTTACGTGTTTCAATAGTCTCACACTCCCTTATAACAATATCTACAGCATTAACCTTGGGACGTTTTATTTATTTCACGTTACGGACTTCTACAAAGGAGTAATCTGCAACACATACCTTTCTCTCTGTGTTTTCTCAGTCTGAGGAGACCGGGAGCTACGGGTAGTACCAGGGTGTTAGTAGGTGACGTAAGCACCCAGATTAAATAAAATACATTTAATGAAACAAAACCCGAAGATGTTAACATCATTCAGCTACTGTAGCTCCCTACCTAACATCAACAGGCATCACCAGTAGCGCAACAATTAAAATTAGAAACCAAAAGTAAAGTTCCTGGCGATCATAGCGATCTGACTCCCCCCTTCTGTCTGAACTTGGAATATTCCTGTTCGCAGGCTTTGGCCACTGACCCTCAACCTGATTGTTCTGTTCTGCATTGTGTACTATTCTAATAATTTGATGTTTGATGGAATAACCATTTTAACTTGACTACAATAGCTAGCTAAAATTAACTAAATAGGTTCAATGTTAGCTATTTAGCTACCATTAGGCTATAACTAGCAATGCGAAATGGCATTCTGAGAAAACATCACTAACGTTACACACAGTTCATACACGTAATGTTAGCTAACCAGCCAGCTAACGTCAGCTAACGTTAACTAGCTTACAGCAAGCTTTAACTTGGGATCTTTTGTTTAAACATGTAACGTTAACGTTAGCTAGCTAGCTAGCTAAACAGTGGACTATAATCCCAATCCATAGAGTAACGTTACTAACAATACAAACTGATTGTCGTAGCTAGCTAAAGTTAACCAAATAGGTTCAATGTTAGCTAGCAAGCCAGCCATCAAATTTCAGCTAGTTAGCTAACAGCAAGCTTTAACTTGTAATGAAAACAACTTTCTGACTAAATTAGAAACGTATAATATGTGAAACTGTAGCTAGACTCACCCGTATACATGGATGAAAACTTCATGGCAGACTGCAACCCATTTCATTAAATAAGACGTCCTGTGTCGTTTCTGTTTAGTTTGCACAGACAGTCCACTGATTTCAAAACTGTCAACTTCATCCCACTGTTGATCGCCGTTTCTTCCCCATCACTGTCATCAGAAGACGCTACAATGTCTTCTTCAATGAAAATGTTTTTACCTAAATCAGGGATTACCTCGTTGTCTCATTCATTTTCAGAGTCAAAGAGAGTCCTCCAGAAAGTAGTCCACCACAACTTTTTCCCACTGACCGGCTTTGTCGATAGCGCCTGATAAATTCAGAGCAAGAATGTTATTGAGAGCAGTAGCAACATATTTGCAGTCCTCCATGGCTAACGTTATATCTTTCAAAAAAACTGCAGTAGAAAGGATTATCTATGCATAACGAGCAGCTCATTTTATAGACACAAGATGCTACACCGCAGACCAATCTGAAACTCATCTCTCAGCATGTCCAAACAACTCATTATCTCAGCCAATCATGGCTAGCGGTAAGGTTCCTGTCTCTTTCTTTGGCTTAACCAACTAGGCTCGTAATTTAACAACTTTATTCGTATTAGCAGATGGCATAAAAGTTTGTTATTAAGGCACATGAAAGTTCACATGTTCGAGAATGCAAGTGACTTGTTTCCTGAAACGGGTCACATATGGACTTGGTATTTTTCCAAATAGGGCTATCTTCTGTATACCACCCCTACCTTGCTACAACACAACTGATTGGCTCAAATGCATTAAGTAGGAGAAAAAATAAAAAATAAAAGGCACACCTGTTAATTTAAATGCATACAAGTGACTACCTCATGAAGCTGGTTGAGAGAATGCCAAGAATGTGTAAAGCTGTCATCAAGGCAAAGGGTGGCTACTTTGAAGAATCTCAAATATAACATGCATTTTGATTTGTTTTAACAGTCTTTTTCTTACTACATGATTCCATGTGTTATTTCATAGTTTCATTTCATAGACCAAGAAGGAGAGTGATAGAGTGCTGCAGCAGATTACCTGGCCTCCACAATCAAATGACCTAAAACCAATTGAGATGGTTTGGGATGAGTTGGACCGCAGAGTGAAGGAAAAGCAGCCAACAAGTGTTCAGCATATGTGGGAACTCCTTCAAGACTATTGGAAAAGCCTTCCAGGTGAAGCTGGTTGAGAGAATGCCAAGAGTGTGCAAAGCTGTCATCACGGCAAAGGGTAGTTACTTTGAAGAATGTAAAAAATAAAATATATTTTGATTTAACACTTTTTTGGTTACTACATGATTCCATGTGTTTTTTTTCTCATAGTTTTGATGTCTTCACTATTATTCTACAATGTAGAAAACAGTAAAATATAAAGGAAACCCTGGAATGAGTAGGTGTGTCCAAACTTGTGGGGGGGGGGGGGGCACATAGTCCCCACACATAATCCATATCATACGCCACTGATAAGAGCACATAGCCTACACACTGGGCACAGACATCAATTCAATTTATATTCCACGTTGTTTCCACATCATTTCAACAAATGATTCAACTAGTGTGTGCCCAGTGGGTAGGCCTACATTAGTTATTTTAAACACTATTGTTGTAATGATGCTGAGACCCATAGATAAGATAGCAAACATTTTAGTCTCTTGTACACCACTTTGTCATTAATAATTTTCCAAACACTTACTGCTTTATTTTCCACAGATGTGTGTATCCCCAACAGTTACAATTTGACTAGCCTGATATATTTTCCTTGTGTTTGTTGTGTTTCTACTGCAAATTCCGCCTCATGAACAGTCTTTAAAGAGTAAAGACAACATACTTTTCAATAGTGTTTATCTAACTGTCTTTCCTTCCTGTCGCCAAACTAAAGTTGAATGATGATTTGCGATTCAAAACAAGACTACCAAGTCTATAATACAAAGAAGGACACACACACACACACACAGCCACAAGAGGGAGCATCTTGCTGTTCACCCCAATGAAGCCAGATTCAAATGAAAGTGACCTGTATAAGGCTGTAGCATATGACAGGAGGACCTACCACTTATAAGATATGTTTCATCTGGTTAGTAAGTATTTCAAATGGCAGTAACAATGAGACCAATTGAAATGCACAGTAGGCCTACATTTTATTCTAAGTGTGGCCTTTAATTGAAGAGAAGGAATTGACTCACGAGACATCCCATTGGGCAAACTGGTTGAATCAACATCGTTTCCACGTGATTTCAATAAAATGATATTGAACCAACGTGGAAGATGTTGATTTGACGTCTGTGCACAGTTGGATAGGCCTAACAGCGTGTCATGATCACCTCTGTTTGATCATTTAAACTGTTCAAAAGGGGTTCTTGTTAATCCACAGCATTTTACACCTAAAGGTAAAGCACCAAACTGAACCACCAGTCATAGCGCCAATTCATGTTCAGGGAGGCAATATTTGTTTGGCATTATAAACTGGGTAGTTTGAGCCCTGAATGCTGATTGGCTGAAAACCATGGTATATCAGACCATATATGGGGTGGCAGGTAGCCTAGTGGTTAGAGCCTTAGACTTGTAACCGAAAGGTTGCAAGATCGAATCCCTGAGCTGACATGGTAAAAATGTTTTGTTTTGCCCCTGAACAAGGCAGTTAGCCCACTGTTCCTAAGCCATCATTGAAAATAAGATTTTGTTCTGAACTGACTTGCCTAGTTAAAAAAATAAAAAATACCAACGGTGTGACAAATTCCTTTTTGCTGTTCTAATTACATTGGCAACCAGTTTATAATAGCAGTTAGGCACCTCTGGGATTTGTTTTATATAGCCAATATACCACGGGAAATTGGCTGTATCCAGGCAATTCGTGTTGCATGGTGCGTAAAAACGGCCCTTAGCCATGGTATATTGGCCATATACCACACCCTTCAGGCCTTATTGCTTCATTGTCTATACAGTCGTGGAACCACCAGATGGGGTCCAAGTGCCACACGTTTCTGTAGCATACAAGAGAAGCTTGCACATTCTATTAACAAGCCCCGCTTTCTCAACCTGTTTTGGTGCCTTTTCTGGATATTCCCTTCAGATGGTGCAATGACATTGTAAACACAAATGCTGGTGTTGGTATATTATGAATGCACAGCAGATTATTTCTGTGGGAATCCGCTGGAAAGAGTAGAGCGTCACTCTGTCCAATTGGTAGCCATCGTTACTTTTGTACCTTCTTGTCAAAGAAATCCTAAAGAAAACAACTGTTATTTAAAACATAAGTCCTTCTTTATTCAAGTTAACAGGAGCCATACAAGTACAGTGCATTCAGCCAGGATCTCCCACTCACCCAATGCTGTGTGCAGGCTGAGCATCCCCTAAGTGGTGACGTGTTCTCCGATACAATATGCAACATCCCCCTTATCAAGATATGCCTTTCCCTTATAAGATAAAAAAAGAACAATTCTCTATAAATCCTGATAAATTCTTTGCATAGTGAACACTGCATTTCAATACCACATTTATACTTCATCAATCAGCCTCTGAGGTGCTTTTACTTCTCTACCTGACCGTCTCATTTCCACAGGCTGCCCTGGTGGATCTGACACAGGAGTGTCAGGCTTGATGTTGTCTGACATGTAATGTCACTCTCTTGCCTGTCTGTTTGCTCACACTCAGGTACATGTAACAAATGTCTCGTATTTCTCCTGTATGTAACTCCCTCAGGTGTCATTACATCATATAACCTGGTTGCCACTGTTTTCACAACACGGGCCTCAACGCTCCATGTTTTACCATCATGCATTTTCACCCTATCACTGGGAATGAGCGCACTGAGCACCTCGAACCCTTTGTCATAGTAACTTTTTGGTTCACGCTTTTCTCTCCGTTAGTTAAGAATGACCTTGCCATCCTTCTCTGTTTCTAGGAGTACTGGCAACCTAGTTTTTAGTTTCCAGTTGAACAACAGCTCTACAGGAGACAACCATGTTTTAGTGGAGTTGCCCTGTAGTTACACTGCTTAGTTGTCAGAGCCCTGGAGGCATATGCGAATGGGCGCCATCTACTGCCATACTGCTGTAACAACACTGCACCTATGCCTGCTTTAGAGTCATCTGCTGATATTTTGGTTTTGCGCTTTCATCATAGAACTTCAATACTAGACCATGCATAATGCATGCATAATGCAATGCATATAGCTGCTTTGAGCTCCTTAAACTCTTTCTGGTGATTACTGTTCCAACACCTTCTGTAGTTTTGCACTGTAGACCTCTCATCTGACTCGTGTGAGTTGCCAGATTAGGTACATATTTGCCCACATAGTTAAGAACCTCAAATCAAATCAAATTTTATTGGTCCCATACACATGGTTAGCAGATGTTAATGCGAGTGTAGCGAAATGCTTGTGCATCAAGTTCCAACTATGTAGTAATATCAAACAAGTAATCTAACAATTTCACAACAAATACCTTATACACACAAAGGGATGAATAAGAATATGTACATATAAATATATGGATGGGCGATGGCGTGCGGAATAGGCGAGATGCAGTAGGTGGTGTAGAATACAGTATATACATACAGTATGAGATGAGTAATGTAGGATATGTAAACATTCTTTTAAAGTAACGTTATTTAAAGTGACTAGTGATACCTTTAGTAAGTCAATTTATTTAAGTGGCCAGAGATTTGTGTCTGTATGTTGGCAGCAGCTCTCTATGTTAGTGATGGCTGTTTGACAGTTTGATGGCCTTGAGATAGAAGCTGTTTTTCAGTCTCTCGGTCCCAGCTTTGATGCACTTCTGGATGGTAGCGGGGTGAACAGGCAGTGGCTCAGGTGGTTGTTGTCCTTGATGATCTTTTTGCCCTTCCTGTGACATTGGGTGCTGTAGGTGTCATGGAAGGCAGGTAGTTTGCCCCCGGTGATGCATGTACAGACCGCACTACCCTTTGGAGAGCCTTGCGGTTGAGGGCAGTGCAATTGCTTTACCAGGCGGTGATACAGCCCGAAAGGATGCTCAAATTATTTTCTAACAAGTTGTATTTTCTAACAACAGTTTGAATTGAGGTGTGTTCCGCTTCCTCATTAATTCGCAAATTTATGTTTGAGGCTTTACTGAGCTGGACAAACTTCTCTCTTTGATGAGAGCCCATGCACTTCACCAATGTTTCCGTAGATCAAGTATGCAGACATTTGTGCAGTTATGTACAAATTGGCACATTACCTGGCTGGCGCTCCCATTGCCTTCCTTGTTGTTTTCCTTACAAATAATAACTTTGGACATGTGTGCGTTCCTATCAAAGTAAGTGCCTTATTTTCTGTATATCGTGTTGTCGTTTCTACTGTAGCATACAGTATGTATGTATGTATGTAAGTATGTATGTATGTAAGTATGTATGGAGCATAATGTATTTACAGTTTTATTCACAAGTACTGGTTTTCAAGTTTTGGTGACAAATAATGCAATCCGATTATTGTATAGATTGTAATGGACACCTATAATGTTTGTAAAATACTTTTTTGAAGGTTGTACTGATTATAATGAGCTAATGTTAAACTATTTGCCAGCTATGTGTGGCGCCATGTTTGTTGACATTATACAATGCATTCTAGGTGTTGAGTAAACGTCTGTCAGACCAAAGATGTTATAATGAGGTGAAGGAATGGTTCACTCATCTTTCGAGTAAACTTCCAGGAGTGAATGATCGTAGACGACAAACCCCCATCAACATGCATACTGCAAACAGACCAAACTCATCTTTTCCCCTCTTATTATCTTTGCTTGATGCGAAAAACAAACATGGCGGCGTGCACAAACTACCCATCATTGGATTACTTTTTATTTCTAGAAAGTGTTCTGCTCAATTATTTTGATCAATGATGTGATGTATTATAAATAGTAATTGCTATTAGCTAATTCATATTGTGGTTTTTGTCAGCTGAGAGTTATCTAAATATGACCACTTGTGTTATTTCAATATTTCCTCAGTTAGTGCTAGGACTAATGTGGCTTACATTTTCCAGTTTAGATGATTGTGTATGCTGTTGCCAATTCAGTGAATGTCTGAACATTGTAACTAAAATTTAACTTGTCACATTCAGGACATAACTTCGTAAGGACCGTGTTTGTGCAAAAATGTTTCTGTGAAAAAAACTGTGTGGCTAGCTCAAATGCTGAATGTTGCGTCAATTGAAACAGGACATTCTAAATAAGCATTCTAATCAAACCAGTTTGAGCGTATGCTCCAGGGACCACTGTAGAATGATCACACCCATTTGTTGGTATGTGTGAAGAGGTTAACTATTGATGAACTGACGAGTAATTCACTTTACACTCACCATTGATGATGTATTGTTTTTAATATGCTTGAGAAGCGCTAACCCTGGTGGAAAGAGGCTGTTCTGCACACAATGACTTGCATAATGCGTCCGTTTTTTTCAACTTTTCTCCAATACTATTGGTCCATTACCATGTCAAGCAAGACTTGAATAGAAATGTTTTTTACACCCCAGATTTTTCATTCTGACATCTCCTGTTGAAAGCATACCTATCAAATGTCTTGTTTCTTCTGGTATATTGCTAATACTAGTTCATAATCTGCTTGCTCCTCATCTGTTAGCTGAAAGCTGTTGTAGACATCAATGGCGTCCGAGCCAGCTAATGAGAAACAGTGTGATCTTCTGTGCGTTGTCTTTTTCAGCCGCTCCTATCTTCGCTGTCAAATAGAGGGTGAAACACGGTTTGAACCGCTTCCATTGCTCTTCAACGTTGCCTTTAAGTTTCAATTATGTTGGAGGCTTTAGTTGCACCATGTCTTAGCCAGCTAGCACTGCAAAACGACTAGCTACATGCACTGCACACTCCGTTAGCTCCGGCATGGTTATTTTTTACCTCAGTTTCGTTAACCCAGTGGTTAGTTAGCTATGTTAGTTAGTTGATGTGAAATCTCTTGGCGCCGTTCTGCATTTCTGAACAAAATTCAATGGTGGATGAGTCAAAGGGGAGTTCTGTCACTCCTGGTACCATGTTGTATCTTCTTGTCTAAGAAATACTAAAGAAAACAGCTATTCTTTAAGACATAAAACCTTCTTTATTCAAGTTAACTGGAGCCAGTGGCTGATTTAGGTAAAGGCGACATGGGCAGCCGCACAGGGCGTCATCTTGCCAGGGGGTGGCACGGGTCCCCTGCACAAAAAAAAAAATCGGAATTGTGACATTTGCGCAATCGGTTTTCTGTCGCTCATTTGCACGTCACATGATATCATGTCGCTGTGTGGGACTGTAGGTCAATTAACCTTGTCGGAGTGGGCGCCCTGATTCTATTTTGTGAGCTAGGCAGGTCTCCCACTCAGAAGTACAAGATGGGGAGGGGGGCGGGGGTAGGTTGACCTCAGGAGGTTCGCCCAGGAAGCCATACAAGCTAGAACTGCCACTGCCAGAGTATAGTGCATTCAGCTGGGATTTCTCGCTCTCCCACTACTGTGCGCGGGCTGCACATCCCCTAAGTGGTCACGTGGCCTCCGATACAATATACCACAGTTCCCAAGCGCAACCTGAGCGCAAGCATAAATGATCAGAGTGGTCTCATATCTTCAAGGACCATGAATTCTGTGCATTTTTCACACATCTTAATGGTTTGCATGTCCCGTAATCAATCACATTTCCCAGCTAGCACAGAACGTTCCTGTAACATTCCCTGAAGGTTGTCCTTTAGCTCTTTCACAGAACATTCTGGGAACATTGTGGGAAAGTTATTTTATAAGAAATGAAGAACCTTTAGGGATTTAGATTTTTTTAAGGTAGAAACACATTGTTCTGGTTGATTTTTGGGGGGTGAATTCAAATTTTTACGTAATGTTCCCCTGTGGTTCCAATTTGGTTGTTGGAAAAAAAGTTATACAGTAGGAACGTTGCATATCTAATGGCCATTGGATCAAACTGTTGATAGAGGAGTTAAATGTGTGTGGAGGTGAGTGAACATCATTTTGTAAATAGAGAACTAGTTTTTAATTCCCCCCCCCCCCCCCCCCCAAAAAAAACATGTTTTGAACTCTCCTTTACAAGACAAACAGTCATGTGACACCTTGGTCACCATAACTGTTGACAGTTGGGGAAATGGCTGACAGGCAGTTTAGCTTGCTTCAAGTACTGCTAATATTACTATTTTTACAGGTGATTAGTCAGAAAGTAGAACTACAACCTGTATTTATATGAACATGTTAGGAGGTAGCATAGTTATTTTTGAATGTGTTGTGTATGCAAAATATATTTTTTTTAATGCTTAAGTCAGCTAGCTTAGCTAACACGTTCTCCAGCTGCATTGGCTGCTAGCTAGGTCTAACCATTAAAAAAAATGTAAAAACATGTTTCGATGGAGAGTGACAAATGAGTTCTGATAACCCTCTTGTTATGTCATAAATTGGGTTATAATTGTTGAGTATTTTGAAATTGATGGCAATAGATTTGATTCGTTGAATGGCTAGGCTACTTGGCTAGTACCTGACGATGGTAAAAAAGTCACATGACCTGTCATGTAAATAAGGAAGTGATTGCAATTAAACGGTAAAGAGAGGTTTACCACATTTTTTCCACTGAAATACAGTCGTAATAAATTTTAATGGTCAAAATTGAATAAAAACGTTTAATTTATATAGAAATTGATCACTTTCTGTTTTACTTTTAGCTTGCTTGGACAGTGTCGCCACCTGCACCATGTGAGTTATTGTAACGACTGTCGCAATGAGGGGACCAAGGTGCAGCGTGGTAAGTGTTCATATTGATATTTATTTTTACTCAGAACGCTTAAAACAAATAATTAACAATGGAAACGAAAGCGCACAGTTCTGTCAAGTAAAACACAAAACAGAAAACTACCCACAAAACACAGGTGGGAAAAGGCTGCCTAAGTATGATTCCTAATCAGAGACAATGATATACAGCTGCCTCTGATTAGGAACCATACTCAGCCCAACACAAAGAAATACAAAACATAGGTCAGGGTGTGGGGTGGGCATTCTAACAAAATAGAGAAATAAACTGTCTCTCTCAAGTCAGGGCGTGACAGTACCCCCCCAAAGGTGCGGACTCCCGGCCGCAAACCTGAACCTATAGCGAAGGGTCCGGGTGGGCATCTATACTTGGCGGCGGCTCTGGTTCGGGGCATAGCTCCCACACCGCCCGCTAATCCCCCCGCTTCTGTGTCGCCGGAGGAACCAGACCGTGGATCATCGCCGGAGGCTCTGAACTGCCGACCGCCGCTGAACACTCTGGGCTGCAGGCCCCTGCGTCAGGAGGTTCCGGGCCGCAGGCCGTCTCAGGAGGTTGCGGGCCGGGGAGCGTCGCTGGAGGCTCCGTGCCGGGGAGTGTCGCTGGAGGCTCCGTGCCGGGGAGCGTCGCTGGAGGCTCCGTGCCGGGGAGCGTCGCTGGAGGCTCCGTGCCGGGGAGCGTCGCTGGAGGCTCCGCGCCATGGATCAACACTGGAGGCTCCGTGCCGGGGAGCGTCGCTGGAGGCTCCGCGCCATGGATCAACGCTACAGGTTCCGTGCCGGGGAGCGTCGCTGGAGGCTCCGCGCCATGGATCAACACTACAGGTTCCGCGCCATGGATCAACACTACAGGTTCCGCGCCATGGATCAACACTACAGGTTCCGCGCCATGGATAATCACTGGAGGCTTTGTGCCATGGATCATCACTGGAGGCTTTGTGCCATGGATCATCACTGGAGGCTTTGTGTCATGGATCATCACTGGAGGCTTTGTGCCATGGATCATCACTGGAGGCTTTGTGCCATGGATCATCACTGGAGGCTTTGTGCCATGGATCATCACTGGAGGCTTTGTGCCATGGATCATCACTGGAGGCTTTGTGCCATGGATCATCACTGGAGGCTTTGTGCCATGGATCATCACTGGAGGCTCCGTGCCATGGATCATCACTGGAGGCTCCGTGCCATGGATCATCCCTACAGGTTCCGGGCCATGGATCATCACTGGAGGCTTCGTGCCATGGATCATTACTGGAGGCTTCTCTCGTGGAGCTGGAATGGGTCTCACCAGACTGAGGAGACGTACTGATAGCCTGGTACGTGGAGCTGGCACAGGGCGTACCAGGCTGAATAGACTCACTGGAGGGAGAGTGCTAGCAGCAGGCACAGGATGTACTGGGCTGTGGAGGCGCACTGGAGGGAGAGTGCGAGAAGCAGGCACATGCTCACCATGGTAAGCACGGGGAGTTGGCTCAGGTCTCAAACCTGACTCAGCACCTCTCCCCGTGAGCCCCCCCCCCCCAAAAAAAAATGTTGGGGGCTGCCTCTCGTGCTTCCTTCCTTAACTCCCCGGCAGGCTTCTATATCTATCCACTACTTGCCCCCAAGTCCAGTCTATTCTCTCCTCCCACTCTCCCAGAGACCAGGAATTCATCTCCTCCCGGGCACGCTGCTTGATCCAGTTGTGGTGGGTAGTTCTGTAACGACCGTCGCAATGAGGGGACCAAGGTGCAGCGTGGTAAGTCTTCATCTTGATATTTATTTTTACTCAGAACACTTAAAACAAAATAATAAACAATGGAAATGAAAGCGCACAGTTCTGTCAGGTAAAACAGAAAACAACTACCCACAAAACACAGGTGGGAAAAGGCTGCCTAAGTATGATTCTTAATCAGAGACAACGATAGACAGCTGCCTCTGATTAGGAACCATACTCAGCCCAACACAAAGAAATACAAAACATAGAAACATATCTTGTTAATCTAACTGCATTCTAATCTAAATACCATGCTATTGTTTGAGGAGAGTGCACAATTATGAACTTGAAAATGTATTAATAAATCAATTAGGCACATTTGGGCAGTCTTGATACAACATTTTGAACAGATATGCAATGGTTCACTGGATCAGTCTAAAACTTTGCACATACACTGCTACCATCTAGTGGCCAAAATCTAAATTGTGCCTGGGCTGGAATAATACATTATGGCCTTTTTCTTGCATTTCAAAGCTGATGGTACAAAACAAATACAAATAAATCTTTTTTCTTTGTATTATCTTTTACCAGATCTAATGTGTTATATTACCCTACATTAAGTTCACATTTCCACAAACTTCAAAGTGTTCAAATGGTATCAAGAATATGCATGTCCTTGTCCTGAGCTACAGGCAGTTATATTTGGGTATGTCATTTTAGGTGGAAATTGAAAAGGGTCCGATTCTTAAGAGGTTTTAAGACCTACTGCATACAAGTTTCATCAACACTGTTTAACTTGGATAATCACAGATTACAGCCAACTTGCTTTAGTGTATTTTGACAAGGCCGTGAGGATTTTATGATGAAATTATTATTCACCAAGCATAGAAAAACATTTCAATGAGTTTGACTATTACTATACCCTTTGTACTCGACTTAAAGCTATTGCAGGATTCCAAACAACCGTGTTATTGAGAACCAGGTGGAACTTTTTGCAATTCAGTGATAGCTGCTAGCTGCTGAAGAGCAAGACCTGCTATATGAAGTCCTGCATATACCTTGTTGGACCAAGGAGGAGTTGGAGGACCTCTGCAAGAGTCTGGAGGAGGCCACCACAAGACGGTAAGAGATGGTATGTATCTTAATCTTTGAAAATGTTCCCAGAACCTTTGGGTGGTGGACTATTCTTGATACACATGGGAAACTTTTGATGTAAAAAAACCCCAGCAGCGTTGCAATTCTTGACACAAACCGGTGCGCCTGGCACTTACATATCCTGTTCAAAGGCACTTATATTTTTTGTCTTCCCCATTCACCCTATGAATGCCACTGTCATGGTTGTCGTAAGAACGGGACCAAGGCGCAGCGTGTGTAGAGTTCCACATCTTTATTCCAAAGTGAAACTTAGCAAGACAAAATATATCAATAAACGAACAATGAAACATGAGTACGTAGTGCACAAACACAAAACAATATCCCACAAAGCAGGTGGGAGATAGTGCTTTCTAAATATGATCCCCAATTAGAGGCAACGATTACCAGCTGCCTCTAATTGGGAACCATACAAAAATACCAACATAGAAATACACATTCTAGAACACCCCCCTAGTCACACCCTGACCTAAACCACTATAGAGAATCCAAGGGCTCTCTATGGTCAGGGCGTGACAGCCACACATACACAATCCATGTCTCAATTGTCTCAAGGCTTAAAAAACCTTATTTAACCCATCTCCTCCCCTTTATCTACACTGATTGAAGTGGATTTAACAAGTGACATAAACAAGGGATCATCAGTCTGTCATTGAAAGAGCAGGTTGTTCACAATGATTTGTACACTCAGTGTATATGTCTTTCTAGGGTTGCAAAATTCTTGAACTTTCAATAAATTCCCTTATTTTCCTGAAATCCCATTTGGCTCACCGGGATTTCTGGGAAATCTAGGAATATATTAAACGTTTTTTGCAACCCTATGTCTGTTTTAATCTTTAGTACCCATTTTTGTAACTTTGACCACATTTTAGCCATGCTGAAATCCAAATAACCCACATTATCTTGACCTATTGCTTTTCTTAAATGATAGGCTACATCGCTATACATCTTTGTTCATATTTAATTGTGTAATCCTGGGAGTGTTCTAACTTTAACTTCCAGAGAACGTTCCCAGAACGTTCTCTGCTACCTTCATACAACCAAAAGAGAACGTTCAAAGAACTTAAGAAAAGCTTGTTCCTTTAGGGAACATTGGTGCAATGTTCAGGGAACGTTCCCACAACCTTCAGAGATCATTCCCAGAACCAAAATGAGTTAGGGGCAGTTCCATAATAAGCCAGGAGTTATTGTGAGCTGTAGGCTATTCTAATGGAATCCTATACCGTTTAAAGGAGGTCTCCGTGTATGCACGTGATGGACGAATTCACAAGAGAGACTTGTTGATCACTGAAACATTGTGAAACGAATGCTGGAGGGGCTGTTGCCCATTTCCGTACAGTAGAACCTGGGAGTTTAATAAGCGCATTTGGAATTCCACCCGCCACCTTTGTTGTGCGCTGGGAGGGGCGGGAATGCAAACAGATCTTCATATATAAAGAGAACATCGCAGAGTCGTGCGTCAGGATACCTCAAAATACCATACTAACATCCTCTTGAGACTGTGGTAGGATTCAAGACTTTGCGGACTTTTTAACAATATCCTACATTTGAAGGATTTTTATTCATTTTTTTATTCATAAAACCGATCATTTACTTAAAGAAGTATGCCTAATCTGTCAGTCGGTCGTTTTATGGCCATGTATCTCACGCTGTTTGGATACCTTGGGGATGCTTACGCTGGGGCTGTTTTACTGAACTCTAATGCCATCAAGAACTTGCCCGGTGTCACTGACACGGTTAGCCCGAGCCCACGTCCTTCTTCTGCAGGTAATGACGGACAGAAGGCAGTCGTGGACACTTTGCAGGTAAGCAACTGCACTAGAACGCTCTTGCAGCTGTGCGTAATATCAACACTAACCTATGCCTAAGCGCTTATTGGGCATTTTACCTTACCTACGCGTTTACTAAAATGCGTTTTGCAATTATGTTCCAATTAAAGTTAATATTGTATTATGTCTTTATGTTAGCCTACTTGCACATACAATGCTGAGTGTGGGGCCGATGAATTCTGCAACGATATCCGAGGCGCGTGTCTCCCATGCCGAAAGACCCGGAAGCGGTGCGCAAGAGATTCTATGTGCTGCGCTGGGAAGCGCTGCATCAATGGTGAGCTCAAGATTTGCAAACGCAACATGTTTGTTTTTCCAACCATTTTCAGATCATCACACTTTTAATTCATGCTAGGACTTAGATGTATTTGCGTTTAATGTGGTGGTAAGATAGGTATTGGTAATATAAGTAAAAAAAACACTTATGGTGAGAAAGATGGGGAATCGTGAGATATTGTAATTATCTTGAAAACTTGACTTGTGTTCAATTGAAGTGACTGTATGATAACGTGTGCCTTTTTCCTCAGGTATTTGTCAGGCCAGTGATCAAGATGCTGAAACCGCAGTCACTACCAGTGTTGAGAATAGGCAGAACAACACCATGGAACACTATGGCAAGAGACTGCCTCTGCCCCAAGGTCAACATTCTGTAAAAGGTAGGTGTGCATTACACATGCATACACATTATCCAGTACCACCCATAAAGATCCTATAGATTTGTCCTTCCCACCAGTCCCCTAGGAATAAGTTACCATAAAAACACAAAGCCAAGGGTGTTGAAAGGAAACATTTGATTATCAAAATTCCAGCTATGAGGCCTTTCCAACAGAACCCTTCATATTCCTTCTCTCTAGGTCGGGAAGGTGAGAACTGCCTAAGGTCCTCCGACTGCTCTGAGGGTCTGTGCTGTGCACGCCACTTCTGGTCTCGTATTTGTAAGCCGGTGCTGACAGAGGGCCAGGTGTGCACGCATCACCGTAGGAAAGGCGGCCATGGCCTGGAGCTGTTCCAGCGCTGCGACTGTGGAGATGGCCTCTCCTGCAGACTAGAGAGAGGAGAGAAAGACCCCGGAGTCAGCAGGACTGCAGCCCGGAACCTGCACACCTGCCAGAGCCGCTGACACACATCCGGGACATACACACTGCCTCAGATGCTGACACACAGTCTCGAACATACACACTTCCCACAACCGACACATATCTGACAGATGTCAGAGACGCTGACACGCACAGAACACAACCGGAAAGGAAAAATGGGTTCCCGGGGAAAAGTGATGCGCCCAGAGGCATGAGATGGACCAATCCAATTCCCCCTGATGCTGGAGAATGCAGAATAAAGAAGTTGTCATTGGATGTGTATTGGAAAGAACGATACATATCATCAAAAATGGCAGAGTTGTTTTGTTTCTTTTAATGAAACTTAACTTTGATTGCAGTAAATTACTGTATTGTAAATACTATACGGAGGTGGCACTTAACTGAGAATTTGAATTCTGTCTACACCTGTATTATAAATAACTTGGTGCTGCATAGTTCATTTCCATTATTGCAAATATGTACACAATGATTTATATTGTTATTTACTGTGTAATGTAAATGTATTTTTTATTTACTTGAAGTGTAAAGATATTTGTTTAAATAAAACCTGACCCAAATAAAACCTGACCCATGTTGTAAGTGGCTGCTCGAGCTCTACAAGCACAAAACTTGTCTGGTTGTTGCAATGGCCGTCGAACAATAAACTGGTATATGATATTGTGATCCAGGGGAAAGGTACAAATCAACCCATATGCCAACAGTGTTTGAATATCCATCCCAAAAATGATGTCCAACAGCTTAATGATTCAGTCAAGCTCTCCAAAGACAGGGTAGGAAATGGTTTTAGCATTCCAAGTGTAATGTGGGGGAAATACATAAAATACTATTCCTGTAGCTGTATTAGGTCAACTAATACAGTCCTCAGGACTAAACTAAACACAGGTTCTTTGCATCAAGGAGTAGAGCATGGAAATTAGACAATTTCAGCATCACAAGTCAGTCTCCATAGGCCTACATAATTTCCATGCATCTTCAGCTCCAGGAGCTCCATAAAACTGTCCTACAAAACAAATATCACTGGGTTTATACATTTCACTCACATATTCAATCAGACAATAGTAATGTGTTGCATCACTCACAGAGAACGTGCCCAGGGAGAAGGAGAGCAGGTCTAGTTGGAATATGGGCACCAACGACAAAAAAAACCTACATTTACAATAATTCCTATTTCTCATACTTCACCACTACCGTCCTCCCAAGGCACCCCAAACAGCACATAGTACGAGGATCCCCTGATTGACCCAAACAGGAAGGCTTTCATACAAAAGGCCATTCCCTTAATAAAAAATTGCATACACCTGGCACAGGCAAACCAACAAGGGTGCGTTCAAAATAGGTAGACGGTTCTACCCCATTACACAAGCTTGCAACCCCCCCTTTTGGGAAGCAAGGAGTTATTCAGTTATGCTCTTGGTGGCATTTAACGCCTAACCCGGGCAACACAAATTAGTGGTCAGGACTGGATGGAAAGTTGAAATGTTTGACCCAGATATCCTGGTCATGGTTTTTACACATACACACAAGTGGAGGCTGGTGGGGGGAGCTATAGGAGGATGGCCTCATTGTAATGGCTAGAATGGAACGGCATCAAACACAATACACGTATGGAAACAATATGTTTGACTCAGTTGCTTTTATTCCATTCCAGCCATTACAATAAGCCCGTCTTCCTATAGCTCCTCCCACCAGCCACCACTGACACACACACACACACACACACACACACACACACACACACACACACACACACACACACACACACACACACACACACACACACCACATCACATCAAATATCACATCACAAAACATCATACCTTTGTGACAATGTGGGGGGCTTGACCATAAGAGAAATGTCATAGTGGTGAGACCCAGTCCTTGGGCCATGAATGGCTTTCTGTAAAAACAACACCTAGTTCATTACAGACAGGAGCACTATAGCAGGGCACTACAAAGACAATAACACTGTATCTAATGACAAGCGACCATATTAAATGAAAAGAGTCAATAGCTAGGTTTCCATCTAATTGGCAACATATTTTCATGTGAATATTCTAAAGTCCGCATAGAAACAATATGCATATTTTCCCACCATACATGTGTTTCCATCAAATGTAATTGTTGTAGTTAAATTCTCATTTACCGAATAAAAAATACAAGTTAAAAGGTACAATATGCAGAATTCGCTCCACCATTTCTTGGTTGCTACAATTCTAATAGTTAGCCTAATTTCAGTTTATGAGACAAAACAGGCAATGTATAGTGTAGAGAATCATTGTACCATCTAAATTGCTATGAAATACATTTTCAGTAACCAAAAATATGATTTTGGAATGAGATGTTCGATGAGCAGGTGTCCACATACTTTTGGTCATATAGTGTATAATATCACCAAATTCTACCTGTGTATCTCTAATTAGGACAAAGTGTATCACATGATGGTAAGGGAATGACTGTCTTTTGTCCCAGAATAGCAGACCGATTCTTTTGTTGATATCCCAGTGATTTGGATCAAAGGCTGACAAAGAGAAACATTTGATTTCTAATCATGCAAAGTGCCCTCTGCAACAGTTTATGTCACAGCCATATACAGTATGATGGTTAAAGATGGATGGTGTTCATGCAGTATGGGCCCGATTAAGACATAGGAAATGTATGCATTTCCTATGCATTTTGATTTAAGCACTTCTCAGTATTTGGTATTCAGACATACAAGCTCTTTGGGAGTGCGTATGGAATACATTTTAGAGTTTTCATTCAATAGTGTTTTTAGTACATTTATCTAAAGCCATCCCTTTTAATATGGTGTACCCTTAATTAAAATGTTCAGACTCAATATAATATATTGAGAGAATGGTATCAGAATATTAAGGATCAATGAAAGAAAGCCATCAAAATATGATGAGTTTGATTCTAAAACACTTTATATCTATTTTCAGAAATGTTGATATATTAGGTAAAGTGTTGTGTTTTTTCACTATCTAATCATGACATGAGGTTGTTAAATGACAGACATTTCAGAGAGACAAATAATCATGTTTTTTGCTAAATGCTATATATCCGCCTCACTCTCAGATAAATAAGTAATACTGCTAGGTTTTACACAGTCAAATGTTACAAATAACTACATTTTTAGTAAAGAACTGTAAAAATGCTACATTTGTGACATCAATATATCATTTTTGTTTTGAAAAAACGATTTAATACAGCAATATGAGATCTGTATTTTAAACATTTACATTTGACATTTTAGTCATTTAGCAGATGCTCTTATCCAGAGCGACTTAAAGGTCCAATGCAGCCATTTTTATCTATATATCAAATAATTTCTGGGTAACAATTAAGTACCTTACTATGATTGTTTTCAATTAAAATTGTCAAAATGAAACAAAAAATGCTTATTTTCAAAGAGAAATTTCTCAAGCAAGAATTTTACTAAGACTACCTGTGAGTGGTCTGACTGGAGAGGGGAAAATGAAAAACAAGCTGTTATTTGCAGAGGTTTGGAACTCTCTTTCTTATTGGTCTATTAACTAATTCACCAGGCAGGCCAAAACTCCATCTCACCAAAACAGGCAGAAATTTCAGGCAGTCTTTTCAAACAGCTCTTATACTAAAAGGGCGTTATCGTCATTTTCACAATTTCACAGTATTATTTCAACCTCATAGTGTGGACATATACTGTTTTTAAAACACAGGGGAATTTTTTGGGGGACTGCATTGGACCTTTAAGATACAGATGTACGATCTTAATTTGACCACTCTTTTGTTGCTGAGAATTTTCCTGTACAGAAAGATTGTAATTTCATTTAGAAAATGTAGACTTAATTTGCCCTAACGAAAAATGTATAAACCCCCTACAAAAATGACCATGAATTATAATCCATATAATAATTCATATTTCCTGTTGTTGCAGGATTAACTGGGTCAAATACAGACGATACATCTGTAGCTAGGTGAGACAATCACATATCACAGTCAAATATACAGGATACGAACATTCCATTACAGCTAAACATTGGATATACAGCATTTTGCAAAATAAAATAAAACAATTTAATCATACACATCTAAAATCAATTTAAAAAAAATCTGAGTACAGTAATATTTTACACACACATGAAGGTACCCATAACCAACCATTCAGTTGTCCAATCCATTAAATATTGAAAGGGGAGAAAACTGCAACAATAAGGGTTCTACCCTAATCCTCACTGTTAATGGAACTGATGTGACAACGGTCCAGTCGTTGTAAACCATGCGTAAGGGTCCAGGTTTAAACTGCCAGGCCTGAGAAAAGTCTGAGCTGAAATTAAAACATTCACGAATGCACAAAGGTTGAATTTGGTCTGCGTTTGGCTCATTTGGCTTGCGTCTCCAAGATTCATTCCTGCAAGTTATAAGGGCATACAATTTAAATTCTGCATAACGGCACAGCATTTCATATACTCCACTGTGGGAAAAGGGCACACATAGCCTATCTGTCATGTTGATATGCTTCAGTTTTCTGGCAAACTACTGGTTTAACATTTGTCTCCAGCGATTATAAGGTAAAATATATCTAAAACAATTGTCATTTATATTTACAATCCCCTTATCCAAATGCAGTGGGGAACTGTGAGGACCTTCTACTTCTTCAAAATAATTGATAATTTAATTTCATCTTTTCAATTATATTTCAATGATATTCTAATTATTTCAGTGATATTCTGATTTCATCTCTTCAATTTGTGTTCTGTGAAAAAGAAAAAAATATCCAATCAGGATTTTTCTTTGGTGGTCTTTCGGGAGATACATTTGGCTAGCTAAGTCAGCCATTGACTAGACCATCAGAAGCTATATAGAAGGCATTCACCATTGAACTGTATTAGGGCAGTATTTCGGAGTGACAGTGGAATCAACCAATCACATTTTGAAACTTCCACCTTTTGAAGGCTGACAGGTCACTGCACAATAGTGAGCAGTAGTTTTCCTAAAAGCTAGCTAGCTTTTGTTGTAGGTTATTGTGCAGAGGCTCAACAGGTGTTATCGAAGAGGATGTTGCTGCTAATTTGTTAGCTTTGCCCTTTTCAAGATGAACTTTCAGCAAGAAGTCAATTTTCAAATAATTTTGAGTCAATGAGTCAATACATGTTAGAATACCCTTTGGCAGTGATTACAGCTGTGAGTCTTTTTGGGTAAGTCTCTAAGAGTTGTGCACACCTGGATTGTATAATATTTGCATATATTTTTTTTTTTAATTCTTTAAACCATGAAGTCGGTTGTTGATCATTGCTACACAGCTATTTTCAACTCTTGCCATAGACTTTCAAGCCGATTTAAGTCTTACTGTAACTAGGCCACTCAGGAACATTCAATTTCGTCTTGGTAAGCACCTCCAGTGTATATTTGGCCTTCTGTTTTAGGTTATTGTCCCGCTGAAAGGTGAACTTGCCTCCCAATGTCTGTTGGAAAGCAAACAGAACCAGGTTTTACTCGCAGATTTTGGCTGTGCTTAGCTCTATTCCGTTTCTTTTTATATAAAAAAACCCTACTCCTTGCCGATTACAAGCAGACCCATTAAATGATGCGGCCACCACCATGCTTGAAAATATGAAGAGTGGTACTCAGTGATGTATTGTTGGATTTGCCCTAAAAATAACACTTTGTGTTCAGCACATAAAGTACATTTCTTTGTCACATTCTTTTGCAGTTTTAATGCCTTATTGGGAAAAGGATGCATGTTTTTTTATTTTTTTTTTTTTTATTCTGTTCAGGATTCCTTCTTTTCAGTTAGTATTGTGCAGTAATTATATTGTTGTTGATTCATCCTCAGTGTTCTTCTATCACAGCCATTAAACTCTGTAACTGTTTTAAAGTCACCATTGGCCTCATGGTGAAATCCCTGAGCGGTTTTCTTCTTATCCGGCAACTGAGTTAGGAAGGACACCTGTATCTTTGTAGTGACTGGGTGTATTGATACACCATCCAAAGTGTAATTAATAACTTCACCATCCTCAAAGGGATATTCAGTGTCTGCTTTTCAAATGTTTACCAATGTACCAAAAGGTGCCCTTCTTTGCACGTCATTGGAAAACATCCCTGGTCTTTGTGGTTGAATCTGTGTTTGAAATTCACTGCTCGACTGAGGGACCTTACAGATAATTGTATGAGTAGGGTACAGAGATGAGGTAGTCATTCAAAAATCATGTTAACCACTATTATTACACACAAAGTAAGTCCATGCAACTTATTATGTCACTTGTTAAGCACATGTTGGGGTATTGTGTGTGACAAAACATTTAAATTTAATCAATTTAAAATTCAGGCTGTAACACAATTTTAATTTTCTGATGACATTATGAGTGCATTCTAAGAACAGAAAAGTGACATTTGACAATAAATTGAACACCTGAATTCCTACTAAAATCCCTAAACTCCATTCATAATTTGTCCGTGCCAGTTCAATGTTTTACGTGCTATAATTCCAATATCTGATTGATAAAAACAATTGTTCAAATGTTGTATTTATTAGAATTGTTTTTAAAACCTTTGAACAATTTTGATGACCGTTGCTAGTTGTACATTTTGATTTGGAAACGCTTAGCCTAATAGTTGTGTTTTTGTATTCTTATGATTGGGATTTACTGACTTATTATGTCCAAGTGAATGGGTTGCTTATTCTTTAACATCATGCTGTGTGTGACTGCTGTCTTTTTATCAGCCCTATGTGTGTTACAAAAAGTGTATTGTCATCCATGGAGTGTGCTGCATATTACCGTCGCTGTCCATTCAGCATCACATTCACATCCTTTGATGTGTCACTGTTGTCACTTTTGGAGATAGTGTGATAGTGATAGTGATGGCGTTAGGCTACCATAGGTTGTGTAAGCAGTGTGGTTGTGGTTGTGGTTGTTGCTGGTAGCATTATCCGTGTGTGTGCTGTCTGTGTGAGTGGCAGCCTGAAGCATGGCTCTGCCTCAGGCCTGTTTGATTCAGTTGGTCGAGTTAAGTGATACTATGTTTCTGTTGTTTTTCTTGATTTCAACATGCTGACTAGACCAGGAACATCTTGTCAGCTAATTAGTCCTGGGACACAAACATTGGGTTGTTATTTTAACTGAAATGCACAAGGTCCTCTACTCCGACAATTCATCCACAGAGAAAAGGGTAAACCTATTTAGTTTCTAGTAATCTCTCCTCCTTCAGTCTTCTTCTTCTGACATTATATGACGATTGGCAACCAACTTTAAGGTGCATTATCACCACCGACTGGAGTGTCAACCTCAGTTTAGCTTTCAATCAACCACGTGGGTATATGCTCCTAAAAACCAATGACGAGATGAGAGAGGTGGGACTTGTAGCGCATCAAGCATCAAAAATAGAACCGAGTTATATTTTAGGGCCTGGCTACACAGACGCTTGTGAGCAGTTTGGATGAAATTATTGAATAACATGTAGTATGTGTACATTTATTTTGAGCACGTAATGCGAGCGGTGTGGTCAGCATGTAAAAGTTTGGTACAACGTGTTGGAATAATTTGTTCCCCCACTGAAGTCCAATACCCACAGTTCACAACTGTCCAAATGGATTAGTCATTTATCTAGCTCTTATCAATAGCTCTTATTAATTTGTAAATTGCAGTGCATGGAGAATGGTATTATTTCTATCAGGGATCTTATTTTGTTTATGTTTTTCCGCTTGGAAATGACAGGTTGCTCGACCTTATTCATAATTTCCTTGCGCTTAAAAGTGGTGGAGTTATGAGGGAATTAAGTCAATGTAGGAATAAGATTGTCTGTACAAACACCTCCGCCACACCTACATTTCTTTGATCTTCACCCAAAAAGCGTACCTTGCTGGCACTGGGTAAGTTCAAGGACAGAATAGTGAGAAAAGTGCATAAACTCAGGTCTGAATTCCCCCCTTAAAGACCCAGGTCTTTAAAAGTTCAATGCATCTGTTTTTATCTGAATATCAAATAATTTCTGGATAACAATTAAATGTGATTGTTTTCAATTAAAATTTAGCAAAGAGCAATTTCTCAAGTAAGAATTTTGTTAGGATTGTTTGGGAATGGTCTGAGTGGGAGGGAAAACTGAAAACTAGCTGTTATTGTCAGAGAGGTTTGGAACTCTCTTTATTATTGGTCTTATTAACTAATTTAACACCTAGTGATGTTACCAGGCAGGTGAAAACTCCATCCCACCAAAAGAGGCTGAATTTTTTCAGACTGTCTTTTCAAACGGCTCTTACACTAAAAGGGCATTATCATAATTTTCACAATTTCACAGGATTATTCCAAATTCATAGTATATAAAATGTATGTATATAAAACACAGACAAATCTGTTTTTTGAGTGCACTGGGCCTTTAAGTGCTTTATATTGTATGGGGGTAATTCATCATATCCACCGCAAATGTAGCACCAAACCCCGGGTAGTACATGGCAGTTGGTAGACTGACAGGCGCTTGGGTGGACTAACACACAGATTTATTTAACAAGAAGATGTAGGACTACTGTATGTAGCCCATATCTCCTTTAAATTACTGTCCATTTCTGTATCGTCATCATAATGCTGCAGCATCAGCTAAAGCATGTTTTCTAGGGGTCCTGGAATCAGTGTCTCTGTAGAGCCACTGTAGAGCCACTTGGCTAACCACACATTCCTACATCCCACAGGCATGTTCAAGAAGGGGGGGGTCTTCGTATTAGCAAAATAAAATAAACATTTAATACATTTTTATTGGTCGCGTACACATATTTAGCAGATGCTATCGTGGGTGTAGCAAAATGCTTATGCTCCTAGCTCAAACAATGCAGTAATACCTTACAATACAAAACAATACATGCAAATCCTCAAAATAAAAAGAAAGAAATTAAGAAATATAGAAATATTTGAATGAGTCCGAAATATAAATATATATGTATATAATGGTGTACAGTAGTAGTTATGTATGATGAGCCTTGACTGTAAAACAGTATGTAAACATTATTAAAGTGACCAGTTCAATGACTGTGTACATAGGGCAGCAGTCTCTAAGGTGCAGGGTTGAGTACTGTGACAGTGACTAATGGCACTTTTCTACTGCAGGGCCGTGCAGTGAATATCAAGGTTCCTATTTAATCTCCATTTACCCATGGCCTGCTTGATTCCTGTAAGCAAGCGGGATAGACAGCCTCGTTTGATATCTGGTACTGACCTCAAACCAAGTAGGACGGTGTGTGGGTTTACACATTTCTGTACTCAATGATTGGTCTCATGCAAAGATGTCCCAGTTTTGTAAATATTCATGTATGAGTCACTGGCTCCATATTTTAAAAGAGAAGGTGAAATCTGACTACGAACAGTACAGCTACACAAACTAATAACACAAAAGCCAAAAAAAGAATAATGGAAGCAACAAATTGGTCAGTTGGAGATGTCTAAGCGCTTTTGAGCATCTGGGCAGACGCCAACATCCAGAGGCAACTTTTGTCAATCTCATCCACAGAGGGCTTTTGTCATGGCAGGATTATGTTCCTAAACATTATTCAAGGAGTAGGTTTGGATTTATGAATTTATATATATACAAGACTTGTATCATTGCATCATTTGGTGTATCTGGTTGGTAGATCTGGTAGGCCCCACACTGGCCTTTGCTGGATAAGATTATGTAATTTTGATGAGACAATAAATGGTTGGAAAACAACACTGCACTCGCATAGCTGTACTTGGACAGTTTGTCCAGGCCATAAAAGGACATCAGACACCAGCAACAGACATGTAACTAGACTAAACTGGAATAAAATAAACTGGCTGAAGTTCTATGTAAAATACTTTCTACTACACCAAAATTATTGTGAATGTGGCTTTCAATTACAGTATATTGAATTTAGCCTACCATAAACATTGAAAACAATGTACATTTTTGAGAAATAAACTTCTTAAACATGCGTATTTGTGTTGATTTTCAATTTAGGAAATAAAGATACTAAGATTTTGACAGTTGCATGTATTCATGGATGCCAAGGGAAGCCAGGCTTCCCCCAAAAACGTACGAATAATTTTTTTAATAAACATAGACATTTTCCTTAAATCACTAGGTGATGAATGCATCTCATCGGAGATTGTATCTCATCCCCAATGTCACTGTAAACGTAGGTCATCTATCTGATGCTCATCTGGTCAAAAAGAGCAGAACATTGTTGCCCCCCATAGCTTTGATTGCTAGGGAAGCCAGCAAACATTTGGCCTCCACTGATAAAAAAAATAAATAATAATAATATCCAAACAGCGTTGAGCTAAACTGTGAATGGTCATGGTGCACCAGAAAAAAGTGTCAAAGGAAGCCAGTTTGGATATGGCTTCGGCCTGTCGGCCCCAATTTCTCCACAGGATGAAGCCAACCCTCTCCGCCCGCTTGGCGCGGAATACCTTGACAAACTCGTCAAGAATTTCCCCACCTTTGACCCCGTTCCAGGTCAGCCAAACGATACTGAGACGTTCCTAGCTGACATAGAGGACGTGTTGGGTGGCTACCCGAACGCTACGGGTTCTGACAGGGTTTACCTGTTGAAGCGAACGTCGAATAGACACGTGACGAGGTTCATTCGCCTACAACAGCAACACGTGCTAAATGACTACGCTAAACTTGCCACAGCTTTGAAATTAGAATTCAGTGGTTCTGCGACTCGCAAACACTATAGCTCACTGGCTGACACGGTCAAACAAGCTCGGAACGAACACCCACAAGCTTTCTATCATAGGCTTCGTTCAGCTTACTTTGGCCTACTCACAGAAACAGGAATGGAAGAGCTGTTACCATTCAAACAAATGTTTCTGTCGAACATGTATCCCACCTTCATTACCTACTTGGGCCCTGCCGCCCACGTTGGCTTGCCTATCTTACAACTCAGAGAGCTTGCAAGCACAGCTTTTGAGGCATCAAAAGTTCACAACGCTAAGAGCCCTGACCACTCGGTTTTGAAGTTTAACCAGGAGCACTCACTCCAGTTAGAGGGTGCATTATCAGGTATTGGAGCGTCGAGAGATGACGCACAACAACAGTTTCTACCACGAAACCATGATTCCAATAACCTCCGCGGTCTAAATAACTGTAAAGTACGTAGCCATCAACATGACTACCGCTACAAACGACCCGTTCGCTACGTTCCTGCACCCAACCCACACAAAGTGTCAGAGCACAAGGGTAACAAAGGGTTGAAGGACGATCAAAACGTAGACCAATGTTCTCCAGAAGTCCCACTACGGGAAGAACTAAAGCGAGAACAATTTGAGAAAAGGGTAAAAGATAAGTCACAAGGACTAGATGGGGAATTACCGGACACCAGGTCCGCAGAAATTAACACCCATAGCAAGGACGTTAAAGTTCAAATTTCTCCCGCTCTCATTCAAGACCCTATCCAGGGCCCGCTTGATCAAGAAACAAGCCCCTGGGCTCTGTCAATAGACTCTGATACAAAAGTTGCGAAGAAAAAGGTCAAACGCTTCGTTAAAGCCAAGCCTACTCAAAATCGGAAAAGTCAACCTGCTTCCACCTTGAACAGAAATGGCACATCACGTCGTTGCGAACGACCACTCCACTTTGTGGGGAATATGTCCACTAACCACGAATCTAAACGGCCATACCTGGAAACAGTCCTGGAGGACTGCTTATCTTGTCATGCGCTAATTGATTCGGGTGCGACAATATCACTCATCTCTCAAACATTGTTTGATGATCTCAAAAGGGCTTTGAAGCCAACTAAACGTTGGTTAAAAGTGGAACGATGCGACACTACACTTCGAAGGGTCACTCAGACTACCTCGCCTCTCACATTGAGAGTCATGCTGAAACTACACTTCCAGGACGTATCGCTCGTTCACCCTGTGTATGTTACCAGCCTCGAAACTGTAACCCTGCTACTTGGAGCAGACTTGATGGATCGGTTACTCCCATTGATGGATTGGAAAACCAACCAGGTATGGTCACAGGCCACAGTGCCTTCTCCACTGACCACACTGTCTTCCCCTAACGCTAGCTGCAATGCAGTCATTCACGAGGGGTATCTGTCGAAAGCACCCCTTTGGGAAAAGACGTTTAGAAACCTCTTGGTGCAGAATCCGATCCAAGGAGATATTACGATATCTCGACACATTCCATCAGCCAACCTGATTGACCATTCTTTTCATGATTTCGAGCCAGCTGTCTCTGTGAATACGCAACTTCCCTCCTCCTTGCAGTCGTGCAATTCGATAGTTGAGACGAACTTCCCTTGCCCTTCGGACACTTCCGCAAGCACTGCGGCCGTCTCAGCAAGAAAAACATTGATGTGCAGAGTACACTCTGCTTCCGATGATACACCTTCTGCTTTGTTGGGGACTGTCACCCCTTACAATGACACTAATGGCGTCAGTCCAGCAACAGACCCGATGACTCCCACTGGTGAAACACTTGGCGATATCCTCAGACCGATATCCTCGTCTCAGTTTGCAGGTACTGAAAAGGTTGCCACACGCGGACGCGGTGGTGACTGACAGACCTCAACAGCCACTGAGGGTGTTGAAGCACAAACACCAGGAGATTTGGTTGAAAGGTTACAGCCATTCTCATAATAACGCGGCCACTGACAACTCGTACATAGGGTCCGACCTTTTCGTTTGCGCCTCGGACACCAACACCACCCGCTGGTGGGGGGGTCCCGAGACACAAAGGGGGGGAATAGTAGCCCAGACCCATGATGAGCCTCATCGAGGCCGGTGGGGGGGGTCGAGCATACGGACAACACCGTACGAGGCCGCCAGAGCATAAATCAAATCTAGTTGTAAACTCCCCTATGAGAACAGTGAGGAGCAGACAGGCCCCTAGACGGGGATTATCTTAGAACATGTCTAAGATAGTACTGAGGTGTACCACACTGGTCGTAAAGGAAGTCCAATGGACTTGTCCACCTCCAAAACAAATGTCAACAATAATCATTCCTTGCCATGTGTAGGTTCAACTACAATACAACTAGTAATATGCTCCAATCATGTGTTCCGGTAGATAATATTTCAGAATAAATTGGTAGGACAACTGGACCCCTTGAATACCAGTACCAATACCGCAGTCAGTCCAGCAACACTCAGTAAGAGGATTAGTAACCTCACAAGTTAAATTGCTATTGATAATAGCGACATAGGAGTCACTCAGAGTGCAACACGGGGAAGGGAATCTCCATTGCACTCTTCCAATGGTTAACACATGCCACTAATAAAGAGAACCCTCCGTTCAGGAGAAAAGTTATTAGAAGTCATGAACCATGATCACACCACGTATGACTGGTCTAATACTTAGAGTACTTCCGTCGTGAGGTTAGCTCCTCCGTGGATAACATAGCTATGAAATAGACTTCATACCTACCGCCACTACAATAGTGGAAGACACCGTGACTTGTAGAAAACTACTACAGACTCCCTTGACACCAATTCTGACTGACCTCCAGACATTGACCTGAAAATTACCTGACTACGTCAGACTCATTCTGAACAAGTTGTAATCTGCCAGGATACTTGGTTTTCTTCCCTTGACATGCACGATTGTGTAAGCATAAACGCACATGGACAACGGAACATCCAATTAGGATTTATGCTAGGATCACTTAAGGGTCCAAGCAAAATACCAGCCTTAGTAAAGTTGAACGTTTACTTCTAGGCCTGTGACTCTACAGCACTCACCAGTTTTCTAACCAGATGTCCATAGGTCATCCTTTAGACTGCCCAAAACTAGTGCCTTACAGCTGTAGACTTATCATATAGTTGTCAACTTAGGATAGTACCCTAAGCGCCACCCCGCAAATTAGGAAAGCCCTAAATATGTCATTAGACAATGCCATGATAGGGTCATTATTTTGCCAAGACCATGGACGTAGATAGAATACAGTCCAATTAGATGATTAAGGTGGCATAACTATATTTTGTTTTGTTTATGCTTTCATTCATTTTGTTTCATTTTCTTCGGCACATAGAAAGTGATAGAGCCATAAACAACTCCCCCATACAACCATCAGTTAGTGCCACAACGCCGCTCATTTGGGGGGGAATGTAATGATATATTTCATGAGTGTGTGTGCGTTGTGTTAGGGCTAGGGGGCAGTATTTGCACGGCTGGATAAAAAAAATGTACCCGATTTAATCTGGTTACTAATCCTACCCAGTAACTAGAATATGCATATCCTTATTATATATGGATAGAAAATACTCTAAAGTTTCTAAAACTGTTTGAATGGTGTCTGTGAGTATAACAGAACTCATTTGGCAGGCAAAACCCTGAGACATTTTCTGACAGGAAGTGGATACCTGATGTGTTGTATTACCTTTAAACCTATGCCATTGAAAAACACAGGGGCTGAGGAATATTTTGGCACTTCCTATTGCTTCCACTAGATGTCACCAGCCTTTACAAAGTGTTTTGAGTCTTCTGGAGGGAGATCTGACCGAACAAGAGCCATGGAACGATGATGTCCCATTAGACACCTGGCGCGCGAGTTCATGTTGGGTACCCTCGTTCCAATACGTTATAAAAGAGTATGCATTCGTCCACCTTGAATATTATTCATGTTCTGGTTAAAAAAGGCCCTAATGATTTATGCTATACAACGTTTGACATGTTTGAACGAACGTAAATATATTTTTTCCCCTCGTTCATGAAGTGAAGTCCGGCGGGCTTAGATCATGTGCTAACAAGACGGAGATTTTTGGACATAAATGATGAGCTTTTTTGAACAAAACTACATTCGTTATGGACCTGTGATACCTGGAAGTGACATCTGATGAAGAGAATCAAAGGTAATGGATTATTTACATAGTATTTTCGATTTTAGATCTCCCCAACATGACGACTAGTCTGTATCGCAACGCGTATTTTTCTGGGCGCAGTGCTCAGATTATTGCAAAGTGTGATTTCCCAGTAAGGTTATTTTTAAATCTGGCAAGTTGATTGCGTTCAAGAGATGTAAATCTATAATTCTTTAAATGACAATATAATATTTTACCAATGTTTTCTAATTTTAATTATTTAATTTGTGGTGCTGACTTGACTGCCGGTTATTGGAGGGAAACGATTTCCTCAACATCAATGCCATAGTAAAACGCTGTTTTTGGATATAAATATGAACTTGATAGAACTAAAAATGCATGCATTGTCTAACATAATGTCCTAGGAGTGTCATCTGATGGAGATTGTAAAAGGTTAGTGCATCATTTTAGCTGGTTTTATGGTTTTGGTGACCCTGTCTTTGAATTGACAAAACATTACACACAACTCTTGTAAATGTACTGTCCTAACATACTCTAAATTTATGCTTTCGCCGTAAAACCTTTTTGAAATCGTAAAACGTGGTTAGATTAAGGAGATGTTTATCTTTCAAAGGGTGTAAAATAGTTGTATGTTTGAAAAATTTGAATTTTGACATTTATTTGGATTCAAATTTGCCGCTCTTGAAATGCACCTGCTGTTGATGGAGTGCACCACGGGGGGGACGCCTGCGTCCCACCTAGCCCATAGAGGTTAACATCTGCCTAAGTTACTGCCCAGATATTCTAGTCTGGACGACCAGACGACGGGTCCGGAACGGCGATCCCAATCCGGACATCCGCTGCGGAGTCATGGAACGGACATCTTCATTTGCAGAGACCCTACCCGGGTCGACCACCAGAGGGGGGACTGCAATAGCAACCACCAACTGGACATCTGCTGCCCAGCCTTGGAGCGGACTTCTTCATTTGCAGACACCCTACCCAGGTTGACCGCCAAATGGGGACCACAACGATGATCCACAACCAGGACAACCCACGTTCATTTTTATGATTGGTTTACAACATGCAGTTTAATCGCAAGATTGAACCCAACATGGGGGGACTGTCATGACGTTGGCCTGTGGGTAAGGTTTATGACCCCCCCCATAAATACCTTTCCCCCTTCCCCTCTCTTACTGACCCTACTGAAGGACTGCTGTCCTGTTAAATATAGAGAGTCTGGGAACATCAAACAAATGGGGAAAGGTACCACATATTTTGTTAAATAAAACCAGTTGGAAATATGCTTGGGAACGTAATGAGTATGTATGTCAGTTTGGTTATCATCTGAGACATTATGACTGATGACAGGACGACATAAACTGTACCTGGGAAAGTATCCACCCTCTCGTTATCAGAGTCACATGGAATTGTTATGCAATTGAAATGTTTGATATTGAAAATGTTTGTTAGGAGATGAAATGTAATTTTAGCTTCCGAATGAGAGATTTGGGTTTTCATAAGGAAAGTGCCCTGCTCGATCAGTAACCCAACCCTGTGAAGAGACAAGGGTTATAAACGATGAAACACCTCCCTCCCCCTCTCCACTATATAATCCTTTGACGAAAAGATAACCACGTAGTTCCAGTACGGGAGGTCTGCAGCCTCTACGTTAGAAGGACACACATGTCAAGTACAGAACTAAGCCAACCTCGGCGTGAGCTCTGGTATGAACTGGTATGAACTTTGATCTTATTCACTACAGAAGTGCTACTTCCTAGCTGTTGAGTTAGCAGCGGCCGCTGCTTACGTGGGCTAGGAAAGGACGGACGACGGATCCAGTCTAACAGACGGACGAAGATACCACCACGTATCCAATTGACCACCAGAGACATTCTTCCGAGTAACAGGAAGATCTGTTGGCCAACCCGGCCAGCATCTATGACCAATCTACCGAAGCGCAGCTCGGAGTAAATATTTATTGCATTTTCCTTTTCCAAATGGGCGGTAATTTAGAATGCATAAGATAATGTATTTACGATAGCATAGCTGCTGTTTCTGTGTTCCTAAATCTTCCCGCTCTTTCATTCAAGCCCAACCCCCTTTCCTTTGTGTAACCAGCCGTCATATCTGTTCCGTCTACCGGGACGTATTCTGTATGACATCATTGTATTCTGTGTATTTGTAATTCTGTGTGATTAGTTAGGTATTTAGTAAATAAATAATTAAACCCAATTTTGTATTGCTGATTCAACTTGTTAGCCAGGGTTCGTGAAGATAACCAAGAATTTACAACTTTCATTATGAGACTGAAAATAAAACAAGGGTTAATATTGACTGCTATCGATGTAAAATATTACAAAGTATTTTAAGAGTTTATTCGGAAGATAACGGCTCTATAAACATTCTTCCGTGGTGCCCCGACTTCCTAGTTAATTACATTTACATGATTAGCCTAATCAGGTAATATTAATTACAGAGAAATCATTTTATAAGTTAGCATGTCATATCACTTAATCCGGCATAGCCAAAGACATGACACAGTTTTAGAATCTTTAGAGTGTTTTCTATCCAAATCTACTAAATATATGCATATTCTAGTTTCTGGGCACCAGTTTAAATCGGGTACGTTTTTTATCCGGCCGTGAAATACTGCCCCCTATCCCAAAGAAGCTAGCTAGTTAAAATTAGCACTTTCCTAAATTTGCCATGGATGGAGATTTGAACTTATGGTTTTACTTAATTCACCATACAGGCCAACGATTATAACGGAGGTACTGATCTAACCATAAAATCACACATTGTGCCCCTGGCCTGAGAGGATGGAAGTTCAATATGTAGCTAGATGTAGAAGGCTAATGTTAACTAGCTAACATTGCCTATGAAAGGAAGTTAGGCTAGCGAGCATGCATTTTAGCCAGGTAGCCTCTTACAGCAAAAAATAAAAGCGTGTACTGTTTCGTCAACAGAGGAGGATGGCATTGGCATTTTTCTACAAGTCGGGTGAGTTTTCTACTTGCACGAATGCATGCACACACACACACACACACACACACACACACACACACACACACACACACACACACACACACACACACACACACAAAAATCAGAACCATTGAGCATAGGTGATTTGATGATGTTGAAATGATGAAGTTGAAATGGTACTGGAATAGTGGACGCAGCTCGACTTATGGTAACTCTCTATGGTTCTAAATCAATAGTTGTTTAATAGTCCGAAAATGTCGGAAACATTAACTTATTTGACCATGCTGTAGGTAATGTAACTGTTTTTTACATGCAATATGGACTCCACCGGACAGAGGTTGCTCTCCAGTTTTGTGATGAAACGCACTGTCTTCTTACTGTCTCGGCCTTCAGCCTATATATCACCATCACAAGGCATTTGAATTATAGAGCAAACAACGCAATTATCACAACACATAGCTTGTAATATGGCTTTTTTGGGGGGGCTTGGCTTCCCCAGTGATTTTACCCATGCACCGCTAATGGATTTATTAAACAACAATCAAACATTGTTCAGGAATATGCCAGCAGCATACCACCCTGCATACCACTGCTGGCTTGCTTCTGAAGCTAAGCAGGGTTGGTCCTGGTCAGTCCCTGGATGGTTAGATCACATGCTGCTGGAAGTGGTGTTGGAGGGACAGTAGGAGGCACTCTTTCCTCTGGTCTAAAAAATATCTTACCCCAGGGCAGTGATTGGGGACACTGCCCTGTGTAGGGTGCTGTCTTTTGGATGGGACCTTAAACGGATGTCCTGACTCTCTGAGGTCATTAAAGATCCCATGGCACTTATTGTAACAGTGTTAAACCTGGTGTCCTGGCTAAATTCCTAATCTGGCCCTCAAACCATCACGGTCACCTAATAATCCCCAGTTTACAATTGGCTCATTCATCCCCCTCCTCTCCCCTGTAACTATTCCCCAGGTCGTTGCTGTAAATGAGAACGTGTTCTCAGTCAACTTACCTGGCAAAATAATGGATTAAAAAAAATAGAAGATACAATTGTGTAGTTGGCTATTCACAGGTAAAAAAATGTAACTTATAATAACAGACGTCTAACATAAGGGAGTATATAATGTACTTTATTAATCCCCAAGGGTAAATTCATGTGATGGGCATACAGTAAGCAAGAAAGGGATTGAACCACTGAGCTTATGGACCAGGGCCCGGTTTCCCAAAAGCATCTTAAGGCTAAGTTCATTTTAGAGCAATAGGATCCTATGGTTCTAACAATAAACTTAGCCTTAAGATGCTTTTTTGATAAACTGGGCCCAGGCTTTGTCTGTCATGCTAATAGTTCTCTTGTTGGTCCAGGCGCTTTGTTGTCCAGAGGGTGTTCGTGGAACTGGGTGTCTGTGAGAGGAGGGAGAAAATCACAAAGAAAGAAAAAAGAGAAAATCTGTTATTAAACAGTGTTTATTTGCCTAATAGTAATTTTCTCTTTATTTTGCCTACCTACACACCAGAGAGCACCAGCCTTCGTTTTAGCAATAAATAGCAATCCTATGTAATCCACTCTGATGTACCTAGTTGTTAAAGTGTTCCAAGAGTCCATCACGCACTGTGTTTGCGTTAGCCCCCATCGTCTCCGGAAGTGGCACTGCAGGCTGGAGCAGCATTCCACTCCCTTCAAAGACTTAATTGTGTTGTCACAGACTGTGCAGTATAGAACATGCAACAGTCATCCACATTGCAGTCATTGCATTTCATAAGGCAGGGCCACCTTACCTTCAGTCTGCCAAATGCATTTTTGACCATCACTACTCTTTCCCTGCAGATTTTCTCATTGAATTGATCTTGTTCGTCATTCAGTCTGCCAGTATCTGCAAAAGGCTTCACCAGCGCCACACAGTTGTATTACCAACTCGAAAAGGTGTGCTACACTGCGATATTCTGAATTTGTGGCAAGCTTCCACAGGGCAATGGCAATTCGCTTTCGGAGAGGAACACAAAGGTGGAACACTGTATCCTGTCTCTCTATAACAGGACTCCTGTTGCAGAAGAACAGGAAAGTCTCTGCCGACATGCAGAAGTTATTGATCCATTGGGTGTCTGTAAATTGTGAAACACAGTGGTCCCATCACTCAGTTCACTGGCACCGGGTCCAGACAGTGGGTGCTCGCCTGCGGCTCTGCAACGTGATAGATCTTAAACACATATATTGCAGATTGTTATTATAAGTTCATGATATTGTAACGTTCCTTAGCATCTCTGGGATAGAGGGCGGTATTTTCACGTCCGGATGAAAAGCGTGACCAGAGTAAACTGCCTGCCACTCAGGCCCAGAAGCTAGGATATGCATATTATTAGTGGATTCGGATAGAAAACACTCTGAAGTTTCTAAAACTGTTTGAATGATGTCTGTGAGTATAACAGAACTTATTTGGCAGGCGAAACCCCAAGGACAAACCAACTAGGATTTTTGTTTTTGAGGTCACTCACTTTTCAATGTGTTTTCTATGTGTATCTAGATTTACAAAGCACTTGCTTGCAGTTCCTATCGCTTCCACTGGATGTCAACAGTCTTTAGAAATTGGTTGATGTTTTTCCTTTGTGTATTGAAGAAGTAGCCCTGTTCAGAATGAGGGTCAAGTGAAGTGTACTGTTGTGAAAGCACGCTCCACGTTGTTTTCCTCCAGTATTGAACGCAGTTTATCCCGTCTTAAATTTTATCGATTATTTACGTACAAAAATACCTAAAGTTGTATTAGGAAAGTTGTTTGAAATGTTTGGACAAAGATTCCAGGTAACTTATGAGATATTTTGTAGTCATGTTGCGCAAGTTGGAACCGGTGTTTTTCTGGATCAAACGTGCCAAATAAATGGACATTTTGGAGATATAACAACGGAATTAATCGAACAAAAGGACCATTTGTGATGTTTATGGGACATATTGGAGTGCCAACAAAAGAAGATCTTCAAAGGTAAGGCATGAATTATATTGTTATTTCTGAGTTTTGTGTCGCGCCTGGCGGGATGAAATATGATTGTCTGTGTTTGTTTGATGGGGTGCTGTCCTCAGATAATCAAATGGTGTGCTTTCACCGTAAAGCCTTTTTGAAATCGGACACTGCGGTTTGATTAACAAGATGTTTATCTTTAAAATGGTGTATAATACTTGTATGTTTGAGGAATTGTAATTATGAGATTTCTGTTGTTTGAATTTGGCGCCCTGCAATTTCACTGGCTCTTATCGAGGTGGGACGCTAGCGTCCCACAAATCCCAGAAAGGTTAGAGAAATAGTACATTCTCTGGCCACTCAAGTCAATGGGACACACATCAACTCACCATAGCATAGGTGGAGATAATATAGTTGTTTGGGTTGATTAACTATTATCTGATTAGATCAGGCAGTGGTGATAGATAGATTAGATAGATTCCACGAGATAGATGGAATCATAGGTTCTGATTGATCAGGCCAACGTTGAACAGTCCTTACCACGGGTACTACCTGTTTAAATTTCTGCCTATAGGAAGGGAGGAGCAGATTTGAGGCATGATCTGATTTGCCGAAGGGAGGGTGGGGATGGGCCGCGTAGCCATCTCGGAAGGGGAAGTAGCAATTGTCAAGAATTCTTGACGAGCGAGAAGCGCAGGCGATGTGTTGATAAAACTTCCTCCTTCCAGCTTTGCGATGTACAAATAACCTTGTTGGCTGTATGGACAGGGACAGTATATCCGGAGAAGAGCCATGATTCTGTGAAACAGAGTTTGTTATAGTCCCTGATATTTCACTGAACATTACAAGTAATGATATTTCACTGAACAGGGACTGAACATTACAAGTAATATACTCGGAAGCGGTGCATAGTATGCACACCTCTTGAGTTGGACTAAAAGCCCATACCGTCGGCTCTGTCTTGGAGCAACCCCTGGAATACATCTAGGGTTTTGAGATGTCTCTATTATGACATTGTGTTATCTGTAAATCTTAACATAACATAACATTTGAAGAGTTACAATCCAAAACGCTATATATCCATTTTCAGAAATGTTGGCAAATTAGCTTTTATTGTGTAGCCCTTTACTAAAGTCAAATGATCTAGTGGCCTCATGGGTGCAATGTTATTCATATTTTCATAATTTTATAATTAATAAACGTCAAAAAAAAATTATGCCAAAAATATGGTGTTTCTATGTCAAATGGTTTTGTTATTTTTCTGAATTCTGTGATGTATATCAAGTTTAATATTGGGATGCAAACTCAAAATGGAATACTTTTCAACTTTATATCTGACATGTTACAGGTGTCTTATTTTTTGTAAGCCCATAACCATGTGTGTGAGGTGTATACTTTTGTTTCAAAGTAGATATGTTTAAGACCAAGAAACAATCTGTGTGACTGTAACGGGGTGCGTACTGGTGGCAGAGAAGTCAGGCGCAGGAGAGCGAAAACTGATTTACAACAGTGTCGTTTAGTAAACATAAAAACCACCGTAAACAGAACAATCAATGAATGGGTCAGACAAAACCCTGTATCCACCAGCATAATGTACACAAGCACTACAAGAAACAATTCCGGACAAGGACATGGGGGAAACAGAGGGTTAAATACACAACATGTAATTGATGGAATTGAAACCAGGTGTGAGGGAAGACAAGACAAAACCAATGGAAAATGAAAGGTGGATCGGCGATGGATAGGCCGGTGACGTCGACTGCCGAACACCGCCCGAACCAGGAGAGGGACCGACTTCGGCGGAAGTCGTGACAGTGACCCTGATTTAGCCCACTGTAGTAAAAGGTTATAGAAATTATGAAAGAGATTAGTGTGTTTTTTCACCATCTAATTGTGGGATGGGGTTGTTGAATAAAATACCTGTATTTGTTAAAAATCTATCATTTGATGATTTCATTTCAGAGAAATAAATAATTAGCAAAATACTATATATCTGCCTCAATCTCAGAGAAATAAGTAGTACAGCTAGGTTTTACACAGTCAAATGTAACAAAAAAACAAACATTTGTGTAAAGAATATATTGATTTTGCAAAAGAAAATGTTAAATCTATTAATAAAAAATCTGAGAACACACATGAAGATAACCATAAGTAATCATTTCCAATGAAATAACACACGTGAAAAATTGGTGGATATAGCATTTTGGAAATAAACTGTTCATAAATTGATCTTATCGAGAAGATTACAGAACTGCTCCTGTTCATCAAGTGCACTGATATTGTAATCTCAATTTACCATAATGTCATAACACTGATGATGATAGCCACCATTGATAGTCTTTTGAGGTATGTGTGTACGTTCAGAAAACCATTTTTAAATTTTCCAAATATTTATTGAGATATAATAACACCCTGCATACTTGCGTTTATTTTCAAGCTGTATTCAAATCTCATATCTCATTTTAAGATCTGATAATCACAATAAACCTTTTCTCTGCTAGAGAAAAACACAGTGTAACTTTCATTATTACTCTAAATGGGAATCCACACATCCCTGACAAGGCTGTGCTGTTTAAACAAATGTACAGTGACACCCATCACAGATAAAAGGCCAAAGAGATGAGGTCATGTACACATGCGTAATACCTGTAATTCTGTCACATGAAAGGGGCATGTATCTGCGGAATGTGGATCCTGATCAAAACAAGTTCTTATCAAAACATTTTTCTCAGGAAGGTGTCATCATACTGTTGGGTGCTGGCACCGTTTGCCCTATAGAGAGGCACAATGCACACTATTCATCTTTGTGAAGTAATCGCAGTGACTATCTGAGAGATTGAGCAACGGTGGAAATCTCCCTATTGCTGGGAAATTGGTAATTAAAATGGTACACGCCATACTATACAATGCTTTGTGTGTTTGAGCAACTCATTTGAAAACATTTGATTGCTACTGATTCAAATTCTGGATGATGTATAAAAAACTACTATGGAGTCTTTCACACAGTGAGGAAGTTGGCTTATGTGTCGTAGACTGACCTCACCTGGTGAGTCAGTGTTGTTGATTGCTCTTGTTCCCCAAAGGCCATAATGGGACCTACACTTTCCCCAAAAAGTCAATACATTGCTAATATACTAGTAATAACTAATTAGTAGTATTAACATATTTGCTCAAATGGATTTATGGTTTATTTGAGTTGTGTTACAGTGATGCATCATGTTGACTAATGTATTGCTGTGGCAAATCTGAGTCAATTGGTTCCATTGAACCCTACAGAAGATAGTAGATTTCCCATCATATGTATTTCTTCCCAATCTGTTTGTCTTAGTCACAGTGATGTCTGCAAGGCTCCTCATGTGGTGGCCAGAAGGCACGGCATCTCTCTGTCCTACCCCAAGAACGCTGCTCTGATGCTGGGCTGGCTCTCCTATATTCTTAGAAAAAACCCAAAGGGGTTCTACCTGGAACCAAAAAGGATTCTTCAAAGGGTTCTCCTATGGGGACAGACAAATAACCTTTATAGGTTCTAAGAGTGTAGGGGGCCCCTGGGTGTCTGGTTTGGTCCAGGCTGGTGTTCCATCTATCTGTGGCCTACAAGTCCTCTGTGGTCTCAGGTCTGTCCTGATGATGTCATGCTAAAGGATATTTATCACCACATGCAGTACTTGAAAATGGAGGGAATTGTGAATATTCTAGCGATTTGTGGACCCGTTTCTGTCAAATAATTGGATTGCATTGAGTTGAATCACATGTGAATATCAGAGGCCCAGTCTAGACATTGAAATAAGGAGCATGCATGTCTTGAAGAGAAACTACAAGTCATACAAAACATTTCCTATGAACACATTTGCATTGCACTTGATCCTTCTTTTATGTCTTTCTAGTTAATGTCAGCAAGTGAAGTCAGCCTGTCTACTTAAAGTGCTATCTTGGCAAGTGTCCAGTTTTGAATGTCTCATACACCTGTATTCTTCAAGTGGATTCCCTCGGTCAACTCTTTCTTCCTGATGTGCCCGATATTCCAGCTCAGCCACAGCTTGGTCCCATTCACTGCAAACAAACAATCTGCCCATTGTTAATACAAATAATAAGCCACTATTCCCAATTTTCCCTATGTGCCAGACAAAACACAATAAACAGATGAACCAGGGGGGCAAAATTACATCCGGGAATATAAATGCCTAATCTACATTATCCTTGATCCAGAACCTCTTCTGTTAGCAGCCAAAAAGCTTGCCTGAATTCTGCTCTATAAAGTGTCCCGGAGCCACAACCACTTTGTGCAAAGCCGTTTCACACATACACTGAGTATACCGAACATTAGGAACACCTTCCTAATATTGAGTTGCACCCCCCCTTTTAGCCTCAGAACAGCCTCAATTCGTCAGGGTATGGACACTACAAGGTGTCGAAAGCGTTCCACAGGGATGCTGGCCAATGTTGACTCCAATGCTTCGCACAGTTGTGTCAAGTTGGCTGGATGTCTTTGGGTGGTGGACCATTCTTGATACACACATTAAACTGTTGAGCGTTAAAAACCCAGCACCTACTACCATACCCCGTTCAAAGGTACTTAAATCTTTTGTCTTGCCCATTCACCCTCTGAATGGCACACAATCTACAATATATGTCTCAATTGTCTCAAGGCTTAAAAATCTTTATTTAACATGTCTCCTCCCCTTAATCTAAACTGATTGAAGTGGATTTAACAAGTGACATCAATAAGGGATCGTAGCGTTTACCTGGATTCACCTGGTCAGTCTATGTCATGGAAAGAGCAGGTGTTTTTAATGTTTTGTATACTCAGTGTATAAATTACTCAATATTAATAAAGTAAAATGAGTAAAATCCCCCCTTTCTCTGATACATATTGCAATACATATTGCAATATAATCTTGCTTTCCTGTATTATATTTATGCTAAAATGTTCTTCTACTGAGCCATTTACTTTATGTTAGTATTCTTATCTTATGTCTTATTATTGTTGCATTGTTGTAAAGGAACCAGCAAGTAACCATTTCATTAGACGGTGTATACCATGTGTATCCTGTACATATGAGTAATACAACTTGAAACTTGAGATAAGAATAATTGCAAATGGAGCTACGGAGGAAAATCCTACACTGACAGAGTAAAATTAGTAAAAATGAAAGCTACGCTGTTATATACTGTTCCAATTGAGTAGACTTGTGGAGTGGCAATGTTTAGAACAGCTGACTCAATGGCACCATATAGTTAATATCCATCCATGACACAGACACATTTGTGGAACGCCTGAAGTAGTGTGAATAGTCAATAATGCAATGCGTGTGTATACAAGTCAGTGGTAGACATGTCTGGTGACCATAGCTAATTCAGTATGCTCACAGGAGACATAGAGAACTACCCCTTAAACAGGAAATAGGTGTCTATGGACATTCTGTTTAATAACAGACTTTTGGAAATTAAACTATGAAACCCCTTCGACCAAATCAATCAATTAGTCTGTCTACATGTCCACATCCCCTCTCACTCCCCTTCTCCGTATTGCTCTTCCCTCCCTCGTTCTCTCTAACATTTTTTCTCTCTCTTACTTCCTGTATTATAATTTAACAAAAGTAATTTGAGAACTGAGCTACCAAATTATTACTAACACGTTGACTAACTCGCAGAAATTAGACTCTCAACCACTGCTAAGCGCCTTTATCGACATGGGTATAAGGCCCTCTCCTGTCCTTCTTTCGGCAAATCCAACCATGACTCAATCTTGCTTCTCCCCGCCTATAAACGCAAACTCAAGAGGGAAGTTCCGGTGGTCAGATCTGTACAGCATTAGTCCAACCAATCATGTGGACTGGAATATGTTCTGGGTCGCCTCTGGAGATTGCATCAATTAATACGCTGACTCAGTAACCATTGAGGGGGTGTGGGGGGAATGCATAGATGATGTGATACCGATAGTGTCTTTCAAAATGTTCCTGAATCAAAAATCGTGGATTGAAGGCAGCCTTGTAGGAAAACTGAAAGAGAGAGATGCTGCTTATAAACAGGCCAAGGTGACAGGGGACAAATGTTTGGTTAAACAGTACAAATATGGCATACGCAGATCGATCAAGATGACGTATGTGGCAGGGGCTCTTAATGATCAAGGATTACAAAAAGAAAGCCAGCCACATTGCGGTCACCAACGCCACCCTACCAAAGGAGCTAAACACCTTTTTCTCATGATTCAAGCACAATGACCCTGAGCTGCCGAGGAGAGCCCCCGATGACAACATGAGCTATACACTCAGGGTCTCAACTAAGGACGTATGTAAGTCATTCAAGCGTGTTAACCCTCAGAGCGTCTGCAATGGATCTGTCAGAGCGGTAGGTGAATTGGAGAGGGTTGAGTGTGTCGGGGAGAGAGGAGGTGATATGGTCTTTGACTCTCAAAGCACTTCATGATGATGGAAGTGAGTGCTACTGGTTGGTAGTCATTCAGTTCAGTTACTTTCCTTTTCTTGGGCATGGAGATGATAGTGAACATCTTGAAGCGGGTGGGTATAGTAGCCTGAGCTAATAAGAGATTGAAAATGTCAGCAAAAATTTTCGCTGACATTTTCAACCCTCTCTTCACTGACACTCAACCCTCTCCAATTCACCTACCGCCCTGACAGAGCCATTGCAGATGCAATCGCCATTGCACTGCACACTGCCCTTACCCACTTGGACAAAAGGAATGCATATGTGAGGATGCTGTGCATTGACTACAACTCGGTCTTCAATACCATAGTGCCCTATAAGCTCATTACAAAGCTCACGGCCCTGGGTCTGAACTCGTCCGTGTGCAACTGGGTCCTGGACTTTCTGACAGGCCACCCCCAGGTGGTGAAGGTAGGTAACGTTACCTCCTCGACACGGATTCTCAACACAGGATCCCCACAATGGTGCGTCCACTGTCACCTTCTATATTCCCTGTATACCAACGACTGCATGGCCTCACACAGTTCCAACTGCATTATCAAGTTTGCTGATGACACAACAAAAACAAGACAGCCTACAGGGAGGAGGTAGGCACTCTGACGGCATGGTGCCAGGTAAACAACCTCTCCCTCAACGTTTGCAAAACAAAGGAAATGATTGTGGAATTCAAGAGGAACCAGGCTAGACATACCACCGTCCTCATCAACGGGGCCGCTGTGGACACCGTCAATAGCTTCAAATTCTTTGGCGTACACATCTCACAGAAGCTGAAATGGCCTAACCACACTGACACTGTGGTAAAGAAAGCATGACAGTGACTCTTCAACCTCAGGATGCTGGTGAAATTTTGCCTGTCCCCTCCTGTTCTACAGGAGTACCATCGATATCATATTGTCGGGCTGCAACACAGCCTGGTACGACACCTCCACCGACGCGGACCGCAAGGCGATTCAGAGGGTGATACGTGCTGCCGAACGCACTGTTGGGTGCACACTGCCTGCCCTAAAGGACACCTATAACACTAGGTGTCGCAGGAAGGCGAACGAGATCATCAGGGATCCCAGCCACCCAAGCCATGCCCTGTTCTCCCCACTGCAATCACTAAGTACAGGAGCATTTTGGCAAAAACTGGAACACTGCCCAATAGTTTCTACCCTCAGACCATCAGGCTGCTGAATAGCCACCACTAGTCAGCTACCTGCTCCCTCTCACTACACCCTCTATGGACCCCCCACCCCCCCATCTAGTTAGTCCCTGGATGTGACTGGATGTGTAAGAAACATGTAGAACCTCTCACATGTCTCAAAAACTAGTTTCACATGTGGGTCTCTCTCACCCCCTGCCCTCTCCTAGCACATGGGACAATGTAATACCCTGCCTCTCTCTCCCCCTCATGCTGATCCCCATGCCTCTACCCCTTCACATTACTTCCTCCCTCTCTATCTCACTCCCCTTTCCAGGAAAACATGGACACTCCTCACCCTGCCTAGGGTCAGCACAGTGGCATCAAAAGAGCAGAGCCCCAGAGCAGCCTCCTCAGCTTAGAGGGGAAGTATCCTATTAGACAATGGCACAGTAATGGCCTCTGAGGTTCCCCCATTGTCCCATTAACAGTCATTAGGGCTTAATGGAAAATGCTTGCCCCCCCATCCCTACATCCCCCTTCCAACCCGCCACTCACCTAACCCTTTGATTCTCTCCTCCATCCTCCCTCCATCCCTCCAACCCTCCTTCCTCTTAATGCCCCTGTTTGTTTTGCCATCAAAAGACTGTCTTTAAGTCCTACAAAAGAGGGGGTTGAAGCGCAATCTCATTTGCGTGAGAGGACTTTACAAAGTTGGAGTCTGGTAGAATAGAATGAAAAGGGAGACGGTGGGCCTCCGGTGCTTTGATCTCAGTGAGGGGTAAATGGACTGGATTGTCTTGTACCCTGCTGGTGGGCTAAACTGAGACAGAGTGAGTTGCAGGGGGTTAAATCAAAGGTTGGGTTATCTTCACAGGGTCATCTCCATCACATTAGGACGTTGTCTAAATGTTGATTCGTTCACACCAACATCTGAGGGGACTTGAGGTGCCAAAAGGAACACTCAACAGACCTTCAACGCCCCTAAAGGAAGGCAATGGTCAAGTTCACCTCAATATGCAGACAATATATTCTGATACTCGTCAGTTTTTTTCGCCTGTCTCTTTCCTTGGTGAACACTGACCTTCAAGGACTATGTCCGTAATATAAAATATCAGCATTTTATTTCTCTCAACCTCATACTCACTCACAGTCATTACTAGTTGAATCATACTCATAACTGAGGCCCTACAGTTTGACTCACTACATCATCCACATGCCCTGACCAAGAGAATCTACCTGACAAAGAGAAACTACATGCCTACAGAATTTTCTGGTCAAATCCATATATATATATATATATATATTTTAGTCATTTAGCAGACACTCTTATTTTACTGGTCCCCTGTGGGAATCGAACCCAAAACCCTGGCGTTGCAAGCGTCTTGCTCTACCAAATCAGCCACATGGGACCCTATAGCCAGTACAAACTCAGGGCCCTACTCATAACCGATCCCCAATTGCTTGCGTGCTTTGTGACTGCACTATGGGTTTACAGTGTGACTGAGAACACATGACAGCTGTTGCGTGGGGTCGTGTTGAGGTTACTGTCTCTGTGTTCCTCCATTGTGGGTGTGAAACATCACATTACTGTCACCCACAGCTGACATGAAGAATGGGACATAATTCACACTAACTCAGTCCTGGACTGTCAACTTGGTCTGAGTAAAATGTATTAAAACTGATCACGCTTGACACACTCTCCTTACGTCGTTGACGGTGGTGATGGGACTGGTTTGTCCCATTTGTGGACGTTGAAAGTATTTGTGAAGTTGTCATGCTCTTAGGTAGCCACCCAAGTAGCCAATTGATAACATATTTTAGATAATTTGTTGTTCAAAATTCAAAAGGCACTTGCACATCTGAGCAATCTTATTGTAGGTGCATGGCAACAGTTGAAACAGGATGAAGGAAAAAGGTAAAAGGAAACCGCACAAACCGATAATTTGTTGTTGGAATCAAAATGTCCTTACATGTCAGATGCTGTCCCAGAGATGTCTTAATTCTCCAGTAACCCCAAACTATTCACTTGGCTCGAACTACACAGTCACATCAACTCTTAGCCAAGCACCAAGTCCTACAGAATCCTTGGGAATATTTTTGAACCTATTCTGAAATTCGGTAAGACATTGTGATTAACCTCTTACATCTAGACGTTCCGCTAGCGGAACAACGGCTCCAATATCCAATGATGGGCGTGGCGCGAAATACAAATTCCTCTAAAATCCGAAAACGTCCATTTTTCAAACATATGACTATTTCACAGCATTTTAAAGACAAGACTCTCGTTAATCTAACCACACTGTCCGATTTCAAAAAGGCTTTACAGCGAAAGCAAAACATTAGATTATGTCAGCAGAGTACCCAGCCAGAAATAATCAGACACCCATTTTTCAAGCTAGCATATAATGTCACAAAAACCCAGAAGACAGCTAAATGCAGCACTAACCTTTGATGATCTTCATCAGATGACACACCTAGGACATTATGTTATACAATACATGCATGTTTTGTTCAATCAAGTTCATATTTATATCAAAAAACAGCTTTTTACATTAGCATGTGACGTTCAGAACTAGCATACCCCCCGCAAACTTCCGGGGAATTTACTAACAATTTACTAAATTACTCACGATAAACGTTCACAAAAAGCATAACAATTATTTTAAGAATTATAGATACAGAACTCCTCTATGCACTCGATATGTCCGATTTTAAAATAGCTTTTTGGTGAAAGCACATTTTGCAATATTCTAAGTACATAGCCCAGCCATCACGGGCTAGCTATTTAGACACCCGGCAAGTTTAGCCTTCACCAAAATCAGATTTACTATTACAAAAGTTTGATTACCTTTTGTTGTCTTCGTCAGAATGCACTCCCAGGACTGCTACTTCAATAACAAATGTTGGTTTGGTCCAAAATAATCCATCGTTATATCCGAATAGCGGCGTTTTGTTCGTGCGTTCCAGAAACTATCCGAAATGGTAAATCAGGGTCGTGCGCATGGGGCATTTCGTGACCAAAAAATTCTAAATATTCCATTACCGTACTTCGAAGCATGTCAACCGCTGTTTAAAATCAATTTTTATGCAATTTATCTCGTAAAAAAGCGATAATATTCCGACCGGGAATCTCCTTTTTGGCAAACAGAGGAAAAAAACACAAAGACGGGGGTGGCCGCACGCGCCTAAGCCCACAGTCCCTTGATCGGCCACTTGAGAAAGGCGATAATGTGTTTCAACCTGGGGCTGGTATGACGACATTCAGGTTTTTCCCGGGCTCTGAGAGCCTATGGAAGACGTAGGAAGTGTCACGTTAGAGCAGAGATCCTTTGTAATAGATAGAGATGGCAAAGAAGTTCAAGAAATGGTCAGACAGGGTACTTCCTGTACAGAATCTTCTCACGTTTTAGCCTGCCAAATGAGTTCTGTTATACTCACAGACACCATTCAAACAGTTTTAGAAACTTTGGAGTGTTTTCTATCCAAAGCTAATAATTATATGCATATTCTCATTTCTGGGCAGGACTAATAATCAGATTAAATCGGGTACGTTTTTTATCCAGCCGTGAAAATACTGCCCCCTAGCCATAACAGGTTAAGCAATATCAATATTAAAATACTTACTACTATTGTTGCTATCAGCAAATTCCTCAATGTATGCATTTGACCGTCACATTACACCATACAAATCTCAATTTAAGAGCTCTTCCATTTTTGGCACCTTAAAAAAAGTGGACAACCCCAAAACAACACTGGTAGCCTCACAACAATGTTACATCTAATTTAAACTGTGTTTTGGGCATTTGGACAACAATAGACATCTGTTTATAGGAGGATGGTCAGCACACTTCAAAACTACACCTCTCCACTGTCTCCCTCACAAACAATCACACATCATAGTGATAGCAGGGGTTCTGAACAAATACTACATTTTTGTGAAGTACGCAATCTCAAACATGCCATTCAGTTCTGTCCCACTGGTCTACTAATTACAGTGGCTTGTGAAAGTATTCACCCCCTTGCCATTTTTCCTATTTTGTTGCCTTACAACCTGGAATTAAAATAGATTTTTGGGGGGTTTGTATTATTTGATTTACACATCATGCCTACCACTCTGAAGATGCAAAATATTTTTTATTGTGACACAAACAAGGAATAACACAAAAAAAACAGAACTTGAGTGTGCATAACTATTCACCACCCCCCAAAGTCAATACTTTCTAGAGCAACCAAGTCTCTTGGGGTATGTCTCTATAAGCTTGGCACATCTAGCCACTGGGATTTGTTGCACATTCTTCAAGGATAAACTGCTCCAGCTCCTTCAAGTTGGATGGGTTCCACTGGTGCACAGCAATATGTAAGTCATACAACAGATTCTCAATTGGATTGACTTGGCCATTCCAAGACATTTAAATGTTTCCCCTTAAACCACTCAAGTGTTGCTTTAGCAGTATAGTTAGGGTCATTGTCCTGCTGGAAGGTGAATCTCCATCCCAGTCTCAAATCTCTGGAAGACTGAAACAGGTTTCCCTCAAGAATTTCCTGTATTTAGCGCCATCCATCATTCCTTCAATTCTGACTAGTTTCTCAGTCCCTGCCGATGAAAAACATCCCCACAGCATGATGCTGCCACCACCATGCTTCACTGTGGGGATGTTGTTCTCGGGGTGATGAGAGGTGTTGGGTTTGTGCCAGACATAGCGTTTTCCTTGATGGCCAAAAAGCTACATTTTTGTCTAATCTGACCAGAGTACCTTCTTCCATACATGAAGGGAACTCTCGTGCGCCAGCTGTGTGGTTAGTGAGAAAGTGCATATTGCAAATATACGCTCCCTTGCTAGACGTCCGACTACGTCCGATAAATCCGCGGACGGCGTCGGGCCGCTCACAGGGGCCGGATCTTCCAGGAAGTCATCGAACGGAGTCTCTCGGACCTTCCGTTTCCGTTTAATAACATTTTCAACATTTTGGTCATTTCTTTGCAGTCCCGGATTATTCCACGGGAGGGCGAACGGAATCATATTGCAAACGTAACATATATCACCAATCACGACACGGCTTTTTCTCCTAAACGGAAAATAATTCGAAGACGAAACTCGGTCTGCGTGGGTTTGGCATTATGGGCAGTTGGCCCCGAACAAGATGGAGTCAAACAGGAAAATAGAGTGCTGATTTGACCGCTTCACATCAAACTACATGAGCCTACGGTGTCAGGAGAAAAGGAACCATGCATTTACCAATGTTCATTTCAGAGAAATTGTACAATGACACATTGGTGATATTCAACAATAGGAGGTTTTTTTTTCAAAAAAGTTACATATCCAGTTGCAGCATGTTCAGATGAGTCCGTTAAGGCGGGTTTCGGAGCTCTGCGAGATTTCTGTGATTTTCTGAAACAACACACACTTGTTCAACCCTCTGTAAATAAGTCAGTTCTTAACATAAAGACCTAAAACTCAATATTCTATAAGAGCCTAACGTTCAGATTCCTGTGTCAACCAGAAGTGCCTTAAAATGGTGTCACAGGGGCTGTTTTGAAGGGTTAAAAAGGTCAGATCTTTCCACAACTTCATATGTGTGACTAGGCAACCCTCATGAACTGTAATTCAGTCATATATCCCATCAGATGTCAAAGAAAAGCTCTCTCACACACACACACAGCAAGGACGGAGTGACACAGTGCGGTGCTTAAAGACACAAAGAGCCTGCAATGGCATTACCATTATCTCTAGGCTGAGACGAGTTCAACGAGATGCCCCGCTTGACCGTAGGTCGTTCGGTCTGAGCGCAGCGACCGTGAGAAAACTAGGCCCAAAATGATGCCTGCACCAATATGTCAAGTGCTTTTGGGTGACAGTGAGAGAACCGTTAGGGTTAGAAGCACAATTCAACCTCAGGAGCGTTCCTGAGGTCCTCCCAATCTGTGCAAGCCTAACCTTGACCCTGTGGCATTAACCCTTCACAGTGAAAAGAAGGTGTTTAGATCAAACAGTGTGCAATGACTTCTCTCCCCATAGGAATACATTGACAATTCTCCTAAATTCAACCTGAAGTCTATGTGGGTTATGAATGCCTTATGAACCTGTCTTCTATAACAATCCATCAGGCTACTGTGAGGTCTACCTGTGTCGATTCTAAGGTTCCTGGAGCAACCGGAAGTTGTTAAAATCACCCTAGAGCTATTGTCATATAAGCAACCTGCAGATAGTGAAAATCACGCAACTCAACCATGTGTCATTCAGTCAATTCTTAAGGTAGAGGCTTCATATTCAGGATTCTGTTTATGTCTACCCCAAAGACAACGTGTGTGGAGCAAGAGCTTCCTGTGACAACCGGAAGTTGTTAAAAACAGCCTAGAGCTATTGTCATATAAAACGCACATAGTGAAAATCACGCAACTCAACCATCTGTCATTCAGTCAATTCTTAAGGTAGAGACTTCTTATTCAGGATTCTGTTTATGTCTACCCCAAAGACAACGTGTGTTGAGTAATAACTTCCTGTGACAACCGGAAGTTGTTAAAAACAGCCTAGAGCTATTGTCATATGGCCAACCAGCAAATAGTGAAAATCACGCAACTCAACCATATGCCATTCAGTATATTCTTAAGGTAGAGACTTCATATTCAGGATTCTGTTTATGTCTACCCCAAAGACAACGTGTGTGGAGCAAGAGCTTCCTGTGACAACCGGAAGTTGTTAAAAACAGCCTAGAGCTATTGTCATATAAAACGCACATAGTGAAAATCACGCAACTCAACCATCTGTCATTCAGTCAATTCTTAAGGTAGAGACTTCTTATTCAGGATTCTGTTTATGTCTACCCCAAAGACAACGTGTGTTGAGTAATAACTTCGTGTGACAACCGGAAGTTGTTAAAAACACCCAAGAGCTATTGTCATATGGCCAACCAGCAGATAGTGAAAATCACGCAACTCAACCATGTGCCATTCAGTCAATTCTTAAGGTAGAGACTTCATATTCAGGATTCTGTTTATGTCTACCCCAAAGACAACGTGTGTGGAGCAAGAGCTTCCTGTGACAACCGGAAGTGGTTAAAAACAGCCTAGAGCTATTGTCATATAACCTGCACATAGTGAAAATCACGCAACTCAACCATCTGTCATTCAGTCAATTCTTAAGGTAGAGACTTCATATTCAGGATTCTGTATATGCCTACCCCAAAGACAACGTGTGTCTATTCTTTTTGCAAAAAAAACTAAAACACACACACACAATTTGGCCATAGGGACATAGTGTGGGGCTTAGAGGCTTATACCGCATTCAATAGTTATTTTCGTTCAAACGATTCAAGAACCGTCAGACCTAGAGCTCCGAAATTTTAGAAACCTGTTCTAGAGCTCAAGTCGATAGTGCACGGTGATTTATGTGGCTCTAGAAGGTTCTCAGACCGAGAAACCGCCTCGTGCATTTGCAATATGTTCAATTCATTATGAATATCACGGACATGGCGACATGTAGAAATGTCCCAGAGTCGCAAGACTAGGTGCATTGAAACCACCTCAGCCCATAGAGACGGACCCCAATGTCTCTGTCCGATATCTCATTCAGGGACCCCGTAGTAACACCCTGAAAAAGTGGATTTTCAGCACCAATTAAGGCCATTGCTCGGGCACCGAATGACCTATCAAGCCGAAACTTGGGATTCGGGGTCGCCTCAGATAGGCCTACACATATTGTTAGAGCTGGACCCGCAGCTATAACGTAACTATGTGTTTTATGTTTTTTTTATGGTTAAAATTGAAAGCACTGTGAATTATGGGCCTTCTCTGACATATGTGATAGTTGGCTTCTATACAAGTAACGTAACGCGCGTTTGCAATATGATTCAACAGCAATAAATATCACCAAAGTTGACATGATGAATCATATTGCAAACGTAACGTGCAATATTGCAAACGTAACGTGCATTTGCAATATGATTCAACAGCAAAAAATATCACCAAAGTTGACATGATGAAATCAACACAATGAGCGATAGAGAGGAACCACAGTCACTGCACGGCCATCCCCAGTTCATTGGGACAGTCAATTATGCATTTCTGCAGGGTTTTTGAGCATGCCAAATTCGTGATGTTGAGGCCCATTGAAACATATTGCAAATGCGCATCCGTGCACATGGTGACCCGAAATGAAGGGTTTTAAATGCCTTTAGGGGGGTGCAAGGGGTCCATGGTTGGGTAGGGAGCACCTTCCATCAGTGCCCATCCAATATGGGGTGCCCCTAGTCATTTTGGACATTTTTCACAAAAAAAAAAAAAATTATCGCTAAAAAACGACAGTCCCACTTCTCTCATGTCACCATCAAGCCATGGAGAGGAACCACAGTCACTGTCCGGCCATCCCGAGATCATCGGGCCAGTCAATTATGCATTTTGAGCATGTCAAATTCGTTAAAAATGTTTAAAGCAACAGAGTCCCACTTCTCCCTCATCATACATGACAAGTAGACTGTCTGCATTGATTCATGGCTTAACATAGGGCTATATATCATTTGGGCAGTATAAATGCCATTTGGACTATGGTTCACTGACTTTTGGGTTTGGAAACCGACTTCCTATGATCGTACATGGCAAACGGACAAACATCCTGATTTGGCACATTCAATACTTTCATACACGTATAGTTGACAAAAAAAGAATTGGACATTTCATTTGCACATTTCTAATGGCATTTGGCAAAAAAAAGAAAAAAATATGTCACTTTTGACTTCCTATGAAATCATATTCCAAATGCACAAAACATATGCCTTATGCACAAGCAAAAACAACCCAAAAAATGATGTCAATAAAATATGTCAAATGTATGTCCATACAGCTCTTATACATGTGTAATTGACATAAAAATCCAAATTTTTTCGAAAAACGGTCCAGAAACCACTCTTTAAGGGGTTGAAAAGTTTTCAAAAAATAGGTCATTTTTTCAAAATTTGACTCTTGGGTCTTGAATTGTGTTACATTTGCAATATGAAAATTCACTGCGGAGAGCTCTAGCCATCTATTGGATATTTGCTGTGATTTGGCACATTCAATACTTTCATAATTGACAAAAAAAAGCATTGGACATGTCATTTTGCCAAAAAAATGAAAAAAAAGTCACTTTTTTCCTATGAAATCATATTCAAAATGCACAAAACATATGCCTTGTGCACAAGCAAAAGCAACCCAAAAAATGACGTCAATAAAAAACGTCATAAGCATGTTCATACAGCTCTTATACATGTGTAATTGACATAACAATCGAACAAAAATTCGAAAAACGGTCCAGAAACCACTTCTTTAAGGGTTGATAAGTTTTCAAAAAAAAAATCATATTATCAAAATCTGACCCTTGGGTGTAGACTTGGGTATCATTTGCTGTATGAAAATCCACGGTGGAGCGCGCTCGCCATCTAAAGGAAATTTGGGGTGTTACAATTGGCAATTGCCATCGGAAAATTGCCATATGATTTGCACGGAGATGGACCGCTTTCGGTGGTATTTACAATCGTGTGTATGATTCGTGCTATGCTAATATGTTCCCATGTTATTTTGTCCAAATCAGGGGGGTTTTCCCTTACATATGTTTGGGGAGTCGCCCACATGTCTTTTGGTGAACACCAAACGTGTTTGCTTATTTTTTTCTTTAAGACATGGCTTTTTTTCTGGCCACTCTTCCATACAGCCCAGCTCTGTGGAGTGTATGGCTTAAAGTGGTCCTATGGACAGATACTCCAATCTCCGCTGTGGAGCTTTGCAGCTCCTTCAGGGTTATCTTTGGTCTCTTTGTTTTCTCTCTGATTATTGCCCTCCTTGCCTGATCCATGTGTTTTGGTGGGTGGCCCTCTCTTGACCGGTTTGTTGTGGCACTGTTTTCTTTCCATTTTTTTATAATGGATTTAATGGTGCTCCTTGGGATGTTCAAAGTTTCTGATATTTTTTTAATAACCCAACCCTGATCTGTACTTCTCCACACCTCTGTCCATGACCTGTTTGGAGAGCTTCTTTGTCTTCATGCTGCCACCTTCTTGGTGGTGGCACTTGCTTAATGGTGTTGCAGACTCTGGGGCCTTTCGGAACATGTGTATATATACTGAGATCATGTGACACTTAGATTGCACACAGGTGGACTTTATTAAACTAATTATGTGACTTCTGAAGGTAATTGGTTGCACCAGATTTTATTTAGGGGCTTCATAGCAAAGGGGGTGAATATATATGCACGCGCCACTTTTCCATTTAATTTTTTGAATTTTTTTTTTAAACAAGTAATTTTTTTAATTTCACTTCACCATTACATGAAATCCAAATAAAAATCTATTTAAATTACAGGTTGTGATGCAACAAAATAGGAAAAACGCCAAGGGGGATTGTCACAGTGGGCGCAACTGGTCGAAGGAAGTCAGGTGCAGGAGAGCAGAGATGAGTGAATAGGCACACTTTATTCGGACAGAGAAAAAACAGCCGGACGGACTCCAGCCCAAGGGAAAAAGCGATAGCGCACAAATACACAAAATATAGAACCACGGGTAACAATAATACCCGGCGCAACACTAGCCTGTAGCGTCACACACGTAACCAACGAACAATACCACACAGACATGGGGGGAACAGAGGATAATATACACGTAGAGTAATGAGGGGATGTAAACCAGGTGTATGGGAAAACAAGACAAAACAAATGGAAAATGACAGGTGGAGCGGCAATGGCTAGAAGACCGGTGACATCGACCACCGAACGCCGCCCCAACAAGGAGAGGGACCGACTTCGGCGAAAGTTGTGACAGGGATGAAAACATTTGCAATTCACTGTATGCAACTGCTATCACATATCTCTAGTCAAGTTATCTACTACTCTAATTGAAAAAAATAAAAATAAATGTAATTTGTCACATGCGCCGAGTACAACAGGTGTAGGTAGACCTAACATTGAAATGCTTACCTACAAGCCTTTAATCAACAATGCAGTTTATCAGAAAATACCCCCCCAGAAAAGAAGATAAGAGTTAAGAATAACAAATAATTAAAGAGCAGCAATAAATAACAAAAGCGGGGCTGTATACAAGAGGCAAAGGTGTCGAGGTAATTGAGGCAATATGTAAATGTAAGTAAGTTATTAAAGTGACTACGCATAGATAATAACAGAGAGTAGCAGCAGCGTTCTGGGGGGGCAATGCAAATGGTCTGGGTAGACATTTGATTAGCTGTTCAGGAGTCTTATGGCTTGGGGGTAGAAGCTATTCAGGAGCCTCTTGGACCTAGACTTGGCACTCCGGTACTGCTTGCTGTGCGGTAGCAGAGAGAACAGTCTAGGACTAGGGTGGCTGGAGTCTTTGTCCATTTTTAGGGCCTTCCTCTGACACCGCCTGGTATTGAGGTCCTGGATGGCAGGAAGCTTGGCCCCAGTGATGTACTAGGCCATGCGCACTACCCTCTGTTGTGCCTTGCGGTCGGAGGCCGAGCAGTTGCCATACCAGGCAGTGATGCAACCCATCAGGATGCTCTCGATGGTGCAGCTGTAAAACCTTTTGAGGATCTGAGGACCCACGCCAAATCTTTTCAATCTCCTGAGAGGGAATTGGTTTTGTCGTGCCCTCTTCCCGACTGTCTTGGTGTGCTTGGAACATGTTAGTTTGTTGGTGATGTGGATGCCAAGGAACTTGAAGCTCTTGACCGGCTCCACTACAACCCTGTCAATGAGAATGGGGCATGCTGGGTCCTCCTTTTCCTGTAGTCCACAATCATCTCATTTGTCGTTATCACATTGAGGGAGAGGTTGTTGTCCTTGCACCACACGGTCAGGTCTCTGACCTCCTTCCTATCGGCTGTCTCATCGTTGTCGGTGATCAGGCCTCCCACTGTTGTGTCATCAGCAAACTTAATGATGGTGTTGGAGTCGTGTTTGGCCATGCAGTCATGAGTGAACAGGGAGTACAGGAGGGGACTGAACACACACCCCTGAGGGGCCGGTGTGTTGAGGATCAGTGTGGCGGATGTTTTGTTACCTACCCTTACCACCTGGGGACGGCCCATCAGGAAGTCCAGGATCCAGTTGCAGAGGGAGGTGTTTAGTCCCAGCGTCCTTAGCTTAGTGATGAGCTTTGAGGACACTACGGTGTTGAATGCTGAGCTGTAGTCAATGAATAGCATTCTCACATAGGTGTTCCTTTTGTCCAGGTGTGAAAGGGCAGTGTGGAGTGCAATAGAGATTGCATTATCTGTGGTCTGTTGGTGCGGTATGCAAATTGGAGTGGGTCTAGGGTTTCTGGGATAATGGTGTTGATGTGAGCCATGACCAGCATTTCAACGCATGTCATGGCTACAGACGTGAGTGCTACGGGTCGGTAGTTATTTAGGCAGGTTACCTTAGTGTTCTTGGGCACAGGAACTATGGTGGTCTGCTTGAAACATGTTAGTATTACAGACTCAGACAGGGACAGGTTGAAAATGTCAGTGAAGACATGCCAGTTGGTAAGCGCATGCTTGGAGTACACATCCTGGTAATCCATCTGGCCCTGCGGCCTTGTGAATGTTGAGCTGTTTAAATTCTTACTTACATCAACTTCGGAGAGCGTGATCGCGCAGTCGTCTGGAACAGCTGATGCTCTCATGCATATTTCAGTGTTACTTGCCTCAAAACAAGAATATAAATTATTTAGCTCGTCTGTTAGGCTCGGATTACTGGGCAGCTCTCGGCTGTGCTTCCCTTTGTAGTCTGTAATGGTTTGCAAGCCCTGCCACATCCGACGAGCTTCGGAGCCGGTGTAGTAAGATTCCATCTTAGTCCTGTATTGATACTTTGCCTGTTTGATGGTTCTTTGGAGGGCATAGGGTGATTTCCTATAAGCTTCCGTGTTAGAGTTCTGCTCCTTAAAACGCCAGCTCTACCCTTTAGCTCAGTGCGAAGCCTGTAATCCATGTCTTCTGTTTTGGGTATGTACGTATTGTCACTGTGGGGATGACATCCTCAATGCACTTATTGATAAAGCCAGTGACTGATATAGTTTACTCCTCAATGCCATCGGAAGAATCCCGGAACATATTTCAGTCTGTGCTAGCAAAGCAGTCCTGTAGTTTAGAATCTGCTTCATCTGAACAGTTTTTTATAGACTGAGTCACTGGTGCTTCCTGCTTTAATTTTTGCTTGTAAGCAGGAATCAGGAGGATAGAATTATGGTCAGATTTGCTAAATGGAGTGTGAGGGAGAGCTTTGTATGCGTCTTTGTGTGTGGAGTAAAGGTGGTCTAGAATTTTCCCCCTCTGTTTGCACATTTGACATGCTGATAGTATTGAGGTAAAACTGATTTACGTTTCCTTGCATTAATATCCCCGGTCTCTAGGTGTGTCACCTCTGGGTGAGCGTTTTCTTGTTTGCTTATGGCGGTATACAGCTCATTGAGCTCGGTTTTAGTGCCAGCATCAGTCTGTGGTGGTATGTAGACCGCTACGAAAAATACAGATGAAAACTCTCTATGTAGATAGTGTGGTCTACTGCTTATCATGAGATAATCTACCTCAGGCGAGCAAAACCTCTAGACCTTCTTAGATATCGTGCACCAGCTGTTGTTTACATATATGCATAGGCCCCCGCCCCGTGTCTTACCAAAGGCTGCTGTTCTGTCCTGTCGATGGACTGTATAACCCGCCAACTGTATGTTCTTAATGTCGTTGTTCAGCCACGACTCAGTTTTTAATGTCCCATTGGTAGGATATACGTGCTTTCAGTTCGACCCATTTATTTTCCAGCAATTGAACGTTAGCTAGCAGGACAGAGGGCAAGGGCAGATTAGCCACTTGTCGACTGATCTTCACAAGGTACCCTGATCTTTTGCCTCAAAATCTCTGTTTCCTTCTCCAGCAAATCAAGGGGATCTGGACATGGTCGGGTGTCTGTATCCCTCCCATTTGACTCATTGAAGATGAACTCTTCGTCCAGCTTGAGGTTAGCAATCTCAGTTCTGATGTCCAGAAGCTCTTTTCGGTCATAAGAGACGGTAGCAGCAACATTATGTACAAAAGAAGTTACGAACAACGCAAAAAAAATCACAAAATAGCATGGTGGGATAAGAGCCGATAAGACGTCATCACATCATCATTCCTCTTAGATAAATCTACGATCACTCAAAGAAAACCAATGCTAGGACTGCAGGGAGGGATCCTAAGCAGCTGATTGGGAGCCTTGATTAGCAAGGAGCTAACTAGAACCCTTGTGCATAATGTTTTAATTCAACATGGTGCCCCCCTCTCTCTGTCCCATCACAAATGTTGTCTTTCATTAAACTTCTGTTCTTGTCCTTATCATGTATTGATTATGTCTCATAGATTAAAGGACCGGCTTTCATTTCCACAAGAATATGCCCCCCTCTTTTTGTCCATATGGAAACAATTCCAAGACAGATTGGTTGTGCTTTCCTTTGGACCAGGTCCTACTGGTCAAAAGAGCATTAGCCTCCCTTAGTATCACGTACTGATTCAATCTTTGTCAGGTGTTTTTATTTTGTTATGTAACGTTGGATGTATATGGTTTGTTTATATTTTTCTTTATCTTAATGTTGGCCAAATATGTGAAATATTCTCATTGCTTGTTGCTCATTCTGTAACAACAGCAAACCCCCATGAGTAATTTAAAGATAACTACTAATAATTTGAAAGGAATTAATTTGAACATTAAACATAAAAAATGATTGACAGCTTAAAAGAGAAAATGTACAGATTTATCTCATACAGGAGACACATTTGACTGACTTGGAACATGAGAAATTAAAGCGAGACTGGATAGGCAAAGTATTATACTCATCCTATAATTCTAAAAGCAGAGGGGCTGCCATTCTTATTCACAAAAGTCTCTCTTTTTTACTGGATAACATTGTTAAAGATTCTCAAAGTAGATATGTGATTATTACTGGTTTTCTATATGGCGAGCATATTCAGCTGGGATCAATTTATGCACCTAATATTTACCATTATGGCAAAACTTGTAAATGATGTGGCTTTACTGGCAATACCATTTTGTGTTTTAGGAGGAAACTATAATTGTCCATTGAACCCACTGGTCGATCAAAAACCTCCCAACCAGAAGGCATGTAGGAAAACTACGGGTATACATAATATTTGTTATGCTTTCTGTCTGCATGATGTCTGGAGAATTATGCATCCAAATGAAAAGGACTTTACTTTTTATTCGTCAGCCATAAATCTTGTTCTAGAATTAACTACTTTTAACTTCACAACTGGTTTTAGACCGAACACAGTCTTGTGATATCGGTATCATGTGTTTGTCGGACCATTCATAGGTCAGCTGTCATGTCCTGGCCAGTATGATTAAGGGTTAATTAGTATTGTAGTTTGGTCAGGACGTGGCAGAGGGTATTCGTTTTATGTGGTTCGGGGTGGTGTGTTTGTTAAAAGGGTGTTTGATTTAGTATTTCCGGGTTTTGGTTTATGTTTAGGTATTTCTATGTTTAGTCTAGTGTGTCTGGTTCTATGTTGAGTTAATTGGGGTTGGACTTCCAATTGAAGGCAGCTGTTTGGTGTTGCCTTTTATTGGAAGTCCTATATTAGTTGGGTGTGTTTGTCTTGTATTTTGTGGGAGATTGTTCTGTGTTGAGCCTTATGCTTTGCCAGACTGTTTGTTGTCGTTCGATCTAGTGTTTTGTTATTTTGGTATTCATTTTTGAAAATAAATAAACGCAAGATGAGCCTGCACTTACCTGCTGCATTTTGGTCCTCCTTCACCGACGACAACCGTGACAGAATCTCCCACCAACAATGGACCAAGCAGCAGAGGAAGGAGCAGAGGGACTTCGAAGTTGGACTGGCAGGAGAAATGGACCTGGGAGGAAGTTCTGGACGGGGCCGGACCTTGGCACCAGGCTGGGGAGTATCGCTGCCCGCAGTGGGAAATTGAGGCAGCCAAGGCAGAGAGGCGGAGGTACGAGGCCATGGACGCGCTGAGGGAGAAGCACGAGAGGCACCCCCAATAAATGTTTTGGGGGGGGCACACGGGTAGTTTGGCTAGGCGTAGGAAGAGCCGGAAGCCAGCTACCCGTGGTTATATGGAGGAGCGTATGGGGTGGAGAGCGCTATGTTTCGCTGAGGAGCGCACTATCTCACCCATACGCACGCACAGTCCGGTGCGCGTTATTCCAGCCCCTCGCAGGTGCCGTGTTAGAGCGGGCATCCAGCCTGGTAGGAGGATGCCTGCGCAGCGCATCTGGTCGCCGGTACGCCTCCGAGGACCAGGCTACCCAACTCCCGCTCTACGCACGGCTACCATCAGGCCCCTGCACAGCCCAGTCTGCCCTGTACGAGCACCCCGCTCGTACAGGGCTACTAGTTCCATCCAGCCAAGGCGGGTTGTGCAGGAGGTAAGATCAAGACCGACTGTGCGCCTCCATAGCCCTGGGTTTCCAGCTCCTGTCTCTCGTGCGGACCCGGAAGTGCGTCAACCCAGTCCGACTCGTCCTGTTCCCGCTCCCCGCACTAGCCTTCAAGTGCGTAAACCCAGCCACGCCAGTCAACAGTCACCGGAGCTGCCCGCCAGTCAACAGTCACCGGAGCTGCCCGCCAGTCAACAGTCACCGGAGCTGCCCGCCAGTCAACAGTCACCGGAGCTGCCCGCCAGTCAACAGTCACCGGAGCTGCCCGCCAGTCAACAGTCACCGGAGCTGCCCGCCAGTCAACAGTCGCCGGAGCGGCCAGACTGCGCTGAACTGCCGGAGCGGCCAGACTGCGCTGAACTGCCGGAGTGGCCAGACTGCGCTGAACTGCCGGAGTGGCCAGACTGCGCTGAACTGCCGGAGTGGCCAGACTGCGCTGAACTGCCGGAGTGGCCAGACTGTCCGGAGTGGCCAGACTGTCCGGAGTGGCCAGACTGCCCAGACTGTCCGGAGTGGCCAGACTGCCCAGACTGTCCGGAGTGGCCAGACTGCCCGACTGCCCCCCGGCGATGCCAGAGTGGCCCGACTGCCCCCCGGCGATGCCAGAGTGGCCCGACTGCCCCCCGGCGATGCCAGAGTGGCCCGACTGCCCCCCGGCGATGCCAGAGTGGCCCGACTGCCCCCCGGCGATGCCAGAGTGGCCCGACTGCCCCCCGGCGATGCCAGAGTGGCCCGGCAGCCTGGAACGGCCGGAACCAGAGCCACCTCCAGATATAGGTGGGTTGGGGAGGGGGGGTGTAGCACAGTGCCGTCGTTGACCTTCCCTCCCTTTAGTAGAGGGGATTTTTTTTTTTTTAAGGTGCTTCCGGGGTTAGCACCTTTAAGGGGGGGGTACTGTCACGTCCTGGCCAGTATAAGGGTTAATTAGTATTGTAGTTTGGTCAGGACGTGGCAGAGGGTATTCGTTTTATGTGGTTCGGGGTGGTGTGTTTGTTAAAAGGGTGTTTGATTTAGTATTTCCGGGTTTTGGTTTATTTTTAGGTATTTCTATGTTTAGTCTAGTGTGTCTGGTTCTATGTTGAGTTAATTGGGGTTGGACTTCCAATTGAAGGCAGCTGTTTGGTGTTGCCTTTGATTGGAAGTCCTATATTAGTTGGGTGTGTTTGTCTTGTATTTTGTGGGAGATTGTTCTGTGTTGAGCCTTATGCTTTGCCAGACTGTTTGTTATCGTTCGTTCTAGTGTTTTGTTATTTTGGTATTCATTTTTGAAAATAAATAAACGTCAAGATGAGCCTGCACTTACCTGCTGCGTTTTGGTCCTCCTTCACCGACGACAACCGTGACATTAGCATAGTAATTTACCCACCTTACAGGGATCCATCTAACAGAAGGTGGCATTTAAACCCTATGCTATTTATTAACACACTTGAATTCACTGTGTTTTTAATAATCAATGGAATCTCTATATGGAGAATAATGACATCCCCAACGTATCTCCTTCAATAATTTGGGAAGCAGACAAGGCAGTTATGAGAGGGAATATTATTTCCTATGTTACAGCTAAAATAAAATAAAAATGTTAACTACAGTTGGACTTAAAGTTAAAAGTAAGGCAACTTGAAGATGAATTTAAAAGAACTTCTTCCAAACCACTCTTCAAATAATTACAAGCTGCAAGATGAATAATAGACCAACTGTTTACAGACAATCTAATTTCCAGGCTAAACAAATTGACTACTCTCAAGACTGTCAAAGAATAGAACTGCACCAGACACTATACCCTTATTAATGGAGCAATCAGGTATGGAACGATTCACCACTAGGGAAATAAATACCATTATGAGGGACTACTACCTGTCACTCTACAGCTCCGACTCCAGCAATAATCTTTCCCGACGATACATGTGGAAGACAGAGAATTATTATGCAAGGAGATATCCAAAGAAGAAATACAAGAGGCAATTAAAACCTAGAAAAATGGCAAATCCCCAGGACCTGTTGGCTTTGGACCAGAGTTTTATAAGAATTGTCAAGATATTATTACGGAACCCCTTCTCAGAGTGTATACAGTCTCCTTTGCCAGGGGTGAACTCCCTCCCACTTTAAACCATGCAAATATTGTTCTCATTCTTAAGAAAAATAAACCAGGCGAACATTGCTCTAGCTATAGGACTGTGCCCCTAATTAATGTAGACAGTAAGATCTTATCTATGTTCCTAACTAGGAGACTAGAAAGCTTGCTACCAACTTTAATAAAGCCGGAACCAAACTGGTTTATAACGCAAAGGCATTCATTTACAAATGTCAGGCATCTCCTCATCATAATGCAACACTGTGAACAACCACAACATAGAGCAGTGTCTCTATCATTGGATGCCGAGAAGGCATTTGACCAAGTAGAATGGCAATACCTATTTCAAGTACTTAACTGCTTTGAAGTGGGAGAGAATTTCGTTAACGGATAAAGTTGATATACCATGCCCCTCAGGCCGCTGTGATAACAAATGGAATACAGTCACCCACTTTATTTTTGAGTAGAGGGACAAGCCAGGATTTCCCACTGTGACCTCTGCTATTTGCCTTGGTATTAGAGCCCCTGGCAGAAGCTATACTGTACATACCCAGGAAGGTCTTATAAGTGTCAAGATTGGAAAAGAAACTCATATTATATCTCTATATGCAGATGATATTTTGCTATTCATTTCTAACCCAGAAGCCTTCTTTTCCCATTGTTATTGACTTCATTAAGAGGTTTAGCTCTTTTTATGGCTACAAAATACATTTGAATAAATCAGAAGCTATGCCCCTTGTGAGCTTGAGTGACAACAACAATTTGAATGACTTCCTTTTCAATTGGACAAAAAATTGTTGGTATAAACATTTCAAATAAACTTCACAATCTGTCTAATAGCAACTTTGCACCTGTACTTAGGGCAGTTAATGAAGACATACAGTAGATAGGTGGATGGACCTGCCATTATCATGGATGGGTAGATCTGATTAAAATTATTTTTTTCACAAGACTTTTGTATCCTCTTCAGATTGTCCCATTATATATAATGAACAATACTTTTAATGAACTCAATAAATACCTCTCAGACTTTATATGGCACAGAGAAAGACCAAGGATGAAAATGATTAGCTACCAAATAATTTAGGAGGGCTGGCAATACCTAATTTGCTATTTTAAAACTGGGCATGTCATGCTTGCATAATTGCATAATGGCTCAGAGATTAACATTGCTCTAATTGGGTGAATCCAAGATGGTGTTCTCCCCACAGAACCCAATATGAACCCCAGTGGACAATCTCCTGTTGAAAGCTGAAAGACCTCAACACTGTATCTCTTCATTTCATGCTGCTATATACTCTAATGTTGAAAGTAACTCAAGTGCTCCGATTAGGGTATGGGACAGGGTGCAAGAGATGCAATGTAAGATTATGCAAAGGGTTCATAGGACTCCCATTATATGTAATAAAACGAAAGCATAATGATCTGATACCTGTTGTAAGTGTAAGAAGGAAAAAGGCACTCATGGCCATCTGTTTTGGACTTGCCAATTAATAAAAAATGTCTGGGAAAACGTTAGAACGGTACATTTAAAAAATATATTTTCTATAAGAATGGACCCATAGCTATTTGTACTGGGTGTCGTCGGGAACAGGCCCTCACTTACCTTAGCACAGCTCAATCTTCTTAAAAAATTACTCTTTGCGGCCCGCAAATGCATTCTCCTTAACTGGATAAAAGACCAGCCACCAACAATAAATCAGTGGTATTGTGAGATTTTCTAAGTATTACCACTGGAGAAAATTTTCGCTATATAGTAAAAAGGAAGGAGATTTCTATACAATATGGGACCCCTTTTTCCGATCTCTTCTCCCTTATCTTGCAGATAATATATAAACATTCAATGCATTTATGGGTCAACTGGACCCTGGACGCTTTCTTGTATAAAATAAATACACTGCTCAAAAAAATAAAGGGAACACTTAAACAACACAATGTAACTCCAAGTCAATCACACTTCTGTGAAATCAAACTGTCCACTTAGGAAGAAACACTGATTGACAATAAATTTCACATGCTGTTGTGCAAATGGAATAGACAACAGGTTGAAATTATAGGCAATTAGCAAGACACCCTAATAAAGGAGTGGTTCAGCAGGTGGTGACCACAGACCACTTCTCAGTTCTTATGCTTCCTGGCTGATGGTTTTGGTTGCTTTTGAATGCTGGCGGTGCTTTCACCCTAGTGGTAGCATGAGACGGAGTCTACAACCCACACAATTGGCTCAGGTAGTGCAGCTCATCCAGGATGGCACATCAATGCGAGCTGTGGCAAGAAGGTTTGCTGTGTCTGTCAGCGTAGTGTCCAGAGCATGGAGGCGCTACCAGGAGACAGGCCAATACATCAGGAGACGTGGAGGAGGCCGTAGGAGGGCAACAACCCAGCAGCAGGACCGCTACCTCCGCCTTTGTGCAAGGAGGAGCAGGAGGAGCACTGCCAGAGCCCTGCAAAATGACCTCCAGCAGCCACAAATGTGCATGTGTCTTTTCAAACGGTCAGAAACAGACTCCATGAGGGTGGTATGAGGGCCCGACGTCCACAGGTGGGGGTTGTGCTTACAGCTCAACACCGTGCAGGACGTTTGGCATTTGCCAGAGAACACCAAGATTGGCAAATTCGCCACAGGTGCCCTGTGCGCTTCACAGATGAAGCAGGTTCACACTGAGCACATGTGATAGACGTGACAGAGTCTGGAGACGCTGTGGAGAACGTTCTGCTGCCTGCAACATCCTCCAGCATGACCGGTTTGGTGGTGGGTCAGTCATGGTGTGGGGTGACATTTCTTTGGGGGGCCGCACAGCCCTCCATGTGCTCGCCAGAGGTAGCCTGACTGCCATTAGGTACCGAGATGAGATCCTCAGACCCCTTGTGAGACTATATGCTGGTGCGGTTGGCCCTGGGTTCCTCCTAATGCAAGACAATGCTAGACCTCATGTGGCTGGAGTGTGTCAGCAGTTCCTGCAAGAGGAAGGCATTGATGCTATGGACTGGCCCGCCCGTTCCCCAGACCTGAATCCAATTGAGCACATCTGGGACATCATGTCTTGCTCCATCCACCAACGCCACGTTGCACCACAGACTGTCCAGGAGTTGGCGGATGCTTTAGTCCAGGTCTGGGAGGAGATCCCTCAGGAGACCATCCGCCACCTCATCAGGAGCATGCCCAGGCGTTGTAGGGAGGTCATACAGGCACGTGGAGGCCACACACACTACTGAGCCTCATTTTTACTTGTTTTAAGGACATTACATCAAAGTTGGATCAGCCTGTAGTGTGGTTTTCCACTTTAATTTTGAGTGTGACTCCAAATCCAAACCTCCATGGGTTGATAAATTGGATTTCCATTGATTATTTTTGTGTGATTTTGTTGTCAGCACATTCAACTATGTAAAGAAAAAAGTATTTAATAAGATTATTTCATTCATTCAGATCTAGGATGTGTTATTTTAGTGTTCTCTTTATTTTTTTGAGCAGTATATATTCTTGTATAGGCCTCTATGCTCTGTTAGGGGTATTTTACACACTACAGCCACACATTTTGCGACAGTGAAATTATTAAAGGTATGTAAGGAAAATAAAAAAGAATAAGGTTAATGAAATTAATGTGTCACGTCCTGACCAGTAAAAGAGGTTGTTTGTTATTGTAGTTTGGTCAGGGCGTGGCAGGGGGTGTTTGTTTAGAGTGTTTCGGGGTTTGTTGGGCTATGTTCATATTTAAGATGGGTGTTTGTTTAGAGTGTTTCGGGGTTTGTTGGGCTATGTTCTTGTTAGTTTAGTTCTATTTTAGTTCTTGTATGTCTATTTCTATGTGGTGTTTGTTGGGTTGACCTTCAATTGGAAGCAGCTGCTCCTAGTTGCTTCTAATTGAAGGTCCTATTTAAGAGGGGTGTTTTTCTATGGGATTTTGTGGGTAGTTGTTCCTTGTATAGCTGTAAGCCTTACAGGACTGTTCATCGGCGGTGGTTTTTTTTGTTTCGGTTTTCCTTCTTTCCGACTAATAAAAATAAGATGAGTATACATATTCCCGCTGCGTTTTGGTCAAATCCATACGACACCCGTGACATAATGAGAAAAAACATTTAAGTAATGAAAAATTAAGAGCAGAGAACTGAAAGGGGATGTATGATTATTGTTTTTGTATGTTTTGGTTTTGTTTTGGTGTTTGTTGGTTATGTTTTATGTTACTTTGTTTCATTTTGGAATTCAAATATATGTACAATTTGTTTATGATGTTGACCTGAAACAAGGAAAAGGATATAATAAGAAAGAAAGAAAAATCTGAAAATAGGATTCACTCTTACTGACAGTACAAGTGAAATGGATCTCCCCCAGGAGGCCTTTTGCCTTTTGGTAGGCGTGTTGTTTTGTTGTCTCTACCTTCTTGACCTTTGTGCTGTTGTCTGTGCCCAATAATGTTTGTACCATGTTTTGTGCTGCTACCATGTTGTCATGTTGTGTTGCTGCCATGCTATGTTGTTGTCTTAGGTCTCTCTTTATGTAGTGTTGTCTCTCTTGTCATGATGTATGTTTTGTCCTATACATATATTTTTTTATTCATTTTAAAAGAATGGATCCCCCGCAGGAGGCCTTTTGCCTTTTGGTAGGCCGACATTGTAAATAAGAATTTGTTCGTAACTGAATTGCCTAGTTGTCACGTCCTGACCAGTATAAGGGGTTATTTGTTATTGTAGTTTGGTCAGGACGTGGCAGGGGTGTTTCGGGGTTTGTTGGGCTATGTTCTAGTATGTCTATTTCTATGTGGTGTTTGTTGGGTTGGCCTTCAATTGGAAGCAGCTGCTCCTAGTTGCATCTAATTGAAGGTCCTATTTAAGAGGGGTGTTTTTCTATGGGATTTTGTGGGTAGTTTTTTGTTTAGCTGTGTGCCTGACAAGACTGTTATCGTCGTTGTTTTTGTATACGTGTGTTTTGTTTCGGTTTTCCTTCTTTCTGCCTATTAAAAAGATGAGTATACACATTCCCGCAGCGTTTTGGTCTAATCCTTATGACACACGTGACACTAGTTAAATAAATAAAATACAAATAAAAAAGGACTTGAAATAACTGTAGCTGTCTTATGTTTCCGTGTAAATATTTACAGGGCATATTGTATATCTAAACAGGTTTCTTTGCTCATTCTCATGGGCAATTGAGGACATAGCAGCACCCGTTATATTGTTGGACTACAGTGGCCTACCAATAACACAGGAACTGTTGTCCTAGGGTGGAAAAACCTGGCTGGCTGTCAGAGGCATTTAGTCTGCTGAACAACCTTAAAAGGACTTTTCTTTTACTCTTATGTGTACTAAACCCAAATCATATTTAGTGCAGTGATATATGATACTCAGCAGCTATAAAGCACATCAGTTTTATAATAAAAAAAAAGTCATTTTGATTTCTCCAGGCAATAAATTGGACTGGCAAATGCACCTGCAAACCTCTCCAGACGTAATACCATGTGCTGAGAGTCAGAATTGCCTCAATGTTGGTTAAACACAAACTATGGCCATTTTGTCTCGGGATAATCTCTAATATGCCACTGTTGTTGCCAGGGCTTCCAGTCTCTGGTTCTGAGTTTAAATGTCATATTTTCTCTCTCTTGGCTGTGTGGTTTGCAGCACCTTAATCAAAAGACATAGGCATCCCAGTAATTTTGATAGTATATATCCTGTATATTGTAGGACTCTTAGATCAAGCACTTTTTCTGTATGCATGGTGAGCAATTAAAAAATATGGTATATGTTAACAGTCATACATAGATAAATACCAAATATGAGAGACGCTATTGTGAAGATATTGAAGACAAATAGGGTCATGTAGGGCCAAGATCCACTCAGAGAAAGATGGAGAGAGGGAGGATGATGAAGAAAGAGGGGAAAGACATTGCAAGACAATGCAGGATACAGATTCACATACCAACCTAAAAAAATATCATTCCAAGACAAACACTAAGGTCTGGTAGATAGCCATGATCACTGGTTGTTCAACATGCTGACAGCATTACATGTAGTTATCAGTAAGAGACAGATTCTAGAGCATCTGAGTGTCCTGATCACATCTCTCCCTAGTACACAGGTGTTTCCTATCCCTTCCAAACAACCTTGTTTACAAAAACAACAGCATTTAGAGAAGAATGTCAAAAAGCCAGGACCCACTGCTGTATCACTTTGGCGGCCCCATTTCATCTCTAATTGTGTGTCTGAATACCAAGCGTATGTTTTATTGAGCATTCGAGCTGTTAGCCATCCTAAAGCAGCCACAAAGGAGGTATTGAAACCATGGTTTGTTTGAACACTCAAGCTTTGTCCTGATTTACAATCAATTTGATGCACTTGAAATGTGCTACTGTTGACTCCCATGGTGCACACTAATCAACAAATTTACAGTACAGATGTTTTTTATATGTGTTTGCTTTTTGTGGTATGTTCTGAGACTTCAGCACTTCATCCATGTTGACCATAGGAGCTTTCCTGTGTTGTATATACAACAGATGCAGATTCCTTTGGAAAACAAAACTAATTTGGAGAGGCCCGAGACAGTGTTTTAATGTTTGGTAGAACATTGATGAAGACTGCCTTCTTTTGCTTTCCCTGTCTCACTCTTCATCTTGTTCTTTGGCTTCTACCCTTCCTTCTTTCAAGTTCCCCACTCTCTCTCCTTTTATCTCTCTCTGCCTTCCTTTCCCTCTCCCCTTCTGATCTGCTGGAGACATTGCATGACATCTCTCCCCTTCTCCTCTGAGATCTGTGAATACGTACAGAGGAATGTGTGTCCTTCCTGATATTACAACTCTCTTTATCGCCTAAAAAGAGGAGGAGGAGGCGAGGGGGAGTAAGAGAGGAGGCTGTCAAGATGTTAAGAATGGTTTGGGATCCGGAGAAAAAAGAGAAGCCTTTGTGGTATCTTATCTGACAGGATATGAAGAAACAGTCAATGGCTTTGGCATTCGGCAAAATAGTTTCCTTCAATGGGCATTCACTACAACCGAAGTTTGCTAACAAGAGGCGGCATAAACATCAGAAGAGTCCCTCAAAAACCACTGAGAGAGAAAGAAAGAGGAAGAAAGAGATATAGGAAGAGAGAGAGAGATAGAGAGAGAGGAAGACAGCCAGAGGGTGTTTTAGAAGTTCCGTATTTTGCTAATTGCCAGCGATAATATGCAGCAGTTTGCCAGTAGTTGTGATTACTATCAATGGAAGCGATTGAACAGATGTTGCTGTGTTGTTAGGGTTGTTTGAAGGCATCATTCTTTCCAACAACAGCCTGCCTGCTGGAGCTTTCTAAGGGACGTAATTATCTGTCTCTAAGGGGGCAGTGAAAAAAGTCAGTCATTTCAAGTTAAATGAGTTTATGATTTGATGAAATCCTCATTGATTGTCAGTGCATTAACTCCAATAATGACTACTTATTGTAGTAAGACCAAATGAAATTCCAAACCAAGGTGAACCATCCTCACGATGACACATGCACACGTGCACACACACTATTCCTTCCTTCCGTGTCCGTGTCCCTCTCTTTGTGAATGAGCTCTATCACGGCATCCTTTTCCTGATGCAGTGTAATTAAAGCTGTTTTATTACAGGGCTGGCTGTTTCTCCCTCTGCTGAGACACATCCTAATGCAGACCCCTGCAGCCTATGACTGCCTGGTTTTTAGCTCAAGTCCCTGTGGTGTAAAAACACTCTAATGAGAGAGCTCTACTCTTATTTAAAGTTTTAATTTAGATCCTACCCTTTTGACCTTGTCCTGCTTATCCAAAACACATCGTGTCTGGTCCTGGAGACTCCATGGCTCGGCCGGATGAACTATTCCTGTACCCAAAGGGTTACAGTGTGCGCTTGTTTCCAACGTCACACTCTGTGACCCAAAACTTTGAAAAGCTTAATTCCTTGCATTTATTCTCCTTTGACTTCATGACGACTTTGTGTGAAAGGACTTGATAGATATTAATGATATAACAGTTATATTACAGTGGTCATGAATAAATAAAGATTATTTTTTCTTTCATAAGCACTGATAAGTGAGGAGTCTTCTCAGACGGGGGGACATGGAAAGTAGACTATTTGGAATGCAGCCACTGCTTTGATTGCACTTTTCCTTTCGATCATTATCTTATTTTAGTCCATTATAGTAGTTTATCCACAATTATTGACTTTAGCTAATCAAAGTGTTGATTTGGGTCTATTTAGGCTAGGGGGTGGCGTCATCCAGTCGTGCTCTATAGCAATGTTTTCATGATATCTCTGTATGTGTGGGTGGTGATATATCGGTTGATGAAACCCCATGATGTCAAGAAGGAGTATTTCACAATGTGGCAAAAGTTATATTATTCTATCCATCTACCTTCATTCCATCCCATGTTATTCTGTTGAATGACAGGTCTACCTATTTAACTGTGAGTTACAATAGGTTACAATTTTCCATTTTCCACAATAGTTACAATTTTCCATTCACTAACATGTAATTAAAAGTTAAATTGTAATGTGCCATGGGATAATTTTCATGTTAGCTTTCATTGTATTGTTGCTCTCAACACTTCATGCAGTCTCAGTACAATAGGCCTTCTCAGAACACAATAGGGCCTTGTCTCTAAACAAATGAACACGAATGTGTCTTAATAAGGTAGAGATTACAATCCCATGTATTATAAGGGCACCTTCTGACAGGATCTGGAGTTCCCCGTGGTTAACTCTGATTGGTCATCTCATTCTCCCTGATCGCTCAGGGCAGCTGATTGGTTGCACTTGATTTACCTCCAGTGGATTGTAATTTGTTTATACAGTTTTTCCAAGTCCCGTCACATGGTCAGAAAAAACTCCTGGCCATGGAGACAATATAAGACAGCTCTCGCACAGAACACATTTCTCACAAAACTCATCACAGATAAATTGGTGTACTTTATTCTGCTCTCTTTTAAAAATAGCATGGTGAGTTCACTACCCATTTGTTTTCATTTACAGTCAATTACAGTCAGACTTGAGGGTGGTCTTTTCCACTGTTCACAGCACACCCCTGCAGCTTTGACGATGGAGCACAAAATATTAAGCTAATCAGAGTTTAGCCACATGATTCAGAAGTGTGAGGTATCATGTTCATATATTCACAGCCCATGTTACATTACAATAAGATAAGAATATGATTCTCAATTACTGCCAAGAATAGAGGAGATGAGTAAGAAAAAGAGAGAGAAGGGAAGAGGAAAAAGCTGACTTGGCCTATTCTAAAGACATACTCTGGTAGAGGCATTATACCCAATTATGGCATATTAGTAGCAAGTAACCATGTGGATTCAAGCATAATAGCATTGATTCCACACATCACGTGACTAGAAGGACAATGTCCCAGGCTCTGTATTGTGAGAAAATGCTCGCTACAGAGGCGGTATGGGGCTGTGAGACAATGAGGAGCCTGGGTGACTAGCGTAGGAGAGACATGGCTACAGCAATAAATGTATCAACCCAATGTTTTGTTAGACTATTGAATAAAAACACATCCCTCCTGGAAATTATATGTCACCGAACTGTGTTTGGCAGATGAAAGTGAGGTGTCTATTTCATGAGGTGGCATGATTGTGACATGTTCTAGCCTGTTTGTAAAGGATCATGAAATTCAAATAAGAATCTTGTATGGCAAAAGAAGATTATTTGTACAAAAATCTAATAAGTCATCTAAAATAGATCTGGTAAGATTTTGTATGTTTTTCCTTATATGTCAGTGGTCTATTTGTTAACTTATATGCTTTATATGACATACACAATTAAATACATGATTGTGGTGAATTTTCTTCAAAGATATGGAGACATATTTGAGACAAAATACATGAGTTAAAGGAGTCATCTATCAATATTATAAGAAAAATGAATGTTCTGAGAATGTAACCTCTACAAAATAGATGCTTTCCTTATAGGATTTACATTGCTTTTTATAAGTCAACATATATTAAAAAAACATGACATTTACTGTAAGAAAAACACAATATTAAATTGGGCAGCACCTCCTACTGACATGTGTTTTATCTACAACTGTGCCTTTGGTATCCCACCCAGGGTTTAAACCAAGACCCGCACTGCTTAGCTTTGATATTGGTCACTGACTACTACCAATGTGCTATTGTGAGAATGACTGTTGAGAGATGTCCACTGAATAACTAAATACAGTAGATTCACTCCTCCTCCTCCTCCTCCTGTCCTCTTCCCTCCTCTTCCCTCTTCTTCTCGTCCTCCTCTTCTGCTCTGCTCCTCCTGATCTCCTCCTCCTCCTCCTCCTCCTCCTCCTCTTCTTCATCCTCCACTTCTCTCCTCCACCTCTTCCTGTCCTCCTTTCTCCTCCTCCTACCCTTTCTCCTCCTCCTCCCCTCTCCTCCTCCCCTCTCCTCCTCATCCTCTCCTCATCCTCTCCTGCTTTCTCCCTTTCTCTTCCTGCTCCTCCTTCTCCTACTGCTTCTCCTTCTCCTTAGCTTACACATCTCTCCTTTGTCTTTTATACAATAAATGCAACAGCTTGTTATTACTATGATCTAAGCTCTTTCAAATTCTTATGTCCCATGTATGTGAGACCTTAGCAGGCTTAGTTTGCATGTCTCTTGTATGTTTTTTTATATAATACCTGCAACATTTCTATTGTCTAAATGTTAACCAACCATATAAATCAGATATTACATTAATCTTCAATGAACCTTATAAGTATATTTGGTACCATATGTATTATACTGAACAAAAATTTAAACGCAACATGCAATAATGTCCAAGATTTTACTGAGTTACAGTTCATATGAGGAAATCAGTCAATTGAAATAAATAAATTAGGTCCTAGTCTATGGATTTCACATGACTGGGAATACAGATCTGTTGGTCACAGATACCTTAAAAGAAATGGGCCTTACTAAGGGCCTCAGGATCTCATCACGGTATATCTATCCATTCCAACTGCGGTTGATAAAATGCAATTGTGTCCATTATCCGTAGCTTATGCCTACTTATACCATAACCCCACTGTCACCATGAGGCACTCTGTTCATAACGTTGACATCAGTTAACCGCTCGCTCCCACAGGACGCCATACATGTGGTCTGCGGTTGTGATGCCGGTTATTGCCAAATTCTCTAAAACAGCATTTGAGGTGGCTTATGGTAGACAAATGAACATTAAATTCTCTGGCAACAGCTCTGGTGGACATTCCTGCCGTCAGCATGCCAATTGCACACTCCCTCAAAATTTGAGACATCTGTGGCATTGTGTTGTGTGACAAAACTGTACTTTTTAGAGTGGCCTTTATATTGTCCCCAGCACAAGGTGCACCTGTGTAATGATCATGATCTTTAATCAGCTTCTTGATATGTCACACGTGTCAGGTGGCTGGATTACCTTGGCAAAGGAGAAATGCTCACTAACAGGGATATAAACAAACTTGTGCACAAAATTTGAGAGAAAAAAGTGTGTATGGAACAAAGATTTCTGGGAATTTTTATTTCAGCTCATGAAACATGGGACCAACACTTTACATGTTGCTTTTACATTTTTGTTCAGTGTACTTACAAGTTCCAGGTAGAACATATAAGCATCTTGTTAAATTCTTATTTAAAAACAAATTATTAAAAAACAAATAGTTCTCCTAGCTTTCGCAAAGGAAGCATACATATAATTACATTGATTTTATAATTACGAAAAAAGCATATATACAATTCATTACATCATTATTAACCTTAAGGTGTCAACATGCTTCTCACCCGAAACAGTCCGGAACAGTTTATGCATATTATTATCACGCATATTATGATGACGTTCTGTGACGTTTTTATTTGTTTTGGTCTTCGGCAAGGGTTTTTTTGGCTGACAAGCTGAAGCCGGTAGGCAAAGTCTACGCCCCTTCATCTATGATCAATGGTAGGGGATTATTCAATTAAGTGTTTGTTGTCATTCAACGAGAGGAATCATTTTTATGCACATTTTATCATTTGGAAAATATTCTACCAAACATCTTCGTTAGATGTAAAATTGCGCAACTAAGATCTCCTCTACAAAAACGTTGACAGATTTCATGAGATATCTTAGATTAATTCAGACTATTTTGAGGAAATGTATACAGGCTACGGTGTCTCAAGATGAACGAACAGTACTATTGGAACAATTTATGCATACACTACATGACCAAAAGTATGTGGACACGTGCTTGTCGAACATCTCATTCCAAAATCATTGGCAGAAGAGTGGAGGCTGTAATAGCAGTAGGTCCTATTCTATTCCCATCTGTGACATTCTCACTCTTCCAGAGTGTCATTTCTCTAAACGTACTGTATACCCTTACGCGGTGCAAAGCTTATTTCTCTAAAAGCCTTCCCACTCTTCTGGGAAGGCATTCCACTAGATGTTGGAACATTGCTGCGGGGACTTGCTTCCAGTCAGCCACAAGAACATTAGTGAGGTCGGGCACTGATGTTGGGCGATTAGGCCTGGTTTCGCATTCTGAGTTCCAATTCATCCAAAACCATTTCTGTATGGACCCCACTTTGTGCACGTGGGCATTGTCATGCTGAAACAGGAAAAGGCCTTCCCCAAACTGTTGCCACAAAGTTAGAAGCACAGAATCGTCTAGAATGTCATTGTATGCTGTAGCATTTAGAGTTCTTTACACTGGAACTAAACCATGAAAAACAGCCCCAGACCATTATTCCTCCTCCACCAAAATGCACAGTTGGCACTATGCTTTGGGGCAGGTAGCGTTCTCCTGGCATCTGTCAAACCCAGATTTATCCATCCTGCCTGATGTTGAAGCATCTTTCATCACTCCAGAGAATGCATTTCCACTGCTCCAAAGTCCAATGACCCGAGCTTTACACCACTCCAGCTGACGCTTGGTGTTGCGCATGGTGATCTTAGGCTTGTGTGCGGCTGCTCAGTCATGTAAACCCATTTCATGAAGCTCCTGACAAACAGTTATTGTGCTGACGTTGCTTCCAGAGGCAGTTTAGAACTCAGTAGGGAGTGTTGCAACCGAGGACAGATGATTTTTACGTGCTACGTGCTTCAGCACTCAGCGGTCCCATTCTGTGAGATTGTGCGGCCTACCTCTTCGCTGCTGAGCCGTTGTTGCTCCTAGACGTTTCCACTTCACAATAACAGCACTTACAGTTGACCGGGGCAGCTCTAGCAGGTCACGGATTGGACGAACTGACTTGTTGAAAAGGTGGCATCCTATGACTGTGCCAGGTTGAAGGTCACTGAGCTCTTCAGTAAGGCCATTCTACTGTCCATTTTTGTCTATGGAGATTGCATGGTTTTTAGAGAAATAAACTTTGTAAGGGTATACAGTACGTTTAGGGAAATAACACTCTGGAAGAGTGAGAATGTCACAGATGAGAATAGAATAGGACCTGACAGTTATATGATGGTATTTATACATGGTGGTATTTCAAGCATCTGGGTGATATGAAGGCAGTAAGGTGATGACACATGAGATGCAGTCATCCAGAAACTGCCAAACAATTAGTACGGTGGTAAACTGTAGTAAAGAGCTCAGAGCTTTCGCCAAATCTGCTTTGGTTTATATGGAAATACTGTGGCTGAGGGGCCCGTTCTCATAGAAACCACATAAGAAGGGGTCATGAGGGAGACTGGCCCCTGCACTGTGTGTGATCCCACCGCACGTTGTCTCAGTCCCACTTTTGATGTTCTGCTCCAACATTTATTCTAGACTGAGAATCCTTTTCCAGTCAGTAAATGGGGATTGACTGGGAGAAAGCAACCAGCCCTCTCTCTCTCTCTCTCTCTCTCTCGTCATCATCCTCCTCTTTCTCTTTCCTCCTCATCATCATCCCTCCATCCGCTCCCCCATCTTTCAAGAACCAGCAGCATCCAACCCGTTCTCATAAAACTATTTTAACAAACAGATAAATGATTTACCACCTGGATCAAAAAACACAAAATGGTGGCTTTGAGATGCTGCGTTTTCTGCCGATTCGGATCGGACGAGTGCTTCCTGGGCCAGGCCTGGTCAGTAAGGAGGAGGAGAGGAGATGCGGTGATGTAGGTGGAAGGATTGATTGAGCATTTGGGTGGGGGTATGGGTGTTTCATATTGGGCTGAAACGCGATCCGGAGGCTGCGTTGCATTAGCCTTAACGGCCCAATGGCAGACGGACTGGCACCACAGACTGGGAAATGGAGGAGGAGGAGGAGGAAAAGGAGGAGGAGGGGAGTGAATCTCTGGACATCCTGTTGCAAGAGAGGCATGTGGAGCCAGAGGAAGAAGGAATGTCACCTTCCAACAGCAGAGTCAGTCTACTGGACTGGTTAATGATAGCTCATACCTCTGTCTGTTTCACCTCCGTAGACACAGCTCACAACACCAACCAGCCTCTCATCTCATCAGACAGGGTCATGGTCAAACAGACATTGCCTCTGTCTCTCTCCCCCCTCCATCTATCTCTTTTTTGGTCATGTCATTCTCTTTTGGCCTGTAATTTCCTCTATTTTCCTCTCCTCTTTCCCGTAAAGAATGTGCTTCCCATTGTTCCTCACAGTCAAGATTAAACAGCCCCTCTTAAAGTGTCTGAGTCAGTCACGGAGACCCGGAGGTGTCTGAACTATTCCAAGAATCCCAGCTCTCACGCCGAGAGCACTGCCACTTGCTGAGAGGATCTGATGGAGAATACTACAAACACACTTACAGAAAAGTAAATAAAAACAACATGGGGATGAGGTAGGTAGATTGGGTGGTGTAACGTCCGTCGTTAAAGGTAGACCAAGGCGCAGCGTGGGTTGGGTTCATCATATTTTATTTAACGGTGAACCAGCAAAAAACAAAACAATGAACAACACAACGAACAAAAAGTTTTGCAGGCTACTAACAGCAATACAAAAACAAGATCCCACAAACACAGGTGGAAAAAAGGCTGCCTAAGTATGGTTCCTAATCAGAGACAACGATAGACAGCTGCCTCTGGTTAGGAACCATACTCGGCCCAACACAAAGAAACACAAAACATAGAATGCCCACCCCACACCCTGACCTAACCACATAGAGAAACAAACCCTCTCTCTCAGGTCAGGGCGTGACAGGTGGGCTATTTATAGATGGGCTATGTACAGCTGCAGCGATCGGTTAGCTGCTCAGATAGCTGATTTTTAAAGTTAGTTAGGGAAATATAAGTCTCCAGCTTCAGCGATTTTTGCAATTTGTTCCAGTCATTGGCAGCAGAGAACTGGAAGGAACGGCAGCCAAAGGAGGTATTGGCTTTGGGGATGACCAGTGAGATATACCTGCTGGAGCGCGTGCTACGGGTGGGTGTGGTTATTGTGACCAGTGAGCTGAGATAAGGCGGAGCATTACCTAGCAAAGACTTAGATGACCTGGAGCCAGTGGGTTTGGCGACGAATATGTAGCGAGGGCCAGTCGACGAGAGCATACAGGTCGCAGTGGTGGGTGGTATAACAGGCTTTGGTGACAAAACCTCTCTGGGAAATGTGGGACGCTAGCGGGACACACTATTCAACAGCCAGTGAAATAGCAGGGTGCCAAATTCAAAACAACAAAAATCTCATAATTCAAATTTCTCAAACATACAACTATTTTACACCATTTTAAAGATGAACTTTTTGTTAACCTCTTACATCTAGACGTTCCGCTAGCGGAACACCTGCTCCAATATCCAATGATGGGCGTGGCGCGAAATACAAACTCCTATAAAATACAAAAACTTCAATTTTTCAAACATATGACTATTTCACAGCATTTTAAAGATAAGACTCTCCTTTATCTAACCACACTGTCCGATTTCAGAAAGGCTTTACAACGAAAGCAAAACATTAGATTATGTCAGCAGAGTACCAAGCCAGAAATAATCAGACACCCATTTTTCAAGCTAGCATATAATGTCACAAAAACCCAGAAGACAGCTAAATGCAGCACTAACCTTTTATGATCTTCATCAGATGACAACCCTAGGACATTATGTTATACAATACATGCATGTTTTGTTCAATCAAGTTCATATTTATATCAAAAACCAGCTTTTTACATTAGCATGTGACGTTCAGAACTAGCATACCCCCCGCAAACTTCCGGGGAATTCGCTAACATTTTACTAAATTACTCACGATAAACGTTCACAAAAAACATAACAATTATTTTAAGAATTATAGATACAGACCTCCTCTATGCACTCGATATGTCCGATTTTAAAATAGCTTTTTGGTGAAAGCACATTTTGCAATATTCTAAGTACATAGCCCAGGCATCACGGGCTAGCTATTTAGACACCCGGCAAGTTTAGCACTCACCATAATCATATTTACTGTTATAAAAGTTTGATTACCTTTTGTTGTCTTCGTCAGAATACACTCCCAGGACTGCTACTTCAATAACAAATGTTGGTTTGGTCCAAAATAATCCATCGTTATATCCGAATAGCGGCGTTTTGTTCGTGCGTCCCAGACACTATCTGAAATGGTAAATCAGGGTCGTGCGCAATTCATGACAAAAAAAATCTAAATATTCCATTACCGTACTTCGAAGCATGTCAACCGCTGTTTAAAATCCATTTTTATGCCATTTTTCTCGTAGAAAAGCGATAATATTCCGACCGGGAATCTCATTTTAGCTAAACTGAGGAAAGTAAACAAAGCTTTCGGTCGCCGCGGGCACGCGCCTGAGTCTCACAGTACTGTAACCAGCCACTACCCAAACGCGCTACTTTTTTTCAGCCAGAGCCTGCAAAGCCACGATTCAGCTTTTTACCGCCTTCTGAGACCCTATGGCAGCCGTAGGAAGTGTCACGGGACAGCTAAGATCCTCACTCTTCAATAAACAGAGACAAGAAGAACGACACCTTGTCAGACAGGCCACTTCCTGCCTGAAACCTGTCAGGTTTTTGCCTGCCAAATGAGTTCTGTTATACTCACAGACAAAATTCAAACAGTTTTAGAAACTTTAGGGTGTTTTCTATCCATATGTAATAAGTATATGCATATTCTAGTTACTGGGTAGGAGTGGTAACCAGATTAAATCGGGTATGTTTTTTATCCAGCCGTGAAAATACTGCCCCCTAGCCATAACAGGTTAATCCAACCACATTGTCCGATTTCAAAAAGGCTTTACGGCGAAAGCATAGCATTAGATTATGTTAGGACAGCGCCGAGACAAGAAAAACCACACAGCCATTTTCCAAGCAAGGAGAGGCGTCACAAAAAACAGAAATACAGCTAAAATTAATCACTAACCATTGATGATCCTCATCAGATGGCACTCATAGGACTTCATGTTACACAATACATGTATGTATTGCTCGATAAAGTTCATATTTATATCCAAAAACCCCATTTTACATTGGCGTGTAATGTTCAGAAATGTTTTGCCTCCCAAAACTACCGGTGAATGAGCACATCAATTTACAGAAATACTCATCATAAACGTTGATAAAATATTGAACTGTTATTCAAGGAATTATAGATACCCTTCTCCTTAATACAACCGCTGTGTCAGATTTAAATCAACTTTACAGTGAAAGCACACTTTACAATAATCTGAGTACAGCGCTCAGAGACGAAACCAAACCCACCATTTTGTGGAGTCAACAAAACTCAGAAATAACGTTATAAATATTCACTTAACTTTAATGATCTTTGTCGGAATGCACTCCCAGGAATCCCAGTTCCCCAATAAATGTTCATTTGTTTTGATATACTCCATATATATGTCCAAATACCTCCTTTTTGTTCGCGCGTTCGGTAGAGTACTCCAAATGCACTGTGCTCGCACAGTTAACCTCTCTGGGCTAGGTGGGATGAAATCGTCCCACCTACGCAACAGCCAGTGTAATCCCGTGGCGCGATATTCAAATGCCTTAGAAATGCTATTACTTCAATTTCTCAAACATATGACTATTTTACACCATTTTAAAGACTCTCGTTAATCTAACCACACTGTCCGATTTCAAAAAGGCTTTACAACGAAAGCAAAACATTAGATTATGTCAGCAGAGTACCCAGCCAGAAATAATCAGACACCCATTTTTCAAGCTAGCATATAATGTCACATAAACCCAAACCACAGCTAAATGCAGCACTAACCTTTGATGATCTTCATCAGATGACACACCTAGGACATTATGTTATACAATACATGCATGTTTTGTTCAATCAAGTTCATATTTATATCAAAAACCAGCTTTTTACATTAGCATGTGACGTTCAGAACTAGCATAGGTGAATTTACTAAATTACTCACGATAAACGTTCACAAAAAACATAACAATTATTTTAAGAATTATAGATACAGAACTCCTCTATGCACTCGCTATGTCCGATTTTAAAATAGCTTTTCGGTGAAAGCACATTTTGTAATATTCTAAGTAGATAGCCCGGCATCACAGGGCTAGCTATTTAGACACCCACCAAGTTTAGCCCTCACCAAAGTCAGATTTACTATAAGAAAAATGTTATTACCTTTGCTGTTCTTCGTCAGAATGCACTCCCAGGACTTCTACTTCAATAACAAATGTTGATTTTGTTCAAAATAATCCATAGTTATGTTCAAATATCCTCTGTTTTGTTCGTGCGTTCAAGACACTATCAGAAGTGTAAAGAAGGGTGACGCGCACGACGTGTTTCGTGACAAAAAAATTCTAAATATTCCATTACTGTACTTCGAAGCATGTCAACCGCTGTTTAAAATCAATTTTTATGCCATTTTTCTCGTAAAAAAGCGATAATATTCCGACCGGGAATCTGTGTTTTAGTACAAAGAGAGAGAAAATAAAAACATGGGGTCGCCTCGTGCACGCGCCTCAGTCTCATAGTACTCTGACCGACCACTATCCAAACGCGCTAATGTTTTTCAGCCAGGGGCTGCCTCGACATCATTCAGCTTTTTCCCGGGTTCTGAGAGCCTATGGGAGCCGTAGGAAGTGTCACATTACAGCAAAGATCCTACGTTTTCAATAAAAAGAGGAATGGTCAAGGAATGGTCAGAGAGGGCACTTCCTGTACAGAATCTTCTCAGGTTTTTGCCTGCCATATGAGTTCTGTTATACTCACAGACACCATTCAAACAGTTTTAGAAACTTTAGGGTGTTTTCTATCCAAAGCCAATAATTATATGCATATTCTAGTTTCTGGGCAGTAGTAATAACCAGATTAAATCGGGTACGTTTTTTATCCGGCCGTGTAAATACTGCCCCCTAGCCCTAACAGGTTAAGCTTTTGAGACAATGCCAAGAGTGTGTAAAGCTGTCATCAAGGCAAAGGGTGGCTATTTGAAGAATCTCAAATATAAAATATATTTTGATTTGTTTAACACTTTTTTTTGGTTACTACATGCTTCATATGTCTTATTTCATAGTTTTGATGTCTTCCCTACAATGTATAAAATAATAAAAATAAAGAAAAACCCTTGAATGAGTAGGTGTTCTTAAACTTTAGACCGGTATTGTAAGTGAAATTCTGTATGGTTGAAATTTGGCCATAGAAACAATTACCAAAAAAACAAAATGTTCTACTTTAGTAAAATATGTCTTTTAAACTTTCATTTCGAACCAAATATGATGGCCTCAACATCAGCAAAATATGTATTTTCAACATAAATTTGCTCACCGCCCACTGGGCACAGACTTCAATTCAACGTCAATTCCACGTTGGTTCAGACATGGAAACAGCGTTGATTTAACCAGTGTGTGGGTTGTTTCCCTGTTCATGATCTTTTTCTTTTTCAGCTCTTTTTCTGCTTCAGGTAATTGTCTGAACAGACTAATGATGCAAACACAGACTGAGGTCTCTTCTTGTCTCCATCTATTCAACAATGGTCTACTGATCATAGAGGACTCTAATGACAGGATGTGGCTGGCTCATCAGGCTTAATTTGTAAGGGGTGGTGGTGGGGGTCAGGTGGTTCATGGAGTAGGAAGAAGTTGACCCTAAACACTAGTCTTAGGTCAGTTATGTGGATTTTTCCCCTCTAACGGTTTTGGTTAGGATTTGGCGATGGAAAGCTGATCCTAGATCTGTGCCTCTGGGCAACTTGTGCCCTGAGTTTGGATAACAGTGTTTGATGAGGCACCCTTGGTCTCCATCACTGGTGAGCTGGTTGCAGCCACTGTTTTCCAGACCTGTGACTGTGGTCTAGACTTCCTCCAATCAAAGAGCCAATCCATCCCAAGACAAACAGAGAAAGTGATTACAATTAAGCACTGCTGTTATGGGACATGCTTCAAGCAGATTATGGGAAAGAATTGAGTCTCTAGTACATATATACTGCTATTGCAATATCATTTTCTCAAAGACGAGCGTGAGATTGAAGTGTGGTCAATTGTATTTATAGTTTGATTATAATTCATGTGGTTCCTCTAACAATGTTGCAGGTAATAAATAAGGTATACAGATGTATCTCGCTAGGGACAGTTACTTCAATAGCTCCCTCTGTCTTTGGCTAGTCAGAGGGACAGTGAAAACATTTGGGAAGAGAAACTGGAGGTGCACCCAGATCCTCAGAAATCGTTGTGATTGAGAGGATTACGATTAGTGGGCGGTTCCCTCTGAGTGACTGACAGTACAAATTGAGGGCGGGAAGGAGGGCAGAGCAAGAGTCTGGGTGGAGTACCAGCAGCAGCTTTACTCTTCAATCATTTAGATGAAAATGGCCACTCCTGTCAAGGTGGAGGTGTTTATTGAAGAGAGTATGAGAGAGAAAAAGAGACAGGGGAGGGAGACAGGTGTGTGTGTGTGTGTGTGTGTGTGTGTGTGTGTGTGTGTGTGTGTGTGTGTGTGTGTGTGTGTGTGTGTGTGTGTGTGTGTGTGTGTGTGTGTGTGTCTGTGTGTGTGTGTGTGTGTGTATGTGTGCTGAGGTAATGACATGTGGCGTTGCTACTAACATAATCTCAGTTAACCCAGAACTAAAATCTTGCGTAATTTGGACAGACCATTTATTTTTACTTAGTCTGTCCACAGGAGATTACTGCCGACACAGATCCTCTTTCCTGTGCCTCATCTGGATCTCTGTAGAGTTTCAAGTTCCAAGTTGTATTAGTCGTTTGTACAGGATACACATGGTATACACTGCTCAACAAAATGCTTCTCAACAATGCAACAATAACAAATAATACTAAAATATAAGAATATGAACATAAAGCTCAGCAGAATAAAATAAATATTTTAGCATAAGTACAATACAGGAAGGCACATTTTACAGTCCAGGGGAGATGGGGGACAAGTTTTTAAATTGTGCAATCATAATAAGTGTCTGGTAGCAGCAGTTGTGATGTGTGTGTAGCATGAATGTCTGCAGTGGCTTGCGAGTATTCACCCCCTTGGCATTTTTCCTATTTTGTTGCCTTACAACCTGGAACTAAAATGGATTTTTGGATGTTTGTATCATTTCATTTACACAACATGCCTACCACTTTGAAGATGCAACATATTTTGGGGGGTGAAACAAACAAGAAATAATACAAAAAAAAACAGAAAACTTGAGGGTGCATAACTATTCACCCCCCCAAAAGTCAATACTTTGTAGAGCAACCTTTTGCAGCAATTACAGCTGCAATTATCTTGGCGTAGGTCTCTATAACCTTGGCACATCTAGCCACTGGGATTTTTGCCCTTTCTTCAAGGCAAATATGCTCCAACTACTTCAAGTTGGATGGGTTCCACTGGTGTACAGCAATCTTTAAGTCATACCACAGATTTTTAATTGGATTGAGGTCTGGGCTTTGACTAGGCCATTCCAAGACATTTAAATGTTTCCCCTTAAACCACTCAAGTGTTGCTTTAGCAGTATGCTTAGGGTCATTGTCCTGCTGGAAGGTAAACCTCCGTCTCAGTCTCAAATCTCTGAAAGACTGAAACAGGTTTCTCAAGGATTTCCCTGTACTTAGTGCCATCCATCATTCATCCAATTCTGACCAGTTTCCCAGTCCCTGCCGATGAAAAGCATCCCCACAGCATGATGCTGCCACCACCATGCTTCACTGTGGGGATGTTGTTCTCGGCGTGATGAGAGGTGTTGGGTTTACGCCAGACATAGCATTTTCCATGATAGCCAAAAAGCTCCATTTTAGTCTCATCTGACCAAAGTACCTTCTTCCCTGTATTTGGGGAGTCTCCCACATGCCTTTTGGCAAACACCTAGCCTAGCTCTGTGGAATGTATGGCATAAAGTGGTCCTATGGACAGATACTCCAATCTCCGCAGTGGAGCTTTGCAGCTCCTTCAGGGTTATCTTTGGTCTCTTTGTTGCCTCTCTGATTAATGCCCTCAGTGCCTGGTCCGTGAGTTTTGGTGGGCGGCCCTCTCTTGGCAGGTTGTGGTGCCATTTTCTTTCATTTTTAAATAATGGATTTAATGGTGCTCCGTGGGATGTTCAAAGTTTTGGATATTTTTTTATAACCTAACCCTGATCTGTCCTTCTCCACACCTTTGTCCCTGACCTGTTTGGAGAGCTCCTTGGTCTTCATGGTGCCGCTTGCTTGGTGGTACCCCTTGCTTAGTGGTGTTGCAGACTCTGGGGCCTTTCAGAACAGGTGTATATATACTGATATCATGTGACAGATCATGTGGCACTTAGATTGCACACAGGTGGACTTTATTTAACAAATTATGTGACTTTTGAAGGTAATTGGTTGCACCGGGTCTTATTTAGGGTCTTCATAGCAAAGGGGGTGAATACATATGCACACATCACTTTTCCGTTTTTAAAATGTAATTTTTTTAAATAAGTAATTTTTTTCATTTCACTTCACCAATTTGGACTATTTTGTGTATGTCCATTACATGAAATCCAAATAAAAATACATTTAAATGACAGGTTGTAATGCAACAAAATAGGAAAAACGCCAAGGGGGATGAATACTTTTGCAAGGCCCTGTTTACAGTGTGTGTGTGTGTGTGTGTGTGTGTGTGTGTGTGTGTGTGTGTGTGTGTGTGTGTGTGTGTGTGTGTGTGTGTGTGTGTGTGTGTGTGTGTGTGTGTGTGTGTGTGTGTGTGTGTGTGTGTGTGTGTGTGTGTGTGTGTGTGTGCGTGCGTAAGTGAGTGCGTGTGTGCTAAGGTGCATAGAATCAGAGCAGGTGGTCAGTCCAGGTCAATTGTTCGGCATTGTCACGAACCGGCTCATAGCCCGCAACAAAAAAGGAGACAACATGGAGATTTCGTAATAACAAAAATATATTTAGTAACTAAAGTAAACTATAAACAAGTAACAATGGTTTGAGTAGTCAGTAGAGTAAGTAAGTGGTTGCGTGCATAGATGTGATAATGAGGGGTGTTGAAAGGTGCCAAAGTAAACAAACAAAACAGCCCCAAAAATGCCACAACCAAAATCCAACAGTGTGTCTGCATGGAGAGAGTCTCTTCAATTAATGGGGGAAATGTGTATTTTTCCCCAGGACACACCAGAGCACAGGTGTGTCCCATTCACTGACGTCCCTCCCGGCTCCACCCACCGACATCCTACTAAGGAAAACAAGAGCAAAGAGAAACATTTCGGCAGAGTGAGAGGGTCGTCACAGCATGGCTTGTAGATTGAAACGGTCTCTGAGCCTGTTGGTATCAGACTTCATATCATCTGCCCTGATGGAATGGAGTGAACATCTCGTGGCTCCCTCAGGCACGGTTTCGAGAAGATGGCCTGGATGGGTGGGAGCACGTTCCCAGTGATCTACTGGGCCGTCTGTACCAGGGCCTTGCAGTCATGGACAGAGAAATTCCTGTACCAGGCCGTGATGAACATATAGGGGGAATGCTAGACGTGGTTGGGATATTTGCACTGCCATACATCTTTGATGCTATATAGACCATGTAGATAGTCCAGGAGGCCATTTGATTAGTTGTTCAGCAGTCTTATGGCTTGAGAGTAGAAGCTGTTAAAGAGCCCTTTGGTCCTAGACTTGGCACTCCGGTCTGTGACTTGGGTGACTGGAGTCTTTGACAATTTGTTGGCCCTTCCTCTGACACCGCCTAGTATATAGGTAATGGATGTCAGGAAGCTTGGACCCAGTAATGTACATGGCGTAGAGAGAACATCCTCTTTGAACAATATACAGGTAACTGACAAAATAAAAGGAAACACCAACATACAGTGCATTCGGAAAGTATTCAGGCCCTTCAACTTTTTCCACATTTTGTTACGGTACAGCCTTATTCTAAAATGTATTAAATAGTTTTTTCCCCCTCATCAATCTACACAAAATACCCCATAATGACAAAGCAAAACAGGTTAAAATAAATGTTGCAAAAAGAGGGTACTTTTCCTGGTGACTTCAACCCCCTTTCAAAACAGACAGAATTGATCTTAACTAAAACACGTTTTTTTCCCTAGAGCAAGTCTTAGTTACATATTTTACATTTAGCTAAGGAGTTTTGTGCTTGATGGAGCATTATTTTTACATTTTGACAATGTGCACAAAAATTCGGTAGCTACAGTCGAGGCTCCTCAGAGGAGGAAGGGGAAGACCATCCTCCTCATTAAATTCCATAAAGAAAAAATTGTGAAACATTTTAAAAGTTATACTTTTTAGATAACCTCTATGGGCTAGGTGGGACGCAAGCGTCCCACCCGTGGTGCACTCCATCAACAGCAGGTGCATTTCAAGAGCGGCAAATTTGAATCCAAATAAATGTCAAAATTCAAATTTTTCAAACATACAACTATTTTACACCCTTTGAAAGATAAAGATCTCCTTAATCTAACCACGTTTTCCGATTTCAAAAAGGTTTTACGGCGAAAGCATAAATTTAGAGTATGTTAGGCCATTACATTTACAAGAGTTGTGTGTAATGTTGTGCCAATTCAAAGACAGGCGTCACCAAAACCATAAAATCAGCTAAAATTATGCACTAACCTTTTACAATCTCCAACAGATGACCCTCCTAGGACATTATGTTAGACAATGCATGCATTTTTAGTTCTATCAAGTTCATATTTATATCCAAAAACAGCGTTTTACTGTGGCGTTGATGTTCAGGAAATCGTTTCCCTCCAATAACCGGCATTCAAGTCAGCACCACAAATTAAATAATTAAAATGAGAAAACATTGGTAAAATATTATATTGTCATTTAAAGAATTATAGATTTACATCTCTTGAACGCAATCAACTTGCCAGATTTAAAAATAACCTTACTGGGAAATCACACTTTGCAATAATCTGAGCACTGCGACCAGAAAAATACGCGTTGCGATACAGACTAGCCGCCATGTTGGGGAGATCTAAAATCGAAAATACTATGTAAATAATCCATTACCTTTGATTATCTTCATCAGATGTCACTTCCAGGTATCACAGGTCCATAACGAATGTAGTTTTGTTCAAAAAAGCTCATCATTTATGTCCAAAAATCTCCGTCTTGTTAGCACATGATCTAAGCCCGCCGGACTTCACTTCATGAACGAGGGGAAAAAATATATTTACGTTCGTTCAAACATGTCAAACGTTGTATAGCATAAATCATTAGGGCCTTTTTTAACCAGAACATGAATAATATTCAAGGTGGACGAATGCATTCTCTTTTATAACGTATTGGAACGAGGGTACCCAACATGAACTCGCGCGCCAGGTGTCTAATGGGCCATCATCGTTCCATGGCTCTTGTTCGGTCAGATCTCCCTCCAGAAGACTCAAAACACTTTGTAAAGGCTGGTGACATCTAGTGGAAGCAATAGGAAGTGCCAAAATATTCCTCAGCCCCTGTGTTTTTCAATGGCATAGGTTTAAAGGTAATACAACACATCAGGTATCCACTTCCTGTCAGAATCTGTCTCAGGGTTTTGCCTGCCAAATGAGTTCTGTTATACTCACAGACACCATTCAAACAGTTTTAGAAACTTTAGGGTTTTTTCTATCCATATATAATAAGTATATGCATATTCTAGTTACTGGGTAGGATTAGTAACCAGATTAAATCGGGTACATTTTTTTATCCAGCCGTGCAAATACTGCCCCCTAGCCCTAACAGGATAAAACTACACAACGTACAGTAACAGTGAAAAGTTTGGACACACTTACTCATTCCTGGGTTTTCTTTATTTTGGCTATTTTCTACATTGTAGAATTATAGTGAAGACATCAAAACTATGAAATAACACATATGGAATCATGTAGTAACCAAACAAGTGTTAAACAAATCAAAATATATTTTATATTTGAGATTCTTCCAAGTTACCACTCTTTGCCTTGATGACAACTTTGCACACTCTGGGCATTCTCTCAACCAGCTTCACCTGGAATCTTTTTCCAACAGTCTTGAAAGAGTTCCCACATATTCTGAGCACTTGTTGGCTGCTTTTCCTTCACTCTGCGGTCCAACTCATTCCAAACAATCTCAATTGGGTTGAGGTCGGGTGATTGTGGAGGCCATCTCATCTGATGCAGCACTCCATCACTCTCCTTCTTGGTCAAATAGCTCTTACACAGCCTGGAGGTATGTTGGGTCATTGTCCTGTTGAAAAACAAATGAAATTCCCACTAAGCGCAAACCCGATGGGATGGCGTATCACTGCAGAATGCCATGCTGGTTACGTGTGCCTTGAATTCTAAATAAATCATTGACAGTGTCACCAGCAAAGCACCTCCACACTATCACACCTCCTCCTCCATGCTTCACGGTGGAAACTACAGATGCAGAGATCATCCGTTCACCTACTCTGCGTCTCACAAAGACATGGCGGTTGGAACCAAAAATCTCAAATTTGGACTCATCAGACCAAAGGACAGATTTTCACCGGTCTAATGTCCATTGCTTGTGTTTCTTGGCCAAAGCAAGTCTCTTATTATTGGTGTACCACAGCCAATCTATGGTGTGCCTGTGCTCTTAGATTTGACCCATTGGAAACAAGCCACAGCTGGGTACCACATGGCATCATATATCTGCTGCATTCCATGTCCACATTCATATAGAAGATGAGATGACTTTTCCCCCGAGTTGCGGTCTCCCACTTTCTTTCACTCTCTCTCTCTGGTTTTTCGCACTTCACCTCTTTCTCTCTTTCCTTGTCTAACTAAGCCAATGACATGTTGTTAATTTATGTAGAGGCTCCTCAGCAGACACCTGCTGTCTGAAGTGGAGAAAGTGACGGTTCATACAGCTGATGAATGTTGGAATGCGTTTGGTCGTATTCATTTTGCTGACATGATCAGACCACAGCGGTGCATGCTCGCAACGCTAGGAAAATACAAGCCCCCCAGACAATGGCTCTGAAGTGTGAAATTCTCGCTAAATCAATATGGCAGCTTTTTCATTTATCACAGAAAGGCACAGAAGTGCACATGCAGACGGCAGAACAGCAGCATCACTAATATTAATGTCATAATAATTAAGTATTGAGGCTTCTTTGGTTACTAATCCATTAACTGGTGTAGACCATAATGATTGAACCTTTGTTTTCAGACATTCTCTATGTTCAAAGTGTGAACTCAGCCATTTCGCCAAGACAAGAGCAAGTAACAGCATTGATGTGTACTGTTCATCAAACCATTTTAGAGTAAAAGTCAGTGACAATGTAATGCCAATATCCAAAATAGAAAAATGATAGTTGGTAGAGCAATATAGATATTAAAACTGATTGAAATCCATAGCTGGAGAAGTTCCCAAAGTTTTTTATAAGGCTAACCACTAGAATACATCTTCGTTCTCATTAATACGTAGAGCTTATGTAGAATATTAACTAACGTTGATTGTACATTAATTAAATCCGTGTCTGGCTAAATTGCTATAGTTACCATAAGGCTAACCACTGAACTAATAATACGTCTTAGATCTCTACCAAGAGGGACTCTATGACTGTCACCTTTTCCAGCAGTCTGCAGTGCACTGCATACCAGTCTGGCTGTGATTACACTAACAGAGAGAGTAAATCATGACTCAGTGTGAGGCAAATTTGTGGTGGGTGAAAATAAACTGGCCCTGGGTTTATTGAATCGTCGTTGACTAAACCCGACCCATTAACACGTGTGGGAGAGAGTCACAGTGGCAGCTAGAGAGAGAGAGTGGGGCGGAACGGGCATTTAATAAAACAGGCTATTTAAGTGATATTAAGTTTTGTCTCGTTTTGAAACTGTAAAAATATAAAAAAGAGAAATAGCAATATTGAAAAGTCAACTTCAGAAAAAGAGACCTGGATCCATGGGTAAAGCCACTTAAGAGTATTGGGATGCATCCCTTCATCTTGCAAGGCCTGATGGTGCCACACTGTTCTCCTTTTTACTTTATACTGTTGCTTGTACTTGATAGTGAAAAATATCACTGTGGTTTTAAAAGTTCACCTGTATTTATGACATTTATGTAACTCTGCTTTCATTTGAAGACCAGATTGCACAGGGACACACTGACTCAAAAGTGTCCACTCTGGTTGGAAGCTAAGCTAGTGAGTCAGTCTCAATAAAAGTGTTAGAGTGATCATGCCTCCTTTGAGTCTGAATACAGCTCTACAAACCCATCAGATAAACCAGGATCCCCTCACATATCATTTTACTAGGCCAGTAGGGATGAGACGAGGCTTTTCCTCAGCTCTTTCTGTTAGGGAGCCTCATCTCTGTTTGTTTGTTTTGGAACAAAGTATGTCATACAAATGCAAACCACAAAATGTGTAAAATGCAAAATGCGAGTCCTTCCAGGTTGAAAGGGTTGGAGTAATGAGGGGTAGGCCTTACAAAGAGATCTACTGAATGACACATTATAAATGTATTATTGACACAATTATCTTCCCTGAATATCCAGTGTGATACAACAAGCCAAGGTATTTGTGAACATTAACCAATATAATTCAGCATTCAACAAGAATAGACATGAACAGGACAAATACTGTAGAAGCCATGGGTGTTATTAAATAATGTCTCAAGTCTCTTTTGCCGAACAAACAAAGGGGAAAATAGTCTCCACCACAATCTGTAGCTGCTAATGTGTTTTGTCTCTGCTGCTCCACTTTTCTGTTTTAACCCTTTGAATCATACTCTTTTCTCTCTCACTTCTTCAGGTCAAATTATTCCCTGGCTTAACAGAGAATGGTTCTGTAGTGGCTCCAGTAATGTCATTTTGTGTCTGCTTTGGTGTGCTTCCATCCTGACCGTCATATTACCTGAAGTCTGCTTAGTTGTGTGATGGCTGGGGCAGGCCAAGCTAGCTCACTGCTCCCTGCAGCCTAATTAGATGTAATTGCTCCATTTTGTAGTGGTGCCCGTGTGGAGAGGGGAATCCTTATAATAATTGAGATTGCGTGAAGGATCCAGGGATCACAGACGCCAAAGAGGAGCCACGAGGAGACGACTCCCCCTGCCCGCTCTCCTGTCACCTCCCTTGTCCTGAGCAGACCTAGTCATTACTCCCTCCAGCCCTCTCTCTCCTTCCCTTTCTCCCTAGTGTGGCACACAGCATGCAGCATGTTGAGTCATCATAACTGTTTTTTGGGGAAGGCGGGCATGTGTACAGATAGGAGTCTACCTGTGCCAAGCACTGGCCATCCCACTGGCCAATTGTCCTTTTGGGTGGTGTTATAATTATTCTTTTTTTGTAAACAGGTGTGCTCTTTGTTGTTCTGAACCCACTTCCCACAAGTCGCCATGACGTTGTCAAGTTTGCCCAAGCGCCAACCCCACCCGTTGGTTGTGCCTGTTGGTCTGCCCTGTAAGGAGCTCGCACACACCCATGTTGCACCTGTTTCCCAGTCTGTAAAAGGGGTTATTTGTCATTGTAGTTTGGTCAGGGCGTGGCAGGGGGTGTTTGTTTTGTGTGTTTCGGTGTTTTGGGGTTTAGGTTCTATGTTATCTATTTCTATGCTGATATCTTGTTTTCTATTTCTATGTTGGGTTTTTGGTAATGACCTCCAATTAGAGAAAGCTGGTTGTCGTTGTCTCTAATTGGAGGTCATATTTAGTTGGGGTTTGTTTCACTTGTGTTTTGTGGGTGGTTATTTTCCTGTATAGCCTGTGTTGCCTTACGGAACTGTTTCGTCGTTTGTTTATTTTTGTTTAAGTGTTTTCTTTAATAAATTAAGAAGATGAGCACTTTACCCGCTGCGCCTTGGTCCAATCTTTACGATGCCCGTGACACTGACCCTGTTTCCCAGTCTTCCCTGTACAGAGATTGAGCACACCCGTTATCCAAACATGCATGGCTTGAGATGCGGTCACTGGTCAACTGTGTGTGTAGCTAGCTACCTAGTTTAAAATATCAACAGTACTGCCACAGCAGCATGACATTTGATTACTTGATAACACTTGATTTACATCATCATCAATATTCAGTCTCGTTGACTGATACGTGCATCATAGAAAGGAAGGAAGAAAGAGATAGAGAGGTGCGGCTGCATCAACGACTCTCCGACTCCACTCCATCCTTTATTCTGTCGGAAGTTGCACGTGTCAGGGCAGCAGCAACACAGGAAGTCTAGACTCTAGCTAACCACCATCTACTAAAATATACACATATACCACAAGCCAGCCAGCCAGCCATATATCATGAGTTAGAATATTATGAATATTCTATTATGTAGTTATTATTTAAGAGCATTGAAGATACATCACAATCAGTCAAACAAAACTAAGCTAGCTAACTAGCAGATTTACATCAACATTAGTGATCAGCTGACAGCCCACCCTCTTTTCCAGATGTCAGTCATGTCTTTAGGAGGTGTATCCCGCAACGCAGTTGGCATCAGTTGCTAGGACTCCTACTCTTTGTCCAGTGATCCTGCCGACCAAGGCCGGATCGGAGGAGCTATTTTGTGTAGCAGCTAGCCTAGCTGCTAGCTAGCTGCCTATCAATCTAGTAGGGTTTTCTTGAGGGCTTGAACGCAGCCATTGACGTGGTTAGCCATTGTGGCTGGGGCTGCGGATTGTCCCGGGCTTGTGGCTGTCCAGATCCCTGCTGTTTGTTGTTGTTTTCAATCTTCCCTGTGACCTGTTTGGAACTGCGAGGAGTAACAGTGTAACCTACGTTGCTAGCTATCGTGACAAAGACCAAAGCTGGCAGGAGTACCGTTGAGGACAGTGGTGTTTCTCTATCAAAGGTGAGGGATCTTTTAAACAAACAAAAATTGTTCTACAAGCAGTTGTTACAACAAGAAAATAGCTTCAAGTGTTTTGTCCAAATACTGTTGGATTGAACTAATAAAATAATGGACAACCTGACCAGAGAGGTCCAGGACCTGAAGAACAGTTTGTATTTCTCCCAGGGTCAGTTCTATGTGTTGAAACAGGAAATGATGACAGCAATCTGTAAGTCATTGAGAGGGGACATCAGTTGTGTGTGTGAATCCATGATAACAATGATGGAGAAATGAGGGACAGTCAAAGTGAAACAACATGTTGTGGATGGAATTGCAGAATCTCCACATGAGACCTGCATGGAGTCTGAGGACAAAGTGAAGGAAATGATCTCTGAGAAATTGAAGATGGACCACAGGAAGATTGAGGTTGAACGCACCCACAGGACTGGAAAACCCACCATTGGCCCAGGTGACAGGCCCAGGCCGATAGTGGTCAAGTTCCTGAGGTTCAAGGACAAGGTAGCTGTTCTGGAAAGAGCCAAGAACTTCAGAGAAACGAGGACTATGCTGAAGCGTGCACCAGAAGAGGAAATAATTAATCCCAGCCATGAAAGCTGCCAGAGGGCGAGGGGACATTACTACATTGTCCACCCTCCCTCCCAGAAGCCTGGAAGGGATGAGAGAGCCAAGCCTATGGGTTCATATCCTCAACCCCGCAGCAGACAGACACACACAAACACACACCAATTGATTAATGGACAGCTAAATGTATTTTTTTTTCTCTTGCTTTGTTTGCTCTTTTACATATTAAGTCCATCTCTGATAAGCTACCATGGAAAGGGATAACAATTGTCCATATTAATATATTTAGCCTTAAAATCAAATCAAATTGTATTTGTCACATGCGCTTACAAGCCCTTAAAATATATATATATCTTTAAGTAAGAGATAAGAATAACAAATAATTAAAGAGCTGCAGTAAATAACAATAGCGGGGCTAAATACAGGGGGTCAATGTAAGGGGGCACTGGTGTCGATGTAATTGAGGTAATACGTACATGTAGGTAGAATTATTAAAGTGACTATGCATAGATAACAACCGAAAATACAGCTCCACTACAGCCCCGTTGATGAGAATGGGGGCATGCTCGGTCCTCCTTTTTCTGTGGTCCACAATCATCTCTTTTGTCTTGATCACATTGAGGGAAATAGTGTTCATGAAATCAATAACTTGCTCAAATCAGATAATATTCATATATTAGCCATTTCTGAGACTCATTTAGATAATTAAATTGATGATACAGCATTAGCAATACAAGTATATAGAAGAGACAGAAATGCTTATGGGGGAGGTGTTGCTGCAGATTTTGAGAGCCATATCCCTGTAATACTTAGAGAAGATCTTATGTCAAGTGTTATTAAAGTGTTGTGGTTGCAGGTTAACTTGGCACATCTAAAGCCTTTTCTAGGCCATGAAGTGCTAACAGTCAGTATTTAAATAATATGTGTGAAATGCTTGATAGTGTATGTGATGTAAACAGAGAGGTCTACTTTCTTGGGGACCTGAATATTGACTGGTTTTCATCAAGCTGTCCGCTCAAAAGGAAGCTTCTCGCTGTAACCTGTGCCTGTAATTTGGTTCAGGTTATTAATCAACCTACCAGGGTGTTTACAAACACTACAGGAACAAGATCCTCCACATGTATCGATCACATTTTTACTAATACTGCAGAACTTTGTTCTAAAGCTGCATCCGTACCCATTGGATGCAGTGATCACAATATAGTGGCTATACCCAGGTTTAGCCAAAGTTTAAAAAGCTGGGAATAAAATAGTGTATAAGACAAAAGATTTTGCTATGATGCTTACGTGGATGATGTTAAAAATAATTGTTGGTCTGATGTGATTATTAAGGAGCATCCAGATGCTGTACTTGATGAATTTATGAAATTGCTTCTTCCAATGATAAACATGCACGTTAGGAAACTAACTGTTAAGGATATATGGCTTGATGAGGAATTGAAAAACTGTATGGTTGAACGAGATGGGGCAAAAGGATTGGCTAATAAGTCTGGCTGCATATTTGACTGGCTGACCTACTGCAAATTGAGAAATTATGTGACTAAACTCAACAAAAAAAGAAGAAACTGTAAAATGAAGCCAAGATCAATGATATAAAGAAAGACAAACTCAAATCCATCTTTTATCGAACCAGATGGCTTATTCAACACAAAACCATTTGATGTTGCCAATTATTTAGATGATTACTTCTTTGGCAAAGTTGGCTAACTTAGGCAGGAAATGCCAAAAAACGAACAGTGAGCCATTGTATTCATGCATACAAAAACTAATAATGAAAGAAAAGCATTGCGAGTTTGAATTTTGTAAAATTAGTGTGGAAGAGATGGAAAAATTATTGTTATCGGTCAATAATGACAAACCTCCTGGCATAGACAACTTAGATTGAAAGCTACTGAGGATGGTAGCTGACTCTATAGCCACTCATATCTGTCATCTTTAATCTGAGCCTAGAGGAAAGTCTTTGTCCTCAGGCCTGGAGGGAAGCCAAAGTAATTCCGCTACCCAAGAGTGGTAAAGCGGCCTTTACTGGTTCTAACAGCAGACCTTTCAGCTTGCTGCCAGCTCTTAGCAAACTGTTGCAAAAAATTGTCTTTGACCAAATACAATGCTATTTCTCTGTAAACAAATTAACAACAGACGTTCAGCATGCTTATAGAGAAGGGCACTCAACATGTACTGCACGGACACAAAGGACTGATGATTGGTTTAAAGAAATTGATAATAAGAAGATTGTGGGAGCTGTACTGTTAGATTTCAGTGCAGACTTTGATATTATTGACCATAACCTGTTGTTGAAAAAACGTATGTGTTATGGCTTTTCAACCTCTGCCATATCAGGGATTCAGAGCTGTCTATCTAATAGAACTCGAAGGGTTTTCTTTAATGGAAGCTTCTCTGATGTCAAACATGTAAAGTGTGGTGTACCGCAGGGCAGCTCTCTAGGCCCTCTGCTCGTATCTATTTTTACCAATGACCTGCCACTGGCATTAAATAAAGCATGTGTGTCCATGTATGCTGATGATTGAACCATATACACATCAGCAACTACAGCTAATGAAGTCACTGAAACCATTAACAAAGAGTTTCAATCATTTTTTTGGAATGGATGGCCAGTAATAAATCTCTAAAACTAAGCTCTGACACTTACCCCACCAGACATGCCACCAGGGGTCTTTTCACAGTCCCCAAATCCATAACAAATTTAAGATAGCGTACAGTATTATATAGAGCCATTATTGCATGGAACTCCGTTCCATCTCATATTGCTCAAATGAACAGCAAACCTGGTTTCAAAAAACAGATAAAGCAACACCTCACGGCACAACGCCTCTCCCCTATTTGACCTAGATAGTTTGTGTGTATGTATTGATATGTAGGCTACGTGTGCCTTTTTTTAATGTAGTTCTGTCCTTGAGCTGTTCTTGTCAATTAATGTTCTGTATTATGTAATGTGTCATGTTTTGTGTGGACCCCAGGAAGAGTAGCTGCGGCTTTTTCAACAGCTAATGGGGATCCTAATAAAATACCAAAAATACCAAATACTAAAACCTACGTTAGATCCCACAGATAGAGACTCCCAATTATTTATTATAGAAAGTAGCAATTTTTGGTAAGGGAACTTCATAAACTCAAAGTTACTTGCATAATCCTGGTTCTATGAGAAGGTGAGTGTGATGTCTCACTATGACATACACCTAGGGGTGTCATAAACTTGAAATATGCAACCACACAGGGTCTATTGGAGACAGACAGGTCTAGTGGCAAATGAGGTGATCCCCTCGCCTCCAAAAAGGGAGCCACTCGCCATTCAACTGGTCAATCTCGAGCATGCCTCTGTTCCTTGCGCTTTTCTGACAAGGGAAAAGCGGTGAGACATCTCACTCATCTTCTCATAGAACAGGGATTATGCAGGTAACCTTGAATTGTATTACAAATACTTGCTCGATGTCTGACTATGGAATATGGCCAACTCCCATAATGCAGACATGCTCCCCAAAGCCAGGGTAGTTCCAACAGCATCACCCCTCAGAGGCTCCGACACTGAGGGAGTATGCCCAACGAAGGTGCAGTGACATCCAGTCAGTAAAGACCTCATAAACGTATGAGGGGGTGCCCATCATGCCATAAAGCAAATCCCTGTTGTAGAACGGGCTGTAACTCTTGCAATTATATTTTCCAATACAATAGCCTCCATTATCTCAAGATAGCCATTAATGAGGTAGGGGGCCTCCCCTTGCAGGGAGGTGCCCCAAAAACGCAGAGGTCGTTTCCGGTCTAGCACAATACTCTCGCTTTCATCCAAGCAAATGCTGGACACAAACAGTGGAGACGCTCTTCTTCCATTAATGGGAAGAACGGTGGGTATAACCACAAGCTGCAGGACACAACAACACAGTTTCTGCTGATCCTAGGCATAAAGGTGGAGTTTGGCTAGTAAGGTACCTATGAGGACCCCAGAGAAAACTGAATGCATGGACAGTGGGCGGACAGTGAGTGCAGCCCACTCACTCGCTTTGCAGGCATAGAAAGAAACGTATTACATCTCCCCACTTTCCAGCGGCTCATGAGAAAACCACAAGCACAGTAGACGGGCCCCAGTGACGGGGCTAAAGGCTTGGAGACTGGTTTTGCGTAAGCGACATTAACCTGTTTGGGATAGCGGGCAGTATTTTCACGGCCAGATAAAAAACGTACCCGATTTAATCTGGTTATTACTCCTGCCCAGAAACTAGAATATGCATATAATTATTTGATTTGGATAGAAAACACCCTAACGTTTCTAAAACTGTTTGAATGGTGTCTGTGAGTATAACAGAACTCATATGGCAGGCCAAAACCTGAGAAGATTCTATATGGGAAGTGCCCTGTCTGACCATTTCTTGGCCTTCTGTAGCTTCTTTATCGAAAATAGAGGATCTCTGCTGTAACGTGACATTTTCTAAGGCTTTCATTGGCTCTCAGAAGGCGCCAGAACGTGGAATGATAACTCTGCAGTCTCTGGGGCGAAAAACAGCAGGGGTTTTGGAGAGTGGTACTTCTGAGAACATTGGCACTGGCGTGCGCATGCATGTGACGACTCCTTTTTCTACTTTCACTGTTTGAATTGATACAACGTCTCCCGGTTGGAATATTATCGCTATTTTACGAGAAAAATCGCATAAAAATTGATTTTAAACAGCGTTTGACATGCTTCGAAGTACGGTAATGGAATATTTTGAATTTTTTTGTCACGAAACGCACCGGCGCCTCACCCTTTGGATAGTGATTTGAACGCACGAACAAAACGGAGGTATTTGGATTTAACTATGGATTATTTGGAACCAAAACAACATTTTTTGTTGAAGTAGAAGTCCTGGGAGTGTATTCTGACGAAGAACAGCAAAGGTAATCCAATTTTTCTAATAGTAATTCTGAGTTTTGTTTGCCCCAAACTTGGTGGGTGTCAAATTAGCTAGCCGTGATGGCTGAGCTATGTACTCAGAATATTGTATTTATTATATGTATTTTGTCAACGAGTAATTTATCATGAGTAATTTAGTAAATTCACCGGAAGTTTTCGGTGGTTATGCTAGTTCTGAACATCACATGCTAATGTAAAAAGCTGGTTTTTGATATAAATATGAACTTGATTGAACAAAACATGCATGTATTGTATAACATAATGTCCTAGGAGAGTCATCTGGAGCACTACACTGGTGATTCCAGAATCTGCCGGGCTTTTCTCTCCCTGTACTCCCTCATTTTTGAGCTGCAGCCTTCTTCATTCCCCTCGGACCGCTCGAGGATAGCGTACATCATAACGCTGATGACTGGGAGGGCACTCACCTGGGCTACGGCAGTGTGGGAGCAACAGTCCGCCGTCTTCCTCAGTCTAGAGGAGTTTGTGGTGGAAGTTCGCAAGGTGTTTGATTCCCCGTTGACTGGGAGAGAGGATGCTGGTAAGCTTCTCCAGCTAAGTCAAGACTACGGTAGTGTGGCAGACTACGTAGTGGATTTTCGCACATTGGCAGCTGAGAGTGCCCTGAAGCCGGAAGCATTGGTCGACATGTTCCTTCACGGATTATCTGAGGTGGTCAAAGATGAGCTTGCAGCCCAGGAGCTGCCCATGGACCTTGACTCCCTCATAGCCTTGACCATCCGGATCGATGGGCGGCTTTGAGAACAAAGGAGGGAGAGGGAATTCGCCTTCGATTCCCAACCCGAAGTCAACATGTCCGAGTGAACCCAACGTCAACTGAGTTTTTTCGGGAATCACCGAGGGCTGCCAACTCACCTCCTTCAGAGTCCATGCACCTGGGCAGGGCTAGATTGACTCCGGCTGAGCGCTTACCTCGAGAGCGGTTTACACCAGACATCCTAAGAATATTGCTGAACTGAAACAGTTTGGTAAGGAGGACTGGTCCAAAATTCCTCCTGGCCGTCTGATCCGCAACTACAGGAAACATTTGGTTGAGGTTATTGCTGCCAAAGGATGGTCAACCAGTTATTAAATCCAAGGGTTCACATACCTTTTCCACCCTACACTATTAACGTTTACTCTGTGTGTTAAATGAAGACATGAAAATGTATAATTGTTTGTGTGTTATTAGATTAAGCAGACTGTGTTTGTCTATTGTTGTGATTTAGATGAAGATCAGATAACATTTTATGACCAATTTATGCAGAAATCCAGGTAATTCCAAGGGATTCACATACTTTTTTTTGCCACCATAAAACACAGACAGTGGCACTAGCAAAGCACCCCCACACCACAACACCTCCTCCTCCATGCTTTACGGTGTGAAATACACATGCAGAGATCATCCGTTCACTCACACCGCATCTTACAAAGACACAGTGGTTGGAACCACAAACCTCCAATTTGGACTCCAGACCAAATTACAAATTTCCACCGGTCCAATGTCCATTGCTCATGTTTCTCGGCCCAAGCAAGTCTCTTCTTATTGGTGTCCTTTAGTAATGATTACTTTGCAGCAATTTGACCATGAAGGTCTGATTCACACAGTCTCCTTGGAACAGTTGATGTTGAGATGTGTCTGTTACTTGAACTCTGTAAAGCATTTATTTGGTCTGCAATTTCTGACGCTGGTAACTCTAATGAACTTATCCTCTGCAACAGAGGTAACAATGGGTTTTCCATTGCTGTGGCGGTCCTCTTGAGAGACATTTTCATCATAGCGCTTGATGGTTTTTGCGACTGCACTTGAAGAAACTTTCAAAGTTCTTGAAATTTCCGTATTGACTGACCTAAATGTCTTAAAGTAATGACGGACTGTCGTTTCTCTTTGCTTATTTGAGCTGTTCTTGCGATAATCTGGACTTGGTCTTTTACTAAATAGGGCTATCTTCTGTACACCACCCCTACCTTGTCACAACACAACTGATTGGCTCAAACGCATTAAGAAGGAAATAAATTCCACAAATTAACTTTTAAGAAGGCACACCTGTTAATTGAAATACATTCCAGGTGACTACCTCATGAAGCTGGTTGAGAGAATGCCAAGAGTGTGTAAGCTGTCATCAAGGCAAAGGGTGGCTATTTGAAGAATCTCAAATATAAAATATCTATTTAGATTTGTTTAATACTTTTTTGGTGACTACATGATTCCATATGTATTATTTCATAGTGTTGATGTCGTCACTATTATTCAACAATGTAGAAAATGGTAAAAAAAAAAAAAAAAAAAAAAGAAACCTTGAATGAGTAGGTGTTCTAAAACGTTTGACCGGTAGTGTACATCTACATGTCAATGAAGATAGCATTATGTCATTGTCACGTCCTGACCAGGTAAAGAGGTAATTTGCCAAAGTAATATGGTCAGGGCGTGGCAGGGGGTTGTTTTGTGTGGGTTTTTGGGGTTTTTGTTTCTATGTGGGAGTGTTCTAGTTTTCTATTTCTATGTGTTGTTTTTCCATGTTTGGCCGGGCATGGTTTCCAATCAGAGGCAGGTGTCTTTCGTTGTCTCTGATTGGAAGCCATACTTAGGCAGCCTGTTTTCCTTTGTGCTTTGTGGGGTAGTTGTTTTCCGTTTTGTCAGTGTACCTTACGGAACTGTCGTCAGTTGTTTTATTGTTTTGGTTCGAGTGTCTTCATTAAAAGTTTAAATATGAGCACTATACACGCTGTGCTTTGGTCTACTCATTCTGATGTCTGTGACAGTCATGTTCCAAGATTTTGTTTCCACTTACAACAGCAAATTGGAGACTGCAGTTTGAAATACCTATTACTGATCCCATCTGTCACATGCACTGTATGTATGTGAGCCATTTAAAATGCAGAACAGGCAGTGATCACGTTCAAAGGTTCCTGATACAACCAACAGAAAACTTTAACTACGACAACATTCTTAGTAACTGTTACAAAATTGTTTTACTTGCTATGACTGTAATATGTAGATTTTTCTCTACCTTAGTTGAATACCCTGACTGTAAATTGCTCTGGATGAAGTGTCTGCTAAATTACCAAAATGTAAATGTGAAAATAAAACTTGCAAAGCAATCTAGGTATTATTCTAATGACCTCAGCCTCCAAACAAGACCAAATTTAGTCGGACTGGATCAAATCTGAACCAAACAGGTCAATTCAAGACCGGTCTGGACAAGACCAAATCTGAACCACAGTTTGGGCCAAATCATGGCTGTCCGGACCAGAACAAATCTGAACCAAGTTTGGGTCAAATGAAGCTGAACCATGTTTGGGCTGAATAAAGGCAGGTCCGGAACCAAAACTGAACCAAGTCTGGACCAAATCAGGGCCAGACAGGACCAAATCAGAACCAATGATAGATGTCTATTTTTGGGCAATAAATCAAGGCTGGTCCGGACTGGACCAAAAATCTACATCTGTGGACGTTGAAATTAAGGCCTTGGCGGACTGACCAAATTTCAACCACTTTTCAGCCGGTGCTCACTGGCAAACAGGAAAGCAAGTTTGATACCATTCCATTAATTCTGTGGCACCACAGCCACATAAGCAGGTACTAATAAAGCCTTGGACAGTGGCCCATAGATGTGTGAGCTGATGTGTTACTCAGCGAGCCACCATAGGCGCCTCTCCCAGTGCCTGCTGCTCGCACTATTCCATTAATTCTGTGGCACTGCAGGTACTAATAAAGCCTTGGACAGTGGCCCATAGATGTGTGAGCTGATGTGTTACTCAGAGGGCCTCCATGAAAAGACCCTTAGGCGCCTCTCCCAGTGCCTGCTGCTCGCACTAAAGCAACCATTAGAGCTGGGTTTAAAGGACAGGATATTACGCTACTGTCGTCTAGTGTTAGTCCACCGCGTGGACCGCTACACGGTTAAACAGCCTTGTAAATGAACACCACACTTGTATGTGGGGCGGGGGGATTCGGAATCGACCACAGGTTTGAACCAGGCTATTTTCAAAGTCCCACCAATCCTCCTCAAGTGCCCCCCGTCACCGGCCCAGCCCCATTAATGTCGAGCCAGACCAAATCATCAGCCTCATAAGTCATCCACTAGACTCAAGACTGGTGGCTCCCCTCTCTGTCTCTGTCTCTCTCTCTCTCTGTCTGTCTGTCTCTCTCTCTTTCTGTCCCTCTGTCCCCTGGCTCTGTTTAAAAGCACTATAAGCACCATAGCGGCAACATTGGGGATGGAAAAACTGAGGGCTTACAGTGGCGCTGGGGTCTGCCAGTCCCTCCCTCCCTCACTCAGTCTCTCTCTGTCTGTCTTCTTTGCAACGCACCACACAAATGCTCCAAACCACATCTAAGCCGTCTAGTTGTGATGAGCACATTCACACAGAGCAGTGTGGGGTAATAATCTGCTAACAGCTAAAACGACTCTCACCACTTTACTTTTCAGTTTTTTATCGGATCGACAGGAACCACTGGATATGAAAGTAGTTTGCTGTGTCAGACTGGAGGAGTAAATATATATTGTAAGACTTCAGCAGAGTTATTCTGAGTTACTCATAATAGCGAATTATCACATATTAGGGGTTTGGACCTGTTGCTATGGAAACGGGACCCATAACACACATGTCATGGGTTGTTTTCTGAGGATTCGCCACTGGCTGTGGTGATGCAATATTTGGCCAACCATGCAAAGGCTTCTGGTTGTTTACACAGAGTGCATCAGTGTTTGATTGAAGTCATTTTAAACTAAACACCAAAACGTTTCTTGATGCCATGCAAATCCAATAGAAACTTGACAATATAACCAAAATAGTGACTTTCTGTGGAACAGGATTAAAAAATAACCACACAGCATTGGTTGCCATGTCCTCTGTCAGCAAAAACGTATGGCTTTGCTAGAGTCACAGGCAGCTAATCAGGTGTGTCTCAGTCCCAGCCATAAAACAGCATCTACTGTTAATGAACCAAAAACTAGTCAAACCCCTCAATTACTCTACATTTCTAGTGAAGTGTGTGTGTGTGTGTGTGTGTGTGTGTGTGTTGTGGTGGCAGAATTTGGGGTGAGCTGTTGTAACTTGCATTTTGAGCCTGTAATCGAACCCACAAATGCTGATGCTCCAGTTACTCAACTAGTCTAAAGAAGGCCAGGTTTATTGTCTCTTTAAATCAGCACAACAGTTTTCAGCTGTACTAACATAATTGCAAAATGGTTTTCTAATGATCAATTAGATTTTAAAATGATAAACTTGGATTAGCTAACACAACGTGCCATTGGAACACAGGAGTGATGGTTGCTGATAATAGACCTTTGTACGCCTATGTAGATATTCCATTCAAAATCAACCGTTTCCAGCTACAATAGTCATTTACAACTTTAACAATGTCTACATTGTATTTCTGATCAATTTGATGTTATTTTAATGGACAAAAAAATTGCTTTTCTTTCACAAACAAGGACATTTCTAAGTGACCCCAAGCTTTTGAACGGTAGTGTATGTTCTGTGTTGGACTGTAACGTTATGCCTTTCATAGACTCCTGGTACAGTATCGCTGCACCCTAACACAAAGCCAAAACTGTTGCTTGTAAAAAATAACAATGTGATTGTATTATCACCTACCCCTATATAAGGGACATGTAACCATTTACTCTTTAAGTTCTTCTCTGTAAAATCAGATATAGATTTGCCCTGCAGCTGCTGCTATTAAATATGTTTAAAAATTGATTCAGGGGATCTAAGGAAATTGATCCAAGGTTAACATTGATCAATTGGAGTAAAATGTAAGGAATCTGGTTTAGAGAACCTAATGAAACTGGTTCAGGGGATCGAAGGAAATTGATCCAAAAGGTAAATCTAAGGCAACTGATTTACGTTCAATAATATTTATGATATATATACATGAGAGAAAGTGATAGACCAGTGGTCCGGTAGACTTGTGTTGGTTGAGAGACTTAGTGAGATAAAGAAAGATTGAATTGTATGTGTGTATAAGAGGTTATTAGAGATTTGGTGTACTAATACGGTTTAATAAGACAATTAGACAGCATTGGTGCTAAACCCCTCTAAGTGCACCAAGGAAGGTGCTGATCCAGCGGGGAAAATATAACTTGCGCACCCACACGTAGATGTACAGTAAGTGGTATGAAAAGGATTCTGAGAAGTGTTCAGAGTGGTCCCTTTATGGGTCATTTGATAAAGATAAGGTCAAAGCATTGTATGAGTGTCTAAAGGGTCAGGACAATAAAGTCTCAAACTAAGATTGGCGTATCTTCTGTGCTTTTAAAACCTATACGGTGACAAATATCATTGCCACGTTAATCAGAGCCTTTGTGAAGAGTTAAACCAGGCTAGGAAAAAGCTGCAAGGCACAGATAAACCGACCCCTGCCTCAGCTCCCCCTACGCAGCCTCAACCCCCACCACCAGTGGTTTTGTATCCTCCACGGGAACACCTAAAATTGCAATATCCCCCCAATTTTCCTCCACCTCCTCCTCCAGCTCATGGAGAGTAGGATGATGATTTTGCATATTTGGGTGCCACTGTTTGTTCCCATAACAATGCATTGAAGGAACGTATTCGAAAGCAGCCGCAGCAATTGAAAATTCTCCAACAACAGCGGAGACTGAAGGAGGAAGACGAAAAATGGGAGTAAGAAGCCACAGCAAAAGAAACTGATAGAAGGTTGAAAAGGGAGACGGATAATCAGAGTCGAATAAACAAAGTTCAAACAGGGAGAGGAGAACGATGCCTCAGGATTTTCATTCCACTCCTCCCCAAAGGGAGTTTTTAGCACAGGACACAACACTCTGTCCCACACCGAACCAACTAACCAGTTTAAAACTGAGGATAAGTGTGCTCAATCAGATGCTGACGGGTTGGATGAAATTGTTGATAGACTGTTGCACATACCTTTTTCGCCTGGAGAACTGTTGCAATTGAAAGATAAAATGCCATGAATGACAGATGGTGTGAATAAATGTTTAGAATGGCTTTAACCCATTGTAGACTGTTATTCCAGCACCACTGGAGAGGTTGTACCAATTCCTTCAGAACTGCTTAGGATGTAGTTGCTGGAGCCAATTGGCTAGGGATGCTGATTGGGAGACTCCACAACATTTAGCAGAGAAAATAGAAGCACTAAAGTACTAGTGTTACACCGCTACACTACGCGGGTAGATTGGACCAAAATTACATTCTATAAAAGGGCTTCATAAATACATTTGATTTATTGATTGATTTTGAGAGAGAGAGAGAGAGAAGTGGAGCAACAAATACCGTCTCTTTCTTCATTCCCCTTTCTTTTTTATCAACCATACACATACTCCCTTCCTAATAATCACCTCTTAGGCGTTTCCATAGTAAATTGTGTGATAGTTACATGCCTTCCATTACACACACACACACACACACACACACACACACACACAAGATCATGTTATAATACTGTAATAGCATCAAAAGGTTGTTTTATACAACAGAATAGAGTGTTCTTACAACTCTATTGTGTCTGTGTGAACTGAAAGTGGGCCTCTGGGAGATTTATGAGAGCAGAGGAGAGAGAGTTAGCTTTAGCGGTGTGGAGAGCCTCCGTGACACAGAGAAGAGCAGTCTCAGTTCAATGACCAGTCTTGAAACCTGACTGATTTGGATCAAGAAGGTCATTCTGAGAGAGATAGCAAGAGAGCTGGCCAAGGACGGCACGCTCAAGAGTTTTGGAGAGAAAAGAAAGAAGGGATACTGGTCTGTAGTTGTTGACATCGGAGGGATCGAGTGTAGGTTTTTTGAGAAGGGGTGCAACTCTCGCTCTCTTGAAGACGGAAGGGACGTAGCCAGCGGTCAAGGATGAGTTGATGAGCGAGGTGAGGTAAGGGAGAAGGTCTCCGGAAATGGTCTGGAGAAGAGAGGAGGGGATAGGGTCAAGCGGGCAGGTTGTTGGGCGGCCGGCCGTCACAAGATTTCATCTGGAGAGAGAGGGGAGAAAGAGGTCAAAGCATAGAGTAGGGCAATGTGAGCAGGACCAGCGGTGTCGTTTGACTTAACCTCCCTGGGCAAGGTGGGACGTTAGCGTCCCACTCTATTCAACAGCCAGTGGAATCGCGTGTCGCGAAATACAAATACCTCAAAAATGCTATAACTTCAATTTCTCAAACATATGACTATTTTACACCGTTTTAAAGACAAGACTCTCGTTAATCCAACCACATTGTCCGATTTCAAAAAGGCTTTACAGCGAAAGCAAAACATTAGATTATGTCGGGAGAGTACCCAGCCAAAAATAATCACACAGCCATTTTCAAAGCAAGCATATATGTCACAAAAACCCAAACCACAGCTAAATGCAGCACTAACCTTTGAGGATCTTCATCAGATGACACTCCTAGGACATTATGTTATACAATACATGCATGTTTTGTTCAATCAAGTTCATATTTATATCAAAAAACAGCTTTTTACATTAGCATGTGATGTTCAGAACTAGCATACCCACCGAAAACCTCCGGTGAATTTACTAATTTACTCATCATAAACGTTGACAAAATACATAACAATTATTTTAAGAATTATAGACACAGCACTCCTTTATGCAATCGCTGTGTCAGATTTTAAAATAGCTTTTCGGCGAAAGCACATTTTGCAATATTCTGAGTACATAGCTCAGCCATCACAGGCTAGCTATTCAGACACCCGCCAACTTCGGGCTCACTAAACTCAGAATTACTATTAGAAAAATTGGATTACCTTTGCTGTTCTTCATTAGAATGCACTCCCAGGACTTCTACTTCAACAACAAATGTTGTTTTGGTTCCAAATAATCCATAGTTATATCCAAATACCTCCGTTTTGTTCGTGCGTTCAGGTCACTATCCGAAGGGTAACGCGCGAGCGCATTTCGTGACAAAAAATGTCAAAATGTTCCTTTACCGTACTTAGAAGCATGTCAAACGCTGTTTAAAATCAATTTTTATGCTATTTTTCTCATAAAATAGCGATAATATTCCAACCGGACAACGTTGTATTCATTCAAAGAGGGAAAGAAAAAAATGGCGAGGTCTCGTGAATGCGCATCTCCAGTCTCTCTGTCACCATGCAGACCACTGACAAACTCTGCTGCTGTTATCTGCCCAGAGACAGGAGACGCGTAAATCCGCTTTCTGAAGGCTTTAGAGAGCCAATGGAAGCCTTAGAAAGTGTCACGTAACAGCACAGATGCTGTAATTTCGATACAGATGCAACAGAAGGACTACAAATTGTCAGACAGGCCACTTCCTGCTTGGAATCTTCTCAGGTTTTTGCCTGCCATATGAGTTCTGTTATACTCACAGACACCATTCAAGCAGTTTTAGAAACTTTAGAGTGTTTTATATCCAAATCTACTAATAATATGCATATTCTCGTTTCTGGGCAAGAGTAGTAACCAGTTTAAATCGGGTATGTTTTTTTATCTGGCCGTGAAAATACTGCCCCCTAGCCCAGACAGGTTAACAAACTATCCTTTTGGCAAGTCAGTTAGGACATCTACTTTGTGCATGACACAAGTAATTTTCCAACAATTGTTTACAGACAGATTATTTCACTTATAATTCACTGTATCACAGTTCCAGTGGGTCATAAGTTTACATAAGCTAAGTTAACGGTGCCTTTAAACAGCTTGGAAAATTCCAGAAAACGATGTCATGGATTTAGAAGCTTCTCATAGGCTAATTGACATCATTTGAGTCAATTGGAGGTGTACCTGTGGAGGTACTTCAAGGCCTACCTTCAAACTCAGTGCTTCTTTGCTTGACATCATGGGAAAATCAAAAGAAATCAGCCAAGACCTCAGAAAACAATTGAAGACCTCCACAAGTCTGGTTCATCCTTGGGAGCAATTTCCAAATGCCTGAAGGTACCACGTCCATTTGTACAAAAAATAGTACACAAGTATTGTCACGGTATTCTCCTTCGTCTGAAGATATCTCGAAATCACTGTCAGACCAATACGCAGCGGGTTGCGTGCTCCACATAATTTTATTAAATATGATGTACACGAAAAACAATAAACACGACAGATGACAGTTTCACAGGCTGAACAGACAGCAATGCAAAAGATAACTACCCACAACCTACCAAACAAACACACCCCCCTATATAGGACTCTCAATCAGAGGCAACTAGAAACACCTGCCTCCAATTGAGAGTCCAGCACCCAAACCTAAACATAGAAAACCTAAACTAGACAGAATGCAGAAATACAACCTGGAACATACTAACCTAGAACATTCACCCAAAACCCAGGAACACATAAATCAAACTCCCCTCTACAACACGCACAAAACCACCACCATACAAAACAAACATCCCTCTGCCATGTTCTAACCAAAACACTAAACAACTACTCCCTCTGCTGGTCAGGACGTGACAAGTATAAACACCATGGGACCACGCAGCCGTCATACCTCTCAGGAAGAAGACGCATTCTGTCTCCTAGAGATGAATGTACATTGGTGCGAAAAGCGCAAATCAACAGCAAAGGACCTTGTGAAGATACTGGCGGAAAAAGGTACAAATGTATCTATATCCACAGTAAAACGAGTCCTATATCGACATAACCTGAAAGGCCGCTCAGCAAGAAAGAAGCCACTGCTTCAAATCCACCCCCAAAAAAAGCCAGACTATGGTTTGCAACTGCACATGGGGACAAAGATCGTACTTTTTGGAGAAATGTCCCTGGTCTGATGAAACAAAGATAGAACTGTTTGGCCATAATGACCATCGTTATGTTTAGAGGAAAAAAGAGGACGCTTGCAAGCTGAAGAACACCATCCCAAATGTGAAGCATGGGGATGGCAGCATCATGTTGTGGGGTGCTTTGCTGCAGGGGGGACTGGTGCACTTCAGAAAATAGATGGCATCATGAGGGAGGACAATTATGTGGATATATTGAAGCAACATCTCAAGGCATCAGTCAGGAAGTTAAAGCCTGGTCGCAAATGGGTCTTCCAAATGGACAATGACCCCAAGCATAATTCCAAAGTTGTGGCAAAATGGCTTCAGGATAACAAAGTCAAGGTATTGGAGTGGCCGTCACAAAGCCCTGACCTCAATCCTATAGAACATTTGTGAGCAGAACTGAAAAAGCATGTGCGAGCAAGGAGGCCTACAAACCTGACTGTTACACCAGCTCTGTCAGGAGGAATGGGCCGAAATTCACCCAACTTATTGTGGGAAGCTTGTGGAAGGCTTCCCCAAATGTTTGACCCAAGTTAAACAATTTAAAGGCAATGCTACCAAATACTAATTGAGTGTATGTAAACTTCTGACCCACTGGGAATGTGATGAAAGAAATAAAAGCTGAAATATATCATTATCTCTACTATTATTCTGATATTTCACATTCTTAAAATAAAGTGGTGATCCTAACTGACCTAAAACAGGGAATTTTTACTAGGATTAAATGTCAAGAATTGCGAAAAATTTAGTTTATATGTATTTGGCTAAGATGTATGTAATCTTCCGACTTCAACTGTACTCGTGTTGGTGGAAACATGTTTTGTCTGATGCAGCTGTATTGACCATCTGGGAGAATAAACTTGGTTAAGCTAGCATGGTGTCCGTTGAGTTTTTTACTCTGAGAATTAGAACTGGTCAACTGTGCCCAAAATTGATTTAGACTTATCAGGTATCAGGTTGATTGTAGAGGTCTACACACTACATAAAATTATAGTAATTTAGATTAAGAATGCATTAGGATACTGATCTGTAATTATAATCATGATAAGAAAGTTAATACTAGAATTATAGGATAATTATACTGTATGTTAACATAAATTTACATTCTGCCAATGTTGATGTGTGTTAAATTGAGGGTTTTCGACTTTGAGTGATAGGACCAATTTAAATCACTGAGCAATGTCATTGTAAATTTGGGTTGGATAATTAATTGGGTTTTGATTATGATTTGGAAACTGAATGATTTTAAAAATGAAGGATTGATTTGAGCTTAGTATGTTAATAACTTTATGAGTGAAGCAATTCATGTATTATGGATTGATTGTTTTGATTGCTGTTGGAACTAAAGATGTTGACACTATTCTCAGCATGCCCTGGTGAATGGAGAGGGGAACTCTGATCCAGAGAGTGAAACTGATCCTAATCTATTTGATCTATAGGCATTGACTTGTAAATAGTAGAATCATGATGCTTGTCTTGGGTCATGTTCGTTAGGCACCAACGGAATACATTTTACTTAAACCAGGAGTCACTATCTGGATTTGTCCAACAAGATATGCTAATTCTAGTTTCTGGGATGGAAATAGTTATTTCCACCATGCTGACCCATTGGAGTGTGAAATATAACTAAAGCTCATTTTATTAAACTCCATTGTTGCATGCACTGCATTACGCATTAAATATTTGATTTGCACTGTCTATGAAGATATAGCCTTGAATCGTATAAACTGTATGCATCTTTTGATTTTCTTCATGGGTTTGTGCAGGTGACTGTGTATCATGGCCTCCCCAGACAAGTTGGTAGAATGCTTAGAATAAGTGTTGGAGGATGAAATGGGAGAGAGTGCTAAGTTTCTTGGGAGGAGGCTGAGCCTGTGCTATAGCAGCTGGTCACGTGCAGGAACCCATGCAATGAATTATTGCTTTTATGCTTCTTGTTTTATGAAGAATGAATGCATTTTTTGCATGTGAATTAATGTTTTTAAATCTTGTAATTTTCTTTTAAGTTGAGAGGACTGAAAATGGGGGATTGTGAGAGCAAAATTGCAAGGTTATATTATAATACTGTAATTGTATCAAATGGTTGTTTTATACAACAGAATAGAGGGTTCTACCAAATCTTAATCTTGTGACCCATTCCATACATGTGTTGTTTGTCATGAACATCCAGGAGGATGGACTTTGCTATAAAATGCTGTGGCTCAAATCCACTCGTTGGGCTTCTCAAATAAAAACCTATGGTTGGGTCATCGACAAGCTTCATTATTGCAATAATTAATCAGTTATTAATATGTTCTGAATAAATTAATATCTTGATTGGTGATTGACTTGTCTCTCCTCGCTATTGATTCGAATTTCCACGACAGTATATGTTCATAGATGGGTGTAAAGGCTGTCGTCGGAAGAAGTGGACCAAAATGCAGCGGAGTTAGTGTTCAACATATTTAATACAAACAACTTGAACACTATACACAAAACAAGAAAACTGACAGCCAACACAGTCCTGTCAGGTGAAACACACTAAACAGAAACAATTACCTACAAATCCCAACGGAAAAACATGCACTTATGTTTGACTCCCAATCAACAGCAACGAACTACAGCTGTGCCTGATTTGGGAGCGACACACGGCCCAAAACAAAGAAATACAAACACATAGAAACAAAACATAGAACGCCCACCCAATGTAACACCCTGGCCTCACCAAAATAAAGAACAAAAAACCCCTCTCTATGGCCAGGGCGTTACAGTACCCCCCCAAGGTGCGGACTCCGGCCGCAAAACCTGACACTGAAGGGGAGGGTCTGGGTGGGCCCTCTTACGGCGGCGGCTCAGGTGCGGGACGTAGCCTCTGCCCCACCCTTGGCGTCGCCCTCTTTGGTGGTGCACCTGGCCGTGCCGAAGGTCTGGTGGGCGACCCTGGCTTCACCCGGCTGGCAGGCGACCCTTGTTGCGCCCGGATGGCGGGCGGCGCTGGTTGCGCCCGGCTGGCGGACGACCCTGGCTGATCCGGGCGACAGGCAGGCCACTCGGGCTGGGCCGGAGGACAGGCGGGCCACTTGGGTTGGGCCGGAGGACAGGCGGGCCACTCGGGCTTGGCCAGAGGACAGGCGGGCCACTCGGGCTGGCCCGGAGGACAGGCGGGCCACTCGGGCTGGGCCGGAGGACAGGCGGGCCACTCGGGCTGGGCCGGAGGACAGACGGGCCACTCTGGCAGCTCCGGGCAGACGGGCCACTCTGGCAGCTCCGGGCAGACGGGCCACTCTGGCAGCTCCGGGCAGACGGGCCACTCTGGCAGCTCCGGGCAGACGGGCCACTCTGGCAGCTCCGGGCAGACGGGCCACTCTGGCAGCTCCGGGAAGACGGGCCACTCTGGCAGCTCCGGGCAGACGGGCCACTCTGGCTGATCCGGACAGGCGGGGCACCCTGGCAGATCCGGACAGGCGGGCCACTCTGGCAGATCCGGCTCAGGATTCACCAGGCTGGGGAGACATGAGGGAGGCCTGGCTCTGGGCGCAGGCCCTGGACTCACCAGGCTGGGGAGACCCGCTGGAGGCCTGGTCTGAGGAAGCGGCACAGGAGAGACCAGGGTGGAGGGATCCACTGGAGGACTGGTCCTTGGAGGAGGCACAGGACAAACCAGGATGGGGAGACCCACTGGAGGGCTGGTCCGAGGAGGAGGCATGGGCTTTACCAGGATAGGGAGACCCACTGGAGGACTGGTCCGTAGAGAACGCACGGGCTTGACCAGGATAGGGAGACCCACTGGAGGACTGGTCCGTGGAGGAGGCACGGGCTTGACCAGGATGGGAAGACATGCAGGAGGCCTGGTTCTGGGCGTAGGCACAGGACGTGCAGGGCTGGGAAGATATGCAGGAGGCCTGTTTCTGGGCGCAGGCACAGTCTTCACCAGACAACCAGCACGCACCTCAGGACGAGTATGGAGAGCTGCCTCAGGTGACATCATTTCCACGACACGCTCCGTAGGGCGAATGCCGTGCCTATGCACCACACTAGCAGCTCTCTCATCTCTCTCTCCTTTAACCTGTTAGGGCTAGGGGGCAGTATTGACACGGCTGGATAAAAAAACATACCCGATTTAATCTGGTTACCACTCCTACCCAGTAACTAGAATATGCATATACTTATTACATATGGATAGAAAACACCCTACATTTTCTAAAACTGTTTGAATGGTGTCTGTGAGTATAACAGAACTCATTTGGCAGGCAAAACCCTGAGACATTTTCTGACAGGAAGTGGATACCTGATGTGTTGTATTACCTTTAAACCTATCCCATTGAAAAACACAGGGGCTGAGGAATATTTTGGCACTTCCTATTGCTTCCACTAGATGTCACCAGCCTTTACAAAGTGTTTTGAGTCTTCTGGAGGGAGATCTGACCGAACAAGAGCCATGGAACGATGATGTCCCATTAGACACCTGGCGCGCGAGTTCATGTTGGGTACCCTCGTTCCAATACGTTATAAAAGAGTATGCATTTGTCCACCTTGAATATTATTCATGTTCTGGTTAAAAAAGGCCCTAATGATTTATGCTATACAACGTTTGACATGTTTGAACGAACGTAAATATATTTTTTCCCCTCGTTCATGACGAGAAGTCCGGCTGGCTTAGATCATGTGCTAACAAGACGGAGATTTTTGGACATAAATGATGAGCTTTTTTGAACAAAACTACATTCGTTATGGACCTGTGATACCTGGAAGTGACATCTGATGAAGAGAATCAAAGGTAATGGATTATTTACATAGTATTTTCGATTTTAGATCTCCCCAACATGACGTCTAGTCTGTATCGCAACGCGTATTTTTCTGGGCGCAGTGCTCAGATTATTGCAAAGTGTGATTTCCCAGTAAGGTTATTTTTAAATCTGGCAAGTTGATTGCGTTCAAGAGATGTAAATCTATAATTCTTTAAATGACAATATAATATTTTACCAATGTTTTCTAATTTTAATTATTTAATTAGTGGTGCTGACTTGACTGCCGGTTATTGGAGGGAAACGATTTCCTCAACATCAATGCCATAGTAAAACGCTGTTTTTGGATATAAATATGAACTTGATAGAACTAAAAATGCATGCATTGTCTAACATAATGTCCTAGGAGGGTCATCTGATGGAGATTGTAAAAGGTTAGTGCATCATTTTAGCTGGTTTTATGGTTTTGGTGACCCTGTCTTTGAATTGACAAAACATTACACACAACTCTTGTAAATGTACTGTCCTAACATACTCTAAATTTATGCTTTCGCCGTAAAACCTTTTTGAAATCGTAAAACGTGGTTAGATTAAGGAGATGTTTATCTTTCAAAGGGTGTAAAATAGTTGTATGTTTGAAAAATTTGAATTTTGACATTTATTTGGATTCAAATTTGCCGCTCTTGAAATGCACCTGCTGTTGATGGAGTGCACCACGGGTGGCACGCTAGCGTCCCACCTAGCCCATAGAGGTTAACAAACACAAACCACCTGCCACATCCTGACCAAGACTAACACAATTACGCCCTCTGCTGGTCAGGACGTGACAGTACCCCCCCCTCAAGGTGCAGACCCCGGGATGCACCTAAAAAAAAGAAAAACACAAGAAAATCCCCAATACCCCAACAAAACCAACAAACAATAACCCCTAAACAATAAGGGAGGGAAGGGAGGGTGGCTGCCGTCACCGACAGCACTGTGCTACACCCTCCCTCCCCAACCCACCTATCCTGGAGGTGGCTCAGGTGCAGGACGTGGACCTTGCTCCACCTTCGGCGTCGTCCACTTCGGTGGCGCTGCTAGCTGCGCCGGGCAGACGGGCCACTTGGGCTGACCCTGGCAGACGGACCACTCGGGCTGGGCCGGAGGGCAGGAGGGCCACTCGGGCTGGGCCGGAGGGCAGGAGGGCCACTCGGGCTGGGCCGGAGGGCAGGATTGCCACTCGGGCTGGGCCGGAGGGCAGGAGGGCCACTCGGGCCGGAGGGCAGGAGGGCCACTCGGGCTGGGCCGGAGGACAGGAGGGCCCCTCGGGCTGGGCCGGAGGACAGGAGGGCCACTCGGGCTGGGCTGGACAGTCGGGCCCCTCGGGCTGGGTCGGGCAGTCGGGCCACTCTGGCAGTTCCGGGCAGTCGGGCCACTCTGGCAGTTCCGGGCAGTCGGGCCATTCTGGCAGTTCCGGGCAGTCGGGCCACTCTGGCAGTGTGACTCTTGACTGGCGGGCAGCTCTGGTGACTGTTGACTGGCGAGGCTGGGCTGAAGCACTAGACTCCTGATGCGTGGGGCTGGTACTGGACGTGCCAACCTGGAGACATGCACCTCAATGCTAGTGCGTTTAGCGGAAACACCGGACCGTAGAGGCGCACTGGCGGTCTTGAGCGCAGGGTTGGCATCACCCCTTCAGGCTCGATGCTCACACTCCCCTGGCACATGCGGGGCGCTGGTACTGCGCTTACTGCTCTGAAAATGCCAGGCCTCACCACAGCACCTACCCCAAAGCACGGGACCTGTTCAGTGTGTTTTCTTCCAAAAAGGGTACGGGGAGCTGGCCTGGGTCTCCCATCTCGCCCCGCCAAACAGCCCTTGTGCCCCCCCCAAAACAAATCTTGGGTCTGCCTCTCGGGCTCTACCTGCCTCCCAGGCAGGTTGTCGCAGTGCACCCGCAATTGCTCCCATGTCCAGTCAATCCTCTCCTCCAGTATTTCCAGCGACCAGGATCCATCAACTCCCGTGCGCGCTGCTTCCAACTTTCCTCCTGTGGCTTCCTCCTCTTCCGCTGCTTGGTCCTTTGGTGGTGGGTGGTTCTGTCACAATAGTTGTCATGGAGAGAAGAGGACCAAGGCGCAGCGGGATTGTGGACACTCATGTTTATTAAATAAAACACGTAAAGCATCCACTTGAAAACAACAATAAACAGTACTTACAACAGCAACAGTCTTGCAGGCACATACAATGCAGTGCATGGACAACCACCCACAACCCCAAAGAAAAACACACACACCTATATAGGACTTCCAATCAAAGGCAACTCAACATACCTGCCTTCAATTGGAAGTCCCAATCACCAACACAACATTTAACAAACACAAACCACCTGCCACATCCTGACCAAGTCTAACACAATTACGCCCTCTGCTGGTCAGGACTTGACAGATCATCACTGTAACTCATGTCTCTGCTTGGTAAGGAAAAGTAGCACTTCACATCAACAGTACAGACACTATACAGTGTGTTGGTATTGCTCCAGTTATTCAGAAGCAGCAACCCTAGACTATCCAAAAAACGATGTTATTTAAAAAAAAAAATATTATTTCAACTTTATTTAACCAGGTTGGCTAGTTGAGAACAAGTTCTCATTTACAACTGCGACGTAGCCAAGATAAAGCAAAGCAGTGTGACACAAACAACAACACAGAGTTACACATGGAATAAACAAACATACAGTCAATAAAACAATGGAGATTAAGTCTATGTACAGTGTGTGCAAATGAAGTAAGATAAGGGAGGTAGGCAATAAATAGGCCATAGTGGCGAAATAATTACCATGCCCACCTACTAGCTACATTGGCAGCATTTACTAAAGTGAATCAATATATTGATTATGAAGTGTTCATGACAAAAAAAGCTAAAAAGCCAAAAAAAGCTAAATAGGTAAATAGTAACATATTAGAAAAAGTTTTGTTTTGTGTAGACATGGTCCAAGTTATTTATCTTGGTAGTATAGTGGGATTTCATGGTTCGTTGGGCCAACAGCAGTCTCTCTCATTATAAAGCTTGAGGCGACATCTTGTGGCTTCTTGTGAGCATGTTCTGGAGAGTTTTCAGGTATGACCTAACATGTAAGGCATAAAACATAACATTTATCCAGCAGGCTAACACGTCATTTGCAATGTGGTTATAGACTTAAGTATGTAAAGGTAAGTGAATAATTTGTGATTAACAATAATTAATTTAAAAAAAATAAGACAAGCAGAACCATAATGGTACTTAAAATGCTCTTGACAACAGCCCTTGCCCAATGGAGGCAGTCATAACATTATAACTGTGAGAATGACACTCACTGTAATAAAAATAATTTGGGTGACTGGAACTAGATGTTATCAGCTGCCATAACAGAACGTTTTTAAAAATAAAAATAAATCTTGATGAGCAAATATGACATTCATCATTCTGAATCATGGGTTTTGAGAAGAGGTTAATGTCTCAATCTTCATGTTACACTTCCGTACTCTTTCCACATTACCCTATCTCTTTATATTCTGGAATTCCAATTGTCCAAAGATAAATGGGCAGGTGAGTGATAGGTAGAAAATCAAGCTTATGAAAGATCGCGGTTAATATCTGTTTGATCGGACTTTGGAATTGTGCGTTTTTACCATCGTCTTGGTTTTGTCTTAACACAACGTTCTTCGCACTGGCACCCCATGGTACTACTATGGTACTTTTACTTATACCATGTTATAGTCTATGTCATGGAAATGTACCATGGTTTTAGCCTTGAAGTATTAAGGATACTACCATGGTACTTCCATTGTACCTAAATATTACCATGGTATGGCATCATTTATACCATGGTATAGATCTGAATCATGGAAGTTTACCATGGTTTTAGCTTCAAAGTATGATTGTACTGCCATTCACCTAAATAATTCCATGGTATTGCCTCTTAATTACCATTGATGTGGGTCATGGAAATTCCATGGTTTTAACCTGCATTATACATTCTACAATGGCAACGCACAATTATGATAAAGGATACCAAAAATGTACATATGTTGCCATCTTTATTAATTGTGCATTATCATAGTATAATAGCAGTATAATGCATTAAAGAAATAAACCCCCCGAGGTCAAAAGAGGTTGGTTGGTATCATATTGATGAATTTATATACCAGTATGGACAAGTTTTTGATAAAGTCAGAGGCAGGTTACTATTGTTGGTCCTAGTTTGTCTGTAACATCTAAGAAAAGGGAAATAATTGCTATGAAAAAGGGGTAATACTTTCTGTATTGATAGTACAGTTTCTTAAATCATGTTTGGGTTCCCTGTGTTGGCAAACTGAAATGTGGGGCAATATGAGAAATAATGTAGCCTAATCTTTGGCATTTTGAAATAATTTACAGTATTTATAGTCATGGGGTGTTGTGCTTATTTCCATCCGCAGAGGGAGCAGCTCGCTCTAGTGGTGGATTTACGCTCTCTCAACCCTACTCTACAGTGGCTCTCGTGCTAGCCTGACTAGTTAGTAAGTCAGTTGAATGAGAAATCCAAGCCAACTGAAAACTGAAGAGAGAAGCACCAGATAAACAAAGTATTTTAAACATTATCATCATGGTGAGCATATAAAGCATAGGATATGAAACACCAAGTTAAGCGGCATGTAATTATATAATTGTTGTTCTTTTTTGATAGTTTAAATAATTCATAAAAGTCCGTTAGCATAGAAGGTAACGTCGGCTAAAGTTTGCGCCAGTCAAGCTAGCCTGTTGTAGTGTGTAAACAAAGGGAAACATTGTAACTTGCTGTTTTTAGGGATATGTTGAGAATTACATGATGAAAATGTATCTATGAGATAAGATGATCTACCTTTTACAAACTATTGTTTTAGTACATTCGCTGTTTAGGATGTGTTTGTAAATTCGCTCTGGCTATCTACTCCGATTTCAGAGTGCTCTCGTCTGAGTGTGCCAGAGCACAGAATAACTGCTGAATTTACAAACACTCAACACCCATTGAATATGGCCGGTGTCAGTAAAGGTCGGCAAAAAAGCGTAATTTAATTGTTGCCAGCAGCACAGTTAGAGTCACCAACGGTCTGGATAATATGCAAACAGCCTAACCAGCTCTGCTAGTGCGAGTAAAATTGTAATTTGTGTCTGGAAGTAGCTAGCAAGCTAGCCAACGTTAGCCAGTTAGCTTGAGTGTTTGACTGCCGTTGTGAGGTCAGAACGCCCCTTGGACAGAGCGTCCAGTGTGAAATCTGAACGCTCTGAATTTAGGAACAGACAATCTGGCAACACTCTGAATTTAGAACACCCAGTGCGCACTGGCACCCCAGAATGAATTTAATAACACACCCTTAGAATTGTATAAGAGTAGCCAAGTCAGTTGGCTGAGGGGGAGCAACCTGAATACTGTTTTGAACAGAGATGCAACAGATAAATTAACTATTTTAAATCTTCCAGACTCCCTTCATTCTTCTCACCATACTCTATCCAGGTTCCAAGCTTTAAGAGGGTACACTACTAGACCATGTGTGTTGTGGTTTTTCACTATGAGCCAAAGGTATTTCATTTTAGGGATGAGGGCAGCATTGGGAAGTTTGGATGAAAAGCATGCCCAGAGTAAACTGCCTGTTACTCAGGCCCAGAAGCTAGAATATGCATATAATTAGTAGATTTGGATGGAAAACACGCTAAAGTTTCTAAAACGGTTACAATTATGACTGTGAGTACAACAGAACTCATATGGCAGGCGAAAACCTGAGAAAAATCCAACCAGGAAGAGGGAAATCTGAGGTTTGTCCTTTTTCAAGTGATTGCCTATCCAATATACAGTGTCTGTGGGGTCATATTGCACTTCCTAAGGCTTCCACTAGATGTCAACAGTGTTTAGAACATTGTTTCAGGCTTCTACTGTGAATGGGAAGAGAATGAGAGCAGTTGGAATCAGGTGTCTGGCAGTAGGCCATCTTCTCAGAAACGCGCGCGGGCGTGAGCACGAGCTCCCTTCTCTTTCCTTTATGAAGACAAAGGAATTGTCCGGTTGGAATATTATTTAAGATTTATGATAAAACCATCCTAAAGATTGATTCTATACATCGTTTGACATGTTTCTACGAACTGTAATGTAACTATTTTGACTTTTTGTCTAGTCTAAACGTGCGCTCTTGTGAATTTCGAATGCTGGACTAAACGCGCGAACAAAAAGGAGGTATTTGGTGACTTACATATAATACTTGTATGTGTGACAAATTTGACAAATTTGAATTGTGAGATTTTTGTTGTTTTGAATTTGGCATTCTGCTATCGTCCCACATTTCCCGGAGAGGTTTTTAACTTGGGTCAAAGGTTTCGGGTAGTCTTTCACAAGCTTCCCACAATAAGTTAGGTGAATTTTGGCCCATTCCTCCAGACAGCTGGTGTAACTGAGTCAGGTTGGTAGGCCTCCTTGCTCCCACACGCTTTTTCAGTTCTGCCCACAATTTTTTTTATAGGATTGAGGTCAGGGCTTTGTGATGGCCACTCCAATACCTTGACTTCGTTGTCCTGAAGCCATTTTGCCCCAACTTTCGAAGTATGCTTGGGGTTATTGTCCATTTGGAAGAGTCATTTGCGACTAAGATTTAACTTCCTGACTGATGCCTTGAGATGTTGCTTCAATATATCCACATAATTGTCCGTCCTCATGATGCCATCTATTTTTTGAAGTGCACCAGTCCCTCCTGCAGCAAAGCACCCCCACAACATGATGCTGCCACGCCTGTGCTCACGGTAGGGATGGTGTTCTTCGGCTTGCAAGCTTCCCCCTTTTTCCTCATTATGGCTAAACATCTCTAATTTTGTATCATGAGACCAGAGGACATTTCTCCAAAAAGTACGATCTTTGTCCCCGTGTGCTGTTGCAAACCATAATCTGGCTTTATATGGCGGTTTTGGAGCAGTGGCTTCTTCCTTGAAGAGCGGCCTTTCAGGTTATGTCGATATAGGACTCGTTTTACTGTGGATATAGATACTTTTGTACCTGTTTCCTCCATCATCTTTACAAGTTCCTTTGCTGTTGTTCTGGGATTGATTTGCTCTTTTTGCAACAAAGTACATTCATCTCTAGGAGACAGAACGCGTCTCCTTCCTGAGAGGTATGAAGGCTGCATGGTCCCATGGTGTTTATACTTGCAAACTATTGTTTATACAGATGAACGTGGTACCTTCAGGTGTTTGGAAATTGCTCCCAAGGATGAACCAGACTTTTGGAGGTCTACAAATTTTTTCTGAGGTCTTGGCTGATTTCTTTTGATTTTCCCATGATGTCAAGTAAAGAGGCAGTGAGTTTGAAGGTAGGCCTTGAAATACATCCACAGGTACACCTCCAATTGACTCAAATGATGTCAATTAGCCTATCAGAAGCTTCTAAAGCCATGACATAATTTTCTGAAATTTTCCAATCTGTTTAAAGGCACAGTCAATTTAGTGTATGTAAACTTCTGACCCACTGCAATTGTGCTATATTGAATTATAAGTGAAATAATCTGTCTGTAAACAATTTTTGGAAAAATGACTTGTGTCCTGCACAAAGTAGATGTCCTAACCAACTTGCTAAAACTATAGTTTGTTAACAAGAAATTTGTGGAGTGGTTATTAAAAAACGAGTTTTAATGACTCCAACCTAAGTCTATGTAAACATCCGACTTCAACTATACAGTACAATTACCTATCCCAAAGTCAGTCAAGATATAAGGAGGGGGCTTTAGGAAAATACTATAGGTCAGGAAGTTTCAGAAATACTGCCAAGTTTGAATAACTTCCTTTCACATCACCAGCTAATGCGAGAACAAAAACAACAATTTGTCAGAGTTCAATATTGGGCCTTTGTAAACAGCGTTCTACACAATACATGTGCCTTGACATGACTTACATGCAGATGTTGTGTTACTTCAACCTGCAGCTGTTTATCATTTATGCCAATGGTCCAAAGTATTGCACATTAAAACTTTACTGTTGATATTAATACATTATTTGGTAGTGCTTTTCCATCTGCATGGCCCTGAAGTGTTAAGAAAATATCTCAAACAGAAAGATTTTACATCAAGTTTTCTGTAGATACACGTCTGTTAAAAACAACATAGTTTAAATAATGACAATATTGACTTATTTCTTTGTTGAAATATTGACAAACGTATGCATTACTTCTATGTCATAGGTTACAAGTGTATAATCTCTCTCCATATTCTGATCGATATAAAATGACAAAAATAATTGCATTAACTCTGATAAGATATATTTTTTTATATAATTAAAACATAAAATCATCACAATAATATTTCATTATTTGCAAATAAAATGCCATCTTAGTAAAATACATATAATTTCTTAATTATTATAATTATATGTATCTATATTATCAAGTATCTGGGCTCCAGACATCATTCACATCTAAATCAAGAAAATACGTATAAAACATATTATGCAACATCCAGCGTGACAAAGGCCTTCAATGTCATTTTTAGGGATAATACCAATCAACAATCGTTACTTGTCATAAATGTTTCAAGGCAAGCATTGCTTCACAGCAATTTCACTGATCTGTATAATAGCCATATCAGGGATATGTATTAGACACATGAAACATCAGCATATCAAAACTCAAAATCAAATTCATAAGAATAGTGCAATAATACCGTTAGTGCAATCACACTGCTAGTCTTGGACAGTGATTGCAGCTTATACAGCAGAGGCATAGAATATTATTTTGCTCCTTCTCTCAACACATTAAAAACATGGTCAACTTTGTCAACAGAAAGATAAACACTCAGCAGTTCATATGTCATAATTGAATCATCGGTATGTGCAGGCTGTTCCAAGGCCCCATGCACAGCTCCTTCTCCTCTGATAATGTGTGGTTGCTGTGGGACGTCAACGTTTCTTTCGAAACACGACTCCTGCTCATCTACACAACAGTTGCTTCTGCTGATTCTGTCATGTAGTGCCTTGGCAATGTTGGATTTGGACCCAATTCTGTCAAGGAGCGTGATGCTGAACCCCAGGGACCCATTGGAGGACTGAGTTTAATGTCAACGGCGGAGGTAATGCCCGTAAGTGTACCTATTCCATTTCCTGTTACCGGTTCCCCGATGCTGTTTAGAGTAAGCTTCTCCTGAGTCTCAGTCAGCATTTTCAGATTTTTAAACTGTTTGCCCAGTTGGCCAGGGGAGCCCACCTTGAGGTTGTTGGGGTGCACGGGCCTCCTAGTCCGCACAATGGTCCCATTCTGAGAGAGGTAGACGTTCCCATTGATGTTAGCGTGGCGGTTGACATTAGACAGGCAGTTCCTCTGGGGTTCAGGAGCGCTGTCCTCTCCCATGGAGCTGTCCACCACCAGCTTGAGCCGCTTCATCCTCACCCCAGGCTGAGAACAAAAGATGGAGAGCCAAATATAAGGTTAATGCACAGATAACATAGTATTTACGTATATTAAAATATATCATGCATACAAACAGGTCATACAGAAAAGTCTGGCAATCAATGTACAAGTTATCTTAAAACTATGACAGTAACAGGATATGAAACACACAACTCTGTAAACATTATTTTACATTTGAGTCATTTAGCAAATGTTCTTTTCCAGAGCGACTTAAAGGAGCAATTATGGATAAGTGCCTTGCTCAAGGGCACGTCGACTGACTTTTCACTTAGCCAGCTCGGGAGCAGTGGAAGTGCTAGTGACAGTGGCAGTGGTAGCATTAGTGCCATTGGAGGTGCTAGTGACGGTTGCAATGTTCCTGGCACTGGTAGTTTTAGTGGCAGTGGTTGCAGCACAGGTACTGTAGTGCTGCTTCCCAGCCTGGTTCTTCCATAAAATCATCACTAAGCGCTGGAGGTCCAGGCAGTGATGAGATGGGCAGTTAAGTTGAGTCAGGGTCTGGGTCCGGACGTTCATGTTCAGCAGATTGTTTTTATATTCACATCAAAATCTGTTGCCAATTGGATGGAAACCTAGATATTGATAAATAGTGTTGATAATCAAAATCAAATTGTTGATCATATCAAATTGTTGATACATATAGTAAAATAAGTACCTCAGACCCATGGGGGCTGTAGAAGTCATCCTCCATAAACAGCTCTCCATGCTCATCGTACATGGGAGAGATCAGCTTCCTGTGATTGCCATACTGAGGAAGGTCATACCTGAGAGGAAAAACAAACGGGAAACAGCTTAAGGGCTGTTTCTACCATAATTCCTTTCCAACATTGCAATATATTTTTTGAGAGGTGACAGTAACTAACAACTTCTGCTCACACCGCTAGGGATGTGAGACATTTAAAGCACTAGCTCTAACAATAAAACAATTAGATATGTACTGTGTTAGATATAAGTCGATGTGCATAAAACATGCTTAAATTGGCATAATCAACCATTCCCAAGTTGTCATGGTTATTTTGGTCTGACTTCTGCTCTACACCCCACATCCCTCTAACTTGTGAGATGACATGCATGAGAGAAGGGGTCAACACTGATGTGCTGCATAATTGAATCTGTACAAATACATGAGAGAGTGAAGTGATATATACTGCTCAAAAAAAATAAAGGGAACACATAAACAACACATCCTAGATCTGAATGAAATAAATAATCTTACTAAATACTTTTTTCTTTACATAGTTGAATGTGCTGACAACAAAATCACACAAAAATAATCAATGGAAATCCAATTTATCAACCCATGGAGGTCTGGATTTGGAGTCACACTCAAAATTCAAGTGGAAAACCACACTACAGGCTGATCCAACTTCGATGTAATGTCCTTAAAACAAGTCAAAATGAGGCTCAGTAGTGTGTGTGGCCTCCACGTGCCTGTATGACCTCCCTACAACGCCTGGGCATGCTCCTGATGAGGTGGCGGATGGTCTCCTGAGGGATCTCCTCCCAGACCTGGACTAAAGCATCCGCCAACTCCTGGACAGTCTGTGGTGCAACGTGGCGTTGGTGGATGGAGCGAGACATGATGTCCCAGATGTGCTCAATTGGATTCAGGTCTGGGGAATGTGCGGGCCAGTCCATAGCATCAATGCCTTCCTCTTGCAGGAACTGCTGACACACTCCAGCCACATGAGGTCTAGCATTGCCTTGCATTACGAGGAACCCAGGGCCAACCGCACCAGCATATGGTCTCACAAGGGGTCTGAGGATCTCATCTCGGTACCTAATGGCAGTCAGGCTACCTCTGGCGAGCACATGGAGGGTTGTGCGGCCCCCCAAAGAAATGCCACCCCACACCATGACTGACCCACCGCCAAAACGGTCATGCTGGAGGATGTTGCAGGCAGCAGAACGTTCTCCACGGCGTCTCCAAACTCTGTCACGTCTGTCACGTACTCAGTGTGAACCTGCTTTCATCTGTGAAGAGGACAGGGCGCCAGTGGCGAATTTGCCAATCTTGGTGTTCTCTGGCAAATGCCAAACGTCCTGCACGGTGTTGGGCTGTAAGCACAATCCCCACCTGTGGACGTCGGGCCCTCATACCACCCTCATGGAGTCTGTTTCTGACCGTTTGAGCAGACACATGCACATTTGTGGCCTGCTGGAGGTCATTTTGCAGGGCTCTGGCAGTGCTTCTCCTGCTCCTCCTTGCACAAAGGCGGAGGTAGCGGTCTTGCTGCTGGGTTGTTGCCCTCCTACGGCCTCCTCCATATCTCCTGATGTACTGGCCTGTCTCCTGGTAGCGCCTCCATGCTCTGGACACTACGCTGACAGACACACCAAACCTTCTTGCCACAGCTCGCATTGATGTGCCATCCTGGATGAGCTGCACTACCTGAGCCACCTGTGTGGGTTGTACACTCCGTCTCATGCTACCACTAGAGTGAAAGCACCGCCAGCATTCAAAAGTGACCAAAACATCAGCCAGGAAGCATAGGAACTGAGAAGTGGTCTGTGGTCCCCACCTGCAGAACCACTCCTTTATTGGGGGTGTCTTGCTAATTGCCTATAATTTCCACCTGTTGTCTATTCCATTTGCACAACAGCATGTGAAATTTATTGTCAATCAGTGTTGCTTCCTAAGTGGACAGTTTGATTTCACAGAAGTGTGATTGACTTGGAGTTACATTGTGTTGTTTAAGTGTTCCCTTTATTTTTTTGAGCAGTGTATATTGCTGCAATATACTATTGAATCTGTGATGTATGTGGGAGTAAAGGCTAAACTCTGCCCACAATACAGCTGTGAGCGATGCACAATTAAAAGGCCCATATCATAATCTCCATTAGCCCCACATTGAATCAGTAAATGAGGTGCAATGTGGGGCTGACATCAATCAGCATCATACCAACATCTGCGTCAGACCTGAAATAGCAAGCCAAAACAGATTTGTGGTCCTATCTGTAACCCACTTGTCATGTGTGCCAAAAGCCAGCTGTATTAAACCAGTGACTGTGTGAAAACTGAAGGAAGCAGGTCAATTGGAAATCTGCATTAGCAACTCCTTCTGAACAGGTGAGTTCGCTGGGTCACCGCATACAGCTAATGATTGCTGGATTTAAAGATTAAGGCAGCTATTAAATTGCTCCATGCTCTTTAAATAGAAACAGATCAAAGGCAGTCTGGGATTATTGTGATAGCAACCTCAGCCGCAGCAGCTTTAATAAGGACCTGCTGTCCCACATAGTCGACCAGTCTTCACAACACAATTACTGTCAGACTCAACAGAATTCCCCTCTCTTCCCTACTGGAGGAGACCATTACCAGGCTCTCAGGTGCCATGCTCCGCTCAAGGCTGAGAAATAGATTACATTTGGTGGGAGTGGAAAGGGTAAACACAGGCATGATCTGCATAAATATATTACAATATATTACACTTAACCCATCATTTTGAATTTCCCCACATTACTCTCCAACCCAAAGGATCACTCAGTGTGTGTGTGTGTGTCGGGGGCTTGTGAAATGTAATTTTGTCTTAATGGCATAACTTTCACCTTTAAATTAACCAGTGGACATCAATTAAATTCTCTGGATCAGAGCGAGACTGATGAGAGATGGGAAGATCAGCGGAGTTTGGACTCACCCCTGGTCATAATTATAGTAGTCATCCCTGTAGTAGTCTTGGCCTGGGTCGATGCCTGACTCCATGGACAGCTCCTGAATTTCAGAAGAAGTTCATAGAGATAAAATGAGTACAGAGAAATAAAAGATAAACCATAGAAACCCAGCACAGCACATTACAGAACAGCACAGTGTGAGCATTGAATAATTATCCTTATGAGTTGAGAGAAGCTGTAAGGTTTCTACCTCAGGTCTCAGCAGGGATGTCCTTAGCAGTTGCTGTTGCTGCCATAGATTAGTTCGAGAGGGAAGGATAAGGAGAAACAGAGACAGAATGTCAAACTCAAAGTTCATATACATTTTATGATATAGATACAGCAGAAGAAAGGATGAAAGGTGTTTAATATTTTACTGCAGTGGGCTAAATCAGGGTCACACAGAGTGTTTCTCAGTAGTCTTAAACAAATATACTTTGAAACAAAAGTATAAACCTCACACACAGTTATGAGCTTAAAAAAAGAAGACACCTTTTCCTAATTTATAGAGTTGAAATGTATTCAATTTTGAGTTTGCATCCCAATATTACACTCTATATACTGTATATCACAAAGACTGAAATATAACAAAACCGTTTGACATACATGTAGAAACACGGGATTAAAAATATATATATCTCTATTTATTTTGTATGATATTATGAAAAATATTAACAAGATTCCACCCATGAGGCCACTAGGTAATTTGACTACAGAAAAAGGCTATGGCCATAGAGAGAGGAAAGTGGATTTGGAGGAGATAACGAACAAAGGATAAACACAGTATAAGGTGGCGATGAGGTAATGAAGGAGAATACAGAGAAAAGGAAAGATTGAGACAATGAACAGAGTAGACAGTCAAAATGAAAATAGACAAAAGGTGTTGTTGATAAAAGATGATAGAAATGGTGAGAGAATGGATATAGTGTATTTTAGAAGAAGCCAGAAGAGAATGAGAGATAGATGATTGATAAAGCACACTCAAAACTTTAGAGCTGATATCAAATATAGAAAATGAAAAGAGCATGCATGACACTTCTGATGCTAAAGTTCATGGGTTATTACAGGGTAGGATTTGGATGACTCAGGGTACAAAAGTTGTCAAACATTGAGTCAGTTGATCTTTGGCAAAGCTTCTAGTAATGCTTCCCTGCACCAGTAGAGAAAACAATGCTTACCTGACACCTAACAGTACAGAGATGTCGTGACGTGACTATCATTGTGATGATGGCTATTTTATCAAATCAAATAACTATGTTTAATTATTATGTGATTAAATGAATCATGTAACAATTAACTGATTAGTAACTTGGGGCACCATGGAAAAAGTTTGTTTAACTTTTTTAGGTTAGGGGGCAGTATTCGGAATTTTGGTAGAAGCGTGCCCAAAGTAAACTGCATGTTACTCAGGCCCAGAAGCTAGGATATACGTATAATTGGTAGATTTGGATAGAAAACACTCTATGGTTTCCAAAACTGTTAGAATAATGTCTGTGAGTATAACAGAACTGATATGGCAGGTGAAAACCCTGAAGAAAATCCATCCAGGAAGTGGGATATTTTTGGTTGGTCTAGTTTTCAATTGAATGCCTATACAGTATCCGTTGGGTTAGGACCTAGATTGCAGTTCCTATGGCTTCCACTAGATGTCAACAGTCTTTAGACATTGTTTCAGGCTTGTATTCTGAAAAACGAGGAAGAATGAGAGCATTTTCTATGTGGCATGCAGAATGAAGCAGATAGCGCACCCTTCGTTTTTTTTCCTTTCTATTGAATACGCTATTGTCCGGTTGAAATATTATTGATTATTTTGACAATAGACAACCTGAGGATTAATTATAAACATCGTTTGACACACACACACACACACACACACACACACACACACACACACACACACACACACACACACACACACACACACACACACACACACACACACACACACACACGGTATACGTTGAATTGATTACTAACATAATGCAATGAAAGACCCTAGTGGACCAACCCGACATGACGGCTTGTTACACAATGGAAGGGGATGGGTAAGATAAAGAGAGTGGGCTGGTACATAGATGTGGAAGCCATGCTCATGAAAAATGAATACTTTGCACATGAACAACCACTCATTTGAAAAGAAATGCAACACATATATTTACGCTTGTATGCCTTTGTCATCTCTCTGTTGAAACCACTCGTCCGTCTATGGCGAGTAGTTCAATGTAAGTCTCTTGTTGTGTAAGTGTCTGGTTGTCCACCAGAGGTCACAGTGTCCTCAGTTGTAGTAGGCTTCTTTGTCTCTGATGTATCCAGCCTAACAAACACTCAGAGGTGTACAGGCGGTGGTCTTGGTCGAGTTTATTAGACTAAAGTACTTAAACAGCTGCAGACTGAATGTACCGATGTAGTCTATCTTCTTCACTCAAGAGTTTGAGTCTTACCATTTTCTGGTCTGGTAGTTTTAAACCATTTCAATGTGTAGCCACTGCTCCAAGCTTTCGGGTCTTGTAGTTTTAACCTGTTAGGGCTAGGGGGCAGCATTTGCACGTCTGGATAAAAAAAATGTACCCGATTTAATCTGGTTACTAATCCTACCCAGTAACTAGAATATGCATATACTTATTATATATGGATAGAAAACACTCTAAAGTTTCTAAAACTGTTTGAATGGTGTCTGTGAGTATAACAGAACTCATTTGGCAGGCAAAACCCTGAGACATTTTCTGACAGGAAGTGGATACCTGATGTGTTGTATTGACTTTAAACCTATCCCATTGAAAAACACAGGGGCTGAGGAATATTTTGGCACTTCCTATTGCTTCCACTAGATGTCACCAGCCTTTACAAAGTGTTTTGAGTCTTCTGGAGGGAGATCTGACCGAACAAGAGCCATGGAACGATGATGTCCCATTAGACACCTGGCGCGCGAGTTCATGTTGGGTACCCTCGTTCCAATACGTTATAAAAGAGTATGCATTCGTCCACCTTGAATATTATTCATGTTCTGGTTAAAAAAGGCCCTAATGATTTATGCTATACAACGTTTGACATGTTTGAACGAACGTAAATATATTTTTTCCCCTCGTTCATGACGAGAAGTCCGGCTGGCTTAGATCATGTGCTAACAAGACGGAGATTTTTGGACATAAATGATGAGCTTTTTTGAACAAAACTACATTCGTTATGGACCTGTGATACCTGGAAGTGACATCTGATGAAGAGAATCAAAGGTAATGGATTATTTACATAGTATTTTCGATTTTAGATCTCCCCAACATGACGTCTAGTCTGTATCGCAACGCGTATTTTTCTGGGCGCAGTGCTCAGATTATTGCAAAGTGTGATTTCCCAGTAAGGTTATTTTTAAATCTGGCAAGTTGATTGCGTTCAAGAGATGTAAATCTATAATTCTTTAAATGACAATATAATATTTTACCAATGTTTTCTAATTTTAATTATTTAATTTGTGACGCTGACTTGACTGCCGGTTATTGGAGGGAAACGATTTCCTCAACATCAATGCCATAGTAAAACGCTGTTTTTGGATATAAATATGAACTTGATAGAACTAAAAATGCATGCATTGTCTAACATAATGTCCTAGGAGTGTCATCTGATGGAGATTGTAAAAGGTTAGTGCATCATTTTAGCTGGTTTTATGGTTTTGGTGACCCTGTCTTTGACTTGACAAAACATTACACACAACTCTTGTAAATGTACTGTCCTAACATACTCTAAATTTATGCTTTCGCCGTAAAACCTTTTTGAAATCGTAAAACGTGGTTAGATTAAGGAGATGTTTATCTTTCAAATGGTGTAAAATAGTTGTATTTTTGAAAAATGTGAATTTTGACATTTATTTGGATTCAAATTTGCCGCTCTTGAAATGCACCTGCTGTTGATGGAGTGCACCACGGGTGGCACGCTAGCGTCCCACCTAGCCCATAGAGGTTAAACCATTTCAACATGTAGCGACTGCGCCATGCTTTCTGGTCTTGTAGTTTTAACAATTTCAACGTGTAGCCACCGCTCCACGCTTTCTGGTCTTGTAGTTTTTAGCCACCACTCCATGCTTTCATATTTAGTCACATAAGTTTTAATACATTGAGAAGTCAATCTGATATCTACATTGTGAAAGCTCTTAAAGATACAGTTATCTTGTTATACAATCCATAATGACATCACAAAATGCTAAATGCTTATTGTTTCAACCCCCTCAACCATTTCCCACATTCTTTATGTTAGGAACATTGTTTCATTATCCACTTTTGGATGTTGGAGTTTTGGAGGCATATTCTCTCTCTACACACATCAGATACCTTTGTTCAATACTGCAGGTCCAGAGAGAGAGTTTAAGACTGGTCGTTAAAGTCATGAGACCGGCTCACTTCCTCCCCTTCATCTCTGGTGGGAGAAAGTGGCCTCTCTTCGATGCTCACCAAGGAGGGAAAGTCATGACAGAGATGTCATGGCATCAACAATTTTCAAACCAAATAAAAACTGTGACGCTAATGTTAAAATAATCTGCCAACTATCTCTCATCCCGTCTAAATCTCATTCAGTATTTTCCATTAAGTGAGAGGTAGATAAAAATGATGAAGAATAAAGTTGCCTCAAGCTCCCTTGAGCATGAAAAAATTGGCTTGGCACACAATACAAAACACAGAAATATATCACAATAAAAATGCCTACCTGTCTGCCGTATCCTCGCCTGTAGGCCATGAAAAAAAGAGGAAAGAATTCATATAAAACATATATTCTGCTGAAATGTTAAGGGATTTCAATATTACGTACTTTTTTTTATAACTTTTTTTGGATATATATATATAATATATATATATATATATAGGCCTTCCCTGTAGCTCAGTTGGTAGAGCATGGTGTTTGCAATGCATGGTGTTTGCAACGCCAGGGTTGTGGGTTCGAAATCCCACGGGGGGCCAGTACAAAAAAAAAAAAATGTTAAAAAAAATGTATGAAATGAAAATGAAAATGTATGCATTCACTACTGTAAGTCGCTCTGGATAAGAGCGTCTGCTAAATGACTAAAATGTAAATGTAAATATACAGTTGAAGTCGGAAGCTTACATACACTTAGGTTAGAGTCATTAAAACTCATTTTTCAACCACTCCACAATTTTTTGTTCACAAACTATAGTTTTGGCAAATCGATTAGGACATCTACTTTGTGCATGACATAAGTAATTTTCCCAACAATTGTTTACAGACAAATGATTTCACTTATAATTCACTGTATCACAATTCCAGTGGGTCAGACGTTTACATACACTAAGTTGACTGTGCCTTTAACCTGTTGGGGCTAGGGGGCAGTATTTGCATGGCCGGATAAAAAAGTACCCGATTTAATCTGGTTACTACTCCTGCCCAGTAACTAGAATATGCATATAATTATTGGCTTTGGATAGAAAACACCCTAAAGTTTCTAAAACTGTTTGAATGGTGTCTGTGAGTATAACAGAACTCCTATGGCAGGCCAAAACCTGAGA